>NW_025964001.1:36540078-37740078 GCF_023055435.1 Haliotis rufescens | reverse complement strand
GAATACACTTCTATAATTTCAAAATAAGTTGCTTATTTGCTAATCGAATACGCAGGGTTACTTTACAATATTTTGATGATATGCACAAGTTTTATTTTTGTAGCGTATCTGTAATGTTCGTTGCGTATTTGATACGCTTGGATTTTATTTTACTGCGTATTTCTGATGCGTATTTTACGCAGATACGCAGCTTATCTGGAGCTCTGCAATAGGTACTGTATCGTCACTATATGGCTGAGATACTGCCGATGTCACATTAATATTAACTCACTCACTCACCCAATAGGTACTGTAACATGAAGCAGTTAATCCTTTTCTTTGTTTGCATTTTGTTAGTTTATTAAATACGCTTGATTACTACAAAGCAATAAATACATATGAAACAGAAGGATTTATCCAGAATGCCAAATTAAGTGCCTTGCTAGTCAAATTGGGAAACTATCGTTATTTTACTCATTTGGTCAGTGAAATACCTGTTACCTGTACAAAGCCATAACTGAAGTTATTAGTATATAAAATAAGTTTAGAATTTGTCATTCCATTTTGGGAATATTAACTGACATTTGCTGACTTGGGGTAGAATATTGACCTCTGAGCAGGTCTAGATTACTCCCTGGAAACCATCGGGCATATGGTAGTCAATGATTCAGTTACTGTACTTTTACGGGCGGTAGGGAAGCCTAGTGGTGAAAGTGTTTGCTCGTCACACCAAAGACCTGGGTTTGATTCCCCACATGGGGTCAATGTATGAAGCCCATTTCTGGTGTCCCCTGCTGTGATTTTGCTGGAATATTGTTAAAAGCGGCGTAAAACCATGCTCACTCACTCACTCACTCACTCACTCACTCACTCACTCACTCACTCACTCACTCACTCACTCACTCACTCACTCACTCACTCACTCACTCACTCACTCACTCACTCACTCACTCACTCACAAAACGATTAGCAAGTCTGTCTAACAAGAAGAGTGTTCACCTTAAACTTTCCCCACAGTCAGACCCCCTTGATCAGTGCATACTGCTGGTGAAGTATTAGCCGGAGTCTGAGTGTGTGCTTGTGTTTTAACAGAGAGAGATACCAGAAACCTAGCTGGGAGACAGCCATCCCCAAGGCCAACCACCTTTCGGAGGATGACATCACAGAGTTTGTCAACAGTCTGAAGAATGTTACCTTTGTTGCCATGTTTGGGAAGCATGGCAGTCAGGATGCAGCTGTCGCCCTCCGTCATCTTGCCACCATGAGACCTGAGTTGACTGTTCCACCACTGCTAGAAACGTGAGTACAGCGATAGTTGTAGTACTGAAACTGCTATACAGGGATCGATTTACCTATAAAAAACATGCACCAGTGCAAGCTAATATTGAAAAATGCAACCTAATATATGTCTACATGCATGTCAAAGATTTTACAAATTTGTGTCTGACTAACTCTTGCTTGTCCACACAACATCGATCTTTGAACACACTCAATACCTTTAAGCTATTTTTACTATACTTCATCACTAATCCCTGTGTTATGTGTAATTTGTCATGATCTCGTCTTTACATCATCAAACTGTGGGTAATTCCACATTCTGTGCACATGTTCCTATTAGGTTTTACAGCAATACTTCATTATTAATGTGCCACTTGCAGTGTTATGTGTAATTTGTCATGATCTCGTCTTTACATCATCAAACTGTGGGTAATTCCACATTCTGTGCACATGTTCCTATTAGGTTTTACAGCAATACTTCATTATTAATGTGCCACTTGCAGTGTTATGTGTAATTTGTCATGATCTCCTCTTTACATCATCAAACTGTGGGTAATTCCACATTCTGTGCACATGTTCCTATTAGGTTTTACAGCAATACTTCATTATTAATGTGCCACTTGCAGTGTTATGTGTAATTTGTCATGATCTCGTCTTTACATCATCAAACTGTGGGTAATTCCACATTCTGTGCACATGTTCCTATTAGGTTTTACAGCAATACTTCATTATTAATGTGCCACTTGCAGTGTTATGTGTAATTTGTCATGATCTCGTCTTTACATCATCAAACTGTGGGTAATTCCACATTCTGTGCACATGTTCCTATTAGGTTTTACAGCAATACTTCATTATTAATGTGCCACTTGCAGTGTTATGTGTAATTTGTCATGATCTCGTCTTTACATCATCAAACTGTGGGTAATTCCACATTCTGTGCACATGTTCCTATTAGGTTTTACAGCAATACTTCATTATTAATGTGCCACTTGCAGTGTTATGTGTAATTTGTCATGATCTCGTCTTTACATCATCAAACTGTGGGTAATTCCACATTCTGTGCACATGTTCCTATTAGGTTTTACAGCAACACTTCATTATTAATGTGCCACTTGCAGTGTTATGTGTAATTTGTCATGATCTCGTCTTTACATCATCAAACTGTGGGTAATTCCACATTCTGTGCACATGTTCCTATTAGGTTTTACAGCAATACTTCATTATTAATGTGCCACTTGCAGTGTTATGTGTAATTTGTCATGATCTCGTCTTTACATCATCAAACTGTGGGTAATTCCACATTCTGTGCACATGTTCCTATTAGGTTTTACAGCAATACTTCATTATTAATGTGCCACTTGCAGTGTTATGTGTAATTTGTCATGATCTCGTCTTTACATCATCAAACTGTGGGTAATTCCACATTCTGTGCACATGTTCCTATTAGGTTTTACAGCAATACTTCATTATTAATGTGCCACTTGCAGTGTTATGTGTAATTTGTCATGATCTCGTCTTTACATCATCAAACTGTGGGTAATTCCACATTCTGTGCACATGTTCCTATTAGGTTTTACAGCAATACTTCATTATTAATGTGCCACTTGCAGTGTTATGTGTAATTTGTCATGATCTCGTCTTTACATCATCAAACTGTGGGTAATTCCACATTCTGTGCACATGTTCCTATTAGGTTTTATAGCAATACTTCATTATTAATGTGCCACTTGCAGTGTTATGTGTAATTTGTCATGATCTCGTCTTTACATCATCAAACTGTGGGTAATTCCACATTCTGTGCACATGTTCCTATTAGGTTTTACAGCAATACTTCATTATTAATGTGCCACTTGCAGCAGACTGGCCTAGATTTGAACTAAATTGCTGGGACCAGGGAGCAACCTGGTTTTGTCTGGTGCAGCTAGGTTTTAATGTCAACGTGCACCTGGTGCAAGTTAAATGATCCAGTTCCTTAATGAAGCCCTGCTGTTGTAACGTTATGATTCATAGAAATCTAGGAAATGCATCTTGGAAATTTAGTAGTATATTGTTGAAGACATTTAATTTGCCTGTACTTGCCCAGGATAACTACCATTTGTATCCAACACTGTCACAATGTGGTCAGACCCCTAAGAACCCCTCCAAAGTTATGTATCCCATCCATGGCCAAAACATATTGCAATGTAATGATTTTTTGGGTTTAAAATTGCTGGTACGTTTTTTCGGGAGAAGAACCACCAGGGATTAAATTAATGAAGCATGAGCCCTAGAAATGCCAGACGCTTATGAACATTCTGTCATTTAGTCATGTTTATATTAACATCTTCATCAGTTGCATATGTACATCAGGCAGAATTGTATGATGCGGGATGACTATCATGGCATGGAAATTATTACGAAAAACACAAAATGGCAAAAATAATAATGAAATTTTGTTTGTTTGTTCTCTGATTTGTTACTCTCTCATAAAAACCCCCTGGGGTTTGCAAACCAAATTTTCATTACATTCATGAAGCTGGTGATCAGGTCCAGTGACTTGGTAGATTGCATATCCTGTATGCATTGCTCATGATATCAGTCACTATTTTGTACGGTCCTTGCTCACTTATTTTCAGAACACTGTCAATAAAGCAGCGTTACATAAAAACAAACATTATGCTTTAAATTTTGCTCAATCAAACAAATTTTCAAGATGATTTCAGGATTTGGAGTCCATGATTCCCTTGACTTTCGTATTTCTTGATCCAGTTTTCCTCCCTCATAAAGTCCACCCAGATCTTCAGGTTCTTTAGCAACCCATGCTTGTTGTAAGAGGCAACTAACAGGATCAGGTGGTCAGGCTCGCTGCCTTGGTTGAATTATGTCATCGTATCCCAATTGCATAGATTGATGTCTGGTCCAGATTTGATTATTTACAGACTGCCATCACATAGCTGGACTTCTGCTGTGTGCGGCGTTAGACAACAAACAAACTAAGAGTCAACTCTAATTTCAGTATGTATCCTGCAATGGAGACGTTGATCGAACCTCATCGCCTTATAGCGTGCATGAACTGTATCGTGGCAGTTGCGCGACCAATGCTGAGAGCAGGGAAGTGGTACCCTCTGGGTCCCACCCATCTCCTCCCCCTCCTCAATCTCTCCCTCCCAGGCATTGACCCCAACGACTTTAAAAAATGTTTGGTATGTATTGAACGCTGATTAAACAGCATTAATGTTCAGATAAATAGAAGTTTTTTCTCTGAAGTATGGTTCTAACATGTCGGATGTATGGCAGTATTTGAATGTAAAGGGGGTCTACAACGATGTCACATTTCACCTAGTACATCGGTGCGTCAATAATATTCTCAGACGATACAATACACGATACACCTGTATCGATTCATGTTTTAATCCTGTACTATTTCACACGTGGAACATTTGAAACAATGTGACAATCGCTGAAATAATAATAACATATGTGCATATTGAAGCACATTTTGTTTGGACAACTTCCGCTATTTTAACCCAGTTAGCAATCATTTTGAACCTTGAGTTTAATAACCTCAATATCCAGCCACATTTAATAGTACTGGTTAAGAGAGTCGCGACACTCTAGTTGCATGTGATTTCAATAACTGATCATTTTTATGTTATCCAATCAACTGTTGGCATTTCTGTCAATATTAGTACAAACTGTTAAAGCTGTCATAATACCTTGCTGTGAAAGATTGAAGTTTCTACAGCAGAATTTCATCATATGTATCGTATTGTATCGTGAACAAAGTGTGATTTGTATGGCGCTGGGCGATAGTCATGTCGTGACATCCCAAGGGTTTAGAGACCCTGAAGAATTTTGTCTTCTATTTCATGCATCTATTGTGAGACTCATTTGTTTTCATGCTTCATGTCGGTTTTCTAGGCTTTTGTTTGGTTGTTTTCGCCATTGTCTGAACTGTTGCTGTGTTTCCAGGTGACATTCCAGATGATATCAACATTTGTGTCTCTGGTGCCAATAGTGGATTGTTCCGGGGCCATCCAAGTTAGGACGGATCTCACTGAGGTTAGCAGCAGGTTCTTCTCAACCTTCCTTCAGACATCTAGATTCAGCAACATGTATTGTTATTTGTCACTATAAATGTGCAATAATCTTGAACGCAATGTTCAACCCCATTTCACCTCATCACATATTCATGGCAAGAAATGTACCGTACCATTGTCATATGACATCATGCACAAGAGATGTCAGCAGTAGACATTGGTATTCTGTGTTCCTGTTTCTCAAGGTTATGTCTTTTTCTGACTTTACTATCTTAGTCCTCAGAGACTCTTCACTGTATTTTTCGTTTTACAACAAGGATGGTGATATTGCTATAATATCATCATGTAACGTTTTTCTTATTTTCGTAACCGTGAAGATCCGGGCTAGAATAGGCCTTCAGCAACCTAACACCTTTTGCTTGCTGTAAAAGGTACCGTATATGACCGCGTATAAGCCGAATTTTGAGGACCAGAAAAAAGATTCTGTAGAAAGGGGTCGGCTTATCCACGGGATACACTTTCATGATAGTATTTTTCAGATCGTGATCTGTCAGAAACATCGCCTGAATGACGGTCCGATAGATCACAACTTCCCGAAAGTTTGGAAGTTGCCACGACTAGAGCCATTATTGTTATAAATTATCAATAAAGTTATTATTATACACCAATGTTGTCATTATTAAAAAAATGTTATGCATGTTACTACTTCCGATAATAAGTTTTCAATTGAATGTTCAAAGTTTATCGTTCTTCGTTAACTCCGCGATCTTTACATGTAACAATATATGTAATTCACAGCTATAATATATAATCCCCAGATGAAATCGCCAATAGCTATTACGTACGTTTTGCAAAGTTCATAAATTGTTAGTGAACAAGTGTCTACCTTTATTGAAAGAGGCAAATAAACAACTGTATCGGCGAGTTATTCCGTTCGCCATTTGCAAAAACATGTGATCAGCTGTTTCCTGTGACGTCACAAACGGTGACCACTGTGATTGCTTCCTGTTGTTTAAAAAGCAACATGGTACACAAGGAAATGAGCATTGATAATAACGGGCCGATTGGTATTGTCATGTTGTTTACACAAACATTTTCAAGTTGTGGGTGCTTAGCGATCGTGTTGGGATTGGGGCTTAATTCCTTTGTTTTCGAGAGATTAGTTTAATAAACTGGAGAAGCCTGTGAGTAAGTGATGGTCATTCAATGTGTTCATAGTATGATAGTTTATTTAATTCAATTGGATTAACATACAATAGTGGTGTAAAGGGGGTTATAAAAGTTGGTATATTTTTACTGACTCACATTCTCATCATGAGTTTGAAACGAAAACGCCATGCTTACGATGCTGAATTCAAACTGCGAGTCTTCGCTCTAGCCGATATATTTTCTCACGGGTTCATAATTCTATATACACCGATTCACAAAATGGCGCTTCGTTGTTGATGGCAACATATAACGATCATTATGAGATTAAAAAACCCCACGAGAAACAGCTTTCCACATTATGAAAGTGGATGACTGGTTTGTTGAATCTTTATTAGAAATAATAATGACTTTTTCAATATAATTACAACGTTCTTCAACTTATGTTTATCTGCGAGTACCGGCACATGTCTTGCAGTCCGACTTCGACTTCGCAGTGTTTTTTGCCTTTCAATTCCTGGTTCGGCTTATCTGCGGGTCATATCATTTTCTTTCGTATTTCAATGGTCAAGTTAACACCTCGGCTTATCTACGAGGTCGGCTTATCCGCGGTCATATACGGTAACTATGCTTGTCATAAGAGGTGACTAACAATATTGGTTGGTGAGGCTGGCCGACTTGGTTGATGCAGGTCATCGTATCCCAATTGCGTGGATCCATGCAGTGTTAAACAACAAACAAACAAGCGCTATATTTATTTTGTTTCATTGCATTTGTAGATATGCCATGGTAAGCAATGGTAAGATCTGTCATATGTTTTGAGCATCTGCCCCGGAGCTGACATACATATGGTCATATGTAGTCATTTGCGTCTTGACATATTTGATGTGAGGTGTAGGACGTAACTGGTGATTATGTTTCAGGAGGAGAAGGAAGTTTGCATGGCCACGGCCCAGTTTGAGGACTGGGTGCTGCAGTACCTGGACCGAGTGTTCACCCTGGTGGAGAACAGTGCCCAGGAGTCTACTTGTGGTGCCCAGGACAGACTCAACCCGGAGCAGAGCATGATGGAGGTCGGCATGGCATCCACCACCACCTCTGTGCTGCAGCAGTGTTCAGGACCTATATTTGATGTACGTGGATGCTTTGCATTGGTTATTGGAAATAGGAAAGTTCATGAAATATCAAACTAATGATAACACTGTTTTCTGGCGGAATCTGAATATCATGTAAATAAGTGGAAGTCTGATGTTGTTTGAAGCTGAGATACAAAGAAACTTATCAAGAATTTGAGTGGTCAAAACATCTTCAACCTGTCATCTGGTTAATAATTTTCATAACATTATGCCCCTGTGAAGATCCGGGGTAGGTCGGTATTCAGAAACCAATGCTTGCCTCCCCAGTGAAGATCCGGGTTTGAAATGGGTCTTCAGCAACCCATTGTTGTCTGGATCATAACATTATGACATTAGGTAAGACTGATCTGACTGATCATAGATTTGAAGAATAGTTTGCAACAAACTGGGACGGATAACTCGGGTACTCAGGTCGGGTGGGTACTGAGGAGGACCCAGGTACCCACTGGACTACCCAGACCCATGATCAGTCACGTAATATATTGTTTAATGACAAAAATTATCCAGAACTCCATGGTAACACTACAATTTAAGTCGCTAATGTTCCCATTTCTTTCTGACTATGAACGCATTTATTTGACTTTTATATGTTTGAATATAGATAAAGCTTCAGTCAACTTCAATGTATGAATGACCAGATCATTTTTTATGTGTATCTAAATAGATTTTGTACCCATCTCTTAGACTTACAGTGGATACCTGGGAAGGGTACGGTAATTTGGACTCGTCCAAGCCTTATATATAGCACTATACCTGTAATCAAAATCATGTGATTGTTCAAGTGAGATATGACCCCATATTGCCAGTGAACAGAAATGCCTGCAGTGTGTTGTATGTTGCAGTCTGCAGTGAGAAGGCTACACCGATTCCTCACTGGCAATGTGTATGAGACCAAGGTCAGCGGCAGATTCGCAGCCAACCTCTGCAGGTCTGCAGCCAAGGTATGTACAAGAAGGGAGCAACAATAAGTTCGGAGATGCCAACCATTATGATTTTGGCGTGATAGTTCCAATGTTAAGCCTAAAATGAAGCTATTAGTGTCACATGATGACTTTACCAATGTGTGGAGCATTCACTGACCACGTGTTATATTACATTAAGGCCTAAGGATAATATTTAAACAATATTTAGATCTCAGCCATACAATCATTTGTATTTTGATTATCAGTATTAAATTTTCTTTACGTGATTCAATACAGTTTGTAACTGAACTGAAGAGAACTGGATGTCTCTTTGATACAATTAATTATACCCCCATCCTAAAAGGGCAGGGTATATGGTTATACCAAGTAATTCCGCCTTCCGTCCATCCTTCCGAGGACATTTGTTTGTTTTACCTATAACTTGAAAACTACTGTATATAGATTCTTTTAATGCATAGATTCTTTTCAAAATTAGCAAACAATTTCTATACTAAAAGAAAAGGTTTAGTGCAAAGTAGATTTTCTGAGAAAGTATAAGTTTTAGGTTTGAACTTAGTATGTTTTTTTTACTTCAACATTTGTGCAACCTATAACTTGAAAACTACATGGATTCTTTTCCAAATGGGGTACCTTTTCCATACCAATAGGAGAAATGCTGTGCAAAGTGTGATTTCTATAAGAAAATATTGCGTTTTTCATGTTTTTAACTTAGAAATATGTTGGAGTTGAAGTCGGGGATATTAGTGAGCCCTGCTCACTTTTTGCCTTGTGCTGAATGACATTTTCTGCGGTTGCCTTGCAGGTTCACCCAGCCAAAACCCTGAAGCTGTTCCTCCCTCACTTCTGTAGCAGCATTGTGAACTACTGCAAGGAACGTAAGTGGAGTTTTTGTTTTTTTGTTTGTTGTTTAACACCGCACTCAGCGATATTCCAGCTATATTACGTCAGTTTGTAAACTGACACTTGACAGAGATAAGCTTATTCCTAGGTGAGAAATATAACAATGCTGTGTTGTTTCAGATGGTGATATACAGAAAGAGGAACACCTGGATGACAGTTTCCTGTGGAACCTCCAGATGCTCACACAGGTGGGTGTCCTAGGTTTTATTGAGTAGAGGGTACTATATAGACGATTCTTCACAAGTGATTATCAATATTTAAAATTTCAAACAAGGCATACTAGTCAGTACTTGTTAAGCCTGTTGGCGAAAGTCCTGTATAGTCCAAGCAAGGGTATGGCTCCGAGAACATTTCCTCCTATGTGGTTTGCTTGGCCCATACCTAACTTCAGGCAACCAGGCAGTCTGTCATGATGCAGACAAACTACACTCAGCAACTTTAGCCACTAGCCCAAAGCCTGAGTCTAGTAAAAAATGTTTCGGTCTAGTAAACTTATCTAATATTAGTACATATAATTACGCAAACTTCAGCTGAAAAGAATCCTGAACCAAGTTCCGGAAATGTCTGAAATGTTTTTGGTACAGCCTGAAACTGTGTTAAGTTTCTCAAAGGTTGATTCTGTACATGGATCAGATTTGTAAAATCCATACTTTGTGTCACCAGGTGTGATATTTCTGCAAACGTATGCAAGATAAATAAAACATCTATTTGTTTGTCGAGTCATTATGCCTTTCATTGGTTTATTATTTTGTTCAACTCAAATGAAATGGTAAGTTGTGTATCAACAGTAAAGACCCCGTACAATGTAGTGCTTCTCCCATGCAGCTGGTGCGGTGTAACGGCAAGGAGATGCTTCAGTACAAGGACTCGCTGGTGGAGGTGCTGTCCCTGATGCTGCCCCTGCAGTGTGTACAGGGATACGAGATGGCAGGCATGCTGCTGAGATACCTGCTGAGGGCACTTGTACTCACCTACCCGCAGGAGTACCGCAGCACGTCCCACAGCTTTGATAGGCCGCTGGAGGAATACCTTCCCATCAGGGTAAGTCCTGGAATTCTACAACTGTCAGTGTAATGAATATGTCAGAATAGCCTACTGCTGACAGATGATGTGTTCATGTATGATTCGAGAGGCCTTGGCATCCATCTTTAACACCGTTCAGCTGTCTGGATACAGACATGCTCTGGGTAGGAAGATATATGGTCATAGTGAGGGGTATTTAGTTGTGTACCTGTGTGTTCATGTGGATTATGAAGATTACTTCTTATACCCCCGACCTACATCTGTGGGGTTATATAGGTATACCAAGGAGTTCCGTCAGTCCTTCCAAGGACATTTTTGTGTGCGACCTATAACTTGAAAACTACTGCATTGATTCTTTTCAAACTTGGTCAACACTTTCTATACCTTTAGGAGAGGTGCAGTGCATAGTTTGTTTTCAATATTTGGATTTTCAGAAAAAATACAGATAGTTTTCGTTTTTTTACTTAGAATTTTTTATTTAAACATATTTGCGACCTATAACTTGAAAACTACTGCAGGAATTCTTTTTAAATTTAGGGAACAGTTTCCATGCTAATATTTGAGGTTTCAGTGCAGCATCTGATTTTGATATGTGTATTTTCTGAGAAAATATTGCTGTTTCATGTTTTGAAATTAGAAATATGTTGGAGTCCAGGTCATTTCTTGGAGTCCAGGTCGGGGTTATTAGTGAGCCCTGCTCACTTTATGCCTTGTTAAACTTCTTTTAATCAGACTTTGCTAAAGGGCCTTGGTCCTGCCCCACACTGAAGCACATGTAGCACATGTTTTGTCACCTAAGGCAAGTGACTTTGTTGAAATATGCCTCTTCACCCAGCAGTGAATCAGTAACTGGTGGAGGTGGTAATGTGATTGTTCACCTTCTTGCACCTCACAGGCAGCTTGAGTTGTACGATCCCCAGGGAGCTGAATAAAGAATCGAACCACACTGATTCATTGACTGGGGTGATGATAACGCAGCACTTGGACCATACATTGCATGTGGAATAAGCACTTTACAAGTGGACTGTTATTATTATGAGTAGGTATTCAAGTGTTTGACATTGCTCAGTGTATGTCTGCAGGACTGGGCAGTCCCTGGAAACATCCATGAACTGGCCATTGACTGGCACATACCCAACCAAGCAGAGATGGACTTCGCTGGGGAGATCCTCAGCAAGTTCCTGGCTCCTGAGTTGAAGCTCATCAACAGCATCAAGGCTGACACACAGGCTCCCACCAGGTACTGTGTATGTTCTCTTGCCATACAGCAGCAGGGAGGGGAGTAGAAAGTGTGAATATCAGTTAAAGCTAGACCTTTTGTCAAAACAGAATGGCATGATTGACAGTGCCCTAATATATTTAAGCACTAATTCTGAAGGTTGCATATTCTCTCAGTATTCACAACTCACAAATACCTGCCCCTGTATATTATACAATGGAAGTTTATGAAGCTAGGTACTAAGAAGTGAAGAGAGGTTGCTTATGAAATATATTCATCAAGGCCAATTGAGTCAACTGGTGAAAAACATTTGTAATAATAATTCTGAATATGGTAACCAATAATGATAATTTATTCTTGGGGGTGGGTGGGGTGGTGTGTGAAACATAATGCACACATTTTGGGAGGGACATGTGTAAATGGACATTTTGTAATAAGATATTGAGTTCTTTTGCATTTGTCATTTAATGTACAAGGTCAAGGGAAAGGTATAAAAAAATATGGCATGCATAAGGGGAGAGTCATTAGTTTCAGTACATCAGTGCATCAAAAACCTCTGCCCACCCACCCCCTGTAATAAATGACCATTCCCTTAGGAAAGGTATAATCATTAACTATTATCTGTCTTTATTCCAGGGAGGATTTGTTGAGGAGGCTGAATATGATCTTGGAAAGTATCCTGGGATCTGCATCACTGCTGCCGATGTGGGAAGGCAAGGCTATCCCTGTGTAAGTTGACTACTTTGAGTGTGTCTTAGTTGGGTCTAGCTCTACTTTGAACAGTGTGTCTTTTGTGTGGGAATGTCACAATGAAGACAAAATGAGGGAGGTTATAGATGTACTACTTTAGTGAGAGAACCAAGGATCAACATATAGGCAAGGCTGGGATGTGATCAAACAAGCAGATCCTAGAACAGCTAAGGGATGCAACTCTCCACACTAGTACGGCACTTTTGACAGCACTTTCCCCTACATAAAGAACAATACATACGGATATGTCTTATATTTGAAGCTAAGGAAACTGTGTTTGGCAAGTGGATTTTATTTACAAGGCCAATGTCATAGCTGTAAAACATCAAACAATCCAATATTCTCGAAGCCGCCGTGTTCTGTGATGATATGGATGTGTGTTTCAGCCTGGAGACAGATGTGCCCATGAAAAGATTCAAGTGTTCATCTCATGTTGTTGGAGGTAAGTAGTTGCACACAATTCTCCCACATGGCATTCTTATCCTCACTGCAAAGGCCATTAAACAGCTGTAAGATTTTCTAAGCTGTTGAAAGTTTGGATTTAACATTACATGTAAGACTTGATTACACTGTGTCAAGATTCTATGATGCCTCAGCATACCGGTATATTAGCAACCAAAAAGTTTGATTTTAGATCCTGTCATAATCAGATTAAGATTGTCTATTCTTTTTATCCCCATTGCATCTTATTTCAGAGCTGAAGCTGGATGGCGAGAATGTGAGAAGCTGTGTGGCTGATGCCATGAAGCACTTGCTCAGTGAGTTGTCTCCCTTAGACATTTTCTAAGCAAAATATTTTACCTTTTGCTAGGCAGTGACATATAGGACTGATTCCAAATGATTCAGACAATAGATAGTAAACCCAAGGCATGGATCTGAACAAAAATGGGGGAAATTCCTGCTGGTGTACAGTGATTTGCAATAACTGACAATGTTAGAAATTATGGGATTCACAAGGTTTTGGCTAGTAATTAAGTCTAGGGACCCCTTTTATCTGTATTTTTTACCTTAGAGCCATGACAAAGACCCCTCTCTTTCACTTTTTAATTTCAATCACCTGATGTGAGTAATATGAATGTGAAGCTTTTAAAGCTGAATGTTGACCCGTGAAGATCTGGGTTAGTATTGACCTTCAGCACCCCCTGCTTGTCGTAAGAGGCGACTAGTGGGATCTGGTGGTCATGCTCGCTGACTTGGTTGATGCATGCAATCATATCCCAATTGCGTAGATCGATGCTCATGCGATCAGTCACCAGGTTGTCTGGACCAGACTTGATTATTTACAGACCGCCATCATAAAGCTGGAATATTGGTGAGTGCGGTGTAAAACAACAAACAAAACTTTGCCCAGTTCACCATGTAATTGATGGTATTCTCCTGTTACCAGATTACATGCATGCAAGCTGTGAAGATGACACGAAGGGGTTTGTGAAAGTCATGCGGGTAAGTACATAGAGAACATGTCCATATGCTCATCTTGTATCTTGGAATGAATATAACTGTGGCAAAAGATTTACAATACAGGAATAGAAGCCATATGCTAAATCCTTTTAATCTGCAATCAGTTTCAGACTTTTGTGGAACATGCATTATATTTTCAAAGAAAACAGCTTGTCTTGATGTTTCTCTTGTCACACATTGTGGCTGTGTCCAACTCAACATTTTCATTTGTAGATTTTCGAGACTGTACTGTTCTTCTATGGCACTCAGAAGAATGACTTTGATGGTCGATGGAAGAGTTTTCATATTGTGAAGGCAGCCCTGGAGGATAAGGTATGGAAGCAAATGTGTTTGTGATATGTCAGATACTTACTACAGCTATGTTCTTTGCTAAGATGATACAATACTGTCGATATGTTAGAGTTGTGTTTCAAACATTATGCATATGTTTGCAGCTGCGAGGCAAGAAGCGTCACATCCGAGCACTGCTTGTCGACAGGGTACAGTTACAACATGAGGTAATGCTTATCTTCAATAACACAGATCCATTGTGTCATGATATTAGATGTAGAAAAAGAAAGTTTCACAAGCAATGACTTATAACTGTGGATGGGCTAGTTTTCACATGAAACATTTGCAGCTTTGTGTTCAGAATTTTTGTCTTTGAATTAGAAGATAGTTTAAGTGTCATGTGAATTGGGTAATGGGGATGCACTGGTGCCTGAGAACTACCGTATTCAACGAAATGGGTGCCCCGTTCTAATAAGTGCCCACTGCGATATATTGCTAATATATTGGCTAGTGAACAATCCCAATTAGCACCCCTTCCGATTGATCAATGTACACATGACTCGTGTTATATGCACTATTAATTATGGGTATTTAAATTCTGGAAAATATATCTGTTTTAGTCTGTTTTCAGTCGTACAAATGGGTATCTCTCATACCCTCACGTCTAGTCGCACGTTTAGAGGAAGCCAGAAGCTGGAATGTAAACATTAAACTTGTTTCCGTCCGGTTGCGCACGCACCTCCCTATGACATGCCACAAATCTCTCAGCGCGCCTCTGCGCTGGTCGCTCGAGAAAGTCTTTCGCGGTAGACTGCTAGTTTGTATTCTACTAGTACTTATCGCTTATCTACAGTTGTTCTAATAAAGTCATAATATGTCTTACCTGTAGACTCTTGGAATGTAATCCTTGGTAATCCATTGTTTGTGTTCAACGCGTGTTTCGCTGTTTGACAGTGATTCTACACGTGGCAATATGTCGGGCATTTGTGCCTCGTGTCAACGAAAACTGTCTAAAGTAGACCCTCACAAGTATTGTCCTTCCTGCATCATTAAGGACGGGTTTTCAACGTATTCGTGGAATAAACGTTGTAAAAAATGTGAGAACTTGTCTTCAATAAACTTTAACTTGTATCTTCGTGCGTTGGCGAAGCGGGCCGCTGACCAGCGCTACAAGCGGAGATGGTCATCGGTTGGATCCTTGGACTTTGCACCCTCCGCATCAGGCCCTGGGGGTGGCGAGTCGACCACACCTCAGAAATCAGTTGAAAAAGACCCGCCTCAGTCAACTTCAGTTTTCGACAAGACACGTGACCATTCGCCTGCTGATGATACTACCCGCACGACTGGTCTTCGTAATTCGGTTGATCGAGAGCGTCACTCAGCCTCCCCCGTTACGACGGGACCGGGTTGTGACGAGGACCATGAGGGGAATACGGTCCCCAGTCGGTCCGCATCTCGTTCTACCAACGACGATAGGGACGTCGTGCGGGACGACAGTGGACACAGAAGTCGTTCCCGTTCAAGTCGGGACGACAGGATGAGTGCCTCGTCGAGAGACAGTACACGACACGAGGGCGTTCATCGTCATCGTGGTCGTCGAATGTACGATTCGGACGATAACTACGATGGGGATTGTAGTACTTCTACAGTTAGAGATCGTAGCCCTCGTCCCCACGGGGACGTGCGACGTTCTCGCAGGGAGAGTTTGGGGGTTCAGCGTCGTAGTGAAGATAGTGACAGAACGACGACCTCGTCTCACTTTCATATCGACCCGGCTTTGATAGCCCAGATCACGGCGGCGGTCCTCGCCTCGACGGCGTCGACCAAGAAGGATACGACTACGTCAGGGGTCCATGGCCCGTCAACTAGTACATCAGCTCCTTCATCTACGCCTCCACACTCGACGTCGACGATGGGTTGTGACCACAGCCAGCAAAGAACGATGACAACCACGACGCGTGCGGGCTTTAAGGTCGGAGATACACCGCAGTCTCTTCAGTTTTCTCCTCCCGATGTCTTCAGAGCCATGGCTCACGATATGGACCAGAACTTTGGCTCTGCTCTGCCTGGGCAGAGCTTCTGCAAGCCGCCTGGTCGATCTCGTTACCCGATCTATGGCATGCCGTTTTCGTCACCCATGACTAGGGATTTGGACTGGGGGCTACTCTTCAAGAGACCAGCACCCTCCACATTTGGAATCCATGGGCACTGCTGTTCGTCACCAGCTGCAAACGCTTGCTATGCTGTCGACAGCGATCAAGGCCCTCTCAGTGTACTTTGAGGAGGACGAGGACGACAGGACGGTGCCATCGGTCCTCACCTGTATGCAACGGTGGATCTAGGGCATCCTCGCCCAGTCCCGATATGTATCGGGCCAGATTACTACGGCGCGTCGCCATGGTTACATCGACTGCACTGACCTACCTGATCGTCATGGCAGGTCTCTCTTACGGGCCCCGTGGACATCGCAACAGTTGTTCGACGGTCGTACCAACGACATTCAGGACAAGTACTCCAGGGAAGCCGAGCGTGACATCATCATTTCGGCTTCACCCAACCTGTCCAGACGGCCACCGGTTTCGAACGCCCCACGACGACGTTACCGAAACGAGAATGTGCAACGGGCCTTCCGTAGGGACGTGCCTCGACAGCCGTCCCGCAAGGGAGGTTCCGACAGGAAAGGTCGCCAGGTCTCCTTTTCCAAGTTTCCCAGAGGGGGAAAGTACCAGCGGGGGAGGAAGTGAGGTCCAGTCCCCCGCCGTCACCGTGGTTGGAGTCTCCCCCGGTGACACTACCTTTAGACGAGCTACCGTTAGGGGGCGACTTCGTCCCTATGCCCACAAGTGGGTTTTCCTCCATGCAACATACCCCCAACCACCCGACACATTCACCTTGATATCCCTCAGCTCTCTGCGTCGGATGATATTACCGAACGACTTCCTCGTCTCGTTAGACCTTCAGGACGCGTATCTACATGTACCAATAGCTTCCGAGTTCCAGAAGTACCTCCGATTCGAATGCCAAGGTATTCATTACCAGTGGGCGGCCCTCCCGATTGGAATTTCTACGGCCCCGTGCTTTTTCACAATCGGACTTGGTACCACCTCGGGTTCTACAGTACATTAGGATACGCTTCCAGACGGGAGTCAATCTGGTCCAGGTACCTCAAGACCGTTGGGACAAGATTGTCAGCAGCGTTCCGTGACGTCTACATGCCTCGTCGTCGGTGCACACGTGGCAGGAAGTCCTCGGTCTGTTGACATCGGCCCAAGACTTGACCCGTCGAGGTCGTCTTCAACTTCGTCCGCTGCAGAGATTGCTGTACCCCCACCTGGAGTTTCCCAATCTCCTGGTTCCACTTCCGGCGCAGCTACGTTGTCATCTGGAGTGGTGGCTCCAGCCGTCGAACGTTTGCGAGGGCGTCTTTATGAGCGAGCCTCCGTTCATACTACACCTATTCGTAGACGCGTCATTGGAAGGCTGGGGAGCGCACTTCGGGGAAGACCAAGCGGCCGGGCGGTGGTCGCCAGTAGAAAAGGTCCTCCACATCAACTACCTAGAGATGGAAGCAGTGATTCGGGCGGTCGAGTTTTGGAAACTTCGACTCCGTCGGAAACGGCTGATGATACAGTCGGACAACTCCACAGTCGTCCACTGCATCAACAAACAGGGAACAACTCAGTCGGCGGCCCTTCTGGACCGGACAATCAGGTTCTTCGCCCTCGTCGACGACTTGGACATGGGCGTACGCGCCCGTCACATCCCGGGGGCCAAGAATGTGATTGCCGACGCCCTGTCGAGACCATCGAGGCCGTCTCCCACGGAGTGGATGATCCATCCGACAGTCTTTCATCTGCTGACAGATCGACTCTGGTTGCCCCAAGTAGATCTCTTTGCTGCCCCGTACAACAACCGCCTCCCTCGATTCGTGTCGCCGGTTCCAGACCCATGGGCATGGGACCACGACGCTCTAGCGATATCGTGGGGGGTCTAGACGCTTACGCGTTTCCACCAACGGTGCTGTTACTATCGCAACTGGTGAAAGTTCGTCAAACGGCCAACCTACATCTGCTTTTGGTCGCGCCTTATTGGCCGGCCAGAACATGGTTTCCGGAACTTCTTCAGATCATCGTTCAACCACTGTTCCTGTTGCCAGATCGAGACGACCTCCTTCTTCATCCTCACACCAACGACTTGCATCCGGGGATAAAGAACTTCCAGCTTCACGCCTGGGTTTGCTTAAGACCTCGTTAATGAAGAAAGTCTATTCGGCTAAAGCGGCAGCGCTTGTCTCGTCGGCACATCGAGTTACGACCTGAAGCTGTAAGATGACAAGTGGACCACTTTCTCCATTTTCGCCAGGTCTCATGGCTTCAACCCGGCGGTAGCGACCCCACCACAGGTGGCGGAGTTCCTAGTCTCTCTCCGGTCATCTCGGCGTCTGAAAGGGTCGACGATCTCGACATATCTGGCAGCTTTGGCTTCAGTAGTGCCGTCTCCTACGGGCGACAAGCTCACTAACGTACCGGAGTTGCAGAAGATTCTACGTGCCTTCATGGTTGAAGATCAGTCACGTAAATTCCGACCGCTGGCCTGGGACCTTGATGTCGTTCTGCGCAACCTGTCTAGTCAGGCTTACGAGCCTCTCGATCAGGTCGCGTTTGACTTATTGTCTCAGAAAACGGTTTTCCTTCTCGGAATTACGGAAATACATGCCATTGACGTCGGTCGGATTAAGTTCGATCAGCGTAACCATGGCAACGTCCATCTTGGTCTCAGATGGGATTTTTTAGCGAAAAATCAACTTCCTGGCCAAGATCCGAGAATGTTCAACATTCCTTCCTTATCTGCCATTATGGGCCCTCATGATCACGCTGATCTCACCTTGTGCCCAGTTCGTGCGCTTCGTATTTACCTGCAGCGTTCTGAACAGCGACGACAACATTTTCGACGGCTGTTCATACCGCTCTCAACCAATGCAAAGAAAGAGATTACACGTAATACTCTCTCATTTTGGTTGAGAGCGGTAATTCTCAGAGCTTACGAGGCGCAAGGACTCGCACCTCCCACCTCCTCTCATCCGCACGAAGTTCGAGCCTTCGCTTCAACATTAACACTCCACAGTAATTGTTCGCTACAAGTTATTATGGAGGGCTGCTTTTGGATATCTCCTTCAGTGTTTGCTTCGCATTATCTTAGAGATATCTCCACAGAAGATGTTGAAGGACTCAAACAGTTTGGTCCACTCGTGGTGGCACAACAGATCTCTCAGAAAAGACAGTGAATTTGTGTTTTATTCACTTTGGAGTTTTTGCTCGACACTTCGTGACATACTACAGGTTACAATAAAAGCTGTTGGTGAATGTACGCATTCTTATGGTTTTTTGTTGCGTGCAGTACTTCTGCTTTTTATTATGGTTATTCGGTGTATGCATCGTCTTCCCATACATTATAGTACTGCTCGTATTTTTTAGTTACTTTGTATACTGCGAGTTGCTCTGTAACTAAATTATGCGCCGACCTCACTTCGATCTGGGTTCAACTGACGTGTGCAGTTGTACTGTCGCATCGATAATTAGTTGTGTGTCGAAGAGCATTACCCATGCTATTTTAGTTACCTTGTCTACGGCGAGTTCTGTAACTAAATTATACGCCGACCACATTTCGATCGCAATTCAACTGACGTGTGCAGTTGTCCTGTCGCTTCGATAATTAGTTGTGTGTCGAAGAGCATTAACCATGCTGTTTTAGTTACCTTGTATACTGCGAGTTGCTCTGTAACTAAACTATTCGTCGACCACACTTCGATCGCAGTTCAACTGACGCGTGCAGTTGGCCTGTCGCATCGATAATTAGTTGTGTGTCGAAGAGCATTAACCATGCTGTGCGTTCGTGATAAACAACTTGTCTCGTCCGTGCATCTGGTCGAATGTTCTATTGTCACTACAGGGGTGAGGAACTTGGTACATTCGACGTGAAAGAGGTCACTTCCTGATTACTTTCCCGACCCTCCTTCCAGTGTTCCGTCGAATTCTACCCATTTGTACGACTGAAAACAGACTAAAACATGGGTTTTTCAGATCAAAAACGATGTTTTATTGGTCTGTTTTCAGTCATACGTTCCCACCCAGCCATCCCCACAGGGAAGTAATCCAGTCCAGTCCTGCTTGATGGCTTATTCTTTCGAGATTTGTGACATGTCATAGGGAGGTGCGTGCGCAACCGGACGGAAACAAGTTTAATGTTTACATTCCAGCTTCTGGCTTCCTCTAAACGTGCGACTAGACGTGAGGGTATGAGAGATACCCATTTGTACGACTGAAAACAGACCAATAAAACATTGTTTTTAATCTGAAAAACCCATTTTGTGCATAATACGCACGGGTCTTTTGTATCATTTAAGGCTGTCAGCATAAACCACAAATATTAACGATCTTTCAACTCTGGGGTTTTTTTTCTTACCAAAACTATTTTCTAATAAGAGCCCCCTTTTTCTATTTTGGAGAGCGCCCTGGGCGCTTATTACGTCGAATACAGTAATAATATTTCTTTTGGTCCTTGCCAATCTCTACCATTTTGCTTCTACATAGAAAACAGTTTTCAGATGATCACCACCCTCTCTCCAGGATCCTTCTGTTGTATAGATAACACCTCTAATGGAGTAAACATGTTGAAATTACAGACTGTTGGTACAGTTAACAAATTCTTCATAATCAGTAATGAAATAGACAAAATGAAGTATCAAAAAGACATCGATCAGTTATTGCTTGTTGAACTTGAACATCCATATTTCCAACATGACCTTTCAGTTGCTGATGTTGAACAGCAAGGAGAAGGTGTTCACCAGCCGCCATCAGGATATATGGAACGAGCTGATGCAGCTGTCTCTCAGCAGATACAGCGAGGTACATACAGTCTTCAATACTCACACATCCTCTTTGTCTTAACTCACTGGGACACATGTGCACCAGTGATCAGAGGTGCCCACCTCACTCTACAGAGTTGTGTCCCTTAGCAGCCTTGATGCACTGGTTGAGTTCATAGCCTAGAATACCCTTGTTATTTTACTTTTGCTCTGTGGGAGAGAGGAAGGTTAATGGTTTAATACCCAGCTACTTTATACCAAAGTACTTTTTGTTACCCAGTCTGACGGTCGGCATTTGGAAATTAAACAAGTAGTGGCCCTGGAATCAGTATACTGTGTGTGAGTGGAGCATCCATGTTAAACTGTGGAATGGTATCTCAGTGAGCTAACGCTATAAAACTGGCATTTGTCTGGACTAGTACAAGGACACATTATCTTGAACGCGACCCAGAAACCTATGATTGTGGGTTCGAATCCCAGTTCGCCCCAATTATGTTTCTAGGTTTGTCAGCACCATACCCGTGCTCGTGGGTTTCACCGAAGTGGTAAACGTCTGAAACCTGCATCACTTCGGGCTTTCCTCCCACATTAAGCTGACACGCCGCGATATGACTGGAATACTGTTAAAAGCGGCGTTAAACCAAACTCACTCACTCACTTGAACGCGACATTAATCCCCATTTACCTCACCTATACCTCGTTTGGTCTGTCAATAACAGGCCTTGCTTGAGGTTTCATCAAAGTGGCAAGTGTGTCCCTTTCACCTTTCCTCCAATGTAAGCTGTCTGCTGACCAAACTACTGTTACAGGGACCATTAAACCTGACAGAAATCACTCTAATTGATTTTGGGAAGTCAGTGTTCAATTTATACTAATTTGATCTTATCCTGACTCATACGCTAAAGACCCCACCCCGCCGGCCCCTCTTCACCTGTTTCGGCCAAATTAAGTGCAGGAAATGAGAGAGTGACGAGTAACCGAGTTAGGTCACATGCTTCCGGTGCACATGCTCAGTCAAGGTGTGCGATTGGGTGAGATGTTTTCTCTGTTCTCTCGGAACACAGTTCAGGACGTTTCCACTACCTTTCGGAAATGAGTAGAGATAAGCATAAGTATGAGTCCGGATAAGTATAAATAATATTTTTACCCTAAGAAATAAATTCATGTCAACTATATGCACCCAAAACCTTTCCTTTTCTCTTAATCTGTCTTCTGTGTCTATCTGTCAGTGCTTGTTGATAGAGTGAACTGTTTGTTCATAAGTCCGGTGTAACACACTGTAGATTTGACCCTAGTACCTGTCTAACCATCTCTCACAGTGTAGTCGTTGTACATGGATGGTGTATGCTTGTTCCAGGTTAGGAAAAAGGCCCAGAACTGCCTGCTCTCTGCATTCACAAACTTCCCCTACACATACAGAACTGTGATAAAGGAGATTGTTCACAATATCCGTGAACCAGATGTTGCGGAACATAAATTCAAGGTGAGATTAGTCAGTGTTATTGGTATTGCCCTTTAACATGAAGATTAATATAAAGGACAGACATGTTTAATAGACATCATAATGGTTGATACCAGTTCAAATGATTTTATCAACCTATTCATATTTGAAATAGTATCAAGAAATTGGAATCAGATGCTTTTGTTTTTCAAATTTAGAAAATGATGCTCATATTGATTAGGGGTCCAGTTTGTATAGTTGTGTCCCTTTACAATGCCAGGATCCGCTGATTGTGGATTTTTCCTAGTTATGATCCCTGGTTTGACAGTACCATACATGGCTTGTGGGTTTACCAAAAGCAGTAAATGTCAAGAATCATTTTGGGTTCCCCCTACATGATGCTGATGGATGGGGATATAACTTGTTATATCGTTTAACTCAACTCACTGATTTTCGTAGATCTCAATTATGGAAAATGCATGGGTAAAGACTGAAGGTACTGCCCACAGTAATTGAGCCAAGGTGCACATTTGACCATGGCTATGAATTCCACTCCTCAGGGTAGTCTTTACACCATCCTAGGTAACGGGAAGAAATGCCTAGCAACAAAGAGAAACTGGGAAATATTGTCCCAGATTTGGCCAGCCCTTGCTCAAGCACAACATTCAGAGAAACCTTCGATCCTGAAGGCTGTTGATGATATTGTTACCAAAGTGGTCAAATGTCTGGAGACAGTAGCCATCAATATTGAGGTAAGAATAGGCCTTGCAGGTCATCATTTTAGCTCACCTGATTGAATGTCAAGTAAGCTTGTGTCATGGCCTGTTTGCTCGTCATCCATCGTCCGTCATAAACATCTCAGAACCACTGGGCCTAATGAAGTTGAAACAACACATTCTTGTTCCCATTAATGATAATACCTGAATTGGTTCAAGAGGTTAATTTCTAATTTTCAATATGGTTGACATAGCTGCCATTTTGAAAAAATCTACTTACGGCCCGTCGTTTGTGTTGAAAGTGTCATACATGTGTACTTAGTAGTGAGACTGAACATATTTGTTCTGTTTTTAGCAATAATATAAATTTTGACCTTGATCTGACCCAGTGTTCGAAATAACAAAAATTGCCAGGCTGCCATCAGGACCCACAGACTTTAGAAGCTGCAGACCCTGACTAAACTATTCAGGCCCTCATTAATAAAACTGCAGCTTATTGTAACAAGTTTTGCCTGCCATGGACCTGTGGGCGCTTATTTCAAACACTGATTTGACCTTTACACTTCAACCATAATGAAGGCTGAGACTTCTTATGACTATTATTTTGGCCTTGACCTTGCTCTTGGATTATCTCAAAATGCAGATTTTCCTCTGTAAACTTCTCTTTATGATGACATTGTATTCTTTACAATTCTTTAGGTATTAGTATCAGTATTTATGCAGACAATATTTGAATATCAAGAAGTTTTGTTCTGCCTGTGTTTTGAAACTGTTGACTACATATATACTGAGCTGCAGTCCTTTGCCACTAATTTTTAAGGCATCAGGTACATTTAGGTATGATTGTGTACTGAGTTGTTTATGAACATTTATGAACATTTTTTCTTCAAATTATTACTTCTGCAGCACCTTTTATACTTGTACTTTTAGATAACAGTCCAGTTCAGACGGTATGCTTATTTGATGTAAATTGTTTTTTCAGACCCCTCTCAGGTGTATAGATCGAGGTCGTGACCTGCTGCAGACCTCATTACCAGCGCCAACATGTGACCCTGCATCTGAGGTTGACCTACAGAAGGGTGCCGAGCGAGAAACTGCTCGCAATCAATCAAATGACAGGTGAGTCCCCTGAGATACACAGAGGATGTAGTCACATTTCTGTACATGTGGATTTCATTAGATGGATGAGGAAATTGTGTGTATTTTCAAAGATGAAAAGACCCAAAGATTTTCTTTTTCATAAATTGAAATAAAGTGGTAATGAAGTATTAATGTGGTACCTACTATATTCTTTATTTCAATCATATCTATCCATTTTCAAGAGAAAACATTGATTTCAATTACTCCCCACCTATCTGCATGTAATGGTTCAACATCAGTCATTCACACCTGTGAAGATCCGGGGTAGAATAGGTCTTCAGCAACCCATGCTTGCTGTAAGAGGCGACTACTCTTGTCATAAGAAGCAACTAACGGGATCAGGTGGTCAGGCTTGTTGACTTGGTTGATGCATGTCATCATATCCCAATTGTGTGGATCAATGCTCTTGATGTCAATCACTGGGTTGTCTGGTCCAGACTCTTATTTACAGACCTCCATCATATAGCTGGAATATTGCTGAGTGTGGTGTTAAACAACAAACAAAAATCAGTCATTCTTTGATGATTTTATTGTATTCAAGGGGCACGTGTGGCCCAGCTGTCTAAGGCACTGCTATTCATTGTGGAGAGCTGTGTGCCTGAGTTATGCCACAATCTGATGATCGTGGGTTTTGTCCACACCAAACCCATCTCCCCGAGGCAAGAGAGTTAACTGACTTTAAAAGTCCAGTTTCCACCCTTGCCGAACAAGGCTGGAATTACTGGGCTCGATCGTAGTCGCCACCAGTGGCTGATACCAATTATGTCCCTTCTAAGCCTCTCCTATGGACCAATCAGATTCCACCTGTCGTATTGTCCACTTGCGTTGGCTTCACACAAAATGGTGGCACCCAATCAGGACAATCTGATCGATAATCGAGATCTATATTGTGATAAAACGGGTCTTACATCGCAAAATGCATCAAATCACGTCTGCACCTTGATTAAAAACATGAAAAGATTTGGAAAATATCTGCTGACAACAAGTTGGTGGTGCACATGCTTTGCAAATCCTGCAATCGACCAAAATATGCAGGACAGTTTACAAACCGGATTTTGATTTCGGTGTGCGATTTTGATTGGACTATGAATCATAGACTCATTAGTCCAGCCAAAATGTAACTCCATAATACCATCCTAGTTCGGCAAGGGTGGAAACTGAACTTTTATATCCAGTTAACACTCTTGCCTCGGGAAGATGCACCAAACCCTGCTTGTTAGTTAACATCTGAGATCAATCACACATTGTGCTTTCCCCCGCTTTAAGCTCACATGCTTGATACAACTTAATACTGATCAAAGCGAAGTTAAACCCAACTCACTCACTGTAAATGACATCATAGTTTGATTTTGGCTGCGTTACATTCAGTTGGTCAGTTTCATTTCTTTGATAGATAGACTAACTGATGGACTGCTTGGCCATCCTAATCCCCATTTACGGATGATAGAACTCAGGTATAGAACTCATTCAGAAGAGATATTCTGCAACTCATTCCGACAGATGTTCTCCAGACTGTTATTATCTTCGGTTGTTCTCATAGAATTAAGATGACATGAAGGGTTTCTACTCCTGGGCTTCAATCACAGAGCTGTCTATGAAAAACATGTTATAAAACATTACTTTCAACATTTGTAGTGCTAAGGTGGTTTCTTGGGGTGATGACAATTTGGCAAACATTCTGTAAACATTGAACATGTGTTTGATTTATTTCAGAGATTATGTGAAGCTCATAACAACACTAGCAGCCCAGGTAGAGAGTGGAAAACTGTAAGTGCTACAGGGATGTTGTTTGGTGTTAAACTCTTGTTTGATTCTTGTGGCCATTTTGCCAAATATTACAAAAGGTTGAATATGTGTTTTCAAAGTGTCTCAGTACAGCAGCATTTCATTGAGATCTAAGCTCTAAGACACAGAGGTAGCACATTTTCTAGGCTACCATTCAACTGTATAGCTTGAAAGAAGACTTGTAATATATGCGGACGTCAATGTGGCCATTACTAGCAGGCACATAGTTCTATGTCATGGTGGTCAGTTTGCTCTCTGTCTTGACCAGGATGGAATGTTTAATTGGGAAGATGAGATCTGTATAGATGACTTATGACAAGCTGGTGTTATAGGACATGGAAGTTCAGCCAATCAGGCACATAGCTAAATGTAATGCTGGTCAGTTTGCTCGCTGTCTTGACCAGGATGGAATGTTTAATTGGGAAGATGAGATCTGTATAGATGACTTATGACAAGCTGGTGTTATAGGACATGGAAGTTCAGCCAATCAGGCACATAGCTAAATGTAATGCTGGTCAGTTTGCTCAGTGTCTTGACCAGGATGGAATGTTTAATTGGGAAGATGAGATCTGTATAGATGACTTATGACAAGCTGGTGTTATAGGACATTTAAGTTCAGCCAATCAGGCACATAGTTAAATGTAATGGTGGTCAGTTTGCTCAGTGTCTTGACCAGGATGGAATGTTTAATTGGGAAGATGAGATCTGTATAGATGACTTATGACAAGCTGGTGTTATAGGACATTTAAGTTCAGCCAATCAGGCACATAGTTAAATGTAATGGTGGTCAGTTTGCTCAGTGTCTTGACCAGGATGGAATCCGTTTAATTGGGAAGATGAGATTTGTATAGATGACTTATGACAAGCTGGTGTTATAGGACATGGAAGTTCAGCCAGATCAGTATGGAGCTAATGGCAATACTACTACGACATGACCGAGAGGCCCCGCCCGAAGTTGTGGCCTGCTTCGTCAAGCATCTCTGCCATGATGCTCTGTACATCCGCAAGGTAAGACAAGTCAGCGTTTATCTAAGAGTAACTTCTATTAAATCTAAGGTGGCCCTCAGATATTGAAATCCTCTTTTTATTGCCCAATGTTTTTTTATATGGTTATATGGTGTATATGCCAGTTTCATGAAATTGTCAAATACTATAATGTGTATGACAAGCAGTCTGTATCACCTAGTCCCCACATGAACTCAGAATATTCCTATCTAATGTTGAGTAGTATCTCATGGTATGATGTTCAAAGCAATGTTGAACTGAACCCCCTTACTTCACAATTAGACCCGTAAAGATTCCGGGGTAGACTAGGTCTTCAGCAACTCATGCTTGCCGTAAAAAGGCGACTATGCTTATCGTAGAGGGGACTAAAGGGATCGGGTGGTCAGGCTCACTGACTTGGTTGATGCATGTCATAGATCCCAATTGCATGGATCGATGCTCATGATATTAATCACTGGATTGTCTGGTCCAGACTTGATTATTTACAGACCGCCTTCATATAGCTGGAATATTGCTGAGTGCAGTGTTAAACAACAAACCAACCAACTTCACATTTATGTCCTGTAAGTGACCAGCTCTAAAGTTCATTGTCAGATAAAAATTGCCCTGCAAGTTTTACATCTGACAAAATCATCTTACCTGATCTCTCGATTTTTTATCTAGTAACTAAACTGAGCAAAAACTCCCATCCTATTTGTATTCATATGCTGTCAGGAGTTGTCATTGATTACACCAACCTGACTTTCCACCAGGTAGGTCTTTGTCATCGCCAACACTTGTGGCAAGTCCTTCTAGTGCCGTGCATAGTATGGAATTTCAGGTCCATTTTGGATTGTTCCAAATGATTTTCAACACCTAGTGAATAAACTTAATGCCTGACGAAAGAAGTCACTAAACTCAGGAACGTTTTCAGAATAAATTATTTTGAGGTGTCAGAGGTATGTCTCAGAACATAAGGAATTAAGTTTTTTATCCATTATCCAACTTCTGAACTGGTTGCTAAGCACATATCTGGTGTCCCCTGCCTTGATGATGCTGGAATGTTGTTAAAAGTGACATCAGACCTCAATCGCAACTATATCCAATGTATGATTCCTGATTTTCAGTTGGCCATGTCGGCAGTGTCAGCTGTGTTAAAACAACAGAAGCGGAAACACCCTAAGGTCCCAATTGATCCATACAAGCGATCAGGGTGTGCCCCTCCCCCCAAGGGCAGCAGCTGTGTGCCTGGGGACCGTGCTGACAATATGTGGCACCAGTATGACCTTGCCGACCTCCCAGTCACCCAGGAGAAGTGGGACAAGGCAGCCTTTGTGGACAAGACACACTGGGGGTACTACTCATGGCCCAAGTAAGTTGCTGTTGACCTTGCTAATATTCTGGGTGCTTATACAGACCAGATAACATCTTCCAGAGGCAAAAGAGTTAAATGACTATAAATGTCCAGTTTCCGAACTAGGCTGGCTCTTTTGGGCTCAATCGTAGCGCCACTAGTGGCTATTACAAGTGATGTCCCTTCTATGTCACTCCTATTGACCAATCAGATTCCACCTCTCATATGACTTGCATTTGCTTCACCCAAAATGGCAGTGCCCAATCAAGACAATCTGACTGATAGATCAAGATCTATTTTGTTATCGAAGTGCATCAAATCACATCAGCACCTTGATTAAAAACATGAAAAGATTTGGAAAATATCTGACACCGAGTTGAGTTGACGGTACACATGCTTTGCAAATCCTGCAATCGACCAAAATCTGCACAGCAGTTTATGCACCGGATGTCGATTTCGTTATGCGATTTTGATTGAACTATGCATAGACTCGTTAGTCCAGCCAAAATCTAACTTATGAATCCAGCCTAATTCAGCAAGGACGGAAACTGGACTTTAATAGTCCGTAAACTCCCTAGCCTCGTGAAGATGACGAGATAAGAGCTGGTGTAATGACTGATGTAACTATCCATGCACTGCAATTAGCTGTTCTTTCCTGAGAAGTACTGGTACCATATTCACTGTAATAAGCCCCGGGTGCTTTGAAAATTGACAAAAGGGGCACTGATTACATCCATACACAACAACTTAAATCTGCTTTCAGAGATTGAGCAAACTAAACAAACGTAGTTCAAACAAGGATGAAAATACAACTGGTATGATAATAGTTGCTAGGCAATTATATGCCCCTTCTGTGGTGCTGCCTTCTGTATTAAGACCTGTTTAATACACAATAACATATGGACTGTCATGTAAATGTTCAGTCTTCATACTATAAGGGGTCATTTGTAAAGATTACTTACACTCTGGTCTAGAAGTTGGTCGGGGCCATTTTTATTGGAGCTGGGTGCTTAATATGGCATCTATGATATTATGAGTGATCTAACTACTGATGTATTGCAATTGACTGTAAATTCCTGAGAATTACTGGTGTAATGATCTAAATACTGATGCATTGCAATTGGCTATACTATCCTGGACACATTCCGCAAAGTGATCTTAAGACAAGTGTGACTCTCATACTTTAACATGAGCTAACTATAGTTACGTGATAACATCACTTTTTGAGACAGAGCACATGAGACTGGTGTGACGATTGATTAACTGTCAATGCCTTGCAATAGGCTTCACAGTCCTGAGATGTTACCCACTTACAGCCACCTTTCCTACCTGTAAGGGTTGGCCTTGTCTGTGTCACGTTACACATTCCTGGGCTTTCTTATATAGCTGAGGTGCAGCTATCTACATAACACACGGGGGTCATGTGTGGCCCTGTCGTCTAAGGCGTTGCAGTTCGCTGTGCTGAGTTGCGTCCCTTGGACACGCCAGAAACTATGATAGTGGGTTAAATCCCGGTTCGCCTTGATTATGTTTCTAGGTTTGTCAGCACCATACCCGTGCTCATGGGTTTCATCAAGGGGTAAACGTCTAAGACCTACATCACTTCGGGCTTTCCTCCCACATCAAGCTGACACGCCATGATATAACTGAAATACTGTTAAAAGCAGCGTTAAACCCAACTCACTCACTCACAACATAACACACATTTGTCTGTTTATATTGCGCTGTGTATGATTAATATTATTTGTTTACCTCCAGGGAGATGCTTGTGTATGCCCCATATGACAAGCAGCCGAAACCGGAGCTTCCGCGGTCAGAGATGAATGAGGCAGCTCAATGTATATACGACAACTTCTCTAATAAGGAATTTGTAGAGAAACTTATCTCATTCTTGTCTTTAGAAGAACTGAAGGGTAGAGACAAGTTCCGCACAAAATATCTAGTCCTATTTAAGGTGAGTGTGTTGCACAATTTAAGGTGAGTGTGTTACACAAAATATCTAGTCCTATTTAAGGTGAGTGTGTTGCACAAAATATCTAGTCCTATTTAAGGTGAGTGTGTTGCACAAAATATCTAGTCCTATTTAAGGTGAGTGTGTTGCACAAAATATCTAGTCCTATTTAAGGTGAGTGTGTTGTCAAGTTTATAAGGGGCTGTTGGGTAGCCGAATAGTTATAACGGTCACTCATCACTGCAAAGATCCGAGTTTGATTCCCCACATGGGTATAATGTGTGAAAATACTATTCAAGGCTGTGTTAAATCAAATTAACTCACTCATGAATAATGCTGACGATTAGAGAACACCACAATACCAATTCGTGTTCCGTGAACTTCAACTTCTTTCCTTTCTTTAAGGGTTTATTCCGTAACTATGGCGACGCCTTCCTGCCAAACTTTCAGCCTCACATCGAACGTCTGATGGGAGACTTGAGTCATGACAAACATGACAGCAGTCAGCGCTGTGCCATGGAGATTCTGGCCGGCATCATCAGAGGAAGTACACACTGGGCATTTGACAAGGTGAAGGACACGAGAGTTCAATCTATTACCCTGCTTTCAAACAATGTTCAGTTATTATCCCCCGCCCCAACGAAGTTGGCGGGGGATATAGAAATGGGTTTCGTCCGTGTGCGTGTGCGTGTGTGTGTGTGTGTGTGTGTGTGTGTGTGTGTGTGTGTGTGTGTGTGTGTGTGTGAGTGTGAGTGTGTGCATGTGTGCATCCCGAAATCGTTTCCTCCCTTAACTCAGAAACCGTAAAATATTTCTATACGAAACTTTGCATGTCTATCAGACTCATGCTGAACTGGTGCCTTTTCCTATTTAGGAATTTTATACATTTATATTTTTTTACGTTTCCATGGCAACAAGTTGGACTTAGGTTCTATAAGGGTGCTGTTCGTTTCCGGAGCGTAACTCAAAAACCGTTAAATAATTTCTTACAAAACTTTGCATGTTTACCAGACACATACTGAACTGGTGCCTTTTGCTATTTAGGAGTTTTATAAATTTTTATTTTTTACGTTTACATGGCAACAAGTTGGACTTAGGTTCTATAAGGGTGGTGTTCGTTTCCGGAGCGTAACTCAAAAACCATTAAATACTTTTAGAAATTTAGAGTTTTAGAAAGGTTTATTTTAGAATTTCCATTGCAGCTATTTTTACATGGGCTAAGAGAAATGTTGGGTCAGTTACCTGGTTTGGGACCATAACGTGTTAAAATGGGCGGGGGATATAGATGACTTTGTCAACTATACGCTTGTTTACTATGCCACATCTTTGGCATGAAGTCTAGTCCAGTTTTTGTGAAGTTTAAAAACAAATATGGATAAATATAACATTAATGTGTTTTGGGATTGAAATCATTTTGTGTATATGCTTTTGTTACAACGTTTGGTTTAAGAATTTGTTCAGGAAATGAACTTCAAATCTACTGGAATTTTTTTTATAGCCTCCTTGTCATAGTGATTAAGAACATGATTATAAGTTTGCCTGGCTTTGAACTAGGTACTGGGATACTACAACTTGTAACAAGATCAGACCCCTTAAGATCCGGGATAGAATAGGTCTTCAGCAACCCTTGCTTGTCGTAAAAGGCTACAATGCTTTGTGTAAGAGGCAACTAACAGGATCGAGTGGTCAGGCTTGCTGACTTGGTTGCTACATGTCATCGTATCCCAGTGCTCATGATGTAAATCACTGGATTGTCTGGTCCAGACTCGATTATTTACAGACCGCCTTCATATAGCTGGAATATTGCTGAGTACAGTATAAAACGAAAAAAATAAAGTAACGGGTTTGTATGTTCCTTCTTGAAGTCACTAACCGTCAATTGGTTTCAGGTGGAGAAGTTATGGCAATGGACCTGTCCTCTGCTAGCTACCTCACTAAGCAACATTACCATAGAAACCGTTGATGACTGGGGATCATTCTACACAAGTCTTTCAGTGAGTTCGTGTTCTAATATTGATCCATAGAGGGATCCAGGGCAGAAGGTGTGGTCCCCAGATCCCATGCTTGTCCTAAGTGCTGACTATACAGATTGTGTAGTTGCAATATCTGACTTGGTAGATTGCAGGGCTGGGATGGGTAACTTGGGTACTCAGGTTGTCGGGTACTGAGTAGGCTAGTCTTGTGATATATCGCTTAATTAGAAAAATTCACTTCTATAACTCCATGGTTACCTACAAGTCGCTAATTGTCGTATATCTTTCTGACTATACACACATTCTTTATGACATTTATATATTTTGAGTAAACATACATCTTCAGTCAACTTCAGTGTATGCATGATCAGATCGTTTTATAGATGTACCCAAATACTTTTTGCCACGGCTCCGGTTAAACAATTGTACCCAACTCTTGACGTTACATTGGGTACCTGGATAGGGTTGGGTATTCGGGGGTCGGGTCCTCTGGTAGTAAACTTAGACTCATCCCAGCCCTAGTTGATTGGTCGTCATACCTCAGTTAATTACATGGTTTCTTGTGCTATCAACAACTGGAGTCTCTGGCTTTGAATGTATGACTGGAACATTGCTGACTATAGTAAAGATAACATTGACATACTCACCATAATATCTCACTGATTTCAGCTGATTTGGAAATGGAAATATTTTCACTGAGTAAATAATGCTTTCGTGTAAATTGCTGGGTCTGTTTTCCAGGAGAGCCGTGACCCTAGGAAATTACACTGGTTGTTGACGCTGCTGATGGAGGACCCCCTTAAGGGAGAAGGTGGAGCTTTCGGAGAAGCTAGGTAGGTCTTGTGGAAAGCTTTCGTATTGTATGGTGATCAAAGCCCTTCCCCTTGTGTTGCCCCATTGAAGATCTGGTCAGCTACCCATGCTTGTTGTAAGAGGCACCTATGCTTGTTGTAAGGGGCGACAAACGGGATCGAGTGGTCAGACTCACTGACTTGGTAGATGTATGTCATTCTATCCCATTTGTGTAGATAGATGACCCAATCCAGTGATATTTGTTCATGCTATCAACCACAGGTTTCCCTGGCCAAAACGTGCATGCTGTAGTCTATATTGTGTAGCCTGTTGTGTAGGCTGTCGGGCTGCAGCGTAAATAACATTTACTTGCTCAGTCCTGTACTCAGAATTTAAGTTCTCAACAGGAGGTATCCCCAGCACTTACAGAAGTTATTGACAAGGTTCCATATCATTTTATACATCATAAAAAGATGAGTTTCTACTCCTGTGACCATCTTCATGGTAGTGGTAGAGCTTCCACCTGTGGTCTAGTGGTAGAGAGGAATGTTTGATCCCTCGCCGCGTCATATCATGGTAAAAGATGGTACTTGTTGTTACCCTGCCTGACGCCAAGCATTATAGGGCCAAGTATGCAGTGTCTGAGTAGGGTATTCATGTTAAACTGAGTCATGGTCTCTCTGTGGGATAGCACTATAAAATTGGCATCAGTCCAGAGTCGTACAAGCAGACACGCACGCACGCACACACGTGCATGCGCATTGCTATATGAGTGCAATAACCTTGGATGCAATGTTAAACCCCAATTCACCTTGCCTTCTACACCTATATGAGTACAGAAGGATTTTGTATTTTGATGACATAGTACCAAACTCTGGACCACTTTATTGATGGTGAACACAAACAGTTTCACAGGTATATGTAAATAAACAAGCTTTGTTATTTCGTAGTTCAGTCATTCATGTGACTTTGCTTTTTTGCCAGTCGGCTTTATGCAGTGCAGAATGCCCTCATTGACCAGGAGTGGCGTGTACCTCAGTTGTTGCATCAACTTCTCGAGTACCTCAAACCTCATCTTGCTCATCCCTACAAGAATGTGCGTGACAGGATCGGCAGGTATGTTGGATGATAGTTAACTTTGTTATTGTTATGGTGTGGTCGGGTAGCCTTGTGCTTAAAACGTTTGCTCGTCACGCCGAAAACCCTGGTCGATTCCCGGCATGGGTACAATGTGTGAAGTCCATTTCTGGTGTCCCCTGCCGTGATATTGCTGGAATATTGCAAAACATGGCATAAAACCATACTCACTCACTCACTCACTAATTGTTATTGTCAGAATTATTATTTGGGCCTCTTTTTATAAATCATGTAGTGAGGACAAAATGAGAAAAAAATGAGTTTGGAAGTGACAATCAAATGGTTGCTTTCACTTTTGACAAATTATAAACCTTTTCTTTCTTTCTTTTTTGAAACATGTTAACAAACTCAGTGGGGAAAAAACGCTCGTGATCACTACCACACATAATATTTTGAGCACAAATCAAAAGCATTTCCATTGCCTCTGTTGCCTCACATCATGAACTCCGAGTGACTGACTTGTTTCCAGTGTGCTGAGCAATGTGTTCCTGTACGACTACAAGATCTGCCCCAAGTCCGGTGTGAGGTCCCCTCACCGCCGCACATTCCTGGAGGAACTCCTTCCTCAGCTACAGCAGCTCAAGGACATTGTGCCAACACAAAACGGGAACAACGGGCCTAGTATGTTGTTGTTTTTGTTGTTGTTGTTGTTGTTTTTTGTTTTTTTGTTTGATGCTACACTCAGCATATTCCGCCTGCAGCCAGTAAATAATCTATCTGGACCAGACGATCCAGTGGTTGACATCATGAGTATCGATCTACGCAAGTGGGATATGATGACATGCATCAACCAAGTCAGCGAGACTGACCACTCAATCCTGTTAGTCGCCTTTTATAACAAGCATGGTTTGCCAAAGGCCAATTCTAACCTTGTCTTCACGGGGTGCCTGTAGTATGTAAGTCAGGGAGAGGGAGTTGGGTTTAATGCTGCTTTGACCGCCTCCATGGTCTAGTGGTAGAACGTCCGCCCGGAGAGCGGAAGGTCCGGGGTTCGATCCCTGACCGCGTCATACCAAAAGACGTTAAAAGGTGGTACTTGTTGTTACCCTGTCTGGTGCTCAGCATTAAGGGGCTAAAACAAGGACTTGTCGGCTCGGAGTCAGTATACTGTGTCTGAGTGGGGTATTCATGTTAAACTGCAGCATGGTATCTCAGTGAGCTAGCACTATAAATCGGCATCAGTCCGGACTAGTACAAGCAGCCACACAAACACACACACGTACATGCGCGTCGCTGTATAAGTGCAATAATCTTGGACACGATTTTAAACCCCATTTCACCTCACCTTTAATGCTGCTTTGAGCAGTAGTTAAGTTATATCACAGCGTGTCAGCTCATATTGGAAGAAAGACATATGCCACCTTAGTGGAACCAATGAGCCTCAGAGAAGGTGCTGACAAACCAGGAACCATGATCAGGGAAAATATGAGATTTGAACCCCAGTCGTCATATTCTGGCACGGCAAAGGGACACAACTCTACACAGGGAATTGGGATGTCTTAGATGACTGGGCCAACCTTACAAGAAACAGCATACCTCCTATATAAATGATATGATGATATATAAATGCACTGCAATGCATTTTGTCGAGTTTATGTATTAATACAACTTGTTTTAGTTCTGTTTTAATTATGAAAAGTGTGTTTATTAAAATGTGACTTACAAAGATTAGCCTGTAATATTGGTGTATTTATCACATGAGCTGTGACATGCAATAGGCTTGGCTATTTTGCAGATGTGCATAAGCTGTATTAGTGAGAACACTAATATTATGAGCTAAAACCAATTCACTCAATCAGAGGTAGTTATGTTGAAAATATTTTGTCTTCTAGAAGTTGATAATGCAGCTTCCGCTGTTGTGGCGTCCTCAAGTGTCATGAAACCCGAGCCGATGGAGGTGGAGGACAACGGAACTGAAGACGATGAGCGGAAGAAGGCGATACGTCTCTGTAAAACAGGTGAGATGGTTTTGATCACGGATGACCCAGACACCTGAGGAGCCTCAGTTACTTCCCTTAGTTGTCCCAGAACCCTGTAATCATTTGGGGTTATTTTGTGTGAAATAAATATTTGATGCGAATGTCCAGCGATGCATGATCCAGTCTGAATTATGGTAAGTTTTTATTATATTTATTTCATATTTTATGAAATGATACATTGAGAATCTCACCTGACTATCTTTTGACTTCAAATATATCAACACAAGTCAAAAGTTAAAACTGTGAGACTTGCCAAGCAGTTTTAAAGTTTTAATGACAAGGGTCCAATATCATTTTCAACTTTTTCCATTTGTAAACAGTAATAACACAGTGTCTTGAGTGAAAATAGTCACGCTTACCAGTCTCGTGGCAGAGGGATTAGCGAAGTCATTTGATTGTGATGTCATGGTAACCATGACATGACAATGGTCTGCATTGATCTCACCAAGGTGGAAGCTTGGGATCAGGGCCCACTTGCACAAAACGATCTTAGCGCTAAGACTATTGTAAGCCTATGCTAAAGTATGGGAGTTACGATCATGTTAGCGCTAAGATGGCTTTGTGCAAGTGGGCCCAGGTGGTCAGGCTCCCTGACATGGTTGATTCATGTCAACATGTCCCAATTGCATAAATCAATGCTCATGATATCGATCACTGGATTATCGGGTCTTATTTCGATTATTTACAAACCCCCAGAATATAGTTGTGGTATTGTGTATGGGGCATTAAACAGCAAACAAACAAACAACATTTTTATTCATGTTTTGTATTCAAGTACAGAGATGTTTGTTTCCTTTCAGTGATGAAGTGGCTGCAGAACAATCACACTCGGGCTTTCTACTCCTCCCATGCTGATATCTTCCCCCTACTGCCTATTGTAAGTACACTGTAGGACTGTATGTACTGTGACAAGCCCAGCCATGTAGGTGTCAGACAGTCCGTGAAAGAACATTCTACTCCTCCCATGCTGATATCTTCCCCCTACTGCCTATTGTAAGTACACATCCGTCTGTAGGTCTGTATCTACTGTGACAAGCCCAGCCATGTAGGTGTCAGACAGTCAGTGAAAGAACATTCTACTCATCCTTACAACAATATCAAACAATGAAACATATTGAAACTCATCTGTGAGACATTTACAACAATATCAGTGAATACTGAGACTTGAACCAGATGAAATAATCCCTTCTTTGATAGGTATTTAGAAATTGGAAGAATGTGGACACATGAAACTTTGATGGATAACATTGTTTGTAATGGCATTCCAGGGCTACTTCTTGATTCTCCATCTTGCCTGTCATTGACCTGATGAGGGGGCAAGAAGTTGCCCTGAAACGTTGTAACAAACAATAATTTCCAACAATTTCCGTAAAAGCTTCATGTCTTGAGATGTGAAATGTTTATAAGTAACTGTATATTGAGTGTGTTTACTTCAGATCTGTACACTGGAGAGTGAGTCGACAGACGATGACCTCAAGACGGACTGTGCCACAGCGCTGATGTGTCTGGCACAGAGTCTCATCCATCCCGACCACATCAAGGTGGCACTCGCCACTGTCAGGGAGGTGGGTCATGGCATCTCTCTGTTGAGATGCAGTTATGTTGGCCATTTTCATGTGATGTATCCCGTTAAATGTAACCTTTCTCAAATCCTGACCCTGTGGAAACTAACTCAGAATAGATCCCCAGTTCTCCATGCTTGTAAGAAGAGCTAGCAAAACTTGGGATTGGGTGGCTGATAAGAGAGTACCATAACTCAGCAATCTTGCTGATTAAGCAGTCTTGTATTGAGACAGCATGGTATGTTACTCACGCTTTCAACCCCTGGTTTATGAGGTCAAGGCTTGATTACTTTCAGGCTGACAAGATCCAGGTGAAATTGCTAATGTACATTCATACATCAATCATCAATCCATCGATCAATCTTTGACTGATTGATTAAGATTGACGGCCTCTAATCTGTGATTGATTGATTGATTAAGATTGACTGCCTCTATAGTTTAATGGATGGAGCGTCTGCCTGGCATGCAGAAGATCGGATGTTCAATCCCTGCCATGTCAAACCAAGGGACGTACAAAGATAGTTCTTGTTGTTACCCTGTTAAGGGTGAAATCAAGGACTGGTTGGCTCGGAGTCAGTATACTGTGTCTGAGTGGGGTATCTGTGTTAAACTGTTGCATGGCATCTCAGTGGGCTAGCACTAGTCTGGACTAGTACAAGTACATGCGCACGTACACATGCAAGTAATTTGTTTTAAAAGTGCAATAATATTGAATGCGATGTAAAACCCCATTTCATTTCTCACCTGTTTGATGCCCTTTAAGGCTTGTGTCATTATTTACTGCATCGTGAATAAGGAACAGTATATAGTGACATGTTTTCTGTTGAAGGTTGCCGGGTTACAGTCATGGCACGCCAGAGCCGCCATCCTGCGCTACATTCAGGCCGTTGTGTTCGGGAACATGTTCCTGATGGACAACCCAGAACACAAGCAGTGTGTCCATGACATCCTGCTGCATCTCATCTGTGATGAACAACTAGAGGTGGGTGCAGTAGCCATGGAAACAGTTTCTCTCATTGACATTGACATACCATTGCTGGAGACCCGTGAAGATCCGGGGTAGAATAGGTCTTCAGCAACCCATGCTGTCTGTAAAAGGTGACTATGCTTGTTGTAAGAGGCGACTAACAGGATCGGTTGGTCAGGCTTGCTGATTTTGTTGATACATGTCATTGTATCCCAATTGTATGGATCATTGCTCAAGATGTCAATCACTGGATTGTCTGGTCCAGGCGCCTTCATATAGCTGGAATATTCCTGAGTGCGGCGTTAAACAACAAACAAACAAAGCAAAACAAACAAATATGTACACCTTGTTTGTTGGGAGAGACTTCTGAGATAAATATGGAGTGGTTTCAATCTGTGATAAGCTGATGGTGTGTAATTCTACTCTGATGGCATGGATTGGTGCTCATGCTATCAACCACATGTTTCCCTGGCCTAGACTTGATTACTTACCAACTTACACAGTCTGTGCCAAGACCCTTTGAGACTGCAGCCCTGAACATAGTTTGTAGTATCATTGTCAGTAGAATTTTTGTATGGACTGTTATAAGCTGACCTCACTTGACCAAACAGGATTTTACTTGACTCAGGCTTCGGACTAGTGGCTAAAGTCATAGGCTGCTGATGTGATATAGCTGGAACAGTGCTGACTGCATCATAAATATGCATCTTCTCCTTCACTTGTTTACTGTATGATAACTGCAATTATGTTTTTAGAATATAATGTATGAAGAAAAGTGTGAAAAATTGAGAAACTATTCTAGTTTTGATAAAGCAGAGAAAAATTATCAATACATTATGTGTTTCTCCAGCACTGTCATTGGTTTCCTAACTTGTTTTAATTATCCTGAGATCAGATGGTCAATGACTTACTCATTGACATTTTGGCCTGATCATTTGGAGTCATTACTCAGTCTGTTCATGTAATGGTGTTGTCCAAACCCAACATGTACATTTGATATTTAAAAAAAAACCATATTGTTTAGATTGAAATTGAGGTGAATTGTTCCAGCATTAATATTAGTGTATGATGTATTTGACCTGTGTATGATATGTGTGACCTGTGTATGATGTGTGTGACCTGTCAATGATGTGTGTGACCCTTGTATAATGTGTGTGACCTGTGTATGATGCGTGTTACCTGTGTATGATGTGTGTGACCTGTCTATGATGTGTGTGACCCTTGTATGATGTGTGACCTGTGTATGATGCGTGTTACCTGTGTATGATGTGTGTGACCTGTCTATGTGTGTGACCTGTCTATGTGTGTGACCTGTCTATGTGTGTGTCCTGTGTATGTGTGTGACCTGTGTATGATGTATGTGACCTGTGTATGATGTGTGTGACCCTTGTATGATGTGTGAGACCTGTGTGTGACCTGTGTATGTGTGTGACCTGTGTATGTGTGTGACCTGTGTGTGACCTGTCAATGATGTGTGTGACCCTTGTATGATGTGTGTGACCTGTGTATGATGTGTGTGACCTGTGTATGATGTGTGTGACCTGTGTATGATGTGTGTGACCCTTGTATGATGTGTGTGACCTGTGTATGATGTATGTGACCTGTGTATGATGCGTGCAGCCTATGTATGATGTGTGTGACCTGTGTATGATGTGTGTGACCTGTGTATGATGTGTGTGACCTGTGTATGTGTGTGTCCTGTGTATGATGTATGTGACCTGTGTATGATGTATGTGACCTGTGTATGATGTATGTGACCTGTGTATGATGTATGTGACCTGTGTGTGACATGTGTATAATGTGTGTGACCTGTATGTGTCCTGTGTATGATGTATGTGACCTGTGTGTGATGTATGTGACCTGTGTATGTGTGTGACCTGTGTATGATGTATGTGACCTGTGTTTGATATATGTGACCTGTGTATGATATATATATATATGTGTTTGATAAATGTGACCTGTGTTGTAGGTGCGGGAGATGGCCAGTGTGAGCCTGAGCGGTCTGCTTCACTGCGGCTACATGGAGATGGGAGAGGAGTTTATTGTAAGTTCATCAACCACACACCTGTGAACATCTGGGTTAGAATTGGTCTCCAGTAATCCATGCTTGTCGTAAGAAGCAACTAACGGAATCAGGTCAGGACCAGACCGCCATTTTATAGTTTTGATATTGCTGTGTTAAACAACCAACAAGTCCTGAAATATTTTGTGCACCTGCCAAATATAACCAAATTAACTGGTAGTCAAGTGGCAACAGTGTTTGCTCAGGACCAAGATTAGATACACTTGTTTTATTCCCCCATATTGGTGCAGTTTGTGAAGTACATTTAATGTGCCCCGAAGGCAGTAGTAGTGGGTAAAACCCTACCTTCTCTATTATATGAAACATATACAATTCAAAAGAAGTTAAAGAACACCTGATCCTTAAAAAGTGACAGATTAACAATAGTAATATGAAACAATCATGTGCTCTTTAACTTCTTTTGAGTAGTTTATATGTGATTTTTACCAATGATGATGCCTGTTTTAAAGGGCAACTAAACTGAGAGTGGTCGCACTATATTAATTGTTAATTAAATACTATCCTTCATCTTTAATTGATACCCGTGCTCGTGGGTTTCACCGAAGTGGTAAACGTCTGAGACCTGCATCTCTTCGGGCTTTCCTCCCACATTAAGCTGACACGCCGCGATATAACTGGAATACTGTAAAAAGCGGCATTAAACACAACTCACTCACTCACTCACTCACTCACTCACTCACTCACTCACTCACTCACTCACTCACTCACTCACTCACTCACTCACTCACTCACTCACTCACTCACTCACTCACTCACTCATCTTTAATTGGGGGCACGGGTGGCCAAGTCATCCAAAGCGCCAAGTCATCCAAAAACCCAGTTCAAAGACTCACTTTGAATTTAAGCGTTACTCTTTCCAAACGATAAATGTATCAATGCTATATCTGATTCGTGTATTCTCATGTAACAGGGAGCACGGGTGGCCCAGTTGTCTAAGGCGCCGTGGTTCGCTGTGCAGAGTTGCGTCCCTTGGGCACGTCAGAAACCTATGATTGTGGGTTCGAATCCCAGTTCCCCCCGATTATGTTTCTAGGTTTTCAGCACCATACCCATGCTTGTGGGTTTCACTAAAGTGGTAAACGTCTGAGACCTGCATCACTTCGGGCTTTCCTCCCACATTAAGCTGACATGCCATGATATAACTGGAATACTGTTAAAAGCAGCATTAAACCCAACTCACTCATGTTTAATTCTTGTTTAGCTGATCGCCTGTGCTCACATTTTACCAGGGTCTCTGCCTGACCTGATTAGTACATGACATATCCGTTACCGGCTCCATTATAGGCTCCATTGATACAGTTAAATTTATGCCATCTTTTATATAGGTATAGTTTGAACATTTGAAATGTACAGCAATGATTTTCATTTTTAGGGACATTTTGAGCGTCTTAGTCGCACCAAGCTGAAAAAGCGCAAGAAGACAAGTGAATCTGTGTCCATGGAGTCTCTGATCCAGAGACATGCTGGAGTCCTGGGGCTGGGGGCGTGTGTCCAGGCATTCCCCTACCAGGTGCCACAGTTTATACCCCGCATACTCATGGAGCTCAGTCCTCACGTCAACGACCCACAGCCCATACAGGTAGGTTGACACTGTCACATGACCCACAGCCCATACAGGTAGGTTGACACTGTCACATGACCCACAGCCCATACAGGTAGGTAGACACTGTCACATGACCCACAGCCCATACAGGTAGATCAACACTGTCACATGACCCACGGCCCATACAGGTAGGTCATCACTGTCACATGACCCACAGCCCATACAGTTAGGTCGACACTGTCACATGACCCACAGCCCATACAGGTAGGACAACACTGTCACATGACCCACGGCCCATACAGGTAGGTCATCACTGTCACATATAGGTACAAGGTTTTCACAGGATTCAAAAGGACTTTACTTAGCAATCTGGCCATGATAATTGGTTGAATTTACATCTTCCTTGAAACTGTTTGAATCCTTTGTAAAAATGCCAGGAAAAGGCTTTGAATATGGCATGGTAAATTTTGATGATGAATAAAAAATTTACCATTATTTCTTTCTCTAAAAACTGCTTGATCACATGATGTAGCAAAAAATATTCCGTATCTTGATTGTTATTGATATGTGGACCTTTTTAACAGTGTACTTGGATGTACAAATAGAACCATTCTGACAATGAATTAAGTTGAGAATGTTCTTACAAATATGTTTGAAGGTCAAATTTGGGTCTTACCTTTTGCCTTGATGAGAGTGATGAAAGCCATTTGTGTGAGGTATCTTCAGTACATTGCAGGGGTCAGGGTAGCATCATTCTCGACAAAGGGTGAAGCTCATTCTTGGTGTCCATCACACTACTGGAATATTGCTACAAGCAGTGCTTAACCTTACTCACACCCTCAGTTGACAACAAAAAAATATTGCATGGAAACAATTTTCAAATTAATGTGTATTCATATCTGTTTCAGATGTCGGTGAAGAAGATTCTGTCGAACTTCCGCCGCACACATCATGACAACTGGCATGACCACAAGCTCAAGTTCACTGACGACCAGCTGGTGATCCTCACTGACCTGCTGGTGTCCCCTAACTACTATGCATAGTCTCTCACTCGGTGGGTGCGACAAAAATGTTGACTTGGAAATGATTTCTTGTCCATGTTGTCAGAGGTGCCTACCATTACGATATCGCTGTAATTATTATGGTTTTAATCTAAAAATTACAATAGTACGAGGATAAAGTTATTATTATTGTAAAAAATATCAAAATCAATTTGTTAAATTGTAGCATACCTTTTGTAGTTTATCCGTCACATGGAGTGAAATTTGCTTGTAGATTAATATGACATCCTGGCGGGCAGTATGCTGTAGGGAGCTCGTTAAATAATATTACATTAAAAAGTACTTGGTAGTTTCCAAAATACAAGATTCAAGATTACTGACAAATTAATAATGTTACTGAAAATTACTCTTATTTTATCTGGGGCAGTCGGGTAGCCTAGTGGTTAAAGCGTTCGCTCGTCACGCCAAAGACCCGGGTTCGAATCCTGACATGGGTACAATGTGTGAAGCCCATTTCTGGTGTTCCCCGCCGTGATATTGCTGGGATATTGCTAAAAGCGGCGTAAAACCATACTCACTCACTCACTTATTTTATCCAGATATTAATGATGGGGCATTAATTTTGGTAGGCACTTCTGTCTTGTTATGTTATGTAAAAAAAGTCAAAGGGATCTGTTTCTTCACTTCACATACTCCTGTACGAAGATATTCTAATCAAAAGAAGTTAAACAACACCTGATTCTTTCAAATTACTGTAGTCATGCCATGACAGATTAGCTATTGTAATATGACAGAACCGGGCGTTCTCTATTTTTGTATTAGTAGTATATTTTCTGATATTTGTTTTACGGGTGTCTAAAACATGACTTTATTTGATGACAATAACTGTTTGATATCATTAGTACTTTAACTGATATCAAGTTATTCATGTTATCATCATCTTCACCTGAAGCCTAGGGAAGGGGTTTACTCTTGCCCTGTAGTGGGTGAGTGAGTTTATGCTTTACGTCACATCGGCAATATTTCAGCCATATCGTGACGACTGCCCTGTAGTGAGTGAGTGAGCTTATGCTTTACGTCACATCGGCAATATTTCAGCCATATCGTGACGACTGCCCTGTAGAAGTTTGGTCAGAAAAGGTCCTAGTTCTTCGTGCTTATCATGTCTACTAAAATGGGGATAGAGGGGTCAGGTTCTGGGGATAGTTGCTCATGCCTCCAACTTGCTCAGGTGTATGTCACTTGTTTGTCTCGGCCATACGCAATTATTTGCACATCTCACCGGGTTTTTTGTCATATTGTTATTTTTTTACATTAGTCCCCGCTTCTTTTTGTTTGTTTTTGTTTGTTTTGTTTGTTGTTTTTGTGTGTGTCTCTCTCTCTCTCTCTCTCTCTCTCACTCTTTTTGCGGCATTAAACAATATTCACTCTTACTCACCTTCTGTATGATTTTTTTGTCAAGGTCGACAGTACCGTTGTAGAACAGGCTGCTGCTCATCCACCAGGCTTCCAGACTGACCCTGCATTCAAGGAGGGCGTGGCACACCCACCCAGTCCGTGGTGCATGGTCCTACACATGCAGTGTTGAAGATACTACAAACATGTGCAGTGCGGTCTGAACATGCCGACTGTTGCACCTCCAATGGAGCCATAGTACTCAACCTGTTGTTTGGTTCTTGTGCACTGTGGTCAAATCATTGTTGATACTTCTTACGTGTCAGTTTCTATGTTGGTCAGCAAAATACACTAGATCTCAGTTTGAGACTTATCAAAATTTATACATTTGCATAACTTTTTGATGCCTTATAGTTACAAAATTTGTCTCCTCAAAATAAATAGACATACATTGGTTTATTCGGTTATCAAAATGGTAATGTACATATGTGACTGAAGTATTGCTTCAGTGGGAATTGCACTCATTTTAAATGTAAACACTGGAAGGTGTCGTAATCGCCATGAATTACCTCCCCTGAATGAGCCAACTCTGCGGCTGTAGAGCGATGAAACTGTGTATACATGGTATGAATAATCAATATGGTTGTTATTAGTTTCTTCAGAAACCAGTCAATTGAATTATATTACGAACATGTTCAAATAATATGTTGTAAGTTTCTCATTGTATTTAATATGTGAAGTACTGTGATCCAACCTGTTGGTTATATATAACTGACATTTTAAATTGATTAACCCACACCTAGAGAGTTTTACTACACGACTGAAGATGCAGATGACTTGCATCACATGCCATAAAGCAATCTTTTCGCTGTGACTATGGTAAATCCTATTCTTTAATATAGCCCTATGATAGCTGTAGCGTGACGATCGCTTTGTGAAATGAGGTGCTGGTGTCAAGGTGCTTAGCCCTTCTGTGACTTATCATTTATCTTAGTCAAATCTTTAACATCTCTGTTTGTACCTGAGAGAAACTTGATCGTGAACGAAATGTTTTATGTGACAACTTTCCTCAGAAATCTGTTTCATGGTGTGACACGCCATGTGATATAACTGCAATACTAATCAAAGTGGCATTAAACCAAACTATCTCACTCTTATCAAACAGTGCGTAGTTTCCTAATCTGGTGAGAGCAGCGACATTAACACTCTCTCACTTTTTGAACATAGTTTATTTATAAGTTCCACTTTATCTACTTGGTTTTGTTTTCTTTTTGGTGGGGGGGGGGGGGGGGGGGGAGGATGGCCCAGTCATCTGAGGACCCACTATGAGCTGGATAGAGTTGTGTCCCTTGGGCATGCCAGAAACCCATGTACCCAGTTGTGTGGATCGATGCTCATGATGTCAGTCACTGGATTGTCTTGTCCAGACTTGATTATTTTACAGACCGCCATCATATAGCAGGAATATTGCTGAGTGTGGCGTTAAACAACTACAAACACACAGAAACCCATGATCATTGGTTCGAATCCCAGGTTACTCTGATTATGTTTCTAGTTTTGTCAGCACCATACTAATGCTCACGGGCTTCACCAAAGTGGTAAACATCTAAGTCCTGCATCACTTGGGGCTTTCCTCCCCCATTAAGCCGATATAACTGGAACACTGTTCAAAGCGGCATAAAACCAAACTCAATGACTATATTTGTTGTCCTCCTCCACAGGGCGGTTTGGTAGCCTTGTGGTTAAAGCGTTCGCTCGTCACGCCGAAGACCCGGGTTCGATTCCCGACATGGGTACAATGTGTGAAGCTCATTTCTGGTGTGTCCGCTGCGATATTGCTGGAATATTGCTAAAAGCGGCGTAAAACCATACTCAATCACTCCTCCTCCACATGTACATGTCAGTCTAAGCACCTTGATTCACTGCGTGTCTTCTATGCCAGTCTTACCATGCATCATAATATGTAGTCATCCATAGTTGTTTTATTGGTATGTTTTATTCATGTTTCCTCTTGATACACTGGACTTCATCATATAGCTTGGAGTTAAGAATTAATTGCTTTTACTATTTCTGTTTATGAAAAAAGTGTTGATCCTCATTTTAGTTGAAAGATTTCTCTATGTATTGATTCAGTTCGGCCTGTTCTCCTGGAAATGGTGATGTGTCCTATGGGTAGTTGCTTGATATGTCTCATGAATATTTTTGTATCATTTTTGAGGGTTTGCAATAATGGTAAGTAACCATTATGTGTATTGGCTTATTGTTAATGCTGTGATATGTAACATTACATAGTCAGAGCATCATAATAAACATAAACAGCATTATTTGTGATGGCCAAAGTGCACTGACCTCAAATAGGTGTGTGTTTGATGATGATGATGGTTAGGCCTTATATATTGTTATCACTTCTGTTTGTGAGAAATGGTGAGTAACATGTATATAATTCTTTATTCTCCGAAAAAATAATTATACGTCAAAATCTGTTTGTTTTTCTGTCATTGTTAGCAGTACTAACCTGGAAGTTTTTATTTTGAAAGACATTTCAACCACCTACGTTGAATTTTTTTGAACCAACTAATACAAAATAATAGGCCTTTCATTCAGATTCAGATTCTGTGTTAAGTGTGTTATCATTGCTCTTATTTAATCTGTACAGAGAGTATGCTGTGTCTGAAGGAAGAGGGAGAAATGTGATTGGTATTTTTACTTTTGGTCATGTCAAGGGCAGTTGGGTAATCCTGTGGTTTAGGCATGACTGATCACACTGAAGACCCAGGTTTGATTCTCAGCATGTGTTAAACTCAGCCTTGGTGTACTTTGCTGTGAGATGGCTGGGATATACTCTCTCACACACACACTCACACTTACACACACTCATACTCACTCACCATACCCACACTCACACTTACTCACCATACCCACACTCACACTTACTCACCATACCCACACTCACACTTACTCACCATACACACACTCATACTTACTCACCATACCCACACTCACACTTACTCACCATACCCACACTCACACTTACTCACCATACCCACACTCACACTTACTCACCATACCCACACTCACACTTACTCACCATACTCACACTCACCAGCCGTTTCATCAGGATATTTAGAGACTAACAAATAACCCAGGAGTGGGTTAGGGGCACAGGTGGCCAAGTTGATGAAGGGGCATGATTACTTCCCTTAGCTATGCCAGGATCTGCTGGTCATGACTTTGGGCCAAAGGTTTGACCTTGGTCTGCCAGCCTCATTACCTCCATCATTGTGATATGTGTCTCTGCACTGTTCAGTGTTAAGCAGTACTTTGGGACAAGGGTTATAGTCTTTCTAGACACAAGTTCTTTATAGTTCCAGGGTAGCCTTTTGACAGAATGCTTTTAGGATGATACTTCACCTCACCAAAACTGTCTTGGCAGTACACTTGGAATGCTGTAACGACAGTTTTCCAAATGTGCAGATGTGATTTTCATGATCTGATTGTGGCTTTTCTTTCTCAAAACATATACCATATAGTTTATCCCTCCCTATTTATGTAGTTACATATTTAAGACTTCTTGACATTTATTGGCATCAAAGTCAGTGAATGAATCAAAGTGTGTTTGAATATGTCAATGGGCATCTTATCAATGATATGTAAACACTGCTTTGTCTGGGAAGTGTACCCAGGAGGTGTTTTTTCCAAGAGACATATCACCAGAATTTAATCAAAATATTCTCCCAGTGAGCTGTGTCTTAGTGATTTTTCATGTCCTTTCCGCAGCCATCAAGGATTATATGTGAATCAGTTTTGCAGCCCTTGAAACATTTTATGTCCCCCCTAGTTTTGCTGGAGAAGCACCACTTGACCACTTGGACAATTTGACTGCACTGTATGTGAGCTGTCATCACGATTACATATACTACTCAACTTTGGATAGGGATAATCAGACATGTCATTCTATTTAAATAGGGGCGGTCGGGTAGCCAGGTGGTTAAAGCGTTCGCTCGTCAAGCCGAAGACCTGGGTTCGATTCCCGACATGGGTACAATGTATGAAGCCCATTTCTGGTGTCCCCTGCCGTGATATTGCTGGAATATTGCTAAAAGCGGGGTAAAACCATACCCACTCACTGAACTGGTGAAAAAGTAGGTAAAAATAGGATCTGTTAATCCTGGAATGGCTGTCCGCTTGAAATCAGATGCATTTTAAAACCCTTAATAGCAATTCAATTACAAACTGGCCATTCCTCAGGAGACAGAATCAGGTACACAAAGTATCTAAGTTTGCACACTCTCTGATGTTTTTCAATATTATGTTGTACTAGCCATACATCGGGTAAAACAATACCGTGCATGTCTTACAACCACTTCTTTTGCTACAAACTGAAAGCCATCTGCAACAAGTGTTTGATAAAATTCATTATTCAAGCATCTGCTGATGTGCCATTACCATGTGTAGTTGATACCCCAGAGTCTGGTTTTGTGTGACTTGTATAATGTAGGACAAAGGATACAGATGTTGGTGAGTCATCTCTGATGGAATGTGTGGACAATTTGACTGCACTGTATGTGAGCTGTCTTCACGATTACATATACCGGTACTACTCAACTTTGGATAGGGATAATCAGACATGTCATTCTATTTAAATAGGGGCGGTCCGGTAGCCTGGTGGTTAAAGCGTTTGCTCGTCACTCCGGGTACAATGTGTGAAGCCCATTTCTTGTGTCCCCTGCCGTGATATTGCTGGAATGTTGCTAAAAGCGGCGTAAAACCATACTCACTCATGCACTATTTAAATATGACATATTTGAGTTTTGAGTATCATGGAAAGATATCCCTATTCAAAGTGGTGTAGCATATTTGAAGCATGTCTTCGATATATTTTTTTTCATTCAAATCTAATTGCTACCTCTATGTTGTGTGGAAGTGCCAGCATCATGTGGCAATCGACCTGGTGATCTGATGAGTGGTCCTAAATCATAGATCTTCGCCAGGGGGCCATTCCACAAGGCGATCGTAGCGCTACGATTATCATAAGTCTGTGTTAAAGTATGGAGTTACGATCGCCTTAGTCCTAAGGTAGCTTCGTGGAAAAGGGCCCTGCTGTGTTGTAGGGATGTTGGCTCTGCTTGTGAGCTGTGTATGATACTGTGTAGGTGTAATTTGTTTGTTCCAGTGAGAATTTTATGTACATGCCATGTAGGTTAAGGAAATATGATTGAGAAATATTATCAACGACTGCTTCAGCCCCTGATGTTAACAGGTCCCCAGTGCCACCTGCTTGTAAGAGATTACTTAAATGAGCATTGAGTGGTCACAATGGCTTCTCAGTATGAATAATGTTTGGGTTGGCGACCAGGGTGCCGTTTTACAAAGCGATATTAGCGCTAAGGTGATTATAACTCCCATACCTTATCATAGATTTACGACAGTTGTAGTGCTAAGGTTGTTTTGTACAAAGGCACCCTTGACCCTGTTCCACAAAGTGATCTTAGTGCTAAGGCTATTGTAACTCCCACACGTTAACATAGACTTACGACAATTGTAGCGCTAATCGCTTTGTGGAACGAGGCCCTGACTACGTTGAAAGACCAACTCTAACCTGGCTGATCTTTCTGGTTTGGTACAGGGCATTCTGATGAAGATACGATGTTGCTGGCTTTAATGTGAAGCAATATTCACTCAGGCCTTACGTTTGAAATATACACTCAAATGATTTTTTTTATGACTATAGTTAAGCTGTTTTGTCATGATATATTAACTATAGTCAAATGAAGAAACTTGGTGTTCTTAAACTCATTGAGTAGTATATCAATGTTAGAAATGTAGAAATGTATCATTTGTTTATAAGTGCATAATCATATATGTGTGTTAGTCCCAGCACATGTGGCAGATTTAATTTAGATCTTAGTTTTGCTGCTGCTATTTATGCGTGATGTGAGGTTGCTTGTATATCTCTGCTGTGTCAGGTGTTAGCCCCGGACTTGCTGTCCAGACACGTTGTTGTGCTACATGCTGTTGATGAGAAAGGTATTATCATGTTGACAGTTCTGAGAAAATAAAAGAGGAACACTGGATGTTTATGTTTATTTTCTTTAAGTTCTATGACAACTTATGGCTGTAGAGGTATGAGATTGACACAAACACTTTGAGAGAGAATAACTCATGTGTCTGATACAACATATTTAAGGCATTTCATGTTAACAAACTACAACGGAACCACAGTGTTGGTCTTAAAGATATTGTGTGAGTTCAAGAACCGGTAGGGGTAGAACTGGTACCAGCAACCTATGCTTGACATACAAGGCGACATGGATTGGGTGGTCAGGTTTGTAAATAGATGAACATGGTGTTTAATTGGGCAGCCTAGTTCCGCGATGGATTTATATAGTGAGTTAACACCCATACCTCAGAACGATGTGAAATTAGAGGCTATCCTACTACCATGGCTATTGTCACATGTCTCTGTTGAATTGAGTAGGTCAAGGTCATGAGATAAGAAAATGTTTGGTTATACTCTCAGAAGTATTCATATTTATATCGCAAACGTCTAAGACCTGCATCACTTCGAGCCTTCCTCCCACATTAAGCTGACACGCTGCGATATAACTTGAATACTGTTAAAAGCTGCGTTAAACCCAACTCACTCACTCACTCATATTTATATCACCAAACATATCCCACCAGTGGTCGATCGCAGGTCAAGGTCGTGGTTACGGTCATTGCTTATTCATTGTCAATAATTATGCATGTTTACTTGTACAGCATTTAAACATGTGGTGTAAGACCTTCATGCAGGTTTCTGTACTAAGGCTATTCCTGCTGTGGTTCTATGATCGGAATAATTTGTCTTGGGAATGACAAGCAATGATAGAACTGTCATTAAACTAGTAGGTCGCTGTGACCTACTTTCAATAAGTAACAATGCCATATTTTTGTTGTGACAGGATACAAAAGTTACCTTGCATTATTCTGTTTTTGTTAATCTACTTCATTACCCTTTGAAACATGCCCTTAAACTTCAAATAATTATTCATCAGGGCCAAGTTCTCTCTCTAGTTTGAGGGGCGGTCGGGTAGCCTAGTGGTTAAAGCGTTCGCTCGTCAAGCCGAAGACCCGGGTTCGATTCCCGACATGGGTACAATGTGTGAAGCCCATTTCTGGTGTTCCCCGCCGTGATATTGCTGGAATATTGCTAAAAGCGGCGTAAAACCATATTCACTCACTCACTCACTCTCCAGTTTGCCTTGGTCCCTGTCATTTTAGAAGTCTTTGGTTATGTGACTTAGAAATGTTTTATTGGTAACAATCCAAACTTAAGATAATATATATATATATATGTGTGTGTGTGTGTGTGTGTGTGTGTGTGTGTGTTTGGTGCCAGACATACGTGCTGTCCAATGGAAGTCAGTGTAAAAGTGAAGGTTCTACTATGCAGAGTTCATTGATATATATCTTGGATACACATGTTGTACACAAGGCAGAACGTTCACATGTGTGCTGTACCGCTGTTAGTCCTACATAAACATATTTTTTTTCGACACTTTCGAAACTGAAACCCTGGAGGATGAACCCAGCTCTCTCCACTTTGACGGCCATATTGAATATGTCAATTTGCAGTTATTCTGTCATTTCTGGGTGTATCATCCTAAAATATTCCAACTGTTCTGGGAATTGTAGCATCCGGCAAAATTGACGTGAGGTGCAGAGATCTGCGGGTAAATCTTGTAGAAACAAGCGTTTGCCATAGAAAAGGGGAGGGCACAATGGGTCTGATTCTGCCTTTGCTTCCACTGCAAACGCCTCTTTAGTTAGACCTGTGGCTGGGAATGCAAGGTTTTTCTGTAAGGGGTTAGTATAGCAGGGTGACAGGATACATGTCCTGATTCGGCCTCCATGATCTGGTGGACAGAGCGTCTGCCCGTAGAGCGTAAGACAGCGTTATACCAAAAGACTTTAATGTTGGTACTTGTTACTTTGTCAAACGCTCGGTATTAAGGGGGAAAAAACAAGAAACGGTCGTCTCGAAGACAGTAATGCATGAGTGGGGTATCCATGTTCAACTGTCGCATGGTATCTCTGGGATAGCACTTCATGCTTTAGTCCGGAACAGTACAAGGACACACACGCTTTTGTTTGTTTGTTTGTTTGTTGTTTAACGCCGCACTCAGAAATATTCCAACTAAATTACGGCGGTCTGTAAATAATCGAGTCTGGACCTGACAATCCAGTGATTTACATCATGAGCATCGATCTACACATTTGGGATACGATGACATACATCAACCAAGACAGCGAGCCTGACCACCCGATCCCGTTAGTCGCCTCTTACAACAAGCATGGGTTGCTGAAGACCAATTCTAACCCGAATCTTCACGGGTCAGCACGGAAGCAGGTCGCTGAATAAGTGCAATAACGTTGAACCCACGTATCACCCCATTTCACCTCACTTCTAAGTCTGCATGAAGCATATAGGCAACATATGTCACTCCTGAAAGTACTCATGACCCTGCGCTCTTTTGTAGTAAACTGTCGCGGAGCATATTGATCAGTTAATGCTCTGTCATCAACACACAATTACGCAGGTCACCAGCCATGTTTGCAGTAGGGGTGTTGTGCTGATTTATGTAGGTATATGTCATTGTAGGTACGTCAACACCATTAGTGTTCTTGATGAATTATGTTATTAGCGATTTTACAAGACCAAAGGTAGGAAATACTTAAAAAGGTAAAAACGGTTTATTTGGATGTGACTTGTATTGTATGCCAATCAAAGATCAGATTTTGAACCAAGTGTTGTCGTAAACAACATTTAGATTCTTGGGCAGAGTGGGCCTCGTATGTCATGATTTTTTAAATATTTGTTTGTTTGTTTGTTGTTTAACGCCCTACTCGGCTAGAAGACGGCAGTCTGTAAATATTCGAGTCTTGACCAGAAATCTAGTGATTGACGTCATGAGCATCGATCTAAGCAAATGGGTTACGATGACATGCATCAACCAAGTCAGCGAGCCTGACCACCCGATCTCACTAGTCGCCTCTTACGACAAGCATGGGTTGCTGAAGACCAATTCTAACCCGGATTCTTCATGGGACTTCATAAATCAATAGTGTCAGCAAGACCGTATGAAATGTTACATTGAAACACATTAAGCTTTTAAGTCATTTAAAAAATTAGGTATTAAAGTTGAGATTACTATTTACTCACTGACCTCAGTTTGTTTAATACCGAGTAAGTTCTGAAAAGTGCAAGAATTCCGGTTGTGCGGCACTGCGCAAATATTAAAATGCATATACATTTAGACTATAAATCGCTCATCTGACGGCGTAAAATTAATTGAGACTGGCTGGAAAAAGAGACTGTAATAATTGTTATCCAAGATTTTGTCATGCGTAATAATACTGCAAATTTCAGCACTTTTATCGTACACCGATAAAAGTACTGTGCGACTAAAATCTTTATGAAACAGCTTTGTGGGCGAAAAAAATATTGCTTAAATATCTGAACGACATAATGGTTTATCGTATTGATTTGCATTCTTATGTATAACGTGACACATTCTACACGCAAAATAGCTTGCCATCAATGACGAACATCGATTTTACCTCTATGACGTGAAATGACGACAAAGAGGTATACATTCATTCGTCACCACTCGGCCCTTTCCGTTACCTGAATTCGGCTTGTCCCGGAATAACACGAGTTGGTCACGAATGGTATACATTATGCAAAAAGAAAAGGGGGCATAACTCTGCTCCACTTAGAACTAGTCGGCCATTGTGACTTAACTCGCTTGGTGAGACGCTGTGGGACGCAGCAATATGTACTCTTCCAAAAAAGTAAGGTATATTAAAAAATAACAGATGATTACAGAACTACAAAGAGGTATCGAGTGGTGGTAATGGGTGGATAAGAAAAGAAAGGGCGGAGTATGACATGGCAATACTTCTACTAATAGGCCATTTATATTGCGCATATTTCAACACCACACAGGGGAATGCCCATAGCGCTAAAACGTACAGAACAGAACATGTTCAGCAGTGTATTGTAAGGGTGCAAACAACCACTAAAGACGACAGGGGAGAGAAGGCAGAGTATCGTTTGAGCTGACTTGAAGAATTTTGGGTCATGCGCCCACATTTGATCAAACATTTGTTTATACGGCTGAGGTGAAATTGGGTTTGACGTCGCGTCCAAGATTATTGCACTTATATATAGCGACGTGCATGCACGTGTGTTTGTGTGTGGCTGCTTGAACTAGTCCGGACTGATGCTGATTTATAGTGCTAGCACACTGAGATACCATGCCGCAGAATACCCCACTCAGACCCAGTATACTGACTCCGAGCCGACCAGTCCTTGTTTTAGCCCCTTAATGCCGAGCGCCAGACAGGGTATTGTTTATACGGAGAGGCATAGTCCGAATCAATCTCCCAATGATAATATGAGGGGGTCCTGCCAAACCCTCTCGGCTAACGTAGCGGGTGGTCTTTGACGTTGACGTTCACGTCTTCCTGTCATGTTCCGGACATGGAAAGGTCATTGCATTCTGGTGATGTTTCTCCTGGAGGTGGTCAGTTAAAATACGAGCGCGGTGGGCACGAACGTTATTGTCCTTGAAGACAAAACTGGACCTGCATGGCGCGCAAACGGCACAACCACGGGTGCAAGTATGTCTCGGTAGTACTGTCCAGTGACCCTTCCATGGACAATATGCAGTGGCGTTCTGGCAGTCATAGCCATCCCGGTCCATAGCATAACAGACCCACCTCCAAATCTGTCATGTTGGCTCACGTTGACGTTCGCATAAACGCCTACAGAAGCTTCAACGACTACCCAGACAGTCCCGAGTGAATGTGGACCATCGGCGATTCCCTAAGTTAAGTGTGTTTGTGTGTGTGTGTGTGTGTGTGGGGGGGGGGGGGGGGGGGGGGGGGGGTAGATTTGGTTTTGAAACCCTTCTATCTCTGGCAGACATCAAAGCCGATCACAACATTTGGTCAGCGTCAGACCACGGGTCCTTGGGACCTATTCTGTCGTAATCAGGATGAATCTTAGAGTTGAACCCACAAGTACCCAGCTAACGACCGCTGAGAATGTTTGTTTCTTTGTTTATTTGTTGTTTAACGCCGCACTCAGCAATATTACACCTATATGACGGCGGTCTGTAAATAATCGAGTCTGGACCTGACAATCCAGTGATTGACATCATGGGCAACGATCCACGCCATTGGGATACGATGACATGCATCAACCAAGTCAGCGAGTCTGACCACCCGATCCCGTTAGTCGCCTCTTACGACAAGCATGGTCGCCTTTTACGCCAAGCATGGGTTGCTGAAGACCTATTCTACTCCGGATTTTCACAGATTCGCTGAGAAAGACAGAGCCTAGGTCCATGACTATAAAGACAACCGACGGATCACACATGTAGGAATGGTTTAATAGTTAACATTGTACTGTACATTGCACAGTAGGCAGGATGTGCTTTTCAATGTACAAAATCACACACACACGTAATATGGTTGTCTAGTATTCACCTCTAGGACATGCACAGACGTGTGACGTGCTGATCTGGCTAAGACGTGTTCAATTGGACATGGTTTTACATTGGCGACAGTCTAAGTGTTCGGTTTCTTGAACTCATGCAGAGAAAGTTACCCTATAAAAATGGACATGGCTCTACATTGGCGACAGTCTCAGTCTTCTCTTTCATGAACTCGTGCATCTTTTACATATCCAGGGCTTCGGTAAACGAAGATAATACGATACTTATTAATGCTGCATTTTCTTTGTTATTTTCAATGAAGTACCACCTGGTCGCTAATACCTGTGTTGTAGGATCCAGCTACCTCCATATTAACATGACCTATGTGAATGAGACACTGTCAAATCAAAGGAGCCAGATCTTAGCATCATACATTCTGCCCTAGGAATCAAACCCGAGTCTTAAGCTTTACGAACGAACACCTTAGCCGTTAACCTACCCTACCACCCGATCCATAACAGTCACAATGGTAGAGGAATACAAATGCAAATATTAATACTGATTGAGACGCTGTTCCTGGTATGTCCCATGTGGCTCCTGGCGTGTTTCCTATACCGTTGATACATATTATTTAGCAGTTTTACGTTGATAATTACTGAACAGTATCACATCGACAAGTGTATCACATATCAATGGTTCTACGCCCAAAGCAACAATCAATGCCCTTCAAGTTAACGCTACTGGACCGTCTGAGTATAATATTTTGACAGCATTGAGCTTCAAGTAGACAACAAGCCTTGCATGAAGTTCGTGTATCTAGCAAATCTATGCGTGTCAGGAAATGAACTTCAGGAAAATCAGACCCGATGTCTGTAATGGGCTAGTCATCTGTGACGTGTTAATAAAACACCTACTGGATTCATTAACGAATGGAGATAGAAAGTGGCGGGTAATGACATTCCCGCGAACTCATTATCGAGCTTATGGTGAAGTACTGATATATTGTCACGTGCACGGCACACGTTATTGCATGGGACCGACCATGTGACGTCTCGAATTACCTTGAGGAAACATTGGTCGAGCAGGAGGCGGTGGTCAAGTTGCATAACTATCCCCTAACCCTGGCAGCGGTTAAAAAATCATTTTACATTTTTTATCATTGACCTGTGCTCGATATGTCCGAATTGTTAATGTGTAAGTAAAAAAACTATCTGATGAGTCGAGGAACTACTTTGTGTTCAACATACTTAATCTAATGCATGATACGCGGAACAATTTATGCCAACAGCCACGTCCACTTATATTGGTCAAGATTTCTTGGAATAAAGAACTGCTATTGTAAACCAACCAACAGAAAGTATACATCCATGTTTTATGGTGGCTAAAATAAAACACACAAGAAATGGCTATCAAATTGGTTGGTTGGTTGGTTGGTTGTTTAACCCCGCACTCAGCAATATTCCAGGTATATGACGGCGGTCTGTAAATAATTGAGTCTGGACACGACAATCCAGTGATTAATATCATGAGCATCGATCCACACAATTGGGATCGATGACATGCATCAACCAAGTCAGCGAGCCTGACCACCCGATCCCGTTAGTCGCCTTTTACGACAAGCATAGTCGCCTTTTACAGCAAGCATTGGTTGATGAAGATCTATTCTACCCCGGACCCCGGGTAGGCTATTTAATTACCATGTACTGGATACGGGTGTCATAGTCGTGTTTGGAACCTTAAGTTTTCAGTGTTTCGGCAACTGTTTTCGACAATGTTTGTAAGTTTTTGGTCTTATTCAATTTTCATGTTTATACTTTCTTTTGCCTCGCAGTTTATTCAATCGGTTAATGAGTGATACCCGGCGCAATTGATGTCAACAGTAAGGTCCACTATTATTGGTAAAGATTTCTTGGTATAACACCTGATATTATATATAGTGGCAGGACCTACCAAATAAGAAGGAAGGGGTTAACCTGCGATGTTTTTAAGTTATCATTGACATTTATGAATTATACATATTTTCTAATCTCTACCTTGGTCGTAAAATACCACCAACTCTTGCAATGATTGGCCCCCGATCGCTAAAAATAGAAAGTCTTCTAACCAATCGAGGACCATCAAGAAGTTAATCAGAACTCGAATAACGTTTCATGAGTCCGATTCCCCTGTACAAATATGTGGATTGATTTTATACATCTAACTGTGGATATAGGCGAAATTGTGTTTAATCGGCTTCGAGCATCACAGTAAGTATTAACAGCTTTTTGAGCCCCGTACTTTGAAATGTAGGATGGCAGGTGGTAATTTGTCTGGACACTATAATTCCCCTGCCCCTGTCCCTGCCTCTGACCCTGACCCTGACCCTGTCCCTGACCCTGACCTTGACCCTGACCCAGACCTACCCCCATCCGCCAGTTGGAGGTCACATGTTACGGTGCAAAAGTCAGTCAATATAAGAGCATTCTTTTGGGGGAAAAATGGAGACATTATTCAAACTTCTTTGAAGAAGGGTAAGTATAGTGCGAGATAGAACGAACGTAATTAGATTTGATTACATTAAGGCAATAGTGAGTGAACGAGTGAACAGTGAGTTTGGTTGAATGCCGTTTCGAACAGTGTTCCAGTGATATCACGGCGTGTCCAGGGAGGGAATGGATGCAGGTCTCATACGTTTACCACTTTGGTGAAACCCACGAGCATGGGTATGGTGCTGACGAACCTAGAAACATATTTCAGTGGTCAATGGTAGGTTTCATGTATTGGTTAAAGAATGTGGTTGACGTGTGTTAATGGGAGCAATGGCACGAGAGCGGTATGACATGAGAAACAACATTCTCTAACAAATGTAACAAGTGCCGGATATACACTATCCTCTGACACTGTGACGGTTTGGAAGGTTATTGCACTACCAGTGAAGTGTAAGGCCATTAGGTGAGGAACATGCATGTGCTCATATTTAAATACGTGCATTATCGTGAAAAATAATCTCGGGTCTCGTGGCTACACAGCGTGACATGTGGTATTTGTGACAGGAAGATGTATCACTGCAGTGCACGTGACGCGTGACACACGACTAACACCTGTCTTTACCAGTCAGGTGCGATGGAAGGTTGAGTGTTTCAGTAGAACACCATCAGATAAAAAAATGATTTCCAAATTGAATAGGTTTCCTTGTTTTAGTTGTATAGAGGGCACTTTCTCGTCTCCTCCCACCACAGTGAATTCAATATGCTGTCGTATCGATGTAGACGCGTTTCATTCGTCGGCCATAACATCTGTGGCCAACAACTCAGTCACGTCATTCTGTTAATAAACACAGACCACATCACTAATCATACACAGAAACCAGAGCCGGATCCCGCCAACGAGCCATCATAAAGCTCCCGTTGGCCTATATCTGATCACATTACTCCACAACGCCACCGTCCATCTATACTGATTAAACCCGTGTCATCGACGGTATAGTCCGTCTGTCAGTCATGGTGTTCTGGTTGAGCTTATGGCTGCACACCCAATCCTTTTTTTCAGTCAGGATGGCGTGTGGGACTTATTGATGCTCCATCCACACGCAATCAAGACGTACTGGTAGCATTAAGGTCATAATTGTCACTTCGGGTCTGGCTACATTGTTCCTATGAACACTGACTAGTCTCAGTACGCTGGAACACAAGTTCCAAGTCCTTGAGGGTTTGCTGTAGTTTCCGACATACGGAGCTGAGGTTTCATCGATGACAAGAATCATTATTAGATTGTGGTATTTACGTTTGCATACTTAATATGCCTTGTTTCAACTCCTGGACTGGCACTTGTATCAGTGACTTATGGAGTCGGGCACCTGTCATTGTGATAATTGACAGCTCTTGACTGTGGGTAGTACAATGGTAGATGGCGCTTTGTTTGCCATTGCAGGAACTGAGCCCGCTACCATGACTACAATCTGAACAGGTATCTCCTCTGATTCACCATACACTTTGATAAAGTGTTTCACCAACTCTTAGCCTATAAACAAGTGTTCCTTGACTCCATGACAGCCACAAAGCACTATATCTTGATCCGAGGTAGAATCACTGTCTTGCGTTTCTTGATTCCACGTTCCAGAATCTGGCTGATCGAACGCAATGGGGATCATTTATGAAACAAGGTACTTAGATTTCCGTGCACGGAGCCATATTTCAGAGCAACACTTTTTATAAACTTCCAAAGAAGATATTATTTTAACCATTGATGATTTCTTGTACTAAGAATTCGTGTCTTGACAGTAGAAGAACAATTTGTCAGTGCCACCTTTCTAATAAAGTTCCCACAGATTCATCCAGATATCGGATTAGTGAAGGATATGGTCAGGGTAGGCGGTCCCCAGTCACTATTGCACATCGCTGTCATATTCTGTTATCCTTTACAGATCACTGCTAACTGCCCATCGTTGTGAGGATTCTGAGGACAACCTATTCATGGCGTTCAACATAGCGCTCTATCCGGTTGTTATTGCCACATATTGCTTGCCGGTGTTACTCTAAAGTAAACTGTCTTTGTTCTTTGGTTTACAGTTGGTTTCCACTCCTCCTCAAAGGAATTGCACTTACACCACTCTATGTTCGCGAAGACGCTTTTGAAGGCACAACAGCTATTAGTTTATACATGTATGCATTGATGTCGGGGTATTCACACGCATGGGTGACTTCATATGGCATGTAGTATATACAGGTTACTGTCATGCAAACCCACACATGTCGGAGGAGTTGACATGCTCAGTCTCATGACGCCAGAGAATATGCATTAATCGCATGACATCCAGAGCCCCGTTAACGCAGCGATCTCCCATTTTCAGCATGGGATTACGGTCTTCTAGTCATTAAACTCGTGGCAGCTAGATTAGCTTAAGTCATTAATCTCAGGGCAGCAGGGTTGGATAAAAAAACATTTCCTACACTGGCAGCTGTGTCCATTGTGTTTGTTTAATGGCATTGCCAGAGGAGTTGATGTGTATTGGTGTCTTGCCATTTTGGAATTAGTTAATTTGTATCAGCATCACGATTCCTTCACAACTGGTGCGATTCCTCGACATTGTTAAATGCCCTATTTTCCCTCCCCCCTGACCCGTTCATTTCATGAAAATAGATCTGCCTTCCCTCCCGACCCCCTCTCGGGACTTCATAGCGTCCAGGAACCCCACCCTTAAAATAATGAGCGTTGGGCTCCGTCAAACGTCTCTGTGACTGAGGAGGGGAGTAAAATACTGGGGGATTGGCCATTGCTGTCTCATACGACCGTCTCCTCTGGTAGTATCGTGCGTCGGACATAGGGTTGTCTTGGTACCGCCGGCCATGCACCCTCGCATAGTCTGGGGGGTGGACCGTGTAATCGGTGCTGACGACTGATGGCTGATTGCTTGAGGCTGAATAATAGTCGTACGCATCGTCGCCTAATGTCCTCACGATGACGTTGGAGCCGTATGAACTGCGTCTGTAGTTGAAGATCTCCGGCGCTCCCAGGTCACCGTACTGTGAGGCACTGCGAGGTCGACTCAACGACGCCGCTGAGGTTGATGTCGTCACGGGGCATGCCACTGCGGCTGCACGGCGTGCTGCGATACGTTCCTTGATCTTCTTACGATCTCTGAAACGACGCATATATGTTTTTTATAATAAATTGAGGTTTGAAAATAAATTCCGTTTCAGATTTTAATCAGACATACCTGTACCATACGGTTTTCGACAAGAACGTCGAAAAATGGGACTCAGCTGATTAAGTCAAATTCCAGTGGTTCGTGGGGAACAAAGTCGTAATATTGAGGCTATACACCCATTTGAAGAATGAGTTATGAGTGAGTGGTTTAACGACGCTTTAAACAGCATGTCGGTCATATATCGGCGAGGAAAGCTCGAAGTGAAGCAGATCATTATACCGCCACACTACGACCACGGCTATGGTGCTGGCATTATCAGATCGTATCTGGGATCAAACACAAGCGGAACCATGCACATATAAAGTACGCAGCTCTGCAAAGTGAACATTAGTGCCTTAGGCACAAGGGTGCCTGTGTCTCCCGTAAGTCAAGGGTTACAAGCACTCTTGATTCAAACCTTTGTTAAGTTTATGCAATGAGGTACAGGGAGTAGGGTTATACCCCGCTTTTAGCATTATCCCAGCAATATCACTGCGGGGACACCAGAAATAGGCTTCTCACATTGTGGGGAATCGAATACGGATCTTCAGTGTGATGCGAACACTTAAACCATATGGTTTGAACCATAAAACCGACCCACCTAAGGCCACGTGGGAGCAGTGTCTTAATGTACAGTGCTAACGTCTAGCCTATTAGTGTTACATCGTACATCTGTTTATCCGAATATTGGAACTCTGTGCAACGGGTGGCCGAGCCCAGCCCAGCAGAGTTGCGTCCCTTGGACACGAATCCCGGTTCTCAACAATTATGTTTCTAGGTTTGTCAGCACCATAGGGGTGCTCGTGGGTTTCACCGAAGTGGTAAACGTCTGAGACCTGCATCACTTTGGGCTTTCCTCCAACGTTAAGCTGACACGCCGTGATATAACTTAAATACTGTTCAAAGCGGCGTTAAACCCAACTCACTCACACTGTTCAGGCAACACTATCCATTCATGGTGGATAACTGCGTGAAACCCACTTCAAAGACTCACTTTGAATTTAAGCGTTACTTTTTTCCAAACGATAAACGTATCAATGCTATATCTGATTCGTGTATTCTCATATGTAACAGGGGGCACGGATGGCCCAGTCGTCTAAGGCGCCGCGATTCGCTGTGCAGAGTTGCATCCCTTGGGCACGCCAGAAACCTATGATTGTGGGTTCGAATCCCGGTTCGTCCCGATTATGTTTCTAGGTTTGTCAGCACAATACCCGTGCTCGTGGGTTTCACTGAAGTGGTAAACGTCTGAGATCTGCATCACTTCGGGCCTTGCTCCCACATTAAGCTGACACGCCGCGATATAACTGGAATACTGTTAAAAGCGGCGTTAAAAACAACTCACTCACTCATATGTAACATAACACGTACTTGACGAACGTACCAGATTCTCCAGTCACTCACACAACACGACCAGTACGCCTCACTTGCATACTCGGTGCGGGGCATGCTGGACCATCAGAGATGGACGAGTATTGACGATTGCCATACTTCATCACTAATTAACCTCTCCTAGGGTGAAACTATGGGCTACCGACCGGTAAATTGGACGCGTGATGGGGGATCATCGTTCGGATCGAATACCGCTAACTAATTGCAAAGGGGGGAGGGGGGTGCCTGGGTATGACATGGGGGGGGGGGGGGGGGGGGGGGTAAGATAACACTGATGCATCTCCAATATGTTATATATGGGGAACTTGGGAATTGATACGAAGTCATGGCACTGTCCGGGCCTCATTCACCCATACACTGTTATGAACCGTCTGGATAAGTGAGATACATATAGGATGCCAAGGAAAAATTGACATACAAATCGCGGTTACCACCCTTATTAAGGGGGTCATGAACAAAATAGGTTTTTTTCTGTTTAAAAGCTGTTCCATTCATGAAAAATAGACTCGCAGAGAGGTGTCGTATCGGAGTAAACTAACTGATCTGGATGACATTTATTTGAGATACGACATATTTGACTTACTAATCATAGTTACGGGGCGGTCGGGTGGCCTAGTGGTGAAAGCGTTCGCTCGTCACGCCGAAGACCCGGGTTCGATTCCCGACATGGGTACAATGTGTGAAGCCCATTTCTGGTGTCCCCCTGCCGTGATATTGCTGGAATATTGCTAAAAGCGGCGTAAAACCAAACTCAATCAATCAATAATCATAGTTACCTCCCGTATCAGATTGGCGTGCGACACAAACACGTGACCGTGAAGACCGGGGTAGGTCTCCAGCAACCCATGCTTGCTGTAAAAGGCGACTATGTTTGTCGTAAGAGGCGACTAACGGGATCGGGTGGTCAGGCTCGCTTGATTGATGCATGTCATCGATCCCAATTGCGTGGATCGATGCTCATGATATCAATCAGTGGATTGTCTGGTCCAGACTCGATTATTTACATATAGCTGTAATATTGCTGAGTGCCACGTTCAACAACAAAGAAACAAGCACGTGTTAACGAAGCAACATTTTTCAGTTCATGAAAGACAGAACCTCTGCGAATCAGAAATGGTGTTGTTTATAGACATACATTTATCGGAATGGCTAATCAGGTAAAACACCTTTGTGTATCGCTGATGTTTGACAGTTGCTGTGCTACGTCAGAAGTGTCGGGTTGACATCGTGTTTGACTGATTGACTCATCTGGCACTATTTATCTACATAATAAAATTCATAAATGAATGTTTTGATCCCCTCCTCTACATTGACACTTAAGTTAATGGTGATGTTAGCTTCCAAATCAATAGCGCTATATTCCTTGGTATTTTTATACCAATAATTCATGGCGGCAATGGATGTCGAGAGTTATCAACAGAGGTGATTGATTAATCTGGGGTTTTATTGGTCCACCAGATTGCGCAGTGAATCTTACGTTGCGGGTAAATACGTTACCCAGATTATGCTTGCAAGGTTTTGTCAGTCAGTCCAAGTTCAACACCGCTTTGAACAGTATTCCAGTGGTATCATGGCGTGTCAGCTTAATGTGGGAGGAAAGCCAGAAGTGTTGCAGGTCTCAGAGGTTTACCAATTTAGTGAAACCAGCGAGCAAGGGTATGGTGCTGACGATCTTAGAAACTTAATCGGGGCGAACCGGGATTCGAATCCATAGATGTCTGGCGTGCCCAACACGACTCTTGGGGGTGGGGGTGAAGGTGTTGTGGGGCTCGGTTTTTATGGATTTTTTAGAAAAAAAATAACTTGTCCCCGAAAATTCTTGAAAAAAAAGAATGCTTCAGATTTGAAAAAAAATGCCTGCCACAAAAATTACTATATTGAAAGGTGGGGTTTTTTTATTTAAAAACAGGCTCATAAGTTTGTTTTAAAAAATGTCTGGTCTTGTAGCTGCAGCTACTCCCTGAATATAAATTGGTCGGTCCCTTAGACGACTGGGCCGACCCTGCCCCCGCAAGGCTTTGTAATCAGTTTCAGTCAGACTATGCAGCAAATACTGAGGTTAATGGCTAGACACGTTATACATATGCGTCAGCCGTCTCGGACGAACCATACGTTTGGGGACGATAAGGTAGCTCAGTGGTCAAAGCGTTCGCTCTTCACGCCAAGGCCCGGGCTTGATTCCTGAAAATGGTTCAATGCGTGAAGCTCATTTCTGGTGTCCCCAGTGTGAAATCCTTGAAGGGACAGTGTCACGTGGTCGATGCTTACAAAAGCAATCAAAAATGTCAAAATTTACCAGAGCGCGACATTTTGGCCAATTCCCACGCTTTGGATAATATTCTTGTTTAGACTGATGTTTTTCATTATGTTATTATTTGGGTAAAATGGCTGTTATTTTCACGTTTCTGAGACATAGAACTGGATAAGTTTAGAACAATACAAGTTTCCAATTAATATTTGACAGTCCATGTTTTTTATAGTCCCGGAGTCATCCATAGACTGTGCTTGCTGTATTCATGATATCCTTTGGTTGGTCTAAAGTATCCGTAGTTATCTTCTCTCCGATTTATAGACTTATTGCAGTTTTTTATGGATTGTGTATAAACGTTTTTTATCTACGTTGTTATTGATCGCACCCCCATTCTTTCAGTGAATACTTGTATTATTTCTTCGAGGTCCTTATTGGAGGTGTCTGTGTCATTAGGAATTTTAGTTTATTATGATTTTCAGCTGGTCTATCCAATTCCCCGATTCTATTGTATGTAATTAAATCTATGAGCCAAAATACTGGATTCTAGGAAACACATTGCAACAATGTAATTTTGGTAACAGACAATTTCTTTTTTTTCCAACAATATGAAGTATAAATATTATTTTCAAGAATGTTCGGATCAAATGGTCGGTCCCTTAAAGTTAGGTTTTTTTAACAATGGTTAGGATCATACAGAAAATAGTCAAGTCGAGCCTGTTTTTTTGTTGCTGATTGTCTCCTCGTATGTCGCATAATAACGGGTTTCACTTCTCGCAAAGCATCTACTTAATCTAATTCGTTCTTTTCAGTTTCAGTAATTTACTCTTTCGTTCGGTTTATGTGAACCTTTTGTAGCCATATTTGGATAATGTCTTAAACTTCGATCATTTTAAGAACGACATTATATGATAAAGAGGTTATTATTCTCGTCTGTTCCCGTATCGTAAATATCATAAACTGTCGGCCAAAGGAAATTATACACTTGAAAATTGGATTTTACCAAAACAATACAAACGTTATCAAAACGTTACTAGACAGAAAACAGTCGCCGAAACACTCCAAACTTACTGTCCCAAAACACAACCATAATACTCGTATCAAAAACATCACAATGGAATAACTATTTGTTGTTTGTTAGCCACCATTAAATGTGAGTGTATGCCTTCTGTGGCCCAGCAGTTTATATTAGGGATACAATGTATGTAGTAGGTTCAGCAAAGGCTCGCATAATAGAGTTGTTACTCCAAAGATATGATATTTTGTATATTAGGAATAAAAAATGACGTATTATGTTCGATGATATTTACGATACGGGAACCCACTCGGCTAATAATATGTGTGTATTAATATGTATAAGTTTATCGACTGGTTTAGAAAAGCAGACAGTGCATTCATGGCCACGCACCTTCTGATGCTGTTGTACAATTTTGCATCACAATGGGAGTGAAAAACATCAGCCCGTCCGTCCCTATTGGGTCCCGGAAATACGTGTTTATCAGACAACCTGTGACGATCCGGGTAGAGAATAGGTATTCAGCAACCCATGCTTGCCATGAGAGTCGACGATGCTTCTGGTAAGAGGTGACAGACGGGTTCGGGTGGTCAGGCTCGCTGACTTGGCTGATGCATGTCATCGTATCCCAATTGCGTAGATCTATGCTCATGATGTCAATCACTGGATTGTCTGGTCCAAACTCTATTATTTACAGACCGCCGTCATATTACTGGAATTTTGCTGATTGTGAACAAACAAACAAACAGTCAACGCGCTTGCTGGTTGTGGTGCGCCAACATGTTCGAACATGTGGGTATTGACAGACATTAGTAGACGCCGCCGTCATATATATGTGCCGTCGTTGAGGTGAATACACGTTATTAGCCTTGATGGATGGAGTCCCGTTGTCATGTGGAAATGTATCTTATATCATCGTCGCACTTCGGAAATAGAACTGGAATATGGATGTACAGGATTGTGTGCGGTACCGCTATCGTTGGTAATGTCGGTGTTGCTGGCTGTCTGTTTGTTGGTCGTCTTTGACAGGAATTTAGAGTAAGTGTACTTAATTGAATCCTCTCCTGTTAATCCCATTGGCTTCGTCAATGTATTGCTATCTTTGAACATTAATCCTATCTCAACGGCTTCGTCATAATTTGGTTATCTTTGTACATTAATTTTGTCAAAAACACGATCTTTGTGAACTGTTAAAAAAACTGTTGGTGCATGATTATTTCATAAATACCGATGAGGAGCAAGGATGCAGCATCAAAAAGAACATCAGAGAACTGCAAGAGGAGGTGAGGTGGAATGGGGTTTAACGTTGCGTCCAAGATTATTGCACTGATAAAGCGACGTGCATACACGCGCGCGTGCGTGCGTGCGTGCGTGCGTGCGTGCGTGTGTGTGTCTGTGTGTGTCTGTGTGTGTGTGGCTGCTTGTACTAGTCCGGACTGATGCCGATTTATAGTGCTAGCTCACTGAGATACCATGCCGCAGTTTAACATGAATACCCCACTCAGACACAGTATACTGACTCCGAGCCGACCAGTCCTTGCTTTAGCCCCTTCATGCCGAGCGCCAGACAGAGTAACAACAAGTACCATCTTTTAACGTCTTTTGGTATGACGCGGCCGGGGATAGAACCCCGGACCTTCCGCTTTCCGGGCGGACGCTGTACCATTAGACCACGGAGGCGGTCAAGAGGAACGTGACAGAGCTGTTTGTATGGCCGAAATGGGGGCCTCTCAGCGGCAGATTGCAAGAACCTTTAACTGCAGTCACACCAGTATCAGCAACTTGTTGAGCCGTTATCAGCAAACAGGCCAGACACAAGACCGTCCCAGATCGGGAAGGCCAAGGGTCACAACGCCAGTTGAAGACCGCTACATCCGGACAATCCACCTGCGGAAGCGATGCGTGACAGCGACGTCAACGGCGGCGACGGCACTGGGACACCACATCAGAAGACGAACAGTCTTACGGCGACTCTGCATTGGTAGTATCAGAGTCTACCGCCTCTCCCGTGGGCCTTGACCCATCTACACCATCAACGCAGATTACAATGGGCAATGCGTAAGGGTGCTGTTCGCTTTAACTTGTTCCGAAATGATGGCTGTGTTTATCGATGTAGGGGAGAGTGACTGACAGCTAACTGCATCCAAGATGTGCACCCTTATGGTGGAGGCGGCGTCATGGTATGGGGCGGTATTTGCGGTCAGCTGACAACAAGGCTTGTCATCTTCCGTGGGAATCTTACTGCCCAAAGATACAGAGTTGCAGTGTTGCGATCTGTTGTAATGCCATTCTTACGTGGACAGCCAAGGGGTACCGCTTTGCAGCAGGACAATGCACGACCTCATACTGCCAGACTTGTTCAGCAATATCTGCACAACGTTAACGTCAACGTATTGCCTTGGCCAGTATGTTCTCCAGACATGAATCCCATAGAGCATCTATGGGATCATGTTGATCGACAGCTGAGGCAACGCGTACCTCCCCCAGGAAACAGACAGCAGCTTGAACAGGTGTGTTGGATGAGTGGCGCATGATTTTCTGCTGACGTCATCCGGCCACTGACGACATACATGAGAAGACATATTTTGGCGTGCGTTGATGCTAGGGGTGGTCACACACGCTACTAAGAACATGTCTTGTCCGATGATTAGCCTTTATGAGCGCCTTTTGATTGGACTCGTTTGATTCGTGTTAATGTGTTTTGATTTATTTTGACCTCATGTCACTTATGGCAAGTGCACTATCGTTATGGCATAGCAATTTTGTACAAACAGCGAAAGAAAAAATAATCATATAGATAACACCTGTCTTTGTTTCTTTTTATGGAGCTACTGAACAAGGTGATAAGTTTCTTTTGCCCTATAGTGTAAGTGTTTACTGTTTATTTCATCGAGTATCCGTAATGGTACAATACTAACTGTCTTAATTTCCATAGTACTGTTATTTCATAAATAATGTCAACAGGTTTGTTCGTTTGTTGTTTAACGCCGCACTCAACAATATTCTAGCTATATGACGGCGGTCTGTAAATACTCGAGTCTAGTGATTGATATCATGAGCATTGATCAACGCTATGACATGCGACAAAGACAGCGAGCCTGACCACCCTATCCCGTCAGTCGCCTCATACAACAAACATGGGTTGCTGAAGACCAATTTTAACCCGGATCTTCACGGGCTATGTCAGAAATGCCGATACTCGACAGTTGATAGGGGAAGCTCTCAGGTATGTCGATACAAGTCGACAAGTCGACAGTTGAAAGGGGACGCTCTGACATATGTCCATACAATCTGGCGACTCGACAGTTGAAAGGGGACGCTCTGAGAGATGTCGATACAAGATGACAACTCGACAGTTGAAAGAGGAAGCTCTCAGGTATGTCGATACAAGTTGACAACTCGACAGTTGAAAGGGGAAGCTCTAAGGTATGTCGATACAATTTGGCGACTCGACAGTTGAAAGGGGACGCTCTGAGAGATGTCGATACAAGTTGACAACTCGACAGTTCAAAGGGGACGCCCAGATAGATGTCGACCAGTTTCCCAGGAACCAAGTATCGCCGCGATGGTCACCACAACGAACCCCGTACACCATGTCGGCGTAGTGCAGGTGTCACGTGCGTCCCACCATGCAACAGGGCCGTGGCGCGTCGACAGTATGCTCTGATGAAATCACGTGCTCCGCGTGGCGCCTACCTGCTGTCGCTGGGTTACCAGATGGGAGCAAAGCAGTTGGCGTTATAATCCGCGCACATTTTGTTAATAATCTAATGCATATCTATTGATTAAGCCGTTCTATGATCATGGAATATTCATCTTGCGACCTGCGTTGTCAACCTGTGCAACTCAACTTGACCTGCATAGCTTCGCTTGTGCTACTAGCCTCGGAAGATGGAGTGTTTGAGCGCCGCGGGGTCTCAACATTCATAAACTAGAATATTTTGCTGAAGATTTTGCTAAATTCTTCCAAGTCCACCATCTCTCATACTGTCATCCCCATAATTCCCCATTTCTGACATCACCACTTCCCCATTGCTGTCATCACCACTATCCCACTACTGTCACCACCACTATCCCCACTATTGATATCGCCACTATCCCCACTACTGTCATCACCACTATCCCCACTACTGTCACCACCACTATCCCCACTACTGTCATCACCACTATCCCCACTACTGTCATCACCACTATCCCCAATACTGATATCGCCACTATCCCCACTACTGATATCGCCACTATCCCCACTACTGATATCGCCACTATCCCCACTACTGATATCGCCGCTATCCCTAATACTGACATCACCGCTATCCCCACTACTGTCATCACCACTATACCCACCACTGTCATCACCACTATCCCCACTACTGACATCACCACTTTTCCACTACTGTCATCACCACTATCCCCATTATTGACATCACCACTATCCCCACTACTGTCATCGCCACTATCCCCACTACTGATATCGCCACTATCCCCACTACTGATATCGCCGCTATCCCCACTACTGACATCACCGCTATCCCCACTACTGTCATCACCACTATCCCCACTACTGACATCACCACTATCCTTCTACTGACACCACCACTTTCCCACTACTGACATCACCACTATCCCACTACTGACATCACCACTATCCCCACTACTGTCATCAACACTATCCCCACTACTGATATCGCCACTATCCCCACTACTGATAGCGCCACTATCCCCACTACTGACATCACCACTATCCCCACTACTGACATCACCATTATCCCCATTGCTGACATCACCACTATCACACTACTGTCATCACCACTATCCCCACTACTGATATCGCCACTATCCCAACTACTGATATCGCCGCTATCCCCACTACTGACATCACCAGTAACCCCATTACTGACATCACCACTACCCCCACTACTGACTTCACCACTATCCCACTACTGTCATCACCGCTACGCCCACTACTGTCATCACCACTATCCCACTACTGACAACCCCAGTATCCCCACTACTGACATCACACTATCCCACTACTGACATCACCACTATCCCATTACTGACATCATCAGTATCCCCATTACTGACATCACCAATATCCCCATTGCTGACATCACCACTATCCCCATTGCTGGCATCACCACTATCCCCATTGTGGACATCACCACTAACCCCACTACTTACATCACCACTATCCCCACTACTGACATCACCACTATCCCACTTCTGACATCACCACTATCCCCACTACTGACATCACCACTATCCCACTACTGACATCACCACTATCCCCATTGTGGACATCACCACTATCCCCACAACTTACATCACCACTATCCCCACTACTGACATCACCACTATCCCACTACTGACATCACCACTATCCCACTTCTGACATCACCACTTTTCCACTACTGACATCACCATTATCCCCACTACTGACATCACCAGTATCCCACTACTGTCATCACCACTATCCCACTACTGACATCACCAGTATCCCCACTACTGACATCACCACTATCCACACTACTGACATCACCACTATCCCACTACTGACATCACCACTATCCCATTACTGACATCATCAGTATCCCCATTACTGACATCACCAATATCCCCATTGCTGACATCACCACTATCCCCATTGCTGACATCACCACTATCCCCATTGTGGACATCACCACTTTTCCACTACAGACATCACCACTATCCCCACTACTGACATCACCAGTATCCCACTACTGTCATCACCACTATCCCACTACTGACATCACCAGTATCCCCACTACTGACATCACCACTATCCCCACTACTGACATCACCACTATCCCCACTACTGACATCACCACTATCCCACTACTGACATCACCAATATCCCATTACTGACATCATCAGTATCCCCATTACTGACATCACCAATATCCCCATTGTTGACATCACCACTATCCCCATTGTGGACATCACCCATAACCCCACTACTAACATCACCATTATCCCCACTACTGACATCACAAGTATCCCCACTACTGACATCACCACTATCCCACTACTGACATCACCAGTATCCCCACTACTGACATCACCACTATCCCCACTTCTTACATCACCACTTTCCCCAATACTGACATCACCACTATCCCACTTCTGACATCACCACTATCCCCACTACTGACATCACCACTATCCCACTACTGACATCACCACTATCCCCATTGTGGACATCACCACTATCCCCACAACTTACATCACCACTATCCCCACTACTGACATCACCACTATCCCACTACTGACATCACCACTATCCCACTTCTGACATCACCACTTTTCCACTACTGACATCACCATTATCCCCACTACTGACATCACCAGTATCCCACTACTGTCATCACCACTATCCCACTACTGACATCACCAGTATCCCCACTACTGACATCACCACTATCCACACTACTGACATCACCACTATCCCACTACTGACATCACCACTATCCCATTACTGACATCATCAGTATCCCCATTACTGACATCACCAATATCCCCATTGCTGACATCACCACTATCCCCATTGCTGACATCACCACTATCCCCATTGTGGACATCACCACTTTTCCACTACAGACATCACCACTATCCCCACTACTGACATCACCAGTATCCCACTACTGTCATCACCACTATCCCACTACTGACATCACCAGTATCCCCACTACTGACATCACCACTATCCCCACTACTGACATCACCACTATCCCCACTACTGACATCACCACTATCCCACTACTGACATCACCAATATCCCATTACTGACATCATCAGTATCCCCATTACTGACATCACCAATATCCCCATTGCTGACATCACCACTATCCCCATTGTGGACATCACCCATAACCCCACTACTAACATCACCATTATCCCCACTACTGACATCACAAGTATCCCCACTACTGACATCACCACTATCCCACTACTGACATCACCAGTATCCCCACTACTGACATCACCACTATCCCCACTTCTTACATCACCACTTTCCCCAATACTGACATCACCACTATCCCACTTCTGACATCACCACTTTTCCACTACTGACATCACCACTATCCCCACTACTGACATCACCAGTATCCCACTACTGTCATCACCACTATCCCACTACTGACATCACCAGTATCCCCACTACTGACATCACCACTATCCCCACTACTGACATCACCACTATCCCCACTTCTGACATCACCACTTTTCCACTACTGACATCACCACTATCCCATTACTGACATCATCAGTATCCCCATTACTGACATCACCAATATCCCCATTGCTGACATCACCACTATCCCCATTGCTGACATCACCACTATCCCCATTGTGGACATCACCACTTTTCCACTACAGACATCACCACTATCCCCACTACTGACATCACCAGTATCCCACTACTGTCATCACCACTATCCCACTACTGACATCACCAGTATCCCCACTACTGACATCACCACTATCCCCACTACTGACATCACCACTATCCCCACTACTGACATCACCACTATCCCACTACTGACATCACCAATATCCCATTACTGACATCATCAGTATCCCCATTACTGACATCACCAATATCCCCATTGCTGACATCACCACTATCCCCATTGTGGACATCACCCATAACCCCACTACTAACATCACCATTATCCCCACTACTGACATCACAAGTATCCCCACTACTGACATCACCACTATCCCACTACTGACATCACCAGTATCCCCACTACTGACATCACCACTATCCCCACTTCTTACATCACCACTATCCCCAATACTGACATCACCACTATCCCACTTCTGACATCACCACTTTTCCACTACTGACATCACCACTATCCCCACTACTGACATCACCAGTATCCCACTACTGTCATCACCACTATCCCACTACTGACATCACCAGTATCCCCACTACTGACATCACCACTATCCCCACTACTGACATCACCACTATCCCCACTTCTGACATCACCACTTTTCCACTACTGACATCACCACTATCCCCACTACTGACTTCACCAGTATCCAACTACTGTCATCACCACTATCCCACTACTGACATCACCACTATCCCCACTACTGACATCACCACTATCCCCACTTCTGACATCACCACTTTTCCACTACTGACATCACCACTATCCCCACTACTGACTTCACCAGTATCCAACTACTGTCATCACCACTATCCCACTACTGACTTCACCAGTATCCAACTACTGTCATCACCACTATCCCACTACTGACATCACCAGTATCCCCACTACTGACATCACCACTATCCCCACTACTGACATCACCACTATCCCACTACTGACATCACCACTATCCCATTACTGACATCATCAGTATCCCCACTACTGACATCACCAGTATCCCACTACTGTCATCACCACTATCCCACTACTGACATCACCAGTATCCTCACTACTGACATCACCAGTATCCCCACTACTGACATCACCACTATCCCACTACTGACATCACCAGTATCCCCACTACTGACATCACCAGTATCCCCACTACTGACATCACCACTATCCCACTACTGACATCACCAGTATCCCCACTACTGACATCACCACTATCCCCACTTCTGACATCACCACTTTTCCACTACTGACATCACCACTATCCCCACTACTGACATCACCAGTATCCCCACTACTGACATCACCACTATCCCCACTACTACCGAGAATATAAGGAAAATCGTGCGATAATCTTTACAGTACGGGACTTTCAGCCAGTCGTTCAGCAGGCACACAAGGACTTTAGGACTACAGCTGATAGACAGCCACCACACACCCTACACCGCCTTTCCCCACCTCCTCGAATCAATAACCGGTGTAATATTCACGGTTTTTATTTGTTGGATGCACGCTGATTTTATCACACGATCCTGCCCATACAGACACTGACCACTAGTCGAAATGGCCACAAGGTAATGACTGCCCCACATTCTGAAGCATGTTGAGTGATTGTAATCGATCGTAACGCCTGTTTGCAAGGACAGTGTCAGTAGCTTCCACTCAGAGCTGATCAAATGTTCCTGTTATATTTATTTAGTATGCTGTAATATCCTCATAGTGAGGACATATTCCATAAAGATGTATCCTGCATTTCGCATTATGTATGAATGCAAAATTTCCAAAGTTATACATCGTGCTGTTACAACTTTTTCTCTAACATACACCTTTGGATTGGACGGAATTGAGTTCCGGGGTTTAATCGCAAAGTTACTTATAAGGATGTATCAACACGATTCACCATCTCTCAGCAATTTCTGTGACAACTAAAGACATGTTAAATGTCAAAGAAAGCGATGAAAGGTGAGAGTCGGAATGTACAAAACAAATACTGTCACATATACCCACAGGCAATAGTAATGATCATGTTGAAATATATCATTTTGTGATGAGTGTATTGACGCTCCTATGTACACTGACGGTGGATATGACAAGTTAATAAAATCACGGCGCACCTGCATACACTGACGGTGGATATGACGTTTTTGAATGACAACCCACCTGCATACACTGACGGTGGATATGACGTTTTTGAATGACAACCCACCTGCATACACTGACGGTGGATATGACGTTTTTGAATGACGACCCACCTGCATACACTGACGGTGGATATGACGTTTTTGAATGACGACCCACCTGCATGCACTGACGGTGGATATGACACGGTATTAAAATCACGGCGCACCTGCATACACTGACGGTGGATATGACATGTTTTTGAATGACGACCCACCTGCACGCTTTAACGGCTGACAGAACACACGAGATGAAGAACAATCCTCCAAGGATGCCTGCAAACACTGTCCCAGGCAAGTATACCGTCATCTTGTGCCTTGCACGCGCAGCTCACTCTCAAATCTCGTGCGTCATGCCAGTCGCACAACACGTTTAAGTCTTCTCCGTATCCCGTGTATACATGCATTTGGCATATTGTCCAGGGGGAAGTAACTCCTGCTCCATCGCCATGGAAATCACGGTATTTTCCTGAAATGGAATGAAATAAATAAATTCACATATGTATCAGAATGTATCCGCTATAAATATTTCAGTTACAGAACAGCAACCTGTAGTATACTCGATCTTGGATCATTCCACTCAAAAAAGTGAGTACGTTACGCGGCGTGGGTTTAGTCACACACTAGGTCAGCCAGGAAATAAATGTGTTATCTTCTCACTCTGACTACCTGTTTTCTCGTAACACCAAGGATAGGGCACTCCAAGGGACGCCAAGCGAGCGACCGAGAACAATTAGAATAAAAAAAAGTTACACCTCAGGGATGCAACCTTCAAATTAATACATCCACGATAACTCCATGTCAGCTCTCAGGTTAAACAATGTACCTATAGCTCACAGCCTTTGTTTGCACCGTTCTTCTAGCCAGGCTATCCCAGGAAGCACTAATCTACACCACGCTGACGCATGCGCACAGTCTGCACGTATGACGTAACAACCAGATGACCAGCTCGCCGTTGTGACTGGGAGTGAAGTAACACGTACACCCAGCTGACCGTTGTTACATCCTCAGCGGATTACATTACAGTAATCAGTTCGACCCTGCTTCCACCGTCTACATCCACGCCGCTGTAACGACGGAGACGTGAGCCACCTCCAGCACAACAGCAGAACCCTGCCAGAACGCTGACTGTTCTGAGATACGGCCATCAGTAATTGCTAATAATGATAATTGATGTTACGGTCATATCCGCTCGTTTCCACATCGTGAACCTGGTGGACGTATTTCCAAGCCTGTTTCAATTTCCCCTGCTCTGATTAACTAGCCAGGTATTAATCAGACATTCCCCGATGAATCTCCCAATTATAAAAAAGCATTATATAAAACACGAATTATTGCTATCAAGTCTGGTTTGTAAAATTACTCCATGAAGGTAACAGAACTCTTGAAATATCATAGATCGGGTGATTATTATAAAACGTATCACTTTTTTTCGCCATGTCTGCAACGGAGACGGTATTAATTGCGAGTTTGCACTGACATCATGCTTGCTGGAAATATTACGGTCAGTCTTAATTCCTAGATTACTTTTCGCGTGGAACGGCATGTTCTGGGTTGTGTTCCATTGGCTATATATAGCTGCACAAACCATACACCCTCATTTGTTCCTCGTATATTATCAGCTGTCATTGCTTGAGATAACGGGATGAGGCATCATACGCCCCAGGGATGCAGGGACTAGACCAGCTCTAGCCCATATCGAGGCCATTGTAGTTTCGAGTATCCGTGATGGAAGGAAAGTAACTGACCTAATTTCTATAGTACTATTATTTTATAAATGATGCCATAAGTTTGTTCGTTTGTTGTTTAACGCCACACTCAGCAATATTCCTGCTATATGATTGCAGTCTGTGAATAATCCAGTCAGGACCAGACAATCCAGTGACATCTTAAGCATCGATCTATGCAATTGGGACACGATGGCATGCATCAATCAAGTCAGTGAGCCTGACACCCCGATCCAGTTAGTCGCCTCTTACAACACGAATTGGTTGCTGAAGACCCATTCTGAACCGGATGTTTATGGAGTTTTATTATATTACATATTATGTAATTACACGCTCTAAAATACTTTTCAATTGCCTGACAGCAATTAATACGCAGATACACAGAAGCATACAGTGAGTTCATTGTGGAAGGGGGGGGGGGGGGGGGGGGGGGGGGGGGCACGGGTGGCCCTTGGCACGCCAGAAACCTATGATTATGGGTTCGAATACCGGTTCGCCCCGATTATGTTTCTAGGTTTGTCAGCACCATACCTGTGCTCGCGGGTTTCACCGAAGTGATGGCGACCTGCATCACTTCGGGCTTTCCTCTTTCCACTTTAAGCTGACACGCCGCGATATAACTGGTATACTGTTAAAAGTGGCGTAAAACCCAACTCACTCACTCACACATTGTGGTAGAACTACTATCAGTATCACCCGGCAGTGTCTCCGTGAAGATCCGGGGTAGAAAAGGTCTTCAGCAACCCATCCTTGCCGTAAATGGCGTCTAACGGGATCGGGTGGTCAGGCTCGCTGACTTGGTTGATGCATGACATCGTATCCCAATTGCGTGGATCGATGCTCACGACATCAAACACAGAATTGTGTGGTCCAGACTCGATTATTTATTTACACTTATAAATGTAATATTGCTGAGTGCAGCGTTAAACAACAAACAAACGCTCACTCACTTACCTTATACCCATTGTCGTGTTATACAGAAATGACCTTATTGGTGATACCAGTCGAATCTCGCTCTGTCATCTGTAGTGAGGAAAGACAATAACCTAACAATACCCGTGGCGGCAATTTATTTCGATTTGATCGACAAAGCAATCGTCATGTTTCGAACACAATCAGATGCATTCTGTTGATTACAATGTTTGATCCATTGACGGCACTATGCAACTTATCAGATAAAACAACATTGCTCAACAATAATCATAACAATAACCATAGTCTTTGTTAGAGACGGAGCATATGTCCTCACTGATAACACTCTTGTTTCATGGTTAGATGGAGTGTCACGTGACACGAAACATCATTATACGAAGTGATGCTGCCATTTGATGTATCAAATAAACTAAGAGCCTTGTTGAGTTAATTCAGCACTGACATCACCTATATTGTGTTACCCGGATGTCAAAACGCTGCAGGAAACCGTTGGTGTTTCTGATTTGACAGTGTTACGGGCAGCATACGGAAGCCCATTAGGGTCACAAAATTAGTTTTTTCTATCTTGAAAATGCAAATGCTTATCTTGAATTTCAAGTTCTTCTTATCTGGCAACTGTAAGAAGAAGGCGAAACCTGTGAAAGTTCATTTGCTAAATTCAGTTTCTCCTGAATTTTCAACTTAATAACTTGAATTTTCAAGCTAAAACAAGATAAATTTCAACATAAGATGATATACGATAATATAAGATAAGATAGTATTAGACAGTTTTCAAGATTGATTTTTCAGTTTGAATATGATGTATACACACTATTGATAACTTAAATCTTCAATAATCTTGAGGGATGAAAGACGTCCGATTGATTTCAGAGGGCCAGTGATCTATAGTGATGAAACACCTCAGTACCCTGGTTGATTTTAACGCCTAAATAACCTAATATCCATTATTGGTGTCTGTGTGTTCACCTACATAACGTTAATATCAAGTGATGGTGTATGTGTGTTCGCCTAAATAACCTTAATATCCATTATTGGTGTCTGTTTGTTCACCTAAATAACGTTAATATCCATTATTGGTGTCTGTGTGTTCACCTAAATAACGTTAATATCCAGTGATGACGTCTGTTTGTTCACCTGAATAACGTCAATATCCAGTGATGGTGTCTGTATGTTCACCTACATAACGTTAATATCAAGTGATGGTGTCTGTTTGTTCACCTAAATAACGTTAATATCAAATGATGACGTCTGTGTATTGACCTAAATAACGTTAATATCAAGTGATGGTGTCTGTATGTACACCCAAATAACGTTAATATCCAGTGATGGTGTCTGTATGTCCACTTAAATAACGTTAATATCCAGTGATGGCGCCTGTATGTTGACCTAAATAACGATAATAACAAGTGATGGTGTATGTGTGTTCACCTAAATAAGGATAATTTCCAGTGACGGTGTATTTGTGTTCACTTAAATAATGTTAATATCAGATGATGACGTCTGTGTGTCCACCTAAATGACGTTAATATCTAGTGATGGCGTCTATTTGTTCACCTAAATAACGTTAATATCAAGTGATGGTGTATGTGTGTACATCTAAAAACCACTTTGTGCCAATAACACCAAGTTCTTACAATAATGTTGTACTGCATAGCATCAGCCTGTAAAGTGCCGGGCAAAAAAAAGTACACACTATGTTTAATGGTGGCTAAAGTGAAACAAACAAGTAATGATTATTCGATGGTGATGTATTTGATACGAGAATCAGAGTTGTGTTTTGGACCTTAAGTTTGCAGAGTTTCGGCGACAGTTTCGTCCAAGTAGCGTATTAATAACTTTTGTAAATTTTGTCTCATCATATATTCAAGTGTATACTTTACTTTGCCCGGCAGTATATGACCCAACCTCATACATGTGACATACATTTGAATCCCTTTCTATTTCAGGTTTCAATTGAAATAGTTTTGTTACCGATACCTCTCATTGTTGTCATATAACAGCACCTGAACGTCATTCCAATATATTGACACTACTATGCGTCTGTATAGGTACTAAATAGCTGCTTGTATGGCAAATTTATTTGTATTCATTGAGGCGGATGACTGTAGATTCTACATGGAACTATATCTCATGCTGGTGAGGGACAAGCTGTTGCTTCTTCCAGATATGCCGACTGACTGGCTCGATAGTGGGGTCATTATACGGGGGTATTGACACAGGGCCCAACTGCCCCTTTGCCTTGTGAATACAGAGCACGCATGTATTGGAAATTACGCATGTATTGATCAATATGTCTAAAATATTGCAATAATTTCACCACTGAATGCTGACTATTACCAGACGGTTTGATTGTATTGATGACACATTGCAGGAAATGGCGTTTTAATGAAGACACTTAAATGTTTGAACTGTAGCTATAAGTAGTGGATGAACGAAGATGCAGAATCCTTTCTTTACACGTTACACGGCAAGTTACGCTGGATTCAAGAAGCAATTACCTACTTTCAACACAAAACTCGATTAACTATATCATGCAATAGACTCGACTATTTGTATTAAGCAAGAGACTAGACTGTTTATATTAAGCAAGTGACTCGACTGTTTATATTAAGAAAGAGACTCGACTGTTTATAGTAAGCAAGAGACTCGACTGTTTATATTAAGAAAGGGACTCGACTGTTAACATTTAGCAAGAGACTCGACTGTTTACATTAAGCAAGAGACTCGACTGTTAACATTAAGAAAGAGACTCGACTGTTTACATTAAGCAAGAGACTCGACTGTTTATATTAAGCAAGTGACTCGACTGTTTACATTAAGCAAGAGACTCGACAGTTTACATTAAGCAAGTGACTCGACTGTTTACATTAAGCAAGTGACTCGACTGTTTATATTAAGAAAGAGACTCGACTGTTTATATTAAGCAATACACTCGACTATTTGTATTAAGCAAGAGACTAGACTGTTTATATTAAGTACGAAACTCGACTGTTTATATTAAGCGAGAGACTCGACTGTTTATATTTAGCAAGAGACTCGACTATTTGTATTAAGCAAGTGACTAGACTGTTTATATTAAGCGAGAGGCTCGACTATTTGTATTAAGCAAGAGACTCGACTATCTGTATTAAGCAAGTGACTAGACTGTTTATATTAAGCGAGAGGCTCGACTATTTGTATTAAGCAAGAGACTCGACTATTTGTATTAAGCAAGTGACTCGACTGTTTACATTAAGCAAGTGACTCGACTGTTTGTATTAAGTAAGTGACTCGACTGTTTACATTAAGCAAGTGACTCGACTGTTTATATTAAGAAAGAGACTCGACCGTTTATATTAAGCAATACACTCGACGATTTGTATTAAGCAAGAGACTCGACTGTTTATATTAAGTACGAAACTCGACTGTTTATATTAAGCGAGAGACTCGACTGTTTATATTAAGCAAGAGACTCGACTATTTGTATTAAGCAAGTGACTAGACTGTTTATATTAAGCGAGAGGCTCGACTATTTGTATTAAGCAAGAGACTCGACTTTTTGTATTAAGCAAGTGACTAGACTGTTTATATTAAGCGAGAGGCTCGACTATTTGTATTAAGCAAGAGACTCGACTAGTTGTATTAAGCAAGAGACTCGACTGTTTACATTCAGCAAGTGACTCGACTGTTTACATTAAGTAAGTGACTCGGCTGTTTACATTAAGCAAGAGACTCGACTGTTTGTATTAAGCACAAAACTTGACTATCTATTTTAAAACAAGAGACTCGACTATTTCTATTAAGCAAGAGACTCGACTGTTTACATTAAGTACGAAACTCGACAACTTACATCAACCACAACAACCAGTCAGTCACTGAGATCCTATATGTGTTATCAATGTGTGACAAGTGTCGTTGTTGAATGTATTGCTTATATTATTCATGATGTTATCACGTGTACAGGACATTAAATACTTTAATCCACCCCTGGTGATGGTGTTGATTTCGTGTGTAAATGCATATTCAATATCGCCGTATTGCTTGTCTCGAAAACATGTTAATACTGTATATAATGTATTTTTTGTAGATTGAAACACGTCCAACTATTACGGCATATAACTGAGATTTGGAGATGTCAGATGGTCACGTCGACAGTGAAGGTCGGATTCCCTCGCCGGTACTCTGTGTGAAGCTCCTATTCTTGAGCGTAATAAATTGCACACGTATTTGTTTTTGCATTAAGCATTTAAACACTGGTGATTCGAGTTAAAATCGATATATTGACAATCAGTAAGATTGGAAAAAGCTCCACTTGCACAAAGCGATCTTAGCGCTACAACTATTGTAAGCCTATGTTAAAGCATGGGGGTTACGATCATCTTACCGCTAAGATCGCTTTGTGCAAGTGGGCCCAGGACCTTACTCGATCCTTTCCTTTACTTTAATATTGATAGTAGAACGCTTCGAATATATTGGCAAAGTATAAAGTGTCTCAAGATTAATCTCTCTATCTATCTCTCTCTCAACCCGACCGCCTCCGTGTCTAGTGGTAGAGCTTCCGCCCGGAAAGCGGAAGGTCCGGAGTTCAATCCCCGGCCGCGTCATACCAAAAGACGTCAAAAGATCGTGCTTGTTGTTACCCTGTCTGGCGCTCGGCACGTCCAACTATGTGACAACTATTTGGCACCGTTAAATGGTAACTCACTCAATAACACACACACAAGACAACAATACCCATGGTCTTGGTTTTCTCAAACGTGGAAACGTCAAAGACCTGAAACCGTTTCGGGGCTTTCGCCCACATCAAACTTACACTCCGTGATATTACTGTAATACTCTTCCAACCGGCGTTATCACTCACTCACTCACTCACCCACTCACTCACAAACCCATCCACACACCTACCCACTCACTTACTCACCCACCGACCGCCTCCGTGGTCTTGTGGTAGAGCGTCCGCCCGGAGAGCGGAAGGTCCAGGGTTCGATCCCGGGCCGCGTCATACAAAAAGACGTTAAAAGATTGTACTTGTTGTTACCCTGTCTGGCACTCGGCATTAAGGGGCTAAAACAAGGACTGGTCGGCTCGGAGTCAGTATACTGTGTCTGATTGGGTAATCATGTTAAACTGCGGCATGGTATCTCAGTGAGCTAGCACTATAAATCGGCATCAGTCCGGACTAGTACAAGCAGCCACACACACATACACGTGCATGCACGTCACTATATAAGTGCAATAATCTTGGACGCGACGTTAAACCCAAGTTCACCTCACCTCACTACTCACCCACCCCTCCCCACTCACTCACTCACTCACTCACTCACTAACGGGATCGAGTGGTCAGGCTCGCTGACTTGGTTGATGCATATTACCAATTCCAATGGTGTGTATCGATGCTCATAATGTCAATCACTTGATTGTCTGGTCCAGACTCGACTATTTACAGATCGCCGTCATGTAGCTGTAATATTGCTGTGTGCGGCGTTAAACAACAAACCAACCAACACTCACTCACCTACATATTGTGACAGCCTATGCTGTAATATCATTAGCTCCTCGTATCATAACCCAATCAGAGGTAGAACATCAATATGACTGACAACATAACTGGCAAACACTCGACACCCGATAACAGTCCACAGCGAACCGAGGCTGTGCTGCCCCAGTCGTCATTCCATTTGGCAGACTTCCATGTGTCATAATGGATATTGCTGATTTGTCAAGGACAGCGGTGATGAATGTGAAACTCGCTTCTCCCAAAGTACATTACTTCAACAAATGTACGTATCACGAGGGCTGACTGGGACGTCACACTTCACTTGCATATACAGTTAGAGTTACGGCCAAGGTAAACAATGACGCACGCTGGTGTATATCAAGGTTACCATGACCACGTATCTGTCCCTCGTTTACACTGGTACGATAATCTACGATGGGAAGCGAGGATGAATTAGTGACGGTGTAGGCCTCATTCCGCCATATTGTTGTCATATGAGTTTAACGAATTGCGTTGCCATAGATGCCGATGCAATGCTTGTGACGTGACGTGTCCCAACTATTGGGACATATCAAATCTTACGGCATAGATTTGGAGATGTCAGATGGTCACGTCGACGGTGAAGGTCGGATTCCCTTGCAGGTACTCTGTGTGAAGCTCCTATTCTTGACCGTAATAAATTGCATACGTATTTTTTTTTGCCTTAAGCATTTAAACACTGGTGATTCGAGTGAAAATCGATATATTGACAATCAATAAGATTGGAAAAAAGCTCCAGGACCTTACTCGATACTTTCCTTTACTTTAACATTGGTAGTAGAACGCTTCGAATATATATGCAAAGTATAAAGTGTCTCAAGATTAATCTCTCTATCTTTCTCTCAACCCGACCGCCTCCGTGGTCTAGTGGTAGAGCGTCCGCCCGGAGAGCGGAAGGTCCGGAGTTCAATCCCCGGCCGCGTCATACCAAAAGACGTGAAAAGATTGTATTGGTTGTTACCCTGTCTGGCGCTCGGCATTAAGGGGCTAAAACAAGGACAGGTCGGCTCGGAGTCAGTATACTGTGTCTGAGTGGGGTATTCATGTTAAACTGCGGCATGGTATCTCAGTGAGCTAGCACTATAAATCGGCATCAGTCCGGTCTAGTACAAGCAGCCACACACACACACATGCATGCACGTCGCTTTATAAGTGCATTAATCTTGGACGCGACGTTAAACCCCATTTCACCTCACCTCACCTCTCTCTAAATCCCCCTCTCTCAATCCCTCTCTCAATCCCTCTCTCTCTATCTGTATCTCAATCCCTCTCTCTCTCACTCTATATCTCTCTCTATCTCTCTATCTCTGGACCGTCGGGTAGCCTAGTGGTTTAAGCGTTCGCTCGTCACGCCGAAGACCCGGGTTCGATTCCCGACATGGGTACAATGTGTGAAGCCCATTTCTGGTGTCCCCCGCCGTGATATTGCTGGGATATTGCTAAAAGCGGCGTAAAAACCAAACTCACTCACTCACTCTATCTCTCTCAATCTCTCTCTCTCTCTCTCTCTCTCTCTCTCTCTCTCTCTCTCTCTGTCATACCAATATGTCCTTCAAAAATAGTTTTGTCCTCAATAAAGTGAATGTTTGCCATATCACCGGGCAAGTCATCAAATTGATGTGTTGTGTCTGATCCAGGGATACCCCCCATGACACGGCCGAGGTAAATGACACAGATTACCTGTCAGCTGGTTTGACAGGTAGCACTCGTCAATATGTTGTATATTGTTATTGGCTTCCAGGAACAGGTTATGGTGTGCTGAAGTTGTCACATATGTCAGTGGCCCTTCCAATCAAGAAGAATCATACACGAGCTTAGTACCCTTCAGTGGGATATACACAGACTGCCAGGCAAACGAAACCATTCACTTCCAAGTTAAATTTTACCCTTTTGTTTGACAGTTTATCAGGGTTTTTTTGTTATTTGTGTGTGTGTGTGTGTGTGTGTGTGTGTGTGTGTGTGTGTGTGTGTGTGTGTGTGTGTGTGTGTGTGTGTGTGCGTGCGTGTGTGTGTGCGTGTGTGTGTGTATCTATGTATGTATGCATGTATGTATGTAAAGAAGGAGCCTTGATGCAAATAATGTCTGACATTACACGAGTGTTAGATTAACTGTTTTCTTAAATTCTGCTTGTAACCTTGTAACGTGTGCCATAACATGCGCATGCAATTTGATGTGCTGATAAGTGAATTTTCACCTTTTGGGTTTGATCCTAATCAATAATGGATACCTTATTATGTAGGTATATTCAATGAAACGAACCCTTCCATGATGTATGGAGACATACATGTATCGTACATTACATACACGTTTCATATAAAAAGTTAATGTGTTTGATCTAGATGAAAATATAACTTCATGTAGAATCGCCAGCCAATCTCATTGAAGACAGTATTCCAATTGCGTGGATCGATGCTCATGATGTCAATCACTGTCCGGTGTAGACCCGAGTTGTTACAGACCGCCATCATATGGCTGGAATATTGCTAACTGCGGCGTTAAACAACAAACAAACAAACGAAGTTCTTAGTTCTCGCTTTATCTAAACTGTTTAGCGGTACCGAGAACTACTATCTGTTTTAAATCATAGGCGGACGCCTTGCATGCGGGGAGTGATCCGGCTCTATGTGTTTTGCATACTTTGTATTCATACGCACTTTGCTATATTTATTATAAGGACAATAGACTAATGTGTAATTTTGTTGATAATTTCTACGCCCATCTCCGACTTTAGGATGAGAATCATCCTTGTAATAAATGGGATACAAAACTTAACAGTTTTCATTCCGAGTGAATGCCTTTTTTAATACATTGAAAATGCACATTCTTATTAAATCTCTGATCTCGAACCTTTACATTTATTAGTTTAGGTTAGTGATATTTTTAATACTTAAAAGTTCATGAAAGCCATAAAAGAAACAAAAAACGCCATGAAATCTTTGGTGACGTCATTGATGCTGTCATTGACTTGGATAATAGCCCTAAAGGAAAATCTCCCAAACCGCAGCATTGCATACTCTGAAATGTCATCGCATCAGAACATGTTCTATAAGTATGTAAAAGGCCGTGGCGTGCAGACACTCTGGATCAGAGAAGACGTCCCTTCACATGAAAGGCAAACCTAGCCAAAATCTAACGTAATTCCATCTCCAACATTGGGATGAGACGTCTTAATATAGATCATGCTGTCGTTACAAGTGTCATCAATTTAAAGCTTTTTCAAACATATTTTTTTTATCAAGCTACGTGCAGCAATTTGAAATTTATTTTAGACATACTTCAGAGAAAATGTAACAGGTAACTTTTCACACTCCTAATACAAGACCTTTTTTATAGGTCACATCTGGGATTGAGATTGAGTTTAATGCTGTTTTATCAGAATGTGAGTTAAAACACGGCGTATCCGTTTAATGTGGAAGGAAAACCAAAAGTCACGTAGATCTTTTGTGGAACCATCAACCATGGATATGCTGCAGTCAAACCAACGATTAAAATGGGTAAAGAATGTTTGATTCGAACCTTGGCGGTTTAATGCCGAAACACGGGGCGTGCCTTAGCCCACTTGGCCATCTATGACTCTGGCCTTTATGTAAGAATATATTTTAACGGCAAATAAAAATAAACTATATTTTATGACATCGATAGTGTAAACACTTCATTCCAAGACACGTTGCCACCTGTACGGTGACCTTGACCTTAAGTTTACGTTTCAGGGCTGAACCTGACATTAATGGCCATAGAGTTTCCATCACGAAACTTCAATGATGGCACTCGGGACGTTTCATTGAAGCAGATGGAAGATGAAGCTATTACTGATACGCCCACACTGTCCGCATTATACATAACTGAATTACGCGGAAAGGTCAGACCCCTACGTAGCATTTCATCCCGGTACAGAGTATGTTTGTTATGGAATAATTTCGACATTAAATCTCCAACACCTCCTCGCTATGTCTGTCTTGTTCAGCCTTTTACTCCTCGGAATTCAGATTGGTATCCACAATGCGAGATATCGAATTATCCCGAGTGCTTCACATTTGTATAGTCGCCATTGATGAGGCCCATCTCCGACTTTAGGATGAGAATCATCCTTGTAATAAATGGGATACAAAACTTAACAGTTTTCATTCCGAGTGAATGCCTTTTTTAATACATTGAAAATGCACATTCTTATTAAATCTCTGATCTCGAACCTTTACATTTATTAGTTTAGGTTAGTGATATTTTTAATACTTAAAAGTTCATGAAAGCCATAAAAGAAACAAAAAACGCCATGAAATCTTTGGTGACGTCATTGATGCTGTCATTGACTTGGATAATAGCCCTAAAGGAAAATCCCCCAAACCGCAGCATTGCATACTCTGAAATGTCATCGCATCAGAACATGTTCTATAAGTATGTAAAAGGCCGTGGCGTGCAGACACTCTGGATCAGAGAAGACGTCCCTTCACATGAAAGGCAAACCTAGCCAAAATCTAACGTAATTCCATCTCCGACATTGGGATGAGACGTCTTAATATAGATCATGCTGTCGTTACAAGTGTCATCAATTTAAAGCTTTTTCAAACATATTTTTTTTATCAAGCTACGTGCAGCAATTTGAAATTTATTTTAGACATACTTCAGAGAAAATGTAACAGGTAACTTTTCACACTCCTAATACAAGACCTTTTTTATAGGTCACATCTGGGATTGAGATTGAGTTTAATGCTGTTTTATCAGAATGTGAGTTAAAACACGGCGTATCCGTTTAATGTGGAAGGAAAACCAAAAGTCACGTAGATCTTTTGTGGAACCATCAACCATGGATATGCTGCAGTCAAACCAACGATTAAAATGGGTAAAGAATGTTTGATTCGAACCTTGGCGGTTTAATGCCGAAACACGGGGCGTGCCTTAGCCCACTTGGCCATCTATGACTCTGGCCTTTATGTAAGAATATATTTTAACGGCAAATAAAAATAAACTATATTTAATGACATCGATAGTGTATACACTTCATTCCAAGACGGGGCGGTCGGGTAGCCTAGTGGTTAAAGCGTTCGCTCGTCACGCCGAAGACCCGGGTTCGATTCCCGACATGGGTACAATGTGTGAAGCCCATTTCTGGTGTCCCCCGCCGTGATATTGCTGGAATATTGCTAAAAGCGGCGTAAAACCATACTCACTCACTCACTCACTCACTCACTCATTCCAAGACACGTTGCCACCTGTACGGTGACCTTGACCTTAAGTTTACGTTTCAGGGCTGAACCTGACATTAATGGCCATAGAGTTTCCATCACGAAACTTCAATGATGGCACTCGGGACGTTTCATTGAAGCAGATGGAAGATGAAGCTATTACTGATACACCCACACTGTCCGCATTATACATAACTGAATAACGCGGAAAGGTCAGACCCCTACGTAGCATTTCATCCCGGTACAGAGTATGTTTGTTATGGAATAATTTCGACATTAAATCTCCAACACCTCCTCGCTATGTCTGTCTTGTTCAGCCTTTTACTCCTCGGAATTCAGATTGGTATCCACAATGCGAGATATCGAATTATCCCGAGTGCTTCACATTTGTATAGTCGCCATTGATGAGGGTCGACTGGCTCACGTCAGTGTAATAGGATTGGAATATTCAGTTTGAGATGACATTCAGTCTGACATTAACCATTTTGGGATAACTTGTGAATTTTAATATTAAGCTGTCCAAAGTCCCGTACCGGTTATTGGTAATTTATAACTTTAATTCTACACGTTAACTCAATTTAATGTCTGTAATGAAATCAACTGTATTATCATATTGACATTGCGTATACCTGTTTAACGCCGCATTCAGCAATATTCCAGCTATGCAACGACTTTCTGGAAATAATATATCTGCTTGTATCTATATGTCGATCTGCTCTTATAAGTATGTTTGCCTTTCTCGACTGGCCAAAGGGTACGCTCTCAGAGGTTTGTTTCTTTACTGTTTCTTTACTGTTTCTTTACTGTTTATTGTTTAACGCAGCACTCAGCAATCTCCCAGCTGTATGACAATAGTCTGTAGATAACCTAGTCCGGATAAGACAACCTAGAGATTGACACCATGAGCATCGATCTCCGCATTTGGGATACGATGACATGCATCAAACAAGTCAGCGAGGCTGACCACCCGATCCCGTTAGTCGCCCCTTACGACAAGCATTGGTTGCTGAAGACCATTTCTAACCCGCATCTTCACGGGTCTGGCTTAAAGTAACCATACCTGTATAGGTCATGTTCTTTAGACTTAAAATTGGCCACGTTGGCCATATGGTCTGCAAGTCACGTGGTCTATGTGGTCTGGAGATCACATAGACAATTTCTACCTTCAAATAGACAACTCAATTTATGTCTAACAATATTGTTCTGAATTTGATCAGGGTTACAGCTTTCAAGGCGTTAGTAAAGCTTTCAAAACATTTTATGGTAGACATGTGGAGGACATTTCCAAAAATGACACATCGGTGACAGAAATGATGTCTATATTTTGTACCTTATGTTACTATGGGTTTTTGTCCAGGTGAACATTTGACTTGCCTTTGCATGTGTTTGACGGGTACGACCGGTGGTGCAGGATACGCTCACCTGTTCGCGAACACCTGGTATCCTCACTATTTGATAGTGATTCATAAACACGTACAACTAACTCTTCTTTCAGCACAGGTTGCTTTTATGATTATAGAAATGGTTTTATTGTAATTACAATATTCATATTTCATAAGGATTATGCGCATTGTTGGTCACATGACCTGGTGGTAGATCACATGATCCAAGCTACATGTTCTGGCGTCAGCTGAAATTCTGTTATAATCATGTTCAGTGTGGCAGCTGTAAGATTGTTATAGTTTTGTTTTGTAAGGCAGCTGTAAATCTGTAATAATTGTGTTCTGTCAGGCATCCGTAGGTCTTTGGCAATTAAGTTCGAGAGGCAATCATAGTTTGATTACCCACATGGATAAAACGTGAGAAACCATATTTGTGATATGTCTGCAACATTGCAACATTGCAACATTCCACTCACTCACTCACTCACTCACTCACTCACTCACTCACTCACAGAAGCCCAATGTACAAGAACAAGCGCCTGGAAAGGCTAACACCTCAGAGAACCAGTTTCTGCTTAAATCTGGACATGGTATATTCTTGCTATTTTCAGTTACAAATCCAAAATATTAAAAACTGTCGGCCTAAGCAACCGCGATGACAACTCAGCAAAACCACCATCCTCCCCTTTGGGAAAATATCCGCCAACATGGACATTCTGTAACGGAAAGGTTCCCGATGACGATAATAGCGGGACTTTAACGGCAAATAAAAATAAACTATATTTTATGACATCGATAGTGTATACACTTCATTCCAAGACACGTTGCCACCTGTACGGTGACCTTGACCTTAAGTTTACGTTTCAGGGCTGAACCTGACATTAATGGCCATAGAGTTTCCATCACGAAACTTCAATGATGGCACTCGGGACGTTTCATTAAAGCAGATGGAAGATGAAGCTATTACTGATACACCCACACTGTCCGCATTATACATAACTGAATAACGCGGAAAGGTCAGACCCCTACGTAGCATTTCATCCCGGTACAGAGTATGTTTGTTATGGAATAATTTCGACATTAAATCTCCAACACCTCCTCGCTATGTCTGTCTTGTTCAGCCTTTTACTCCTCGGAATTCAGATTGGTATCCACAATGCGAGATATCGAATTATCCCGAGTGCTTCACATTTGTATAGTCGCCATTGATGAGGGTCGACTGGCTCACGTCAGTGTAATGGGATTGGAATATTCAGTTTGAGATGACATTCAGTCTGACATTAATCATTTTGGGATAACTTGTGAATTTTAATATTAAGCTGTCCAAAGTCCCGTACCGGTTATTGGTAATTTATAACTTTAATTCTACACGTTAACTCAATTTAATGTCTGTAATGAAATCAACTGTATTATCATATTGACATTGCGTATACCTGTTTAACGCCGCATTCAGCAATATTCCAGCTATGCAACGACTTTCTGGAAATAATATATCTGCTTGTATCTATCTGTCGATCTGCTCTTATAAGTATGTTTGCCTTTCTCGACTGGCCAAAGGGTACGCTCTCAGAGGTTTGTTTCTTTACTGTTTCTTTACTGTTTCTTTACTGTTTATTGTTTAACGCAGCACTCAGCAATCTCCCAGCTCTATGACAATAGTCTGTAGATAACCTAGTCCGGATAAGACAACCTAGAGATTGACATCATGAGCATCAATCTCCGCATTTGGGATACGATGACATGCATCAAACAAGTCAGCGAGGCTGACCACCCGATCCCGTTAGTCGCCCCTTACGACAAGCATTGGTTGCTGAAGACCATTTCTAACCCGCATCTTCACGGGTCTGGCTTAAAGTAACCATACCTGTATAGGTCATGTTCTTTAGACTTAAAATTGGCCACGTTGGCCATATGGTCTGCAAGTCACGTGGTCTATGTGGTCTGGAGATCACATAGACAATTTCTACCTTCAAATAGTCAACTCAATTTATGTCTAACAATATTGTTCTGAATTTGATCAGGGTTACAGCTTTCAAGGCGTTAGTAAAGCTTTCAAAACATTTTATGGTAGACATGTGGAGGACATTTCCAAAAATGACACATCGGTGACAGAAATGATGTCTATATTTTGTACCATATGTTACTATGGGTTTTTGTCCAGGTGAACATTTGACTTGCCTTTGCATGTGTTTGACGGGTACGACCGGTGGTGCAGGATACGCTCACCTGTTCGCGAACACCTGGTATCCTCACTATTTGATAGTGATTCATAAACACGTACAACGAACTCTTCTTTCAGCACAGGTTGCTTTTATGATTATAGAAATGGTTTTATTGTAATTACAATATTCATATTTCATAAGGATTATGCGCATTGTTGGTCACATGACCTGGTGGTAGATAACATGATCCAAGCTACATGTTCTGGCGTCAGCTGAAATTCTGTTATAATCATGTTCAGTGTGGCAGCTGTAAGATTGTTATAGTTTTGTTTTGTAAGGCAGCTGTAAATCTGTAATAATTGTGTTCTGTCAGGCATCCGTAGGTCTTTGGCAATTAAGTTCGAGAGGCAATCATAGTTTGATTACCCACATGGATAAAACGTGAGAAACTATATTTGTGATATGTCTGGAACATTGCAACATTGCAACATTGCAACATTGCACTCACTCACTCACTCACTCACTCACTCACTCACTAACTCACAGAAGCCCAATGTACAAGAACAAGCGCCTGGAAAGGCTAACACCTCAGATCAGAGAACCAGTTTCTGCTTAAATCTGGACATGGTATATTCTTGCTATTTTCAGTTACAAATACAAAATATTAAAAACTGTCGCCCTAAGCAACCGCGATGACAACTCAGCAAAACCACCATCCTCCCCTTTTGGGAAAATATCCGCCAACATGGACATTCTGTAACGGAAAGGTTCCCGATGACGATAATAGCGGGACTTCATGGGATTAAACATGGCCATATTATGACAGATATGTATTCATGTGCCACCAGACACCTCATGTGCCACCAGACACCTCATGTGTAACCAGACACATCATGTGCTTCAACTGGACAACTATGCCATACAACTCTAGGATCGACTTCGCTAAATGGCGAAAACGGATCTCTAGCGCGTTTTTCATTAAATGTCAACCACAGTTTACACTGAATTATCAGGACTGTATCGATCGCCAAGCTGTTCGACACTGAATCGATCTCGCCTGGTGTTTTATAAGAAATATTACAACTGCATCTATAGACAAGTCGATAACAGCAATATCTAGGTAAGAGTAACATATTTGTCAGTTACTCACTCACTCATTGTTGGATATTTAAGTCAGTTAGACTCAGGTCATAGATCTCTGTGACAAGTTACGTCTCAGCAGGATATGGTCCCAGCTCTCAACAAGAAACTTGCTAAGGTCAAAGTTTCTTACTCCAAGACAGATCCTATCCCGCACCGGAAGTACTTAGCATAGTCCATCAACGATTGGCTCAAATTACGACAATGAATGTACATGCAAGTAAAGCCATAAGTGTTCATTAGTATCACTGTGTGGAGGTCAATACCGTCTGGACTGTCGTTAAAACCAAATGTCAATATAGATCACTGGTCGGTCTTCCCAGCTTGTCACGCATGGTCGGAAGTCGACATCATCGAACATGACTGTCTTGGAACTTTGAACAAGAACATGTAATATAACCATTACACAGACCCATTCATGAATGGATTCGACAACCGATTATTATGGCATTTTGTATTGGGACTTTTCAACCATATAACAGTGAAGTGAAGTGGGCTTTAACGTCGCGTCCAAGATTATTGCATATAGCGACGTGCATGCACGTGTATGTGTGTTTGGCTGCTTGTACTAGTCCGGATTGATGCCGATGTATAGTGCTAGCTCACTGAGATACCATGCCGCAGTTTAACATGAATACACCACCCAGACACAGCTAGTATACTGACTCCGAGCCGATATACTGTTTTAGCCCCTTAATGCCGAGCGCCAGACAGGGTAACAACAAGTACCATATTTTAACGTCTTTTGGTATGTCGCGGCTGGGGATCGAACCCCGGACCTTCCGCTTTCCTGGCGGACGCTCTACCATTAGACCACGGAGGCGGTCCAACCCTATAACAACACCTTGAGATACCATGAGTGAAGGGGAGAGGTCATATGCCAGTTTAAGCACTATGAGACCAATATAAGAGAACCCATGTGAGGAATCGAACAATGGCATTGACTACTCGGCCACCCGATCTGCTGGTAACAAAGGGTATGTTTAGTTGTAGGTATCACTAGAGTGGGTGAGTGAGTGAGTTTGGTTTAACGCCGCTTTTAACAGTATTCCAGTTTTATCACGGCTTAATGTGGGAGGAAAGCCCGAAGTGATGCAGGTCTCAGACATTTACCACTTCGGTGAAACCCACGAGCACGGGTATGGTGCTGACAAACCTAGAAACATAATCGGGGCGAACCGGGATTTGAACCCACAATCATAGGTTTCTGGCGTGCCCAAGGGACGCAATTCTGCACAGCGAATCGCGTCGCCTTAGACGAGTGGGCCATCCGTGCCCCCGTATCACTAGATTACTTCATACCATCGTTAATTTATTGTATGTGTGAATCCTGAATCATTAAATTTTCAAAATTGTTTTGCCTTTTACGCCCAATGGAATCTGTTTCGGTGGAAAATCGAGACTGGTTATTCTCTGGCATTGCCGTTTTTTTAATTTCCAAATAATAGTGATCCTTCTTAAGATATGGACAATGAAACGCCATTTATAACAGCTATTGACAAGGCAATACAAGAGAATACATTTCAATTAAAACCCACTTCACTCCTTTAAGTAAGTAATATAAGGCATATTGTTCTTGGTGCTATATCGGGGGCACGGGTGGCCAAGTCGTTTAAGGCGCCGCGATTCGCTGTGCAGAGTTCCGTCCCTTGGGCACGCCAGAAACCTATGATTGTGGGTTCGAATCCCGGTTCGCCCCGATTATGTTTCTAGGTTTGTCAGCACCATACCCGTGCTCGTGGGTTTCACCGAATTGGTAAACGTCTGAGACCTGCATCACTTCGGGCTTTTCTCCCACGTTAAGCTGACACGCCGTGATATAACTGGAATACTGTTAAAAGCGGCGTTAAGCCAAACTCACTCACTCACTCACTTGGTGCTATATCAATATCTTTGAAGTATTTAAAGTGATACAAACTCGCGTCTATTAAAGCAAGCCCGTTGAGAACCTACCACAACAGCACCGCATCGTGACATGGCGTTGAAGACGTGAAGCCATTCATGGCAAGTACAGTTTAAGCTATAAATACTCCCTATGATAAAAGATACATGGTCTGTGGTCATCTACAAGTTCTGCAATCAACCTTCGCGTGTGGCAGCACTGTGAAAGCTTTTCCGTATTTGTACAACCGGGTGCAGTCAGACAGGTACAGCCCTGAAGGAGTTAATTTTATTTTTGTCGGGGGCACGGGTGGCCCAGTCGTCTAAGGCGCCGCGATTCGCTGTGCAGAGTTGCGTCCCTTGGGCACGCCAGAAACCTATGATTGTGGCCCCGATTATGTTTCTAGGTTTGTCAGCACCATACCCGTGCTCGTGGGTTTCACCGAAGTGGTAAACGTCTGAGACCTGCATCACTTCGGGCTTTCCTCCCACATTAAGCTGACACGCCGCGATATAACTGGAATACTGTTAAAAGCGGCGTTAAACCCAACTCACTCACTCAATTTATTTTTGTCTTTTAACGGTTGAGTTTTCTCTGTTGCGTGCCTTCAAAGCGACCTCGACCTTCCTTGAGATCTCGCCATGACTGGACCGGAAACGCGCTCGTTTTGTGAGCACGTGTCATTACAATAGTGTTTCCATTCTTTTACGCTCTACGTGTGAAGCGTTTCCTGGAAGGCATCCTGGTTGTCTACCTGGCGTCGTTACCTGGCAGACGACAATGTCGACCAATGCGGCGAGTGTTGCCATTGGTTACTTGTGCATGTCTCTGAACTTGGTAACGGTGTGCATTACAATCTTGACATTATGTGATATCTCGAGAGCCAATAATGCCTTCTGTACCGTTGAAACGGATGGAGGTGTTCAACTTCCGACTGCATTTGGACAGTGATACCTTCTACCCATTATATTCATAATTAGCACAAGTAAAAGCCTTAAAATATTTATTGAACTGTGTCTTTGCTAATGTGTCGGTGATACCTGACATTTACCAGGATAAGAAATTGCGAAAATACATTCTTCCCAACAAGAGCCTCACGGACATGAATAAATGTCATTGAAAGAACGCTGATAATGACCAGGGCCCACTTGCACAAAGCGATCTTAGCGCTAAGATGATCTTAACTCCCATACTTTAACATAGGCTTACGATAGTCTTAGCGCTAAGATGATCTTAACTCCCATACTTTAACATAGGCTTACGATAGTCTTAGCGCTAAGATCGCTTTGTGCAAGTGGGCCCAGGAATATTTTCAATTGTGCAATATTATTGTTCACGGAGTGACATTGTGTATGATTGTGCGGCTTCTTATATTTGTAACCATTCATTCGGAGACATATTTCTATGTCATTATCAGCTCACGAACGATCACTGCCGAGAGCACACGTTTGCTTTTTTGCCGGACGCCTTGTACCGATGCCATCCTTGAACTTACTTGATGGCACAGCCATAGCAATTGTACGTTACGTCTACTGAACCTGACCGCATCCGTGAGGTGAGGTGAGGTGAAATTGGGTTTAACGTCGCGTCCAAGATTATTGCACTTATATAGCGACGTGCATGCATGTGTATGTGTGTGTGTGGCTGCTTGTACTAGTCCGGATTGATGCCGATTTATAGTGCTAGCTCACTGAGATACCATGCCGCAGTTTAACATGAATACCCCACTCAGACACAGAATACTGACTCCGAGCCGACCAGTCCTTGTTTTAGCCCCTTAATGCCGAGCGCCAGACAGGGTAACAACAAGTACCATCTTTTAACGTCTTTTTGTATGACGCGGCCCGGGATCGAACCCTGGACCTTCCGCTCTCCGGGCGGACGCTCTACCACAAGACCACGGAGGCGGTCTTGACCGCATCCGTGGTCTAGGGGGTAGAGTGTCTGTCCGGAGAGCGGAAGGTCGGTGGTTCTATCCCCGGCCGCGTCTTACCAAAAGACGCTAAAAGATGGTACACTTGCTCCCTTGCCTGGTGCTCGGCATTAAGGGGATAAAACAAGGATTTGTCTTCTCAGAGTCAGTATACTGTTACTGCCCCGAGAGGGGATGTCGGTGGTTCGATCCTCAGAGAGCGGGAGGTCGGTAGTTCGATGTCCGGCTGCGTCATATCGAAAGACGTTAAAAAATGGTACTTGTTGTTACCCAGCCTGGCCTTCAGCACTAAGGAGCGTCTGAATGAGGTATCCATTTTAATTTGAGGCATGGCATCCCGGTGGGCTAGCACTATGTGACGGGCATGCGTGTCGCTATGTCAATGTAATAACTTTAACTTGACGTTAAACCCCATCTCACCTCACCTCACCCCTCCTCCACTGAATCTAGTTCCGCGTTAGAAAAAAAACGTGGCGCGGACAAACACGAGGTCGATTGTCGATAGTAAGAACATCGATAAGTAATCACTATATGGTATTGCCTAAACCAATAAGCAACTGTGTCTTCATAGGGAGGGTAGTTTGGACATATTATGTTATCAAACTAACATATACAGGGTTTGAAATGACAGCGTCTGTGTGTTAATATATTGCATCTAGGAGATATAAGCAAAACAATTGGTTCGAAAAACCATTCTGCTTGCAACATGAAGTCAATTTATTGAATCAATTCATGAAAAACATATTGCTCTTTGTACTGGCGTTATGGAAAACGAGTATTGATCCGCGTGTATGTCCAGTAGAACAACGTAGCAGGCCCCCTGTGGGCTATTATTGTGCTGCTGGCGTACTTCAGAAACTCAACACTTAAATAATTTACAAGTCTTCTATTCTCTGATCACTGATAATGTTTTATATGTTGGTCGATCTGATGGACGTCCAGTAGCATGGAACGTTTGAGCGATCTGTCTATGATATATATGGTATCACGCACGTTGCCATTATCGATCTCTCCATATATACATTATTCGGACAACTATATTCCGATTTATACAGCATGGCTTTTAGGAAGCTGTTAGTGTACATGCAGGAAGGTGACTATATAAAGTAAAACATGTAGGGCACGAAAAGACATTGCCGACGTCAGAATATGTTATATCTAGGCATGACAGTCTTGAAGAACAGCGTCAAAATATTAAATTATGAACGTCATGACAATATTACATTGTAAACGTCATGACCGCTATGGACACGATCAACTTGAAGAACGAAATCACCACATGACCTCTATAGACACGATCAACTTGAAGAACGAAATAGCAACATTACCTCTATAGACACGATCAACTTGAAGAACGATATCACAGCATGACCTCTATGGACACAATCAACTTGAAGAACGAAATAGCAACATGACCTCTATAGACACGATCAACTTGAAGAACGAAATAGCAACATGACCTCCATAGACACGATCAACTTGAAGAACGATATCACAGCATGACCTCTATAGACACGATCAACTTGAAGAACGAAATAGCAACATTACCTCCATAGACACGATCAACTTGAAGAACGATATCACAGCATGACCTCTATAGACACGATCAACTTGAAAAACGATATCACAGCATGCCCTCTATGGACACAATCAACTTGAAGAACGAAATCACAACATGACCTCTATGGACACAATCAACTTGAAGAACGATATAGCAACATGACCTCTATGACACGATCAACTTGAAGAACGATATAGCAACATGACCTCTATGGACACGATCAACTTGAAGAACGAAATCACAACATGACCTCAATGGACACAACAAACTAAAAGAACAATATCACAACACGACTTCTATCGACACGACAAACAATCAAATTTTGGCATGGTATAGAACACAATATCAGGTTGTGTTAATACACTTTTGTCCTGCGAGCTTCTGGATGTCTGATATTCTACACCTTCAAGGATAACCTCCTGGACCTATACAACTTAACACAACATAACACAATACAACAAAGTGAAGCCCACCAACCCACCCATCCATCTTCCCCTAGCCCTTCCCCCCTCTTAGCCCTATATTGTTACGTCCAGGTGTTGGGGAACCACGTGTTTATTCCATGCGGGGTGATATGACGACCCATTTCCCCTGCAGATGATCAATATATTCCCCGTGTGCGGGACGATAATGGGAGTGAGCGTGTATCATATGTCTGCATTCAACACAACAATTGTTTTGCATTGTGTCGTCATAAAAGTACGCTTTAACTTGGTCACAATCGCTTTACTGAGTGGATGATATCGATGGGGCGGTTGTCAACTATTGGTTGTAGTGTCACATTCGCATAATTCATAGATAAAGGATTGAATCCTAACTAAACCAATAGGCATCCATATGACGAAAAGGGTGGATCGAAAAATCTTTTTTTACTTTCGAAACTTCACATCCACGTCGTCTGAATGTTTCTGTTTATTTGACCGCCTCCGTTTAATATTTTGGGGACATCGCTTTTCACGAACACCCGGTATCATCAGTGATTTTTTCAGAGGTCAATTCATATACTTTTCACAGCTACATGATGTCAAAGGTCAACACAAAGGATACTGACCTCTACATGATGTCAAAGGTCAACACAAAGGAAACTGACCTCTACGTGAAGTCATAGATCAATAGAAGGGATACAGACCTCTACATGGTTGTCACTGGTCAACACAAAGGATACTGACCTCTACATGGTTGTCACTGGTCAACGCAAAGGACACTGACCTCTACATTGTTGGCATAGGTCAATACAAAGGATACTGACCTCAACATGGTTGTCATAGGTCAATACAAAGGATACTGACCTCTACGTTGTTGTCATAGGTCAATACAAAGGATACTGACCTCTACATGGTTGTCATGGGTCAATACAAAGGATACTGACCTCTACGTTGTTGTCATAGGTCAATACAAAGGATACTGACCTCTACGTTGTTTTCATAGGTCAATACAAAGGATGCTGACCTCTACATGGTTGTCATGGGTCAATACAAAGGATACTGACCTCAACATGGTTGTCACTGGTCAACACAAAGGATACTGACCCCTACATGGTTGTCACTGGTCAACACAAAGGATACCGACCCATACATGGTTGTCATAGGTCAATACAAAGGATACTGACCTCTACATGGTTGTCACTGGTCAACGCAAAGGATACTGACCACTACATGATTGTCATAGGTCAACACAAAGGATACTGACCACTACATGGTTGTCATAGATCATTACCGTGCATATTTCACATCCGGGACGCTACCGTGATCAATACAGAGTGGCCGGTTACACGCCTATCGATAATGCCAGACATCCACTATAGGCATACTGAACACAATACCGTATCTATTAACAGACCAATGGCTGAGAGAAATTATAATAATATGTGTCTGTATATCCCTGTGCACACGTAGTAATTACACCTGCCATGTTCAATACTATCAACCTGGATGTTATAGTCTAACACGTTCAACGAACTGTTTAAGCGAAATAAATGAACCTTGGATGCCATTTATCGCATGTTTACCTTTGGGAAATCACTTCCTTGTTCTCGTTCTGTAATGACTATTAAAGTATGTATGTATGCAGAGAGTAAACAGAAGTAAACAGGAGTAAACGGACAGCATGGTGGGGACATTCCTCACAACAGGGTATGCAGGGTATTGTCATCTATATCTATTGATGTCATAGCAACTTTCAACTGGTGCTAATGGGGGTCACACAGTGCAGGGTAGGTTTGGCAGCCCCTCAGCTGTTCACAACAGTTGAACAGCCTCATAATACAATGTCCCATTTGCATTGTATGGATAAAGAGGACACATGTTCCAATGGACGATCGACACCAATGTTATAGAATTACAATATTCAATCAACATAAACTATCACCATATACATGGACACACGTGTACATTTCCATACATCGTCTCGTGGACGACACGGCCACATGTGGCGTTTATTGACTGCAGTGTGTGAACATCCCGTTTACATGTCACGGAAAGTAGGTTTCAGTGACTAATAGCCAACAATAATACGTACATGTCCCTACCTGTTCAATTCACACCATTCCTGTGTCTAACGATGAACACGTTCTCTCATTCACCGTCCCGGTAGTTGTTGTTTGGTAAACTCCGACAACGTCTACATACGTCGTGTGATCTGGAACACTGTACGTCCTTTCAATACAAAACGTTCCCGTCCCTCAGAAAAACTTTAAGCTTTACTTCCACCCTGGAAACATTGTCGTCTGCTCGCTGGTATGACACTTCCTCACACACCTGGATCCACGACCATCACCACTAGACATATCTATGCAACAGTTGTGTAGGAACACATCCAATCTCTCCGCGAACTAGGAGCCTTGTGCGATCTCATCCCACGGACTGCGGCAGATGGCCATACCGCATTGATTGAGGGTTTGGCGGGAAACGACAAATATGTTACTCTTACCTAGATATTGCTGTTATCGACTTTTCTATAGATGCAGTTGTAATATTTCTTACAAAACACCAGGCGAGATCGATTCAGTGTCGGACAGCTTGGCGATCGATACAGTCCTGATAATTCAGTGTAAACTGTGGTTGACATTTAATGAAAAACACGCTAGAGATCCGTTTTCGCCATTTAGCGAAGTCGATCCTAGAGTTGTATGGTATAGTTGTCCAGTTGAAGCACATGAGGTGTCTGGTTGCACATGAGGTGTCTGGTGGCACATGAGGTGTCTGGTGGCACATGAATACATATCTGTCATAATATGGCCATGTTTAATCCCATGAAGTCCCGCTATTATCGTCATCGGGAACCTTTCCGTTACAGAATGTCCATGTTGGCGGATATTTTCCCAAAGGGGAGGATGGCGGCTTTGCTGAGTTGTCATCGCGGTTGCTTAGGGCGACAGTTTTTAACATTTTGTATTTGTAACTGAGAATAGCAAGAATATACCATGTCCAGATTTAAACAGAAACTGGTTCTTTGAGATGTTAGCCTTTCCAGGCGCTTGTGAGTGAGTGAGTGAGTGAGTGTTTTTTGTTTGTTGTTTAACGCCGCACTCAGCAATATTCCAGCTATATGACGGCGGTCTGTAAATAATCGAGTCTGGACCAGACAATCCAGTGATTGACATCATGAGCATCGATCCACGCAATCGGGAGTGAGTGAGTGAGTTTCCTATATCACGACGAAAAGATATCGCAAAACAAACCAATTTTACATATTTAACAAACACTAATGTATACAGGTAACAGATTGATTTACAGGTAACATAAACCGATTGTACAGGTAACCTTATCAACCAGTACATTTCCTGTTCAACCATAATTAGCCCTTTTAAAGGATTCCCGAGTAACAACAAATAAAGCTTTAGTTCCCATCGAAGATATATCAAGAAAAAGTGTCGATAACCCAGGTGGGGACTCGAGTTATGATAATATGGCCTAAGTTAAGATTATATGTCCTAAGTTAGATAATATGCCATGAGTTAAGATAATATGCCCTGAGTTAAGATTATATGCCCTAAGTTAAGATAATAGGCCCTAAGTTAAGATATTATGCCCTACGTTAAGATAATATGCCCTGACTTAAGATGATAGGCCCCGAGTTCAGATAATATGCCCTGAGTTAAGATAATATGCCCTGAGTTAAGATAATATGCCCTAAGTTAAGATAATATGCCCTAAGTTAAGATAATGTGCCCTATCATAGTTTAAGCAAGCTGACACACCCTATCATCTAATCAACTGATACTTGCACAACTCTCTTCCACCGGCACAAAATATCTTCTAGGACTCCATCGGGCTTAATCAACTCCAAACATTGCACCAGAAAAATCCGATGAGTACATACATGACCTAATCTCCTTGCAATGCTGATGAGGCGCTACTTCATTGCAGAACCATCGACGACTAATTGCCCGAGTTGACCACGTGACAACGTGTCAACATTGTATGAAAAGATCTGAATCCCCAATGAACTGCATCCCTTGCGTGATGAGGCTGATAACGAGGGTGCGCGTGATGGAAGCATTCAGCCGGCCGATAAGAAGTAATCTGGTAATTTTACAGACATCCATGTTTACAAATATACTCGCGTACGGATGGTTCTTTGAGAGGAGTCTCAAGACCATTGTTCTTTCTTCAGGGGATTTCAGTCAGCGATGTTGTGAGGGAAATTGGCCAACTGGCGCATCGCCGACCGAGGTTTGTGTGAACATTGTAGGATGTGTACAGATGACTGAAGAGAGTGCACTTGGAGGTGTTGTGGACTTAACTTGGTTAGGTGAATCAATTCAATATAGCTACATCTGTTTACACATTCCATGAAACTGTCATATCTGTTAAAGCGACAAGATGCTGCTTGAGTGTCGTCTAATTTGTTCTAAGCGGTATGGGAGCAAATATTACATTTGTTACAAAAGGGGAATTCGACCCTCGAAGACCCGGGTGAGAACTGGTCTTCAGGGCCCACTTGCACAAAGCGATCTTAGCGCTAAGATCATCGTAACTCCCATACTTTAGCATAGGCTTACAATAGTCTTAACGCTAAGATCGCTTTGTGCAAGTGGGCCCAGGTCTAAGAGGCAACTAACGGGATCGGGTGGCCAGGTTTGCTGACTTGGTTAATGCATGTCATCTATCCATGAATAGATGCTCATGATGTCAATCACTGGATTGTCTGGTCCATACATGATTGTTATTTACAGACCGCCGTCATATAGCTGGAAATAGCTTAGTGTGGCTTTAACCAACAAACAAACAAACAAACAAAAGGGGGTTTTCAGTGGCCCTCGGCTAAAACCTGATCAACTACAAAGTCATGCCATGGCAAACTGAAGTTCAACGGTGAATCACAGTCGAATGCCAGGGTATTCAATATATATAGAATACTAAACGAGCTCCCGTGTAATACCAATTTACCACAGATACCACAACTATTCACGAGTTTCATAAAATTGGTTTTACACGAGAGAGAGTTTAGTATTTTATTTATTACTTGTCATTTATAATGTTTTTAGAATTATACTGTTGAGTGTAAATAGGCTGACACCTACACGATCCATGGCATAATCCAATTGAGTTTAACAGAATAATACTTCAAACACGTCAAAAGTTGAAACGTATGAATTTAATATCTTACAATGGTCCACCTTTAGAATTCAGGCGTTCGTCCCACAAAATTATCGTAGTGCTAAGGCTATCACAACTCACATAATTTAACTTAGACTAAAGACTCTCGTTACGCTAGAGTACGATCACCTTGTGGAACGGAGCCTTGCAGCTCAATGTTTACAATGACGTCACAATACCCGATGACGTAATTTGTGGAATTTTGTTGCAAGATCCATCGGCGAAAGAATGCCATGTGACGTCAGCCTAGCAACAAGGTTGCTGGGGTCATCGAGTGTGCATAAGCTCCTCCCAGTGATCTATCATCTCCACACACAATGTCGTTGAATACGCCAAGGGATGTTGAGAGCTTTCAATATTTGTTCGTGAAACGTGTTCCGAGAGTACATAAGCACACGTTTTGGTATTACACAATGTGTAATACAGCTGTATGTTTATTAAACGGGTGATCTCTTCACGGGCAAGTCATAAATCCCAGTGCACCATCTCCAGACTTAAGTATCGGCATCATATATCGTACGTCAGGTGACGAACTGAGATCAGACCTCGTGTTGCACAGCAACCCTCCTGTATTTGCGACGATGGCGTACAACACCATCCACAGCACCTATTACAGGATTCCGAAGAATATCTGCGCAAATATTGCGGAACCGCCACGTGAGGGTTTGACGCAGCAACAGCGTCAACTGTGACGTCAGTTGTGTCAAACATGCAGACTTTGGCCTAAACAGCGACTGAGAAGTGTTTGGTTCAGCGGTGAGTGATGATCAACGCTGCATCGAGCTTATGGGAAATAAAAGCCAGGCTTCACTGACGTCGCCAAGAACGTTTTACCGCCAACTACTTACATGACGTCGACAGATTTGGCAGTGGCAGGGTAATGATGTTGGGAATGTTCTATTTTTGCAGTTTACTGTAAAAACCGTTTACATGTGTATAACCGTTTATTACTTAGAGCCAAACCGACGGAATATGTTGTTAATTAATCAATGACCTGCTCATCGGTATTACTTAACGTTTGATCAGTAGTCCGATTTATAGTGAAAACACAACCAATGCACCAACATTAACTGAAGAAGATTTTACTTACTTTACTGTGAAAACATGACACTTTATCCCGGTTACTTCTCCCTCTTTACAATCCATAGTCCAACTGTTTGATAGGCATTACTTAGAAGTTGACGGATGACAAGGTAGACACAATTGTATGGATAACAACTTCTTTAATACTGTAAAAAGCGACGTTTCGGTATAGATCCTTATACCGTAGTCAAGCAAGACTCCGTCCATCGTGTTGTGACAGTATTTTATTACTTGCCCGGGAAGAGATCGCCCGTTTAATAAACATACAGCTGTACTACACATTGTGTAATACCAAAACGTGTGCTTATGTACTCTCGGAACACGTTTCACGATCAAATATTGAAAGCTCTCAACATCCCTTGGCTTATTCAACGACATTGCGTGTGGAGTTGATAGATCCCTGAGAGGAGCTTATGCACACTCGATGACCCCAGCAACCTTGTTGCTAGGCTGACGTCACATGGCATTGTTTCGCCGATGGATCTCTTGCAACACAATTCCACAAATTACGTCATCGGGTAGTGTGACGTTATTGTAAGCTTTGAGGTGCAAGGCCCGTTCCACAAGGCGGTCGTATTGTAACGACAGTCGTTAGTCTAAGTTAAAGTATGTGAGTTGCAATAGCCTTAGCCCTACGATAATTTTGTGGATTCTAAAGGTGGACCGTTGTATGGTATTAAATTAATACGTTTCAACTTTTGACGTGTTTGAAGTATTATTCTGTTAAACTCAATTGGACTATGCCGTGGATCGTGTAGGTGCTTTCGCTCGTCAGATACCACACTATTCACTCGTTTCATAAAATAGGTATTACACGGGAGCTCGTTTAGTATTCTATATATCCTTCTGTTGTCATCACTTACTCATGTTATCCCACTCATGTATGCAATTGTTGTTACTGTTAATCCTCTACTGTTAATCCTCCACCTACTATATATATTCCGTACAATGTCCCTCATTCAGTCTTGCTTGACAACGGTATTAGGATCAATACCGAAACTTCGTGTTTTACAGTACCAAAGAAGTTGTTATCCCTAAAATTGTGTTTACCTTGTAATTCATAGTCCAGACAGATTTATAATGAAACCAACCGATGAAATAGTCTGTCGGTCACGACTGTCACGAGAAGTCGATTGTTATTGATAGGAAAACGGGAACGTAGCGATGGTATCGTGAGGTGTTACTCTTCGATCAGCAAGGAAAACAAACAATTCCAATCATCTATTGGGGTTTATTGTGTTTGAAGGGCTATTTACAACAGGATTGCATTTCCAGCTGCCGGGCTTCTAGAAGTTTACTGAGTCGCCGCTATCCTGAATACACCATGGTTGTACGCCAGACTGACGTACGATGCGGTTGTTGTACGCCAGACTAACGTACGATGCGGTTGTTGTACGCCAGACTGACGTACGATGCGGTTGTTGTCGCCAGTACGATGCGGTTGTTGTACGCCAGACTGACGTACGAGGCGGTCGTTGTACGCCAGACTGACAATACAGTGGTTGTACCATAGACTCACGACGCGGTGGCTGTACGTCAACGAACGTATGTATGATACGCTGTTTGTAGTCCGGACTGACGTACGATGCGGTTGTTGTACGCCAGACTGACGTACGATGCGGTGGTTGTACGCCAGACTGACGTACGATGCGGTGGTTGTACCGTAGACTCACGACGCGGTGGCTGTACGTCAAACGGACGTATGTATGATACGTTGTTTGTAGTCCGGACTGACGTACGATACAATAGCTGAACGCCAATGGTGGCTGTACGTCCGCCAGGCATCTACTTGTGGCTCCAGCTGATGGACACATAATAATGACACTTGATTTGTTTTTTAGATATGAACAGCAGACCTACCAAAGGGAAAAAATCTAAGATCTGTCCCAAACAACAGAACTGTTATTTATCGCATGTGTACACCAAAAGACTAAAAAGCTGAAATATACATAGACCAAGCACGAGGAAAACGTGACGTCAATCATCAGTCGTTTTCCCGAGTGCTTGGTCTTCTCATGGCGGACACAGCAGGTAATGCTGTGTGCACCTCTCCGATAAGTCGAGTTAATTTCACTTGAGGGGGTAATTTTTAAAAACTATGATTTTACTCGAACATATCCTACATATTATCAATTCATCTTTACAAAGAGGTTAGTTTAATACAAAAGGGCAGCATGGGTGGTGTACGTATAGTAAATGACAGTATGCGTGATCTGGTTGGCGAAAGTATTGATTACATATCAAATGTCCATATTTTCTTGGTGTGTATGTCATAAATAGGAAAAACAACAAAGTAATCATAATGTCAAAATAAGAAGGGTATTTTGAAATCACAGTTACAGTATATACGTTTATAACAAACTGCCGGATACTTATCTTTGGTCCCGGGCCTTTTGCTGTATAAATGCTTATATCGAACTATGGTCATAACAAACTAACATCAGTGATTCTTTCGAGTTCGTTATAACCGTAGTTTACATTGTTATTTTCAATAAATAAATAGATGGATGGATGGATGGATGGATGGATGGATGGATGGATGGGTGGGTGGATGGATGGATGGATGGATGGATAGATAGATAGATAGATAGATAGATTGAGCCGTATTGTGAATGTACGCAGTGGGTAATGATGACAGGACAACCCTTATTTGTTTTTTCTGTTCGTAGACTGTGGCGTATGAAGATCATACATATATATCTTTAAGTTACATGATGCGCGGCGCAAATCCAACGTGGTTCAACTGCAGGTGGATATACATCACGTACGGCCGAACACAACACTCCAGCTGCACTGCCGGGTGCTGATGACATTAACAATGGTGTGTTAAACTGAGAACAATCCAGGTGGGCATTTTTACGCACTTCTATTTATAGCCACATGTTAGTCAAATCGCTGCGTGAGCGACGTGGCTGTGAATATTTTCAGAGAAGATCGATGACAACAAGATGTTACGCTAAGCTCTGTGTAGAAAATAGAAATCAGTTGCAGATTGTAGATACGACAGATGGTGGGAGATGGATTCCCACCTTCACGATCAAAAGAACATTATGACGTCAGAGGGTTTGTTGTAGCATCTGCGCTGAGCTGACGTCACACTGACTCGCGTTGCGTGGTATAAATTGAATAAACATCGATGACGTCATCTTGAATTCTTTACGACAATGCGTTTACATGACGTCACGTTGGCGTCAAACAATCGGACAACAGGCCGGACATTATGGCGAGCACCAGTCTGAAGCAGACCTTATTTCTCACCTGTGAAGAGATCACCCCTTTAACCCAATTCTTTATTCTTTATTCTCACGGAACCACCCACAGTGATACAAGAGCGATTTTTTTTTCACTCAAATATACGTGCAACTAGACTGATCATTCAAAGAGTACATTTAAGTATTATTTCTAAAGAATTTGTAGACATTGAAAAATAACTTTGACAAATTCTTCATTTCTGCTATTTCGTTGTACAAAGTATACGTAGTTGTTTGAGTATATAAATTTTACGCCATAAATAAAACTTTTCTGGTATATATATCTACTACGGATTATATCAAAAGCTTGACATTTAAATAAATAGTGGAGCTCGTCAGTAATTGCTGGTGAGTTACAAAGGCTACGGGTTCTTTCTTCTCTAGGGAAAGATATTGTTCCTGGAAGGAGATATTTTCAAGTAATTTATAGAAAGTTTCTTTTAAACTATTGTACACAGTACTCCGCCATGATTGTGTAAACTGATCTTTTAACGTTAGTTCTATGTTAGAAACTAGCAATTTACTGTTGTACAGTGTCCCCCGTCGTGATATTGCTGGAATATTGCTAAAAGCGGCGTAAAACCATACTCACTCACTGCTGTACAAGTATGGGTTCTTGAACAGATGTGATATGCCACAGTTATCAAATATCTTCTGGAAATTGTTCAATAAGCTATTATTTCTTAGATTTACAGAAATATTTATTTTGATAAAGCTAAGAACATATTGTGATAATTTAATAGGGTTATCATGAATTTCCAGTTTGGGACAAACATATTTACTCTTTTAGCTATGGTTATGTGAAGTGGAAAACGACCCAAATCGCCATATACCAAATTTGGGGTTTTCCCTAGACCCGATACCATTTTTTAAAATTTGATGTACCTTTTCAATGGGTTCCACTGATTCGTAACCCCAAACCTCAAAGCCATACAGAAGAAGACACCTTTCTTTCATCGGCTGGTCATTCGAATGAAGGCGTCGGTAACACTGCGCAGCTGTACTCTGCAAGGTCTGTCTACTCACCGCCTGGACGGATACGGTACTTCCGGTAGACACAATCATTTTCACAAAATACCAGAGATGCATATAAGTTAGTTTTTTGCGTTTGCGTTGTTTTAACTTCAAAATATCTGTGTATATTAATGTTTTTGTGAACATGTTTTAGAATCGACATCTTATCGTTTCTTATAATCGATCTCAGAGAATGCTACGCACTTGCTGACCCGTGAAGATCCGGGGTAGTATAGGTCTTCAGCAACCCATGCTTGCCGTACAAGGCGACTATGCTTGTCGTAAAAGGCGACGAACGGGATCGGGTGGTCAGGCTCGCTGACTTGGTTGATGCATGTCATCGTATCCCAATTGCGTGGATCGATGCTCATAATATCAACCACTGGATTGTCTGGTCCAGACTCGATTATTTACAGGCCGCCGTCATATAGTTGGAATATTGCTGAGTATGGCGTAAAACAACAAACAAACTACGCACTGGTCCAGACTCGGTTATTTACCGACCGCCGTCATATAACTGGAATAGTGCTGAGTATGGCGTAAAACAACAAACAAACTACGCACTGGTCCAGACTCGGTTATTTACCGACCGCCGTCATATAGCTGGAATATTGCTGAGTATGGCGTAAAACAACAAACAAACTACGCACTGGTCCAGACTCGGTTATTTACCGACCACTGTCATATAGCTGGAATATTGCTGAGTGCGGCGTTAAACAAAAAACAAGTAGACGTAGCTACGCACTGTACTGCCTGGTGCACTTTGAGAGAACAGTCTAAGGTCGAATCTCCAATTACGAATGTGGTATTCAAACGCCACCCTTTCTCCGGCAACGTCTGTTTTCAACGTTGGATTTCGATAATTTTTACTTGAGTTATAAGTAAATTACTACACTCCTCCCCGTAAAACACCGTTTTTATTACAACTCGTGTATTTCATAATTCGTTTCAAGTCTCATCCGTTTTGAAATACACCCGCTGCAATAAAAACGGTATCTAACGGGGGACTCGTTCAGTAATCTATATTTATGATGCTTAGTGGGCCGAATATCTACTCTAATAAAGAAGTAAGGATCTTGAAAAATAAACCTTAATACTAAGTATTAGAACAAATATAAGTGTTGACGACAAAGATCTTATGTAAGAACGTTTGTGTCTGTAAAACACCAAAACAAACACATCCTATAGTTTGCACGTGCCTCACGCAGTAGCGTCACACGTGCGTAGGATGTCATTCCTGATTTCGACACTTTCAAGGAAGGTCGATTAATTTCTGTGGACCATTGCTTACCATACAATTGTGATTTACTTGATTCCGTTCATTGTTTGTGTATGAACGAGCGATGCGGCGTCTGCAACGCGCGGAGTGTCTACCGACTATTGGCATGCTGGAATCCGGCAGAAGTCAGCGTACAGTGGCCAATACGTTCAATGTTACACAGCCTTTGATTAGCAGACTATGGAACCGGTACCAGCAAACCCAAAATGACGATCGACCCATTTCAGGGCGTCCCAGATCAGCGACAAGAGTACAGGATCGATTGTTTCGAAACCAGGCTCTACGATATCGAGCCCAAACAGCGAATCAAATTGCTGCAAACTTTCATCAGGCTAATGGAGTACGAGTTACGGGTCAGACGATTAGAAATCGTATACTCCCTGCTCGACGCCTCTTACAAATCGTCGTTTTGACAACAGATGTCATTGGTGCACTCAACGTCGAAACTGTGGTAATCGTCGCTGGTCATGCTGTCAGATGAGTCCCGATTTTCTTTGTACTTCTTTGATAGGCGTGGTCGTGTCTGGCGACGTCGAAATGAATGTCAAGCCAATGTCAACCTGAGACCTCATGACAGATTTGGCGGTGGATCGTTATGGCGTGGCGTGGCAGCACTATGACTGAGCGAATCCCACTCTCTTTTGTGCAAGGAAGGGTCACAGGACATTACTAACAGCACAACATACTGACACCTTTCCTTGTCCCGTTTGCAAGGCGTGTGGGTCGACGTTTTGTCTTTCAAGACGACAACGCCCATGCTCACCGTGCACGAGTCGTCAATGCTCGACCCCCGCAACACGACATCCACATAATGCCATGGCCAGCAATGAGACCAGACCCTTCCCTCATTGAACACGTCTGGGTCATGATAGGAAGACGTGTGCGTCAACGTCACAGGGCGCCGACCACGTTGGCTGACCTTGGCCAAGCGCTACCAGAGGAGTGAGACAGACGCCCTGAAATCGCCATTGGGAGACACATACGTAGTATGCCTTGTCAGGTGAATGAATGTTTGACAAATCGTGGCGGTATTACGCACTACTGATCCAATAACCTCAACTTTGAAATTTCCCATTTTACCCCATCTTACGGAGGCAAGGCAGTTAACTGACTTTAAAAGTCCAGTGTCCACCCTTGCCGAACTAGGCTGGAATTTCGTAGATCTGTGTCCCTCCTATTGACCAATCAGATTCCACTTTCATATCAGTGCATTTGCTTCAAACAAAATGGCGGCGCCCTGTCAAAACGATCTGATCGATAATCAAGATCTATATTTGTAATAAAGCAGGTCTTTCCCCGCGAAATGCATCAAATCACTTGAGCACCTTGATTCAAAACATGAAAAGGTTTGGAAAAATGTCTGCCGATGCCCAGTTGATGGTACACATGCTTTGCAAATCCTGCAGTCGACAGAAATCTACACGTTGAAATTCATGTTGTTTACGAACCGGATGTCTAGTCTGATACGTAATCTTGATCGGACTATGCACAGACTCGTTAATCCAGCCAAAATATAACTCCGGAATTCCAGCCTAGTTAGGCCAGGGTGGTAACTGGACTGTTATAAACAGTTAACGCCCTTGCCTCGGGAAGATGAATGATCTTATACCTATCCTCCCTTAACATTGTTGGCGTTCCTAACATCTAACGCCATGCTTTACTTCCGGTAGTAATGTGTTCCAAATAAGTTCATTGTTATTACTAGAAACTAATTCGTCAATTACAAGTTATTTCAGTGTATCCCTTACTATTTTAAAGAATATGTATAAATTAGGAACTGGCTGAGATGTTGGGTGTAAAATCAGCCTCTTGTACTTTTTCATGATCAAAAAGTGCTTTTCACGTGTAAAAGGTATATATTTTACGACGCTTCGTTGACAATGAGTTTTGACACGAGCATTTGGTAGTGAAGCTCTGATTGGGATCACGTTTTCGAATTATTTCGAATTATTTATTGATATCAGTAAAAAGATAGGTTATTATTTCATTAGATAGCCTAGCTATGAAATTAACATATGCACTTATCCCCACAGGAATGTGCATATCAACTGCGAATTTAATACGGCGGAGAGTAGTTGAATGGTTCACCGTGTTCGGCAGCTTCACTTCTGAGGGTTTCTTGAGCTCCACACTGCAGCACAGGTGGCGTCTCCTTAGGCAAGAGACTTTGTTTGGAATATGCCTCAGTGAATTGGCTCCCGGTAGGATAAGATGGTGACCGTTAAACCTTCTGGCGCCTCACAGGCAGCTTGGCTTGTATACTCCCCAGGAAGCTGAGAATGAAAATCAAATGCACGCTGATCCATTGACCGGGGTAAAAATAACGTATCATTGTTGTTGTTGTTGTTGTTGTTGTTGTTGTTCTTCTTCTTCTTCTTCTTCTTCTTCTTCTTCTTCTTCTTCTTCTTCTTACGACTCTGTGAAAGTCTCTCGTCAAATCTAAATAAAAGTGTTTGACATAGGTTTGAGCACAGCGTATAACTTATAGCGGAAAGCTGGTTGTGCAATTATGCCAAGGTTCTTAAAAAAAGAATACCCACTCTCAGAGTGAGTGAGTTGGAATACTGACCGCTATAGAAACAGCACCACACTATCAGTCATGACTAGAGGGGGGTCACACAATCTGAATATATGGTCCTCGCATCGAGTTCAATCGCTCGGACCCTCTCGGCTTGTTCCGCTACTGAAAGTACAAACGAGTATTTTCTAAGGGGAACAACTCTGGATGTCCTGGTTACAATGTCATTATCAGGGTTCCACGACCTTCAATTATCAAGTGTATCATACATATCTCATCTTATTATGATTCATACCATATCCAACACTGTTGTCGTTGATTTTCCCGAGAATGTATCTCACACGTGGATGTAATGGGACAAGAGGGCTATTTTTAGCGACGTGTCAGTTGAATCGGACTCAAAACGCAGGCACTGTGGCGAATGGGTCCAGCATATTTGTCATAACAGACTGAAGCCGCAATATACTGTATAAATAGGCTAAAATGCCGTTAATCAAAAGGAAAAACACTTCACGATTCAAAATACCTCATGTTCATATTCAATTGTCATAATGTGATATACATTTCTCTCGTTCACTGGTTTTACTTGTATCATATACTTGCATGTTTTTACATAAACCCGTGAAGACCCGGGTTAGAGTTGGTCTTCAGCAACCCATGCTTGCCGTGAGAGGCGACTAACTGGATCAGGTGGTCAGGTTCGCTGATTTGGTTGATGCAGGTCATATCCCAATGGCATAGATCGATGCTCATGTTGTCAAACACTGGACTGTCTGGTCCAGACCGCCGTCATATGCGGCTTTAAACAACAAACAAACATTTATATTGAGTCATTGTCGTTGAAGCGCCCGTAAAATAATGACCTATTCTGAAAGTTGAAATACACGCACAGCAAATGCATGTATGCCTCGGGGAAGATAGCGACTAATAAACAAGCGCGTCGGTGATGTATCTAACCTCTGCATAGAGCACGGTTGCTTTTGCGCCTGTGAGCTAACATCAAAAGAATAGTTTGACATTTTCGACAAAATTGCGGCCTCCTTGTTTAGAATGTTGTTAAAATTGTGATTTCACAATCAAGGACAAACTACTACATTAGGAGATATCAAATAAACAAATATACATTTACCGCGGGGTATTTTCTTTTCCTTTCAAACACACTCGGTAGTTCCTTAGAGCTGACAAATATATACGACGAAATAATTGTTTATGCCCTGTAGCCTGAAATGTTTTATTTGTTCAAAATAAACTACCGGGCCAAAGAAGGAACACACCCATGTTTGATGTTGGGTAACAATTAAACAAACAAGAAATGGTTATTCGATGGTGATGTATTAGATACGGGGAGCTTATCAAAGTTTTGTACCTTAAGTTTGCAGTGTTTCGGCGACTGTTTTCAGACTAGTAACGCTCTGATAACGTTTGTAATGTTTGATCAAATCCAACTTTCAAGCTTATAGGAACATAGGAACATGCATCCACGCCTTCGTTAGATGCATGTAAAAGCTCCAGGCTTCATTGTACAGGTTTAAACTATTGGTGTGTGTTTTTACCAGAAACGACAACGACGACGAAGCTATAAAACCCCCTGTTGCTGAGGCGAAGACCTCGTCATTGTCAATCATTCACAGGAATCCATCTGTCCTTCTACTTACAACTCGTTCGTTTCAAATATAACTGCCTTGAAACAGAAACAAAACCTTACCATACACACTATTTTCATAGCATTTGAACAGCGATACTCCAAAACAGGCGTAACTTTACAATCAATAGCCGCTAGTTATGTAAGGAAGCTCGTTGCTATTCCAGCGATACTTTGCATCCATGCGTTTCCGACGCCCCAACATGAAAGGGGCCGAACAAAGAAACACGAACTCGTGTTAGGGGGTTACGTCACGACCTAATGCCCATCCCTGGGGAGGGGATGCGCGCTTTCCCCGACCCCTCTCCCCACGGGCAAGATGCTGTAACATGTGTTTACCTAATCAATGTACGCGCCGCCCGATCGTCTGTCTTCGTCTCCGGTCTTGAAACCCAATGGCAGAACAGCCTTTGGTTCTCAGACTACAACAAGCTGATTGTCTGTCGTTATCGACGAGGTATGATTACATCATATGGAACACCGAAGTTGCCAAAATTATCCCCTCCGAAAAACACCACATATGACTTCCATTATCAGTCAGGAGATAAAACTTTGTTCAAAAATGCGTACCAATCGATGAATTGTTTTAACATTCCACATATCTTCTAAAAGGTTCGCTCGCTAAAATACTTATATTTGTATGATCAACACCATGCCAAAATGACCCCCTCTTAACAAAAATAAAAATACGCATCTACCTTAATTTAACCTCCCTGAGATAAAACGCCGTTTATAAATGCGTACCCGTCGATAAATAGTTTTAAATATTTAACATATTTTCTTAAAGGTTTGTCCGCTTGACAAATGCTTATATTTGTACGGTCTAACACTGTGTGTGACATGTTTAAGGGATTATAGCAGACTTGGCGGGCATTGCGCCATCGTGGAGGGGAAGGGGTTACCGACTATCAGGAATGTCCGAGATCGCGTCAAACAGTCGATATACGTCGCTCAGTCTTCCCCTGCCGACCTCTCTCTGTCGAGAGGGGGTTTCCTCCGAGCTCTGGCGTTACGGAAATGGTTCCACTGTTTTGGCAAAACTGCCCAGATGTGGCCAATTCTCCGGTATTTATTTGTCTGCGAGAGCATTTATTGCCATTGTTTCTATAATGGCATAGTCCTCAATATAACTGGCGCGTCTGTATGCTAGTCTGCCCTGCCCCGGGAGCAAGCCGCCGATATAGCATGCCCTTCTGTTCTCTGACATTTTCCTTGTGAGACCAGGTCTCTTCATGTGTTATTGTGTTTTATATGTGTTAATTGTGTTAGGCCACGTCTCATATGGATGTGATTTAAGCTCCACTGCAGTAGCGAAAGGATCTGCTTCACGTCTCTGAATCTCTTCTCTGTTAATTACCGCCAAGCTTGCCGGAACCTGAATACGGAAACCAAATATTTATGTGAAATAGATTGGAGAGTATACATAAGCTCTTGAAAGCTTTGACTTTAAAAAGTGCTGATTTCAAATATATCGAAATTCAGTCAGCTGTGTGTAAGTGGGAAAAAATTGCCTGGAAATAAATTAAAAGAAACATTTTCAAACATAACGGTTCTTTTTCACGCTTCGTAAAATAACACGTATTTGCCGGAAAATTGGATTTTTGTAATTTTTTAAGCCAGTTGCACGTGTTGTATACGAGGGAGAGTTTCGCCTGATGATATAGACACGGGATGTTGGACGTGGTGGAAAAGCAATGCAAACAATCTCCGAAATGTTATTCATTGAGATAATTGAATGTCCGAGTTAATTACTTTCCTGCGTTACTAGATACAGTTTGTATAAATATGCAGTCGGGTTATTTAACACAGAATGCTAAACACGTGGTGCCCCTTTTGCAAGATTACCTCATTTGAAATGTGCATGTGTTTCACCGAGCAATGAATGGGTACCCGGTAGGAGGAGATAGCAATGTACCTGAAAATTCTTTGTTCCTAGTATGGTGATTGGATTGTATACTGTGAAGGTAACTGAAATGAGATTTGACTTACACTGACTCACCAAGGTAATAGCCTGCTACAAATACGCGAATTGGAGCCTGGCGATTCATAAATTATTATCATCATAGTTACCGCATTGATGTGTATGATGTCACTTATGTTTTAGAAGGACTGTACACAGAAACCTGTCACACGGTTGATATTAAACTTGAAGCACATATCTGTAAACATTCAAATATCCATTTCAGCTTTTCTGAAAGACCAAGAAAATAATTCAAATTTGTCTGTATATGTTGTACAAGGCCGTTATACGAGGGCTGGTCAAAAAGTGCTGAGATTAACAAACAAAACCAACAATTGTGAAAGTGTTTTCAGATTTAGTTTTCAACAAAGTCTCCATGCTTTTTAACACACTTCTCATACCGATAGTGAAGCTTTTCAATTCCACTCAGGAAGACGTTTTCTGAAGCCACCCTGAAAAACCTATTCACGGCACCTTTGAGGTCATCGTTGTCGTTACAGCGCTTTCCACGACCTAGGGTCATCATCAAGGCTTGTCCTCCCAGCCTTAAACATAGCTCTCCAACGTGTAACGGTGAAATAGCTAGGGTACTTATCCCAATACACTTGTGACACGCGGTCATGAATTTCTTGGGGACCACTTTTCTCTAAAGTCAAAAACTTGATGACTGATCTGTACTCGTTCTTTTCCATTTCTGTGTCCATGATTTGGACCTCAATCACGTTCAACTGGCTGTCACTAATATACAAACGGCCTCAACAGACTAAATACAATTGCAATGAACTACTCAAACAATGTACTACATTGACTAGTTCACTTTGTTATGGCTCATAGTTGAAAGTTAGTCAGGCTTAGAACTTTCTGACCAGCCTTCGTACCTACGGACATGTTGACACTGTTAGAAAAAGAAATGGCGTGCTGTAATGGGTGTGTACAGTTCACATGCTAACATAGTGTTCATACAGGTCACATTTGTATGGCATCTTGTACATTGCAGTATACAAAACGTATTATCAAATATGATTCAATGCAAACATCCCCGTCGAGTTTAAACCTTTGGGAGCACGGTTGGCCCAGTCGCCTAAGGCACCGCTATTCGATGTGCAGAGTTGCGTCCCTTGGGCATGCCGGAAACATTGTTTGTTTGTTTGTTGTTTAACGACGCACTCAGCAATAGTCCAGCTATATGACGGCGGTCTGTAAATAATCGAGTCTGGATCAGACAATCCAGTAATTGACATCATGAGACTCGATCCACGTAATTGGGAAACGATGACATGCATTAACCAAGTCAGCGAGCCTGACCACCCGATCCCGTTAGTCGCCGATCGAGGGTTCAACTCCCGTTTCGCCCTTATTATGTTTCTAGGTTTGTCAGCACCATACCCGTGCTCGTGCGTTTCACCGAAATGGTAAAAGTCCAAGACCTGCATCACTTTGGGCTTTCCTCCCACACCAAGCTGACACAAGGATTGGAATACTGTTCAAAGCGGCGTTAAACCAAACTCACCCACTTAAACTTAGTTTAATATTAATACGGCGAAGCCCACAAGCGCACAACGCATTTTCAAATGACGTAACATTTTAGTCCAGAGCGGCGTTCCACCAGTGGCTCACAAAGATCGCTCCCTTGCATAAAGAAGATAAGCTTATCCCTTTGAGATAAATTTACAAAAGAAAGATAGAACATGTTGGCTTGTATCCACACGTTGTATCAGATATCTGAGTAAGGTTTGTTAGACGACGCCAGAAGCTAGTGTTTCCCCACTCCAGTGTGTTGGCATGTTCACCTCTCTCATCAACCAGATCACGTGAAAATGACCCCTGTCCGAGGCCACAACGCATTCCTGGCCATCTACACCATCGCAAGTTAACCTTTGATCATCAACAGGTGATTAACGACGTCATTTACAAATTCACTCAGCCTCTGATGTCTCAGGTAGGTCTACCTGGCCTCACCTGGAACATTCACCTGTAATGCACCTGTGATGTTTCAGGTAGGTCTACCTGGTCTGACCTGGAACACTCACCTGTAATGCAATCTATCGCCTACTTTACCTGACGCCAGCCGGACGCTGACCAGCCACTGAATCCACCCTCTTATGATGGGGATATCAATATTTCAATATCCTGGCCAAGGGATATGATGAGAGTTATGATGCTACTAGATGCATAGATAAACATAGATAATTACATACTTATATTTAATTTCATTTGTGCCAACTTGTCAGTTTTGTGCATTTTTTAGCAGGGAACAATAAATAACTGTCAGAAAAAAACATGAAAATATTATTTGGTTTTGAAATTTCGAAAGTAAATACAAACAATTAAAATTATTATTTACAGACAGACATGTACTAAATTATTCTTTAAGCATTTGTTAACCCCTTGTCGTAAACTAGAATTGCAGCTGTTTGATAGAATGAGGTTTTGTTTGTTTGGGTTTTTTTGTTTAACGCCGCACTCAGCAATATTCCAGCTATATGACGACGATCTGTACATAATCTGGACCAGATCCACTGGATCCAGTGATTGATATCATGAGCATCTATCTACGCAATTGGGATACTATGTCATGCATCAACTAAGACAGAATGAAGTATCCCAGTTATTGCAATCATCGTGATTCTTGGTATATGGAGAAACCTTAGAACGATTATTGTGTCAGTGTTCTCGGGTGATCACGGTCCGTTCAACAAAGTGATATTAGCACTATGACTGCGGACTCACTGAACAGTGCATGAGTGAGTACTGTTTTATGCCGCGTGTTATTTGCCGTATTGACTTTGATAGAAAGGAAACCGATCCTATTTTCTCGTGAAACTTGGATCAAAGTTTGATGACGTTGATTTAGTTTAGCTAATCAGAAAGCAAGGAACATTTACCCCTGTTCAACCGGAAGTGCACAGAGTCACGTCAAAACGAGCCAACTATTTTGGACTGGCGAGATGTTGGAAGAATTAATTGATCTGGTTCAACAACGAGCAGCTATTTTCGGGACCAGATATGCCCTTGCCTACCCCGACAACGCCTTCTCAACATGGCAATACACAAAATACACATGACAACAGCAAAACATTCTGTCAGTAGCATCCATCTTGGCAATATAATTCACGCCAAAACTTTGACGGTCTGTCAAAAATGTTCATGAGTGTAAACAGCCCAAATTGGACCAAGAAATATTTCTTTAACCAAGTTTTTAATCAAAGTTTTTGATAGTGTAACCGGGGCTTAAAAGCGTGACCGTCAACCATGACGTCACAATCTGAAATGACGTCACTTCCATATTGTTTTTGTTTGGTTATTTTGTGCGAACGTCACATAAACCTTGAAAACAGCATAACCACAAAATAACACAGCATGAGAAAAAAAACAACATTTGTATACAGGCGCGGGTGTTTGCACCCCGTCTGTCAGGCACAGCCCCTTGGCACCGCTTGGTACGGCAACAGGTGTGCATGCATGCAGGGCAAAATATGAAACGGAATAATAAGAGATTATTTTGTCAGAAATTATCTTCGTACTGGCGCCGGCGTTAGACGAAACTATGCAAGAATCTGTATTCTGTATTCACCCCTCTACCATCGGAGCTCACCGGCCTTTCAGAAAACGATGTAGGGCGTGGCATTATACTTTAAAATGCTTTCATTTTTCTCTTCGTTATCATCATTAAACATGACTCAGTCGACGAATGTTAACTACAGACAGTTACGGGCTATGTACGCTATGAACACGAGTCTTTCTTAATAGAGAGCCTTCATGATGAAGCTGTTTGTCTGACATCCATCATATTATTTCCTGATGAAAATGATGATTTACCCATCACTAATTCTGGTTAATATCTATACACTGAAACTATCGTAGTCGTTCTTGTAAGCCTATTTTGGCCTGTTTTCCCAACCTTTTCACTGTTTAACTTAATTGTCAATAGAATACCGTATTTTCCTGTATTATCTGTTCTGTTTTATGCTTACCGAATTGGTACATCTGTAGGAAACAGTCATCATTAATCATCAACATATCACAATATTGGAGACCCGGCTTCTATTTTGAACAGAGCGTATTACCCGGCGCCGATTAGTGGCCGACGTGTTTTGGAAATCCATAATAGTCTAATAGAGGAAATACGGTAGTTCGAATTCATCTGTGTTCGCGACGATAAGATCTCCATGTATGGTAACGCAATATCCCTTCCACCAGAAATAAAATCCGACTGGTTATTGTAATTTTAAAATACCCTTTTGGAATCCTATCAGCATCCAATGCGTGTCATTTTGTTTTGAAAGATCGAGATAAAATGACATCATGTTTAATGTAAAATATAATCTAAAGAACACCCTTGAGAAATCGATCAAATTTCTGGAATAATAGAAAAATTGGTTTGAATTTCTCCCCCGAAGTCGAGATCTAGTTACCGAATATAATGACATGGCGGTCAGGTTACGCGGGGTAGTGGTCAGCGACGGGCAGCCTGCTCGAGTTACCATGGACCTTGTGAAGTGGGAGGGTGACAGTTGGACTGGATACCCCCGGGACTGCCCCCAGGGGATATGATCATGGTCTGTTATCACTTGTTCTTCTCTACACAGTGGCCACAGACAGAGACGAGTTCATTCACCATACACGGACATTGTCGCCTGGCCACTGCAACCGGCCCAGGCTATGTTGACATCCTCCCAGGACAAACAAATCCTAATGTTCTAACACTACCCTTTGGCGGTCTAGGCCACGGTTCTGTTGTCCACTTGCGGTCAAACGGTCCTTTCTATTAAGCTTAGGAAGTCAAGGGTCATAGGTCCTTTGTTGGTGTGGTCAAGCAAGCGTGTAAACTCGGCCATTCTGAGTAGTCTTGACCGACTCACGTCTGGCGACATGGGCGGTCTGATAGACTTCGTCACGTAAACGCCGCCATGGCGGGGAACGGTTGCTGATCATAGAACCAGTCATCTTGTGTAATTTACTACAAGGCTTATAGAGACTATTCCCCTTCGGGCCAGCTCCACCTTTGTAAGAATCTACTAAGCGATAATTGAGTTGCAGTTACACGTCTCGATAATTGACAGGCTTATACTATCGTCGGGACTAAATTCCACCAGCGAGAGACTTTGAGACTTTAAATAGTACCCATGATGAACGGCCCGGGAAGAACTTTTCTATCTACATTAAGGCCAGACATTGTTTTCGTTTACGGATTTTGGGCCCGAAATTTCAGGTCGGTAGGGTTGAGATTTGTGGGGTGGATCGGGAACGGGAGTGGGTGAATCAAGAGTTGTATGGAGTAGTGGAGTGGAGGTGGGCGGGGCGAGGTGGTGGGGCCATGGAGTAAGCTGCGTTCCGTTATGGAGTAGTAGGGACGTGGAGTGAGTAGAGGTGGGTAGGATTTGATGGTGTGGTGGAGGTGCCCTTTAATGAGAGTTGGTTGGTGTGGAGGGGCTTGTACGGAGTTGATGATGATGATGATGATGATGATAATGATGATGATGATGGTGATTTTAGATATTTAACGAGCGCTTCCAACGGTGCCGATTTCGCAATCGCGTCATCAGGCATGTGATGCCGTCAGCACTCACTCACTCACTCACAGAAGCCCAATGTACAAGAACAAGCGCCTGGAAAGGTATATTGCTGAGTTAAACTACAAACAAACAACAACTCACTCACTCAAACACTCACTCAACCACTCAACCACACACTCAACATCACATTCAACCACACACTCAACCGCTCACTCAACCACTCACTCAACCACTCACTCAACCACACACTCAACCACACACTCACTCATGTGATGTTTAACTTATTTAAAACTACATTGTACGATGTAATGTAGTTTAAATGGGCGTTATTTACAAACACAGTGTGGTGCAGCACGATATAACCGATTACCTGCTTGTATGGCTTGCTGTGTCCCTTGAATAAAATGAACTTTATAATACCCACTTCGACATGACCTTTGCTATAATCCGACTGCTATCTCTTGAAGATTACGTCTCGCCACCAGAATCAGTAAACAGGGCACCATATGACCAACCTCAACACAGCACATAACACATAATCTCCCAAACCTGACACACTCGTCGGGTAACGCTGGGGTGAGGGGAGCGGGGTATAAATCTCCTAAAGGGGTCGCTCAACATGCGCATAAAAAGACGGCTGTTTTCACATACATCTCCGTGTTTCCTACTCACTGGAGAAATATTTGAGTTGTGAGAGAGCGTTAGTGAGTGGATATCGGTTATGGGGAGACATGCTGCTGTGAATGACAGACGGGATTAGACGCTGTCCCCCATTACTGCCGTGCCACCCAAACAAAACCTCGTCATTCATGGGGTAACATATGTAGGAGGGGACGAGGGGACAGTGGGGTGGGACGGACATGAGGGGAAGGGGGCGGGGAATGTGTGCAGGACGGGACCGGGGACGAAACAACACTCTACGCTCTTATCAACAACTTGCTAAACGGTCCTCAGATTAAGTACTGACGGACTTGTGTATTTCAACCTTATGATTTACAATGTATGAGGCCCGACTCGGCTGCCCGAAGTATAGACTTGCACAAGTCTCTATGGCTAGAATTATTAATTTAAATCATAATTTCTGGATTATATAAACAAGTTGTCCCTATAAGAGACTGGCGTCCAGTACTGTCGGTTTATCTAGACTTGCCTGTAATAAGGAAAGAATTACTAAACATCAATGGACTTACCAGTCAGTACAGCCTTGGAGCAAGGCTACCCGAAGTACAATTGCTGGAAATCAGGAATAGCTGAAAGCGGCGTAATACCATGGGGGGTTCAATGACGTTCATATGAGCTTATATACTGATGAAAAGTAATAAGGGAACGGCTATGACTGGTAACGTGTTTTGGCATGACGTTTCGTATGTATACTAAAGATAACGGTAGTCTATTTTGACATGCCCCAAAATATTTATTTATGTCAATGAAATAGTCTCATATACACCCCGTCGAATATGACAGATATTTTGAATCAAGTAAAATGTATCGCGAGTGTAGGGTTTTTGGGTAAGATGATACACTAAGACAGCCAGCACCACCCAATCCATTTTGTAGCCTCTAATCACAAGCATAGTGGGAATAATGGTGATGTGTGAGAGTAGTGAGTGAGTATGGTTTTACGCCCTTTTCGCAGTATTCCAGCCATAACCCAGAAATGTGCTTAACACAATTGACCCATTTGGGGAATCGAACCCAGGTCTTCTGCGTGACAAACGAACACTTTAACCACAAGGCGACCCAACCTCTCCTGTGTGAGAGTAATGACGATGGGAGTTTGTTTGTTATTGAACACTCGACGGTGGTTCGCAAATACTCGAATCAGAACCAGAAATGAACATCGATCTATGCAATTGGGATACGATGTCATACATCAACAAAGTCAGCGAGTCAGGATCACCCGATCCCGTTAGTCGCCTCTTACGACAAGCATGGGTTGCTGAAGACCAATTCTAACCCTGATCTTCACAGGTGACGATGAGTGATGTTCTACGTCGCTTTTTTTTAAATATTCCACCAGCGTGAGAAACCAAAAATGGGTTTAACATTGTACCTTTTGAGAAATTAAACCCGGGCCTTCGGCGTGACGAGCGAACGCGTTAACCATTAGACTACCCACAGCCTCCGTTGGCGATGACCTTGCTGTGCAACCTTCATAATGTCATTAATTAATATAGCAACGGCGACAAAGTCGTTGCGAGCCATGTGGGGGCGACACCACAGATGCCTGACCCCTGGGCTGGGTGCCCGACCCCTCATCTCATCTCTCATTTATATCGCTAAGTTTGCGCCGCTAAGTAGGGTTCGTGCAGACGGTGAGCCTGTCACGCACGAGTAGGGGCTGAAGCGGCTTGAGGGACTGTCTCAGCAACAGGCAAACTTTGATCTTCCGTGGAATCACATGGGGCAACGCTGTTAGCTTCTTTGCTCTCGAAAGTGAGAATATCGCTGTCTGATAGCCAGGATACCGACGTTGCTACAAACACCACCAGGGTGTATACCTCGTTGTCAACGACATAGCGACATCGTCGACCACGGTATCTCCCACCACGTGACCTCCCCGTACCTAATCCGACCCGTCATGCTGCGACGGCTAAGTCCACCACTCAGTCGACTCCATAGGTAACCCGCAGCAAACACATTAAGGTCGGAAATACTTAACTGCAGATGATAACACTAATCTTCCTTCTTGTCGCGGACAATTAGGGACGTTTGATAAAAGCAAAACATTCACACGAATTATCTGCCCTTGGTCAATGGCGTTTGCGTCTTGACTAGATGGTAGCCACTGAAGTCATGGGATTGGGACAGACTTGCACAAGTCTCTTAGGCAATGGTTATAAGTTTAAATCATAATTCCTAGATTATAGAAATACTGAGAACAAGTTGTCCCTACTAAAGACTTGCGTCCTTATAATGTCCGCTTATCTAGACTTGCCTATTATAAGGATAGAATTACTGTACATCCAATTGGAGCAAGGCTAGGTTTGGTTCTTCTATTGATATACAGTAAACTACGTTTATAACGAACACGATTATAACGAAGTGACGGATATAACGAACTTACTTTTTTTGCCCCGATTATTTGCTGTAGTTATACTGTATATATGCTTATAACGAACTACGGTTATAACGAACTAAAATTAGTGGTCCCTTTGAGTTCGTTATAACCGTAGTTAACTGTAGATTGTTTTGTTTGTTGTTTAAGGCTGTACACAGAAATATTCCAGCTGTATATGGCGGCGGTAAATATATAATCTGGGCCAGACAATCCAGTGATTAACATCATGAGCATCGATCAACGCAATTGGATACGATGACATGCATCAACCAAGTCAGCGATCCTGAGCACCCGATCCCGTAAGTCGACTCTTGGGACAAGCATAGGTTGCTGAAGATCATTTCTAGCCCGATCTTCACGTGGTATATCTATATATTTGTCTTGTTTACTTGTTTTGTTTCGTTTTGGAGAGGACTGATGCTGCACCTCTTTTCTTCACGTACAGAAGAGTGGGTAAGTGAATGTTGTTTTACGCAGATGTCAGCAGTGTTACAGCTGTGACGCTAGCCTGGAAATAGTTGAATCTTGGCTTGGCTGTTCTGTGGTTGAAAGCACGAGAAACGATCCTTGCCGGCAGGACACCATGTCACGAAAACATATCATGCCGGACACGCATTGTGACCATCCAATACTCATTGCTACAATCATACAAAGATAAGAGTGAGTGAGTGAGTTGGGTTTCATGCCGTTTAACAGTAATCCAGTTATATCGCGGCGTGTCAGCTTGATGTGGGAGGAAAGCCCGAAGTGATACGGGTACCAGAAGTTACCACTTTGGTGAAACCCACGAGCACGGGTATGGTGCTGACAAGGCGAGAACAAGACTGTAATGTCCAGGGAGTACGTGTACGTGTCTACGTGTGTGCGTGCGCGAGTGCGCGAGTGCGTGCGTGTGTGCGTGCGTGCGTGCTTGAGTAATGAACTATCCAGCAAACGACGTTCTGGACTATTTCGCCTCTACACGAATATGATGTTGAAGTTTTAAAAAACCCATTATGTTTGACAATCTACCACACACATACAACCCCATCAACCACCGCTCCCCCACCCCTCCCTCCCTCCCTCCAACCTCTTCCCTGGTTCAGGGTTACGCACAGCTACCCACGTGTACGGGCCGGGCCGTCTTGGTTGAAATCACCCCGAAACTTTACATCCTTCCATGCCCAGAACATTAAATCGAGCCCCCATAAATATAGTGATATCATAACACAGGCATAATCCCTGACCTAACGAAGCGGAAACTATGCGACGACATTCTAAACTACAGAATAGGGAGAGGTGTATGAAAACATTGCATAGTTTAACAGACAGTCTACAACCGATGTACGGAAAAGGTCACACGCAACGTAACCCCAAGTTTATGTTTTTTTCAAATTTTCACATCGTGTGTCGTCATGGATTATTCACGGTTCGCGGTGTTTGTAATCTGGGTCCATTAATCTTAAGAGTGCCCATTTAAAAATGAAATTGCTTCGTTTGGAGGCTGGGGCCATGGAGTGGCCCTTTCGCGTCATCCAGCATCAATGCCGGTTATTCATGATGCGAGTCTTTTATGTTTTTTCACCATTAACGCTAACCAAAATATCATTTCGGAAATGAAACCCCGTATCATGTGTCGTTGATGCTGTTCATTTGTTAGCAAATGACAAGATGGTGAAATTGGAATAATTTAAAAAGTAGAGTTAATTTTCGAAGGCTATGGTGTGGATCCAGGTCAATGTATATGGAAGTTCAAGCGTGTGTTATGAGACAGGTATTGATGTCGCTTTTAAAGGAACTAGGCAGTACGTACTTAGTTTATATTTTACCACGTATGTGGTCTTTTCAGAGTTAAATCAAGATGGTTTTGAAAAGCTGTTATAACAATATACTGTATGTACAATAATTCTGGAACCCTTTCGGGAAGACTTTCTCCCTTTCCCTCAACCAAACAGATGAAAGTGTTCACCATCTCCTGGGGATTGGAACGAGGGAAACTTGTGCGAAAGATTGAGTCTTTAACTTCATCTGCAAGGTGTCATTATTACTCTACATGTTAATGTAGCATCATCTCCAGTCTCGGTAGTCGTGACTGTGGCGGGCTGCTGTTGCTGCTGCTGCTCCTCCTGATGTAGAGGCTGAAGTAGCCTTGCTCCATGGCTGTACTGAAAGAAAAGTCCATGGATGTGCAGTAATTCTATCCTCACAATAGGCGAGTCTAGATATGTGGACAGTACATAGGGACAACTTGTTCTTATTTGTTACATAATCTAGAAATTGTCATTTAAACTGATAATTATTGCCCTACAGACTTGTGCAAGTCTAAGATGGAAGAGGACGTGGGGTGAAGTAAGTGTTTTGTAACGGATTAGCAATAGATAACCTGAAATATATAAACTTCATATGAATTGTTCGCTTTGTTTGGTGTTTAACGCGGCACTCGCCAATATCCCAGCTATATGACGGCGGTCTGTAAAAATATCGAGTCTCGACCACATATTCCAGTGATTGACATCATGAGCGCTTGCTAAAACTGTATCATCAGTAAAATAAGTTTAGTGAGAAAAGAATGTGTTTTTTATTATCTCAATCGTTCCTGTGTATCATCCGTTTGGAAATGTGAACAAGAAAGTATCCCGTCACCCAAAAATCCCATGACTGCACTAAATAATTACAACGTGAACGCCAGCGAGCCATACCATGTACGTTGTGGCTGGCTATGAGGCAACGTTAAAGACAGCGACTCGCTGCTTAATTATTATCAGTCGTGTTGATTAAGAAGTGTACAATGAGAGGTAAGATAGTAATCCTCTTGCCGCCAGGAGACAATCTTATCATTGCACTGCAATCGAACACCGCAGGCTTATAATCCACCTAAGCACATTTAGGCTTGTATTTATGTAATCGATTGAGAACAGACGGCCGCTCTCATGTAACCCTTTGTCTTGCTGTAACCTCGTGTGTTGTTCTATGTTGTGGAAACAGGGAGTCTGGTCTTGTTCCGATCGGTGGTTGGAGGGGTTTGTTTGTAGAGGCTGTGCCATCAGAGAAGCTGTGATAGGATAGACAACCAAACAGCAGCTCGACCCCTCTGACTGCGCCATTACTGTGGAGTATCGGCCACACGGCCTGTCGTGTTTGCTCTAAACCTAGGCCCCAACTGTTAGCCAGGCAATCTGACTCGCCACCAGCCCCCATTCACTGAAGGGGGCTCCACACCATAACGTTGTCGTCTGCTACGAGTTGCAGACGTTCATTATCGTCTGCTGGTCGGGAAGTTGCAGACGTGTTGTGTCGTCTGCTTGTGTTGTGGGTGACTTGAGAGCACAATTACCTACAACACATAGCAGCAACGTGAGATAGAGAGGGGCACACGAGAGTTTACAACGCATAAAGTCAGGACAAGGCGACCCTAGCATGCTCGCGGGGAGTCGGATCGCGCTGTGGAGCAGTGAATTCGAGACAGGAGTCTTTCACACAACTGGATAGCTGCCTGTCATTTCTCACTCGTCCGGGACTCATTGTCTACAGTAAGTACAACCCATAGTTGTGTGTCCATGTTCCCCGAGTCTTTTCGACCTCGGGACTGGACAAGACCATGGTATAATATAACATGCCCTGCATTGGTTCTTGTACATAAGAGGGTGTTGCACCATTGCTGAGGACAGAGTAGATTCATTCAATCTTCTGGTGGATAGTTGTAGGATTCATCCCTGGGTAGGAATTATTTATTTCCTATTAGACGATATAAGATGGGTATTTGATACGTGCAGCAGCGTGGTTTTGTCATAGTCTGATGAAGGAGTAAATACTTGGGACAAGGCCAATTACTAAAGCCTTCTGTATAGAGGCTCAACGAGTGTGGGGTTTACACGTCTTATGTTCTTAGTCTTGCTGTATAACATGATATATGGACTGTGAGGTGAAATGGGCTATAAAGTCGCCTTCAAGATTATTCCACTTTTGTAGCGACGAGCATGCACGTGTGTGTGTGTGTGTGTGTGTGTGTGTGTGTCTGCTTGTAGTACGGGACAAATGTCAGTTTTATTGTGTAGCCCACTGAGATACCATGCCGCAGTTTAACATGGATATCCAACTCAAACACAGTATACTGACTCCGAGCCGACAGCTTTTTCTTTATAGGCTTATAAACAACGTGTAGAGTGTAAAACGTAATATATAGACTGTACTAATAGTGACGTACAGAATGATGAATGAATTGTATAGATATGTAGACTGTACACGATGTATGTACTGTAGTAATAAACGAACCGTACAACAAAATTTAGACTGTAATGACATACAGACCGTACAAAATAATATACTACTCAAAAGAAGTTAAAGAACACTCCATCTTTTCATATGGCTATAGTTAATCTGTCATGGGTTGTGGGTATTGCAACACGCCGCCTTCCACTTGAGGGTGTTCTTCTACTTGTTTTGAGTAGTATACTTAGACTAATGATATATAGACCTTACAGCATGATGTATGCATTGTATGGATATATAGACGGTACATAGTGTATGTACTTTAATAATATATAGACCGTACAACAAACTATATAGACAGTAATGATATAGAGACCGTACACAATACTCTTTAGACTGTGTCCTGCCAAGTCTAGATCAAACTAAGCTAAGTCTCGTAACCTTGATGAAAACAGCAAAAGAGGATATGTCCTTCTGAAAAAAAAATACAATTATTTTAAAGAAATGTGTTAGTGTTAGTCTACCTATAGATCGTACATCATGAGTTGTAAACTGTTCAAGGTGATATATAAACTTATAACCTGATATAGATAACAGTATGACATAACATGGATAACATGATATATTAACGATATATATAGCGTGTACTATTCGAAATGGACAAGGCCTATCCTACATAAGAAGTTATTTTTGAAATACCTCCTGAGCTCACCCTGAGACTGGACCACTTCACATCTATAAACACTGTGTGTGTGTGTGTGTGTGCTACACAACAACAAGGACACTACAGTTTTACTCGGGAAGGATTGTACATAAGTTTGATATCGGAGCCAAGGAGACACAGAGATGATAACAGCTTGTATCCGGCAACAATAGTCTACCCCCTTTCTCTGTCTGTTCTATCGTATCCCAATTGCGTAGATCACGGTTCATGATGTCAATCACTGGATTGTCTGGTCCAGACTCGATTATTAACAGACCGCCGTCATATTGCTGGAATATTGCTAAGTACGGCGTTAAACAACAAACAAACAAAACTATTATTGTTAGGTTGTGTGGTGATTCTCTCACACAAACTGTGTGCTTGCTCGCCACATCAATACTGACGTCCCTCCCGTCAGTAATGACTTATAATTCCCCGAACATATATATATCTACTTAGCACTTAATGTAATTACGTAATGTAATACGACAGTAGTTTATTGTCCGTCCTAGAAGTGTTTACTTCCCTTCCGGTTGAGGTGCTAATAAACACATCCATATTTAAAGTAAACGGTAGATTTCATAATCAGTTTAGGAATATATACATTTCAGGGTATACCATACTGCTTCCTATACGCATACACCTAGAGAATAGACACACATTCTTCTGGGCATCTTCCCATTGGATGTAAAAATATATGGGTATTTGAATCGTTAAAACTAATACAGTTGTAGCCATGGTAGCATGCATCCTCATCAGGGTGACCATTAGATTGACATTTAGCCCCAGAAATAACGTTATCTTATTTAAAAATGTATATCTTCGAAATAAAATATATAATCCAAATGGATATCAAAACAATGCTGAATTTATAGAGCTGATGCACACTAGACTTGCCAAATCATTCTAGACTGGAGTTGGGTTCGTATTTTGATTTATTCTCTTTGGTCTTGGGGACAGACTATGCGCCCACTTAACTGTCTAAATGATTTTTCCCATGAATCACTAATTTTGTTTCGGACAAGGAAAACTCCATCCATTATTTGCGTAAGACTTCAGAAATACTTTATATATATATTTTCTGTTGGTATTAACTCTGGGACCCCAAAACTCAAGAGTCCACTTGACTCAAAAAGTATAAGATGCATTAAAATCACTACATTTTTTTCAAATCGAAAATATATACCACCGATTGTTTCCCGGTATGCTTGTAGTTCGGGCTCTCGCCATCACTCCGTGCACAACAGACAACATGGCGGATAACGAGTCATATAAACTAGCCGTTACCTCTACTACAACACACTTGGTTTCTAATCCACCCAACATGCCCTTCGTTCACCAACATACCCTAGTCGCTGTTATCTGCGGGTGGGTACATAATGTCAAGATCCCACCCGATAAGCGAATTGTAATTGCCTTTAAATCACTATCTCGCATGACTTAGATATCATTCGTCATCCCTTGTATTGTACCCCGTGTCACAGCGTAATGTCAAACTGGGACCTGACTAGCTCGGCTTGTTGCCACCCACTGAGGGGCACCGTAAAATAAACCCGCTCTCATTTATATCGACATAATTACCCGTCTGTAGCGTCCAGTACACCCACCCCTCCCCAGTCTCCCCTCGGGGGAACCATTTTGTCTGTGTCACTGCTTAAAATTCTCGTATTAATCTACGTCACTGTGTGAGAACTTATGCGAACTTGCCTCATTTATTACATCGTCAAGACCCTACCCGTCCAAACACGTGCTACTATCAATCTACCGAGACTATCAAAATCTAATTTACCAGGATTATGTAGAATCCTTCCCCATTACCGCATTTTAAGGGCCGCTTCCGTGGGGTTGCCTTGCCATTCTGTTCATACAACATAGACCAGCAATGTCCAAACGGGTCCGTGTTGATATTTGCATTGGTTCCCGGCTCTATGTTGTACTGGCGCATCAAACAAAGCGTTTTTAATCACAAGCCCGACTGACTGTATTAGAGGTTCTGTGATGTTTAAGCTATGAATTTGGTAAGATATTTTCGGAGATGCCACTTGAAAAGAAATTGGGAACATTTACGAGCCATTACACCCTCTTAGACAAATATATATGCGGGATGTTTGTCCAATAAATCGGTGGATATTTTCATAAGGCTCTGTCGCTTGTGTACCGAGTAAATATACCCAAAGCAACATCTCTGGGGGCAATATGTTGGGAGGAATATTTGATTCACATGTGTGTTAATCATTTTGTTGGTTTGATAAATATTACGTGTTGTGCGATGCGGGTGATGTGCTTTGCAGAAGTGTTTAATTTCAAGGCAGAATATTAAAATAGTTAGTGAGAGAGAACTATAGAGGACAAACACATAGGCGTCCGGCAAAGTGGTAGCCGCCGTGAAACACGATGGCTATAAAAGTCTTGCGAGAAGATGATATTGCTTTCGCTATGGACATATATTCTTTTGTTCCTACATCCGAGTCAGTGCCATCGTAAACATACAACATGCACATGAATTCATTTTTAACCTAACATTTCGTGCTGTAACATACCGATGATGAATTATCACCATAAACATATCAAGGTCTAGAATTTTTTTTAAATGAATATCGAAATCGTCATGGCTGGTTAGGCAGAAATCATTTATTGTTTGATAGGCATAAGTTGAAGTTGTTGGTTGGTTGGTTGGTTTTTTAACGCCGCACTCAGAAATATTCCAGCTATATGACGGCGGTCTGTAAATAATCGAGTCTGGGCCAGACAATCCAGTGATTAATATCATGAACATCGATCCCCAGAAGTTGAGGGATGACAAAATAGACACAATGTACGGATAACAACTTCTTTGTATACTGTAAAGGCGCCGTTTCGGTAAAGACCCTGTCGCCTTTACGGTAACCAAAGAGGTTATCCATAGATTGTGTCTACTTTGTTAGAAATCAGTTGTACTGGCACGCTATGAAAACGCAAAATGGAACTTGGAAATAATTTTTAGCGAACTGGGAAAACAAAGAACTTAGTATGTGGTAGGCCTGAAGGTAAGCAACACTGCAATAATAGTGTCCGAGTTTGAATCCTCATTCACGTTGTCATACCTGGACAAAAGCTTCCAGTCTCTTACGTATCTAGAGTCAGAATCTGTGTTTTCAAAGTGTTTCAGTATAAGATGTATTACTGCGTACACTTGGTGTTTTCATGAGTGTTTTGTTACCGATTGATTAATTACTAAACCATTCAAAATTAGTCATTTTGTCTTCCATCTGTGTATAATATAATGTAAATGGTTTTGTTTAGAAATTTGACCCGCAACGTTAGTTGTTTGCCTCAGAGCGTAATGTATTGATCCACCGCCATAGCCAAGGTTTCGGGACAACGAGCTACACAATAATCTATGAACGCTACTTGGAGAATTCAGTGAAGATACTGCTAGAGGTGCCTTGCTGTAAATGTAGAACGAAAAACAACAACGTTGGTGTAGTTAGAAAGGGCGACGCGTGTTTAAAGTGTTAAAGCAGCACTCCAAATGAATCAAGGGGGGCCTGTGCATATTCCCTGCACTGTTCACTGCAGATGCGTGTTGGTGTAAAAGTACGTGTTTTACGCCGTAGTCAGCACTACATTTCTGGTGTCTCCCGCCATGATATTGCTGGAACATTGCTAAAAGCGGCGTAAAAAATACTCACTCACTCGTAGCCAGCCACAAAATAATAAATAAATAATCGTGTCTAGACTAGGCAAACCAATGACTGAAAGCCAGAGCGAAGAGCCAAGACATTGTGCACGATGGCGCGCACCCAATCACAGATAATCGCCACAGGGTCCAATTAAGTGGTTATTCCAGGCAGCAAAAGGGTGCTGACCTATCTAACCTGGGTCCTACTGGGCATGATATTAATGGAAACAAAATCTTTTAAAATACGGACTTCATTCATTGTATGTTACAAACGTGAAGTTATTTTGATATTCAAAATATGGATATTTGCGTATATGTTTAAGAGAAACGCCCAATAAGGGCAGAAATAAAAATAAAATTGTCATTACAAAAAACTGTCGGAACAGTATGTAAAAAATACACGGATGGATGTAGAGGCCCGTTCGACTGCGTAGGCCCACAAGGCGAGCCAGACTGAGACACGGGAGCAAGACTCCGCCGAGTAGCCTGATATTGGTCCCAGATGATTGCATTTCCGGAAGAAGTTATGCAATGGGGAAAATGCACTTAGCAAGTTCTCAAAAATAACTTACAACTCGCCCCACAATTCTATCTTTAACATAAAAAGTATGCTGAGTTTATGAATGCCATCTTGCCACATGACGATAATCAGCCCCATATATCTGTAGACGTATCTCGGGTCGGTTGCGGAGGTAGGTCAGTTTTGACAATATTTGGCGATGGTGAGACGGGCATGTAGAACCCGAGGTTAGACTGTAGGATGGGCAGTAGTTGGCGATGGTGAGGCAGGATGGTGTAGAACCCGAGGTTCGACCGTGTAGGGGGACATTAATTGGCGATTGTGAGGTAGGCTTGTGTAGAACCAGAGGTTCGACCGTGTTGGGTGAACAATACTTGACAATGGTGAGGCAGGCTAGTGTAGAACCAGAGGTTCGACCGTGTTGGGTGAACAATACTTGACAATGGTGAGGCAGGCTTGTGTAGGACCCGAGGTTCGACCGTGTAGGGGAACAATACTTGACAATGGTGAGACAGGCTTGGGTAGAACCCGAGGTTCGACCGTGTAGGGGGAACAATACTTGACAATGGTGAGGCAGGCTTGGGTAGAACCCGAGGTTCGACCGTGTAGGGTGAACAATAATGGGCGATGGTGAGGCAGGCTTGTGTAGGACCCGAGGTTCGAGTGTGTAGAGGGACAATACTTGGCGATGGTGAAGCAGGCTTGTGTGAAACCCGAGGTGAAGCAGGGTAGGAAGGACGTAATAGGTTGTGCAGAAATAGAGAGCGAGGACTGATTGGCACGTGCTGGCACCGAGCCAGATATCTCGACAGACGTAGTTCTGATACATGAGTGGGTGTGTTGGATTTAACGCCGCATCGATCAGTGTTTTAGTTAATGCATGTCGGTTAGGTGAGGGAGGCGAGTGATGCAGGTCACAGACCACTTTCTTGAAACCGACGAGCGCGGATACCAGTATATTGCTGGTCGAACAAGGTTCATTGTTTGGAGAATGATCAGGCCTACCAATGAAAACTGACAGACTGCAACAGAAAATATGTATGTCATATGCCTACATATACGAGGAATCGGCAACATAAAGCAATGACAACGTAATCAAAAACTAAGAAACAGCATCATAAATCTGAGAGCACGCTGTCGAAAACATGGAAACGGCAGCACTAAAACACATAGACCGCTGCTTTCCAAACTTGGCATGCGCAGAACAAGGAAGTTGACAGTCATGATCATGAGGATTCCTGCGGAAAGCTTGATCCTAGACCAGTGGACGAACACCGCTAGGCTCAGTGGCCTGCGATCCATTAGACTATGGGGCCACCCTATTTAGTAACATTTTACAGAAAAAGAGCATTGACAGACATTAAACCAGTCCTGTCCAGAAACTGAAGCCCAGCTGGTAGACATTAGACGGGATTAAACCAGTCCCGCCCTGAAACTAGTGTAATCCTGATTGACATTTAAAGGTATCACAGCCATTATGCCGCCGCACTGTTTTAACACCAGGGACGGATACAATCTAAAACTAAATATATACATTGTACCTAGAATCTGCTTAACCATGGCAAGTGTTTTACCTTATCGGGACGTATGTCAGACCACTCTAGGGGCGGTTTGGTAGCCTAGGGATTAAAACGTTGGGTTGTCACGTCGAAGACCTGGGTTCGACTCCCAACAAGGGTACAATGTGTGAAGCCCTTTTTTCGGTGTCCCCCGCCGTGAGAATGCTGGAATATTGCTAAATAGGCGTAAAACCATACTCACTCTCCCACTCAGTCTAGGTTATAGATTGGTTCACTATCCTTGAATATTGCTAAAAGTCACATAAAAACAAGATTCACTCACTCATGTTCTGGGTCATGAATCAATATATTCTCCAACATTCTTTTAAAATTTGGGAATAGTATTCAAGAATGTCCTATCAAACATTGATATTATTTTGAACATCTTGTCGCATATCAAAACCATTGCGTTTTGTACGACCGGCCATTTGAACAGGAAATATATGTTTCATCTGAAAAAGAATTATGAGTTGCAGTTTTTAAAAGATTTAACATTGTCATTTTGTATATAATTATCAGTTGATTCTCATGATTTACACAGTACAATTGTTTGATCTGCCACCCTAGCGTTCAGTGGAGACGTCTCCGGGGGAATAAATTCGTGGGAATGGGGGAGAATTATGTGAGTAAATAGCCCCGTAGATGTGTGGGGAGGATTGGAAATGAATGCGGAGACTGCAGCAGTGTCGTCCCGGAATCATCCTTTATCTAAGTCCACACACTATACCAGGTTCCGAACTCTCCAGATCAACGACAAACGTCTATGGAAATTTTGAGACAGGCAAACATGCTTTTTCAGCAATTTTATTTTGTTGATATCACGCCAAACAGACATCTACCTGTGTCATGTTCGGTTTCAAAAGGCCATCAACCTTTAAGCATTTTTGAAAATTTGGACAGAAGGTTCGAAAACTTCATTTGCAAACTGCATTTCTGGCGAGTAACAAAAGCTTGCGACCCAAGGTAGAGTACACGGCCTGGAAACAAACAGAGAAGTCGAGGACCGGTGAAAGGGGGCTATGTTAGAGGCCCGGTGTGCCTTGTTCAAAGGTGGCTACTTGTTTGCTGAGTGGCTGTAGCCGACCCGGTGCTTACGGCAGCCATTTGACGTGTTTTCATCCCACCATGTTTACAAACAAGCTTGACGAACAGGAGAGAAAAGCGGGCAAGCTCGGTTTTGTTTCCCTCACGTAGCTGGCTGTAAATACCCATCTCCCATCTCTAATTGATCACATCACATACTACCATCATCTACATAGGTGGGGGAGGGCGCCCCTCCCAGCGTCCCCCGTAGATGGAGGGTACGTGTATCCATCAGTTTTGTGTAGATTGCCGATCTTCTCCGTACCGTTCGGGTTTACAGAACCCATCCTTCCTCTATTCACACAACTTTAGATGGTACTTATCGCTCTAGAACCCATCCCATTCACCAGGTAGATGCTGTTTGGGCCATCACTCAGACTCTCGTCTCATCGTCACTATCCTCAATAGTTTATGATTTGACACACCATTTGGGTAGACTATAAAATGACTCTCCATTTGGGTAGACAATGAATTGACCCTCCACTTGAGCAGATCAATGCCAAACATCGGATCGTTTTTCGTTTATTTTTATTTTACATCCTGTTTCCATTACCCCCAGCGTTGTTTTCATTTAAGGGCAATACATAACTATGACACTGTTTTGATTATTAATTTTAATTCAGTCAAATTGTATGTTTTGTGCAGATTTAACTATTCTGAAAATAAATGAAAACGCATTTTCACGTTCCTTTAAATGTGTATATAGTGATCGTCATTTCGTTGATTCACTTGAAGCAAAGCATGTTTTAATAGTGTCTAGGCCATGTGACCAGTACCAACCGCACGTTATGCAAAATGAAGTACTTCACAAATAAATTATAAATAAATAAATAAATAAATAAATAAATAAATAAATAAATAAATAAATAAATAAATAAATAAATAAATAAATAAATAAATAAATAAATAAATAAATAATGTACTACAACTCAGAACAATTAAAATTCAACCATCAGTACTATTCTACACACTAGGTCAACACACGATGCGTGGGCTAAACCAACACTTGCTGAAATGGAGCGCTAATTAGCAGAAAGCTAATTAGTGTAGTTGATACCGATTGCATCCCATCAAGGTAAGCCGGTTTAACGAAGCATGGCCGTGCAGTACCTCCCTCGTACAAACTGCTATTGTGGTAACAGAGGGCGCGAGACAGAGTTGCATTCCTGCTAATTACTCAATCCCGCATAAGCGTATGGACAATCGCTTGTAATTAACCTTTCCATTATTGATTCAAGGAATACTTTTTATTCAATTAAACGAGTTGATCTCTGTGTTTTCGTTAAAGTGGATTAACTTCAAACCGTAAATGTGGAAGGTATATAAAGTTAGTGTTACGTTTTTATCCACGTCAGTTTACGACTTGGACTCATTCGTCACACATCTGAGCGTGTAAAGGTTTTAATTGAAGATATTTCACAGGAATCGCCAGATGGTACGTACCGATCAAACCATTTTGTATCATTCTGTAGCAGGGGGCCATCTTGTAATTCTATCAATCAGAACTGTTTGCGTTATTAGTCGAATGTCGCGACATAAAAATCTTGGAGGGTATGCCCTTCAATTGATCTTCAAGACGAGGTGGGGGTCCCAGTGAACTAAACTGAAACTAGACAAAGGCAGTATGAACTGAGATTGATCAAGATGGTCTGTCGTCTGCTTCAAGCTCCAACGTGGCGCCGGGTTTGGATCGATCGGTTCTTTAATTTCATTTAGACATAATTAGAACTTGCAGATCATGTCCCGAGTCTCTAATTGACTACAAATTTAAAAGAATCCATTCTTCCGTGTGGAAGAAAGGAGGCTTGTCCCGACAATATCCACGAATCTTGATACGATGGAAGTGCAGCGGCGCACATAGTGCAGATCCCCTCTGCTTCAGAACGCACGATAGACAAATATTTTGAGAGAGCACTTTTGTCGTTGTCGTGAATGGAACAAGCCCTAGTACAAAACCCGAGCCACTTTTCATTTGCTATCATTACCACCCTTTAACACTGAGTCCTGGTGCATGAAACAAGTATTTAGTCCTACAAAGGGGGAGCGAAGTTAATGTAGCAGAAGAGGTGATGTTAAAGATGAAGTCCGGTAATTGTCCTGTCCTGTCGGGACACAATGGGGGGAGCCCTAGCCTCAACGTCTATTGACTAGTTTCCCCGTATATCAAATTGCCTTCTATCCCTCAGTCTAATGACAGCCTGTCACGGCGCAGTCCTCTCCCTTCTCGTTCTGCCATTCATCGCCAGCCAAGCACCAGCGACCTCATAGAGGGCAGTTTCGAGCTGGTAGAAATGAACAGCAATTTTCTCAGCAGAGTCGCGCTTCAAAAGGAACACGATCAAATTCCCTACCCCATTGAGGCTCAGCCTTTGCGGCAAGAAGAGGGAGAGATCATTATTTTTTAAAGTCATTTCTTTGTAAAGGGCCCGGACGGAGGGTATTCACTTGTTATTTTCCGCCATAATTATGCATATGAACTGAAAGAGGGCCAAGGCACGGGAAAACTATTTTTTTCTGAATTCCATGCAAGTTTAAGGGCGATAATGACAACCTGTCAGAGATTGTAGCGATAGAACGGACACAGGTATTGAGAGCTCAAGAGTGCACGACCTCAGCACCATGTCTCGTGCAGCACGAGCTCCATCAGAGCAGACGTCAATGGATAGCAGACGAGACTGGAACTAGGATGTGACCTGTCAAATGTTGTGTATTCTGACTTTTTCTTGAAACAGGTAGGATCGGTGAACACTTTTTTTTTATCAAAATTATGATATATATTCCATACTTTAACTTCTTACTTATCTTCTACATGAAGATAGGCGAAGTAGGTGTGGTGTTAGTGTTTACACGGACAAAGGAACTGTGAACTTCGCTTGTTTTCTTTTGTTTCGAAGCCAATAATTCTCGAGGTACTGTTCCGTTGTAGGGACAGTCTCTTTGGTTTTTCGTCCTTAGGAAAACATGTTATTTTAAAGGTTATGTTTAATTGCTTACCCGTTAACGTGGACAGGAAGAATGTTGGTATATTTATGGACAAATACAACCATCTTGCCTCTTTTCAAGCGAATGGTATGTTAACCACAGTACTAATGAGTGCAATTCTTCGTGCGGTATGCAGCAGCCGTTGAAATATCTTATTTGAATCAATTTGAAAATATTATCAGTACAAGAAAACATGTATTTTCTGAACCAGTATTTACGTCAGGGCAAGATAAGGATGAACCACACATCAAACTTCATTTTGAAAACAGTTACTTCAGTGTACGTTCATGTGAGCTGTAGAGGAATAATACGTATGTCCCCTAAGTCTAAGCCTAAGTGTACCAGTATTAACTCGACGTTATTTTGACGCCAAAAGTAATCTGGCTCGCCTGGAGTCCCGACACAGTGATTTCTTCCGGGGCAACACTGCGTGAAGAGAATTGCAGTCTATGGAGGCACTCTGCATACATAACAAGGATAACAGGTCGACCTTTGTGTATCATGCTTTTGTCCCTTTTGGGCTGTTTTCAGGTTTAGACAATATCAAACTTATTTATTAAAATCTTGTCCAGACAGTTTAACATGTTAATTATCAAAGAGAACGGGTTTTTTCGAAAATGTTAAAATTGTATATTTGTGTATTTCGCTCAGTGTCGTGGAAATAATTCAATCATTTATTCTATAGTCAAACAAGAAAAGGCTCTATGATCTGTTAAGGTAGATTGACACGCAGCTAATATTTCATATTTTAAACCACATAACACAACATTGTGTCTCAGAAGCACCGAATATATTTATTGAGTTCTTGAACGCTTTGTCGTGATGAACCCTGGAAACAATAGTTGCCAGTACTCCTACTTGTGTAAGTCGACAAACACGATGACTGTGGGGTTGCTGTATGAGACCTGGCAATAGCATGTCATCGTCCCTGACACCTGGCTTGGTGTGTATGCTATCAACCACTGTTTTATGTTTTGCCCAGACTCATTGAAATAATGCTGATTAAAGCATAAAAAACTCACTTTTAAAAATAGTTTATGCAAGTCTTGCTTCCCTGTCCGGTCTTCAGTGAAAGGGAGTATGTAATATTAAAATAAGTAATAAATAAACTCGATCACAGGACAGTAATGGAGAGGAGACAAAACACACGTGGCTTTAAGGTGCAACAGTTTAACTCGTGACAAACGGTATAACAGAAAGGGGGCATTTTTTAAAATGGCTGAGTTTTCAGGTAAACGATTTTATTCAGAAAGTGATCAATATTGACAGGCTTTAAATACATGTTACATTGGAGCCAATACGCTCCAACCTTAGCATCACCAGACTAATGTTTAGTTGTTTGTGTCCTGTATTTGCCATACAGGCGATACTACTAGCGTCCTTGTGTATTGTTGTTGAAACTAACACACACATCAATTAAGTACGCTTTCAACATTTAAAATCAAAATATTATTCTAACTCGTCTTAGGAATCGATACTTGTCCCTTTAGCAAATGCTTTGAAAACCAGGCGTCCCTGTTTTCTATATCAGCTGTTGTGTGTCCATTGAGAAGGCTTATATTTACAGATTGAATTGAGCTTATTTGTATCATGTTCAGCAGGAATATCATCAATGAAACCGTCAACAAAGGCATGTGAAGCATAGGCCGAATTATTCGTATATTTGGTACTTGAAGAAATAACGTAAAGCGCTTGAGATCCTGAAAGAAATTCGGTCAGTCATCCCAGCACGAGACTGGAGCTTGTAGCAGACGATAAATTTCGAGGGTGTGCACGGGTGCAGTCCTCGCGCGCTCACGTAGAAGTTGTGGGAAATTTAAGGCTAAAACTTTTGGCGAGTTCTTAAGAGATACTTCCAGTTGATTGCATGTATTCATTTTCTTTCGCAGGCTTTACAGTCGAGACTATAGAAGCCGCAACACGCTCCAGTGCCGACTGACGAGCCTCGCCGAGCCCGGCCGGACTTATTGCTGAGTACCACTGAAGCAGAAGCGATATACTACACCAGTACGGGCGAGACGGCCAACGCTAGGCGCTCCCAACAAGAAGGAGCGGACTGTGGATAGAGGATCGGGACAGTTGTGCAGAATATATACAGAAAGTGTGCCCTATACATGCTTCAGATGGACATACAAAAGTAAGATGGCGTCATGATGCATCCCACCTCTTCCTGGATCCCCACCCCTGACGGTTAGCCACGTGGGTGATGGCAGTTCTTCGTGTTTACAACTGTACTCGACCGGCTATGGAGCTCACCGTGTTCCAGGGGTCCGTCCATACCGCCTCCCTGGCCGTGTGTACCGTCCTTGTGTTGTTTGTGCTCATCCTTGGATCTGTGGGTAACGGAGTCGTCATCCTGTCGGCCATCAAATGTCGAAAACTGAGATCGAACTTCGATCTGCTGATTGTGAACCTTGCGGGTACGGACTTTATATTGTGTACCTGTTTGTCGCCCGTGTTTCTATACCTGTTGTTCACAGACCCGCCCACACCGAAACTCTTCTGCGGGAGCTTCCTGTTCCTCGGGACAGCGTGTGGCATGTTGTCTCTCCTGACCATAGTCGCCATCGCCATCCACAGACAGGCCCGTGTTGTGGGACACGCCAAGGGGACGCTCACCCCCACCCAGACCGCCGTTATTCTAGGAACAGTGTGGTTTATTAGCCTCTCCACAGCGTTAGGTGGCACTATGCATGTGACTTCAAACTGGAACGACTCCTTCCACAACTGCCAAGTTATCATCAACAGTGCAAATCTGAAAACCCACAACTTCATCTTGTTTTTCATCAGCCCCGTGGCTTTACTTGGCTTTGCAATCATCATCGTATCCTATTTAATCATCGCACGGGCTGTGAGGACCCAAAGTCAAGTCCGAGCAATAAAATCTCCTGGCACTCAGACCACCATATACAGACCGCCGAAACCAAAGTCCAATGACAAGAAACCTCTAGACAAACGGCCGTTAGCCTTGGTACCAAAGGACAAAGGAAAGAGGTTGTATCCCGGAAGATATTGCCCGTGTTGCAGCAACCAAGCTATCCTTGACAAGGAGAACAAGGCGGTGACAATGTGTTTAGTGGTTATTCTGACTATAGTGTTGTGCTGGAGCCCGTTGGTGATATCTCAGTTCGTGGAGTTGATTACAGGAGAATCTATCATTCTGTATCAGGTAAAGCTGTGTGGTATTGCCCTAGTGTTCCTCAATAGTGCTCTGGATCCGTACATCTATGCCCAGCATAACGGTCGGATTAAACACAAATATGGACGGATGATTTGGGAGGCGTTACGATGTGATTGTAAAGGACCCAGAAGGAAAATCATAACAGTGCCAGGTACGGGGAAAAGGGAAAAGTTAAAACACAAATCCCAATCTCACGTTGACCAGGACACGCATACGCTCAATCTAGCCTCACCAAAACAGACTAAAAAGTTCATGGAGAAGCGTGCTTTCCATGCTAATAATGTACTTCAAAAGACGTACACATCCAACATACTGCTGTACCACAATGCACCAACTACTAAACTTGATAAACCAACGACGCCATGCGGTAACAATGGCAGTGCATCTGTTAAAAAGACCAACCAAGTTGGGGACTTGCAAGCAGTTGTGTACGAGGTGAAAAGTTTTGTCCACAAATCCTGTTGCCACACAGGGTCCCCCGAGGACCATAGCTGGGTGGAGTCTTGACCCCTTCCCCTTATCACCCCCTCCGTACCAGAAGGGGGTGTTGGTTTACATGTACCCCCCGCCAGTGTTTTGCTACCCGCTTGGATTCAAAGGCCCATTCTTGCGCCAAGGATTAAGTTTCCCTTCTTATGGTAATGCCGAGAACACAGCGACTTAGCTGTGCCTTGTGATGTAAATCTGTAACTTCTTCAACGGCCACTTTTCAACTTATCACGGGACCCGAAACATATTTTTCACCTCTGACCTAAGTATTATCCAAAGTTATCAAACCATTTCGGCAGAACTGTACCTTGAATTACGCTCATTATGCTGCTAAGACGTTATCGCTCTCCACCTCGCCTTTGATGTGATTTTTAACATCAAAAGCTCATAACAGCACAGGTTTACACACCGTAACAATGGAAGCTGTAATGGCAATGTTTTTTATCGAGCGTTAACAGATATATATAGTCTTTTGTCTTGAACATTTTATGTCGGAAGCAAGAAGCAAAATGTATTCTGATATGCAGTGTTCAGGCTGTGTGCTTTTGACATGCTCTCAGGTCACTGAGTCCGGCGACGTGTAACATGCCTGTTCTTACTTCCCAGGTGCTTGTATGCGCTATGGCAGGTACCAGCTTGCCATTTTCACGTCAAATAGAACTCTTGAAACACTACGATTTTGACACATGCTTCTAGAAACCCAAAACTGGCATTTGACGAATTCTCTGATGTATTAAATATGTAGTTTGTGATGTTTCGGCCTTTCCATATAGCAACGCCGTGAACTGTGCTGTTAGCGAATTTTCTCAGCGTAAGTGTAAAGCATGATTTTGAAAATTAACATTTACTTTTTGCCTCTAACATGATTCAGCAACCTTTCCGCTGCCATAAAAGAAAAAGTCAATAGTTTTTTTAGATCCTTCCCATATGGTGTACATTCTCTTTGATAGAAGGAAACTTTCTGTGGCTAGGGGGAACTGGCATTTTCGGTTTGGAAATGTTAGGATGTGAGGAAAAGGACTTGGATGACGAATGACTGGTTATTGACCTTCACTGCGAGTGCGGAGGGGGATAATGTACACACAACAAGTGCAATGTGACTTATAAGTTTCGAGATTTTACGAGACTTGGGCCCAGCCATCGTGACGGCTGGTGGTAAAAACGGCCAACCAAATCTTGGAAAAAAAATACCAATGGATTTTTAATGACTCACGCAATACGTAAAGATGTTTTATTAATAAACAGAACAATCAGTACGTGCTGGGCTTATAGTCGAAACCGTAGCTGCCATTTACTTTTTAAAAAGAAGTTTGGCGGTCTGAACAAAGAAACAGTATGTGTAACTTTGGCGAAGTAAGAATGTCTTTGTTGGAACTTTGTATTGTATTACAATGTGGGTGAAAACCGTGCTGGTGTATGTGAGACGGAGCAGTATTTTATGTGTGAGAGAACTTGTGTTCTCTGAATTGTACATATGTGGTAACTGTGATGATGAACGTCTATTAAATGACAATCTTGCTCATCTTCGTCCGTGTTGTGGTTTTCTATTGCTGTTAATCGACACCTTTATGTCAAAATGACGTCACAAGACCGTTGCCATGGATACGTGTACTTATTTCATTACGATATGGTATATCCTACTTAAGTTTTCGATCAGAAAGTGATTGACTATTCTGTTTAAGTTAAGTGTTGAATACAGACATTTGGACGATGGAATTACCATGTTTTCTTAAAATCGTCATCCATTTAACCACGTGAAGTTTATAATATTCAAATATTTCCTACTTCGCAGAAGAATGACTAGCCATTAACTATAGGGATATGAGAACTATTTAGAAAAATTAAGAAACAAACGAAACTCAATGCTATAAGACATTTGCATGTGGTACTTTCAGAATCAGGAATTAGAATATCCATATGGTTTAAATATTTATGTGATATAAAAGTAGAAAACAAACATGAAAACGAACTTGTAATATGTTTTCACAACAATGACTTCCTGAAAATATATTGTTTTCAAGGAACAAGGGGTATTAAGTTGACACAATAATAGTGGTATACATGAAACTGTTGACGTCATTAATATATTTCATAATTAATATTTTCAAAATAATAACTACATTGTTGTAATATCATTTTAAAACGAAGTTAATCTGTGGGGACATGCAGGTACTGTTAAAATTGAAAACCCAAATTGAGTGCGTTCGTTATTTGTAACCATGAACTATACTTCACCATGAGCGTTACCTCCCTAATTGTAATATGTTTATTCCTATAGCCTGACACGTCAATTATTTACAGCGTCCAGAAGTGCTAATATCTCGCTACATGGAAACTGGGTCAATGTTTCCCGCATAGCGATATGCTATCGGCCTGTCCCAACACTCTCGACAGGCAGAACCCGCTAAATGGGTAGGCGTTTCTGAGGAACTGATTATGATATCTTGACGCTACGTCGATATACATTAGGGTGTCACGATTCCCCAATTTATCACAAATGTGCACATGGCAATAGATATACGACATGCCTACCCATGTATCGATTCTTGTTTTAATTCTGTGTGGATATAAAACAAAAATACATGCATTTTCATATTTTTGCATTAATCAGGCCTGACTACTCGGGCCAGTGTTACACTACTGCCAATCATGAAACACGTTTGTTTGTTTGTTGTAACGCCACACTCAGCAATATTCTAGCTATATGACGGCGGTCTGTAAGTAATCGAGTCTGGACCAGACAATCCAGTGATTGACATCATGAGCATCGATCCACGTAGTTGTTATACGATGACATGCATCAACCAAGTCACCGAGCCTGACCACCCGATCCCGTTACTCGCCTCTTACGACAAGCATGGGTTGCTGAAGACACAAGAGCCACAATTGCAAATATAAACTATCAGAACTACCCAAATTTACAGATCACTCGAGATAAACTTAAACTGCTTCATAACAAAAACTTCAGATGAACCAGGTCACGTCGAAAATTGAGATTTTCAAGCATAAACAGTGCATTGCCAAATATGTATCGATGCTGAATTAGGCGTATAGTGACTCAAGTATCGCGATATGTATCGATGCTGACGTAGGCGTATAGTGACTTAAGTATCGCGATATGTATCGATACTGACGTAGGCGTATAGTGTCTCAAGTATCGCGATATGTACCGATACTGACGTAGGCGTAAAGTGACAAGTATTGCGATATGTATTGATACTGAATTAGGCGTATAGTGACTCAAGTATCGCGATATGTATCGATGCTGACGTAGGCGTATAGTGACTTAAGTATCGCGATATGTCCCGATACTGACGTAGGCGTAAAGTGACAAGTATTGCGATATGTATCGATACTGACGTAGGCGTATGGTGTCTCAAGTATCGCGATATGTATCGATACTGAATTAGGCGTATAGTGACTCAAGTATCGCGATATGTATCGATACTGACGTAGGCGTAAAGTGACAAGTATCGCGATATGTATCGATACTGACGTAGGCGTAAAGTGACAAGTATCGCGATATGTATCGATACTGACGTAGGCGTATAGTGACTCAAGTATCGCGATATGTATCGATACTGAATTAGGCGTATAGTGACTCAAGTATCGCGATATGTATCGATGCTGACGTAGGCGTATAGTGACTTAAGTATCGCGATATGTACCGATACTGACGACGTAAGCGTAGAGTGACAAGTATCGCGATATGTACCGATACTGACGTAGGCGTAAAGTGACAAGTATCGCGATATGTTTTGGAATATAATATTAGTAATAGTTTTCTGACAAAACACAGTTATTTTTATGGAGTGAGATACGCACATCGAAACACAGAAACGGGAATCACTAACCATACAGTGCTCTTTCGTCTGCCATACAGACCCGAGACAAGTATATCCAACACAGCCCATGCAAGTCTATAATATTTGGCAAGTCAAGATGACTGTAGCTTGAGAATGTCACGGCTCCTTTTTATTATATTTATTTGAAATAATTTAACGACTGTTTTTTCTGTAAAATATTTTCATTTCAGGGACAAGATGTTAGTCTAAGTGTTCTTGTACCAGCCTTGTGTTAGGTATCGATGGTATGACAAGTATTTATCAAACTCAGACCAATGTCAGATGGAAGATCGGGACACAAGGAAGTTCGGAAATACAAAAATAGAGAAGAGGTGGTGCCAAGCCCCACGGTTTTCATTTGACGATAGCATAAGGCATAGTTAAGCTTTGTTCTTCCTGAAATAGCGGTTGTTCAATACATAATTTATTGATAAGTGCCTTAAGAGCGGGAACAAACAGCAACATTTCCACAGAATCCGCGCCCTAAACACACACACGTGAACAAACACCCATAGTCGTACATAAGAAAGAAAAGAGGCCCACATTTACCAACTTTAACGATTGATAGCTGCGTTGTGTTATACAATGCTCCTCTGTAACCGTCAACATGTGTGTATATAGACGTCATATAGGAGATTACAGAGTCGCGCTTGATGCGGCTGCAGAACAGTCTGAATTCAGCGCGAAAGGTGAATTATGTCATTGTTGAAAGTGATGGGGTCGAATCTGGAACAGATAAACGAGTAGATTACATAACTACAAAAAGGTAACAAATTAAAAGCCCATCTGGGCCTTTTTTGCCAACGATGTGAGTGTTGGCCCGACTTTAACGGGAGAGCCAGCGCGAGCGAGTATGGTTGTACGACGTTTTTAGCAATATTCCAGCAATATCACGGCGGGGGACTCCAGAAATGGGCTTCACACATTGTACCCGTGTGAGGAATCGAACCCGGGTCTTCGGCGTGACAAGCGAACGCTTTAACCACTAGGCTAGCCCACCGTTCCTTTAACGAGAGAGAGTGAGTGAGGATATTTGTTCAGAATCCCTTATTATTAGACCCATAATTTCCCCTGCAGAATCCTTTATTATCTGACCCATAATCTTCCCAGCAGGATCCATTTTTTTATTTGACCCATAATCTTCCCAGCAGAATCCTTTATTATTAGACACATAGTTTTCAAACCAGAATCCTTTAAAATTAGACCCATAATCTTCCCAACAGAATTTTTTGTTATTTGACCCATAATCTTTCGAGCGAAATCCTATATTTTTATCATAAATGGACACCTTAATTTCTCAACAGAATCCTTTTTTATCCTAAATGGACATCTTATCTTCCCAGCAGAATCCTTCATTTCTCATAAATGAACTGTTGATGCTTATTCCAAATTCAGTTTACTAAGCAATAGACGTTATGACAGGTAAACTTTACCGAGAAATATTCACGCCCAAATGCCTTACCCACAGGGCAGCTTATGTAAACACAGATGATTTCGGTTAAAATCAGCTGTTTTAAAATATGGCACAGAAAAGCGAGCATGAATTATCAACACTATGACGACACTTCTCGAATTCTTATTCGTTTGAATGTATTTTTAGCATCTTTAGGACGAACGAATTGATTGGAATTTATTTTAAGATATTAGTTTCCATCCAAAGTTCTCACGCTGTACGAGTGGTCTTAGCGCATCTGCACTTAGATGCGCCAGTCTGCAAACTAAGTGAACATTATTGTTTAAAAGTAAAAAGAAAAAAGATGGAGTTCTTAAACAACGGTTCTATTTTCGTGCGATACATCATCAGTTTCTGCTGGTTTAATTGATGCCTTCCTGCACCTGGGAGCACGACGGAACAAACGATGAAACAAATATTCCTTCACACTGTGCCTTGGAGCCTTTTCCAAAATCGACAGAATTCCAAAACAACAGAAAGAATATGTCTGAAAAGGAGCACTTGGTATGGTAACTTTGAACTTGTCTAAGTTCTTGATGTGGATTCCACTATAACATATTGATCACTTCGGACTTTTCTCTCCCAATTAGCTAATACGCCGTAATATAACTGGAATACTGTTCAAAGCGGCGTCAAACCCAACTCCCTCACTCACTCACTCACTCACTACATCATACTGTTTACAGCTTTTAAAAAGAAAATCCATAACGTCGGTAGATTGTTGAAACAATGCTGATGAGGAGAAAAATGTTAACTCGCTCACTCGGAATGACTTTATAAAGAATATTATACACTACCGGGCAAAAGAAAGTATACATACATGCTTGATGGTGGCTAAAAATGAAACAAACAAGAAATGGTTATTCGAAGTCGCTGTATATCCTACGGGTAAACTTGTGTTTTAGACCTTAAATTTGAAGTGTTTCGGCGACAGTTTTCAGCCTAGGAACGTTTTGATGACGTTTGTAAATTTTTTTGGCAAAATCATTTTTCAAGTGTATTATTTCTTTGACCGGCATTTTAGTATCCCAACTCTCGGAAACACCAAAAAATAACTTCACGCATTAAACCCATTTTCGGAATCAAACATGTTTTATTCTGCCTTAAGATCGAACATTTTTATGATGAGGCTACGTCATGTTGTTGACTACGACCTAACACGAATGCAAAAGCTAAAATGTGGTACCCCTTTACGACCACTAGACTAACATTAAGTCTATGAAATCTTATGTTACACAACACCCTTCTCGACTCTAAAATTGAACAAATAATTTCCCCGATGCTGTTTATGAAAAAGAGCTTGCTAGAGCTGGCTAGACTTGCTTTTGTATACATACCTAGATTGTTGGGTTTTTTTCATAAAATAAATATATTCCACAGTCATGGCGCAGGACTATACGAACACCTGCATGTCACTCGACCGATATGCACGTGTCTTTGTTGACTTGTTGATACAAACTGCATGTGTTGAACCTTTTAACGTGAAAAAAATACGTTTTTAAAATACCAAAATGTACAGGTGTTAAAAAAACACCCACCCGTGTTTTATACCACTCAATGGAAACTGAACAGCGATCAAATGTTTTCAGCATTCTCACACAATACATGTATATATATCCCAAACATGAAAACTGTTCAAACATTTTGGGAGACGTTATTTACATAGCATATAAAGAATATACTGGGCGTTGCTGAACATACAGGGTCGATACGAACAAAGCATCTAACATGTCTCTTATGACTGCTATACCAAAGACGATGTACGTTCTAGTGTCTTAATCACGTAACTTTTACAGTCAACAATCAAATCCTATAGACAACCTGAATACTGCAGGAGAAAGACTGTAAATTTTAATGTCATTTCCGAGTGGGTTTATTCACGGATATATGAAGACAGGTGAGCTTCAGTCCCGGTGTTTAGAATCTTTAGTTCTACTTATTTGTTTTTGAACCTTTTCTACATTTGCCGACAAGTATCCTGTTAAAGCGCATGTGTTTGTACATTTCGCAAATGCACCGGTCAACACACAAGCGATATATGCATAAATCAGTTGAACTCAAACAAACTGGTGCCGACGTTTGTGAAAATTGTAGACCTAATTAAGCTTTAGACGAACTTTAAAGACCATCACCGACAGGAACGTGTTCAAAACGTATTACACGCTGTTAAAAGTTTCTCAAAGGAATAGAACCATTTGCTACATCATGTAATTCGTTATGAAAACAAATATATCGTGTATTCATATTTTGTAAGATTTATGTTCCGAGAGCTTAAGGATCGTGCCTGTGTTGGGGACAGGACAGCATGGTTGTATTGTTGTATTGTCAGACTGGTTGGGCTAAAAGGAAGAGATGTCGCTGTTGTATTGTCCTATTGTCCAGCGAGTTGGGCAATGGCTGGTCAACACCGTGTCACAAGCACCTGCTGGGTGGCACTAATTTACCGCGTCGTCTTTGGCCGCGTTTTCCTCACCCAGCGCGGATATCATACCCACATTAAATACCCGTGGTCCGTGATGGTTAGAAAGGCTCGGTAAATCCGAGTCTGAATCTGGAACCCACCCACAAAAAATATGTGTTGCCAAACGCGAGAAGATAAAAGGGCGCAGCCTGCGCCGACAATAGAGTCCCCGCTTGTGTCAATATTGAATAAGGTCGGGAAGCAAGTCAACTTTCAACATCTCCGTCCTTTTCTCGACCAAAACGGGCTTTGACCAAGCCAGTAAACCAACAGGTCTTTAGCAGGGCCCCTCAGTCTATATGCTCTCTCGGTTTGTTGTGTGGCGGCACAACATACCAGTGTTTCTGGGGGGATCTCTAGGTCGCCAGCTAGCTGCGACATGCGGCCTCATCGTGAGAGAATGACGACAACAAATATTTCGGCGGTTCGCGGCACTATTGGGCTCAACTTGCTACTATCAGGCTTTTAAATATGGAAGTATGCCCCGTCTCTCCCGTGTTTTAAGCCCGACGTGCCATTGATGTTGAACGAGCGCAACAGCCAGAGCTTCATCCCGTCAAGGTCAAATGCATGGCGCTCACATTGAAAAAAGCGAGCAAATATGTGACGTTTTTTATTTCACATTTACGCTAAATAGAATTCGTAGAATGAAAATTGCTCATATTTAACTATTTAGCACTCGAGGGCAAAGGGACTGGTTATGCCAGGTATCTGTTTTCTAATGGTGTGTTACCTCCAGTCCGCCAATATTTTTAATTTGTTACGTTTGTAGCAATGCTTTAGTCTGAATCAAGAACAGAGGTGCACACAAACAGTGCCCGTCCCTGTCTATTTTAGAGAACAAAGACATCCGTTTTTTCTGAATTTGAAAAAATGGTCGAATTAGGAAGATCAGTATCGTGTAGAATTCAGTATTCACTTCGGGTATCCATGATGGCATGACTATATTGTTGGCATATGTTTGAAAATAAACAAACACAGCAATAAAACTGAAGATTTGCATCTTAGTTATTGTCGTAAATAGAAAACTGGGACGTAAATCGATTTTTTAATGGCCGTTACAGCAAGGTGAGATGAGCCAGTTGCCTGCTTGTCGTGCACTCGCATCGTCCTCCAACTGAATTTAGTTTGTGGTGTCAAAGAACATAACGTCCGAGCTTTGTCAACGGCCTTGAGCGAACTAATTTCCGAACTGTGCTTTATAAAGGGTAAAGAAGACGCTGTGGTATGGTTGTACATGATCTCTGTGAGTGTTGTTTAATGCCGCACTCGGCATTATTCAAGGTATTAACGGCGAAAATATGTCCTCCTTCACCACTGGATATCCCCCCCGTGAAGATCCGGGTTCGAATTGCTCTTCAGAAACCCATGATGGGCCAGGCAAACCTGTGACTGAAAGCATACCGTATTTCCTCTATTAGACGCCCGGGCTTCTATTCATTTCGGACAAGCCTTTGACACGGCGTCTATTGGAGGCCCGGCTTCTATTTTTACCCCCATTTCACTATGACCACGAATGTCCCGAATCGTCACGAAATGGAAATATTTTAATTGATCGACCCGGCGTCTATTAGAGGCCCGGCTTCTATTTTTTGCACTGAACAATTTACCCGGCGTCTAATAGAGGAAATACGATAAGAACGGTCCACGACACAGGGAACAATGACGCCCAGTCACATCACATAGACCACGCCATTCTCATCACACGGATCCTATAGTAACAAGCATGGAGTACTAGTCCTCGCCAATTGAAATAGAATCACGAAATTTCGCCATGATTAATTAATTAAGATAGTTGCATTTACTAGTACTTATGAAGTGAAAGCCACCCATTCCGCCGATAAGTAATATTACTTACAGCAATGACAAATGAGCAAAGTGCGCCTTTAAGAAATATCCATTTTGCTAGCGATAAACATCATCATTGAGTCTTTATCACGTGATTACTGTCCGGGTAAGATCCATAGGGTACTTTTCACTGTAATATTCAGCAATATTCCAGCTGTATCACGGCGGTCTGTAAATAATCGAATCTGGACCAGACAATCCAGTGTTTGACAACATGAACATCGATCTACTCAATTGGGATAGGATTACATGCATCAACCAAGTCAGCGAGCCTGACCACCAGATCCCGTTAGTCGCCTCTTACGACAAGCATAGTCGCCTTTAACGGCAAGCATGGGTTGCTGAAGACCTATTGTAACCCGGATCTTCACGGGTGTATATTACTATTACTAACCAGACCTAGATCACTTTTGTCTTTTCTACCACATTAAGCCGTTGTGTAACTGGAATACGCGTTAACACTCACTCACTCACTGGCCAGCTATTTCAGTGTGGTGTGAATGGGGAACACGTGCATTCACATAATTATGTCGACTGCACTCTAGCGAACAATAGGGGATGTGTAGTTTCTCCAGGTTGAAACACCATCCACGAACGTTAAAGTTGCTACAGAAGAGGATCGGTGCCCATTTCCTGTTGTCCAAGGGCGTCATGTGTTTCGCGCCGAGACTCGTTCCACAAGCTTCCTTAGACCTGCTTCTGTCCCACTCCCCGGACGGTAACAACAAATTGCTTTGTGGAACTAGGATATTTTAAAAGTGCAAACGTTTTGCTGGGAATGTTTTTAAATTTTTTTTAGCTTTTTAAAATATTTTAACAACGCTAAATAAATATCACCTCATACTCGGTCTGTTTTTTTAATGACCGTCATGTATAGAATGCCCAAAATAGCAACCGTCATGGTTCGTGGAGACGGTTTATTTGGGCTATCTGGTTTCATGAGTCTTTTTTAGTCAATAACTGTGCAGGAAATGCCCTTCGTTATGTGTCAATCATCATTTTACCCTTACCAAACAACTACCTCATGTATTGTAGGCTTAATTAGGGAGGTCATTTCAGAATGTGCCAAATATTGTATTTCAAATGAATAAATTCAATAAATCAATACAACATTATCGCACCGGTCTCCAAGTCACCGAGATAGGACTAGACAAACCATCAGTTAATAAGCACGAACCCGATCAAAACAAGCTGGCCAACCTTTTTCACAAAACGTTTCTTTTTGGTTTTGGATTTTTGTAACGTCACATTCTGCAATATTGCAGCTGTCTGTAAATAACCGAGTCTGGACCAGACACTGCGGTGATTGACATCATGAGCATCGATCTACGCAATTCGGATATGCTACCATGCATCAACCAAGTCATTGAGCCGGACCATCCGATCCCGTAAGTCGCCTCTTACGACAAGCATGGCTTGCTGAAGACCAATTCTAATTCGGAATCTTCACGGGTCTGAAAAACACGTTACCGGTCGGATAACGAGGACACGCTGAACTTTAATGCATTCATGCATTGTGAAATATGCTGAAACAAGCTGTTACTGTTACTGACCATCCCGTCCCGTTAGTCGCCTCTTACAACAAGCATAGCCACCTCTTACGACAACATGGGTTGATGAAGACCAATTCTAACCCGGATCTTCACAAGTCTAAAGAAAATATAACCAGTCGGGTAACGAGGACACGCTGACCTTTAATGCATGCATGCATTGTGAAATATGCCGAAAGAAGCTGTTACTGTTACTGACCATCCCGTCCCGTTAGTCGCCTCTTACAACAAGCATAGTCGCCTCTTGAGGCAAGCATGGGTTGCTGAAGACCTATTCTTTACCCGGATCTTCACGGGGAACTTCACGAAACGAGGCCATGTATTTTTTTTCTTATGAAAAAGAGTTGAAATTACTTGTCCATGGGGAATACAATAACTCTTGAAACATGTGCTCCCTTTCCGTGACCAATCGACTTGTCCCGGAATGACACGAGTGGTCACGAATGGTAACGTGCATGTTTGTTTGTTTGTTGTTTAACGCCGCATTCAGCAATATCCCAGCTATATGACGGCGGTCTGTAAGTAATCGAGTCTGGACCAGACAATCCAATGATTGTCATCACGAGCATCGATCTACGCAGTTGAGATCCGATGACATGCATCAATAACGTCAACGAGCCTGACCACCCGAGGTGCTGAAGACCCGGATCCTCACAGTACTGGCAGCGGAGGGAGAGGAAATGTTTCTGTGACATTTGAGCACGTGCAGATCAAGGATCTGGTATATGGCGGAACTTTTACACCACGCTGATAAACTAATACGCCACCTAGCGTGAAAATTAAACACTGTAGAACTCTGGAGCACTGCGTGTACGGGTGGGGAGCAGTTCCACGTGTCCCGCCACGCTCGTTGATCGTCTCCTGTATTTATGCGCCATGTTGGATGCCCAGCTACCTCAGTGCCGTGTTGCGGTGATAAAGACCCACAGGCTGAAAACTAATAAATACACGAAGGAAATAGATGGAAGTGTGATGGTGCGGTCCGGGACATTTAGTCTTAAATCTCTCATTCTGCTGGGAAACATGGTCCAACGTGAAGAAGAAACGGTAATTTAGCCAGCAGTTGAGGTAAATAATTATTTGTGTTACTGCATTAGCATGAACACGTATCGCGGTGGTCTCCAAATCTTCAACCGTAACACGGTGGTGTGGTATCGAGAAATCGCTGCAAGGGTTATACAGAAACTTTTTATTGCCTCTTTAAAACTCAATTTAAATTTAATCGTCTCTTATATTTGAATGTTTAAATGAATTCATTTGGTAAAAAAATCGTTGGTGCATTTCAGACCAGGCAGAAGATAATGGCGATTAAAGCTGACGGATGAGGACGATAACTGCCCCCGTTTCACAACGAGTTGTTAATGCGACAACTTCAATGACAACGTCAATGCATTAGGGCATGCTATTCATGGCTGGTCTGTCACATGTGGTAGTTATGCCTCAACAATAATTTGCTTTGTGACTATTGTGAGTAGATTTCTGATATAATCCCCCACACATCGTCTCCAGGTGCCCCGAGGGAATTCCTGGGAAGAATATGTCCTCAGCATCCCATGTTTGTCGTAGGAGCCGACGTTGTTCATGATTTCAATCTCTGGTTTGTCTGACCCAGACTCGATTATGTACAGGTTGCTGTGATATTGCTGGAATGTTGAGTGCGGCGTAAAGGAGCATTCACTCACACGTCTCCAATTACGTAATTAAATAAGCATCAGTCAAATACCTACGAAAAAACTAAATTGTCCCCATAAATTCTCGAAACAAATATACATGCTGAAATAAAATTGTCTTCCAGAAAAAATACTTTGATGCAATTTGTTTTTTAGAAAGAAATGTTTAGGTTTATAGTTTAAATTTAAAACATAAATAGTCTCCAAACAAACACCCCCAACCCCGAATATCAAATGGTCGGTCGTTTATAAACGAACTCTGGCTAATAATGAAATCAACATGAAAAAAATCGCAAAGGATTACAGCACACCGCATCATGTTTACCTTTTGACAACAAACAACGAATACGTTGGAAAACGTGAATATACAATGTGAACAGACAAAAACAAGCGAGCCATTTAACAACCACCGCTGTATCTGAAAAAAGATTTAGTCTCCAAACAAAATCCCCAAAACTCTCCCCCAGCCCCGAACCAGAATATAAAATGGTCGGTCCCTAAGTTTTGCATAAAACGGCAGGCATAGGTTGCTGGTTCGTGCCATGCATACACAACCGTATAACCTGAACATTATATAAACAGGGATATCTGCATGCGCAATCGCACATACCATGATCAATGACTAGCAGTTGATTTGTTTGGGGCGCCAAGGGGACGCCACAAGGCAATAACTACCTACATGGCGTTTGGCGCCCATCCAAAGGTCGGCTGCAGAAACACAAGCACCTTCATCTTGCATCTGGATGCACCGTTAGGAGGGGTCACGGGCAGAGGGCAGATCCCGGAGGACCAGTTGAGACACGTGGAGGACATAACGAGGACAAATGAATTAAATAATGTTTACATGCATTCCTGCAAGCTGTGTACATTAGGTCACTATATGGATCATCGTCTGGCTGCGGGAGGAAGTCTTGTCTCAGTGGAGAGGCTTGTTATGGGAGTCGGATGCGGTCTCCCTGGGGATCCATCTCACCACGTGCTGCACGTGGAGATGACTTGGTTTCAGCAGACCGGAAGAAGGGCGTAGTTTGAATCAGTACTTAACGCAGCACTTTCAATATACATACTATTGCATGTTTGTGGACAGCATTCGGGTCATCAGACTGTGAAACCCGTTAACTGGAAGTCTATGGGACCATTGGACATATACAGTACAACCTTCTTTTACTCGAACCCCTTTAACTCGAAGTTTTAACTTTATGGTATGTTTACAATAGTTTTGCGAGTCTCGAATTCGAGAAAACTCGGTGTCGTTTTGATGTACCGATGACTTCTAATGAACGAGGTGTCACGGTATGTCGGGTTATCCGAGCTCGAGACAAGCAGAGTGCCGATATAATACTAAAATCCCGACAAGGATTCTATTAAAATGACTTACTGATTGCAAGAATTAAGGGAACGGGTAACGCGGAAGGAATTAATCTGAAATGATACGAGGCACCTACGGTAAGGTAACCAGATGATGACATACATGATATTATGTGATATAATGTGACATATCAGATGGTAATATTCCACTCTGTGTCTTATCATGTTTATTATTTTAAATACTTATGAAACATTGATATTGAACGTAGCAGTAACCCTTTCGCGGCTATATTTCTATGTGTTCCTGCATATGAATAGCTATGGTTACGAATCTATTTAGACGAAGACCTGGTGTAAGCTTGGTCTGGGAAGTTTAATACCAGCGTTTGAAGACCCCTTCTATGGCTTATTCGTGTGTACAATAGGATTCACATGTGTTACCCTCAGCAAATGTTAACATACAAACTGGCACCACATCATAGAAGCTGGTCTGCCTCCCAGATCCTGGAGAATAAATTGAAATTGAACCCAGCTCTAGACTGATTAGGCAAGTCTAGATTGCCTCAGGTCTGAGATTAAGCATTGATCTGGGCTCGAATTTAATTATTATTTTGTGGATATATAATTTTTAAATAAATACTTTATTTCTAGGACTAATTGTTAGTCTGTAGAAGCTCAATCTCATTAAAGTTAGATCTCGCTGCCGATAAACAAAGATCTAAGGACATCCCATTAAGGGTCACGTCAGCGCGACCTTTCATCCGTCTTATCATGCAACCTCGGAAAGTTTCACACGGAGTATTCCAGCTATATGACTATAGTAACTATAGTTACTGGCTGTACGACTGATAACGTCGAAATCATCGGCTATCTCTCGCTTCAATGGGATAAAGATTTGAAACGGAAGTTACTTTTCAATGCCCGAGGGAAGTATTGCCATACGATCTCGGCTATCTATCAGACACTCCAGAATTTTCATTTGTTTAGGTGTCAAGTTTTGAGTCGCGAACTTTGTGAAAATATTTTTCTGGGATGGAAGTCGCTGGATTGAAACTAGTGCCCTAAAGAAAGAGAAAGACGCTTTCTGGTTGGCTAATGCCAACTTCTTGTTAGCCATTTCATTGGTCGGTCAAAGTTCGCGAAAGGTCGTGCTGACGTGACCTGTAATGTAATGTCCTCAGATCTTTGTTTAGCGGAAGCGAGAAGTAAGATCTGATTTTAATTAGATTGTATGGAAGCCGATTCGTGGTTGTTGCCAGAGAAGAGGACTATACCCAGTCTTGTTGCACTCGTACGACGCGCTGAGTGTTGAGCGCAGCGCAGAATGCCAAGAGAACCACGTTGTAATCTTCGCCAGTAACCTTGACCTGTTTCGCTGATCCCCGGTTATCCATACACCAATTTCCTCGTCTGCAAATCAAAAGTTAACTGTTTAATCTAACAAGAACCGGTTACTCTAATCAAAAACAGACATCTTTCCAATTTAACACAGGATACTAATAGGACGCCAACCCATCCGTGCAGTCAAGTTGACCTATGACTTAGAGATGACGAAACAACGGGACTTCCACAAAGTACATCATCTCCATACTTGCGTCAAGATAACATCTCATGGACCGAGTTATTTCATAATAGTTGTTTTGTCATCTGACACTATCATTAGTGTTTCTTCAACGTGGCGACACGCAATCCTACACCATTGTAAAAAACGCTCCCTCGGCAGCCATTGTTGAGACAACATACCTTACAATGGAAACTGGGTGCCGGGTTACATCAGTTAACGGAATCAGGAGTCCGAACAATTGGAATGTTTCTATACTTCACCTGATCCAAACCAGGAGTAACTCTTCCACCCCTACGTGGCCCCAGATCTCGTTTGATAACGCCTGCGGTGTAAGGTGATATGCCAGCGATAGAGGCCGACACGCAAGGGCCGTGAAAGGGTGAGCAAGAAAACAAAACGTTACTATTTCAAACCTCGAACGCTTACCGCGCCACAGGGATGATTGAATTACTGCCAGTGTCGAATTTACCTGATAACGGATAAGTGGCAAGGGGTCATCTCTACTTATATCAAAGACTCAACTTTAGATGATTTCAATATGGGTAAGATTGGAACTCCACCTCGAGTTTTAGGCCATAGTATATTGTACCTGTGATTTTCCAAACCCTCAATTGAACTAAACATCATGCCAAACATTTGGCTGCTTAAAATAATATATAAAAAAGCGTAATGTTTCCACCTTCAACAAACGTTTTTGAGAATTTCTGAAGATAGCATCCACTGGCCCAACAAGACACCGCCCATTAAACAATGAGTGAATGAGTATAGTCTTACGTCGCTCTAAGCAATATTCCAGCATTATCGGGGGGGCGTGCACGCCACAAAATGTGCTTCACACATTGTACGCTATACTGAGTCCCAGAAATAAAGTAATCGTATTTGAAAATATATATCTAAAAAATATAAAATCAAATCCAAATGGAGTCCAGAGCAATGCTTAAGTTCAAGACTCGACTTATTAATTTAGACTTGCCAAACATTCTAGACGTTGGATTTATTTCTTAATTTATTATCTAGGGTCTGTATCTCCTGCTATCATGGCGCTGGATTGTATCTCCTGCTATCATGGCGCTGGATTGTATCTCCTGCTATCAAGGCGCTTGATTGTATCTCCTGCTATCAAGGCGCTGGATTGTATCTCCTGCTATCATGGCGCTGGATTGTATCTCCTGCTATCAAGGCGCTTGATTGTATCTCCTGCTATCAAGGCGCTGGATTGTATCTCCTGCTATCATGGCGCTGGATTGTATCTCCTGCTATCATGGCGCTGGATTGTATCTCCTGCTATCAAGGCGATGGATTGTATCTCCTGCTATCAAGGCGCTTGATTGTATCTCAGGCTATCAAGGCGCTTGATTGTATCTCAGGCTATCAAGGCGCTGGATTGTATCTCCTGCTATCATGGCGCTGGATTGTATCTCCTGCTATCAAGGCGATGGATTGTATCTCCTGCTATCAAGGCGCTTGATTGTATCTCAGGCTATCAAGGCGCTTGATTGTATATCAGGCTATCAAGGCGCTGGATTGTATCTCCTGCTATCTAGACGCCGGATTGTATCTCCTGCTATGAAGACGCTGGATTGTATCTCCTGCTATCAAGGCGCTGGATTGTATCTCCTGCTATCAAGGCGCTGGATTGTGTCTCCTGCTATCAAGGCGCTGGATTGTGTCTCCTGCTATCAAGGCGCCGGATTGTATCTCACGCTATCAAGGCGCTGGATTGTATCTCACACTGTTAAGACGCTGGATTGTATCTCACGCTATCAAGACGCCGGATTGTATCTCACGCTATCAAGGCGCTGGATTGTATATCCTGCTATCAAGGCGCCGGATTGTATCTCACGCTATCTAGACGCCGGATTGTATCTCCTGCTATCAAGACGCCGGATTGTATCTCCTGCTATCTAGACGCCGGATTGTATCTCACGCTATCAAGACACTGGATTGTATCTCACGCTATCTAGACGCCGGATTGTATCTCATTCTTATGTCCCATTAGTCCGGCACAATTCTGGTGAGATTTTTTTCCCCATCGATCAAAATTCGAAAACAACATCTATTTAACTGGCAACAAATATACTTTGAGGGACTGCTCTCGGGGGCACTGCCCATTTGGAAATTACATTTAACACCTGAACTAATTTTGTGTACCGATCGTGAACAAATCCCCCCCACCCCCGCCGCTCTTTCCCCCCGAGACCTGGCATTGTTTGCCGTTGTACGCTCTGAATCAACAACTTAGCTGCCTTGTGCGCAAGTATACCCGTGATGGGAAGCGCCTCTAGTTTGCGTCCCTGTTCACTTTCAAGAGCTTCACGGAAACGCTCGTGAAAGCCTTATGCTCAAAGGTCAGTTTATCTAATGTTTTACAACAACCAAATCTAATTTAGTGTTTTTACTACACCTAAACAACACTGTGTAAACAGTATTGCAACAAGTTAGGAGCTAGTCAGTCCCCAGTGTTTAGTCAACGCCGCGTTCACCTCCAACGTATTGTCGTTTAACAAAGGCAGTGCCCTTTCCCTACCAGCAGGTATTTGAACTTGTCGTTTAATTTCTTCTTCATATTTGATAAACCTCTCAGAGCTTTCAAACCTTTATTATGATACCTGCACAAGCAGTCTTCACCTCACAAAGCAACCTTTACACTACCAATATACAGATCGCACACTGGTTTGATGCATAAATGCTACTTGCGTGTCGACTACTTGACGTTCAGCAAAGGACGGCAGATGTGCTGTACATTCACTGGCCTTCGTGGACCCGTGTAAATGCTGCTAAGTATTATCCCTACGCCCCTCATATTGTTGTGCCTTTACGCATGATCGAACAGGGCTCAAGTCTTACACATGCTACTTTATTATTTTGACAGTCGTCTGGAATATAGTCTTTTTATCTTCTCGAGACAGACTCGGTTGAACAAAGGAGCAAATGTAATTGATGACACGGGTCATTGAACTTGGTCTCGAAATCTCCTAAAAAAAAGTCTTATTTCTAGCTGACTGTTACCATTGGTATAAGTTCGCTGCGTCAGAGTGTGGATATTTATTCAGCCCGATTACTAGATCATGCCTGTCTGGTTTTGTTAACAAAGAGTTGCTATTAATGAGGGCGTGCAGCTAATGGCTTAGTGTGAATCAGAACGAGGCTGATTGGAGTGTCAACGACACCAGAGGTCAGGGTTGCAGATGCTGTAGTTATTGTTCAATCTGGTCGAGGACATGTTCATGACACAAAGGCAATGTCATGCTACAGACTTGCCTGATTGTTGAGACATGACACGACACTGTGACGGTGGTGCTCAAAACATTCAGAAATTATAACTGAACACAAAGTGAAACAATTTTCAAACAATTCCGACTAAACAGCTTAACACAGCTTAACACAGCTAAACATGTTCACACATTGACACTAATTTGCTTTACACTTGCTTTCAATCTGAACTGTTTGCATGATGTATTAGGAGAGTGGCAATTAATACTATCAAATACATGTATAGCTTCATCCATTGTTCTGAGACCGCCTCCGTGGTCTTGTGGTAGAGCGTCCGCCCGGAGAGCCGGGGTTCGATCCCCGCCCGCGTCATACCAAAAAAAGCTGAAAGATGGTACTTGTTGTAACCCTGTCTGGCGCTCGGCATTAAGCTCGCTAAAACAAGAACTGGTCGGCTCGGAGTCAGTATACTGTGTCTGAGTGGGGTATTCACCCCATGGTATCTCAGTGACATAGTACTATTAATCGGCATCAGTCCGGACAAGTACAAGCAGCCACACGCACACGAACACGTGCCTGCACGTCGCTATATCAGTGCAATAATCTTGGACGCGACGTTAAACCCAATATCACCTCACCTCACCTCATCCTTTGTTCTATCACTAGCATAGATAAGAGATCTCAGTTTCAAACAAGCATTGCACAATCTATGCCTGTGTGTTTACATTGATTGAGCTCAGCCTTCCAGAATCAGGACACTATTCGTTTATGTGTCCTTCAATTGATATATGTTTTTTTCATGGTCTTCCAGAATTTGGTCACTATCCATGCATGTGTCGTCCAATTGATATAGGGGGCACGGGTGGCCCAGTCGTATAAGGCGCCGCGATTCGCTGTGCAGAGTTGCGTCCCTTAGGCACGCCAGAAACCTATGATTGTGGGTTCGAATCCCGGTTCGCCCCGATTATGTTTCTAGGTTTGTCAGCACCATACCCGTACTCGTGGGTTTCACCGAAGTTGTAAACGTCTGAGACCTGCATCACTTCGGGCTTTCCTCCCACATTAAGCTGACACGCCGTGATATAACTGGAATACTGTTAAAAGCGGCGTAAAACCCAACTCACTCACTCACTCACTCCAATTGATATATACATGTATTTTGTTCTTCCAGAATCTGGAGGGCGGTCGGGTGGCCTAGTGGTTAAAGCGTTCGCTCGTCACGCCGAAGACCTGGGTTCGATTCCCGACATGGGTGCAATGTGTGAAGCCCATTTCTGCTGTCACCCGCCGTGATATTGCTGGAATATTGCTAAAAGCGGCGTAAAACCATACTCACTCACTTCAGAATCTATACAATATCTAGTTAAGTGCCCTCCAAATGATATATACAATGTATTTTGATCATTCAGAATCTGGACACTATCCATGCATGTGTTTTATCATTGGTATATGTTTTTGTCTCGGTCTACAAAGACCATGACGTGATCATCACCATCATTCTTTCGCCATTATTTTTACAAGGTTTGTTATGACGTTAAACCTGCCATGTTCACGAGACAACGCAGGCGCTTTGTTCTTGTCTTTCAATTGCACATGTATGGATCAGAGCTCCAGATAACTTTTTGAGCAATTGAGTTTTTACTCTATGGTTTCGATTTAAATTGGGCTATTACATTTTTCATTGGGTAACTAATACTTTTTCACTCATCTATTCATCACTCTATTGCTTTTTTCCTGAAATAAGTGAACATTTTAAGATTAAAAAAAATGGAATAATGTTTTAGATGTATATAACTGTTATAAATATATAGGCTTGACTCGGAAAGTAAATTAGCTCGTAATTGTGTTTCGGAAATTAGCTCCTATGAAGACATGCTGAAAAAGCTTCTCTGGGTATTTACGCATGCTGTTTTTAAACATTTGAGATTTTCATTTAAAGCATGCGTTTCTGTACGCAAGTCACTTGAAAGTAATTGGGTATTGAATATTTTGGGGGTTTATTGTACACAAATATGCTGCTTATCTGTAGCTCTGTATGAATAGCCTATTAAAGCCATATTGTGTTGTATTGAACTTGGATATTGATGAAGTGTTATTTTAATCACTTGTCACTTATGTGAATATAACTATGTCATAACTAAATCCCGAAGGTCTTCAAGCATTTCTTAATACATTCCAAATGTACACGTTAACCTCTCGAGCTTTACGGCACTAGTTTCAAACTGGCGACTACGCTTCGAAACATATTTTGACGTATTCTCGATTAAAAAAATTAAAACTGGCCAAAACAACATTCTGGAGTGGCTTATAGATGGCCTAGATTGTATGGATATAATCACGAAAGCCGTAACTGTCGTTCGGAATACCCTATGTTAAATATTTCGAGGTTGCATGATTAGAAAACACATTCCGACTGTCACTTTCAGGATCTGGTAAGCGACGCTCTGATTGGTTGGATGAAAGGTCGTGCGGACGTGACCCGTAATGGGATGTCCTCAGATCTTTGTTTAGCCGTAGCGAGAACTAAGATCTGATATTAATGAGATTGATGAAAGTTTAGTTTTTGATAGGCATTTCGAATTTGGAAGAACATTAGGACATGACACTTTTTTATGGATAACAATTTCTGTATTCCTTGTATCAATGAAGAAATTGTTAATAAGAAGTGCCACGTTCCCATGATGACAGTGGGTACAGTTCTGTTCAACTTATGATGATATACAATTTGGAATAGGTGAACAACTGCAAGTTGATTCATGCTGTTTAAGAGGTGGTGGGTAGGAGTAAGTGAGTATGGTTTTACGCCGCTTGTAGCAATATTCCAATAATATCACGGCGGGGGACACCAGAAATAGGCTTCACACATTTTATCCATGTTGGGAATCGAACCCGGGTCTTCGGCGTGACGAGTGAATGCTTTAACCAGTAGGCTACATAACCCACCCAGAAGTGGTTTAAGCGTAAAACATTGCGACCCGTGAGAAGCCGACGAATCTTGTTTTAGTTAATGGAGTGAGTGAGTTGGGTTTAACGCCGCTTTGAACAGTATTCCGGTTATATCACGGCGTGTCTGCTTAATGTATGAGGAAAGCCCGAAGTGATGCAGGTCTCAGACGTTTACCACTTTACTATGATGCTGACAAACCTATAATCGTGGAGAACTAGGATTCGAACCCACTATCATAGGTTTCTGGCGTGTCCAAGGGAAGCAACTCTGCACAGCGATTTGCGGCGCCTTAGACGACTGGGCCACCCCTGACCCCTTTAGTCAATGAAAGAAATTCAGATTTTAAATCATTATGAATATGCAATCGGGTGTAAATTTAACTGTCTCTATTAAATTATCTCGGGATTCTTATTTGCATATTGATAACAAGTTTCATTTTATGTTTCAATTCAACAATCGTTAACGTGCGAATTACAAGAGGAATTTGCTTTGAGAAATCAAAATCACCATTTTTGGTTTCGCCATCCTTGAAGTCATGTCATCAACTGCAGTCAGTAATCAACGCTCTGTCAAATAAATGATAATGAAAAACGTCTTTATCTGATTTAAATACATGCTGTAAAAAACGAAACTATACGGCATGACGAGTAATTTGTTTCTGACATGGCAAATGAACGACATTAAACTGCAGGTTACTCCGTTCTGCCTCGTTAGTGCGGGGGGTAAGGTTGGGGGTCATGCGCATGCTGGTAGTCTGGGCGATCACTCCGCGGCGGAAGGACACGGGTGGTTGATGCCCCCATCACAAACTGAAGTCACAAGGGTGGTAGGGGTTGGGCAAGGAGATATTTGGCCATCGTTTCCACTTGACAGATAAGAGGACTTCTCGACTTCATAAAGGCAAGGTCGTATTCCTTTGTGTTCAAATGGACTTTATCATGTACAACACCCGTGGAGGATTTACAACGTTAACTCTGTATTTTCTTATAATGAGCTTCATTGAATATTCATGAGACATTAATCACACTGTTAGATTTCCTAACAGTCGCACAGCCGGGAACCTGAACATTAAGATGGCTGCATTTAGCTATGAAATCTGCTAATTCTTTTTAATAGGTTTGCGATAACAATATGGCGCAATAACTACTTTCTTCCGCGCAACGTGACATCTATCTCAGTGTGTGACTCGGCATTTTGTATGGGTTTACGTCTGCCACACACCGAAGCGTGAACGTCGCAAGGGGTCAACGCATGACGTTACCGACAACGACGTCACTCACGCGAAATAAACGGCAGTGTCATTAAGAGGTGGTACAGTTTTGTTCGCGTTAAGCTATGTACCATTTACCAGTCAATAAACGTTTTTTATCTCTCAAGTAATATTCATAGACATTTATAAATAAATTTGAAAACTATGGGATTATCGAACGGAACCTGAAGTACAGTTTAATCTATTCATTCCTTTTACCGTCAACGCCATAACGTCTTACGTTCAAACCATAATACATGTGTCTGCACTTCAAAAATCATTAAAAAACTTTACTCCTTTTTTAATGTATAACCATGCTGGCACATTGTTCTGTAATAGCCTCCCTGTCTGTTGGGGGTTTAATAACATATGGTAAACTTCTGGCTTGTCTCCAACTTTAGACTTCACGTGGGTACTTAAGAAAAAAAGCCCTCACCTTTCCTTACAGACCCTCTCCGGCATGATTCAACAGGTAATATATGGCATAGGGGGCCGAAGCAGGACCGAGGAGGAAGTAGTGCATCTGCGTCAAGATGCTGTTATTAGACAGCTCTTGCATGATTACAAACGCTCGCTGCATCTGCATGTTCGACTGCAGTCTATCATAGTGAGTAAGTGAGGATGGTTTTACGCCGCTTTTAGCAATATTCCAGCAATATCACGGTGATGGACACCAGGAATGGGCTTCACACATTGTACCCATGTTGGGAATCGAACCCGGGCCCAGTCGATCATAGATGTCGAGGTTGTAGCCGGTCTATCAGAGAGGTCGTGGTTGTAGCCGGTCCATCAGGGAGATCGTGGTTGCAGCCGGTCTATCAAGGGTGAGGAGGTTGTGGTTCCAATTCCAAAGTGGTCATTGGTCAACGACCGCCTCCGTTGTCTTGTGGTCTAGTATCCACCCGGAAAGCGGAAGGTCCAGGGTTCGATCCCCTGGCGCGTCGTACCAAAAGACGTTAAAAGATGGTACTTGTTGTTACCCTGTCTGGCGCTCGGCATTAAGCGGCTGAAACCTGGACTGGTCAGCTCGGAGTCTGTATACTGTGGCTGAATGTGGGGTATTCATATTAAACTGCGGCATGGTATCTCATTCGGCTATCACTATAAACTAGTACAAGCAGCCACACACACACACACACACACGTGCATGCACGTCGCTATATAAGTGCAATAATCTTGGACGCGACGTTAATTTCACCTCCTTGGTCAACACCATCCCCGTGCTTGAGTTTCGTCACATGGGGATTCCTTCCACATTAAGCTGCCGCAAGTGGTTTTAACATTGACACACTCAAAAAGTAAAATTAGGTTTAAAAGTAAAACTGATGACGAGGCAGGATTGAAAAATGATACATTATTTCTTTGTGACGATGCGTGTTCATGCCAAACTGTTTCCATTCGCAGTCTTTCCTAGTATCCCACACAACGCTGCTGTCTTTCTCCTTAAACTTTTCTCTTTCGTGACAACAATCTATTGTGGGCACAAAAAACATTTGGAAGGAATTGAAATAATTTCAAACATTTCAGTTTTCCTATTCGTCTTGCCTTTTTATCTAAAAAATACCCATGGGTATATGTTGAATCCAGTGTTCCTAGTGCCACCTCGGGACAGTGTGAAGGCAGACACGTCATACCCTCTGGCCCCCTCGAGTCTCGCGAGATCTCATTCACGAGAGCGAGAGTTGTAGTCTGGCTTCCAGCGGCATTGTTGCGTGTTTAAACGACAAAGCAAAAAATTAACCCTGAAAGTTACATTTCAACTCGAGATAGAAAAACAACACGATTGAGAGCTGGAGACGCGTGGCAAATATATTACAGCAAAGAAAGGCTGTTTTTGTATCATACTATGTCTGACGTTGTAAGTCTAGAACAGCAAACTTGGAAACACAATCAATGGCGTTCTACAAAGAAAAACCTCTTCATCTGGGTTGGGGTAGAGCACACATGCTTTCAGAAAGCCTATTTATTGTCTTACTGGTTGTTTTTGATGAAGTACTGTTGGCCTCACAGGTCTGAGAGCGGAGCGCCATTGTATTGGCTGATAATGACCTTATATGTAATCGCCGCCATGATGTCTTTATGATGCCAACGTCCTTTGATCTTGTTTTGAAACTTTTTTTAAATAGTCGGTCATATTTGGAAGCCAAACGCCTCCGCTTCAGCTATGGCTAATAACGAGTGAGTGAGTTTGGCATGTTTGGTTTGACGCCGTTTTGAATATTATTTCATTTAGATCAGGGCGTGTCAATTTCACTGTTGGGAGAAATGTATGTCGCGGCAGGGGACTCGACTAACGACCTTCAGACATTTTACACATGAAGGGAATCGTACCTGGGTAAGCTTGCTTGTTTTGTTGTTTGTTGTTTAACGACGCAAAATTCTAACTACATGACGGCGGTCTGTAAATAATCGAGTCTGGTCCAGACAATCTATCTACGCATTTGGAATACCATGACATGCGAGCCTGACCACCCGATCCCGTTAATCGCCTCTTACGACAAGCATAGTGGCCTTTTACAGCAAGCATGGGATGCTGAAGACCCGGTTATCCCGGGTTATCCCGGGTAAGCGGTTAGACATCGCTGTAGGTAATTGGCTAGCCCACTGCATCATTATCAAATGACCTCACATTAATATACAGCACCACGAATCTAGGATTTTGACACGTACTCAGTGATTTATAAACTCAGGTTACAGGTTTTCAACCTTCTTCAATAATTTACATGGGCAAATGAGTGAGTGCGCGATTTGTTCTTTATGCTGCAGTCAGTAATATGACAACTACAGTATATCAAATTGGCTTGTAAGTAATCGAGTCTAGGCCAGACAAAACAGTAGTTGATAGCATGAGCAACCAGCGATAACATAAGTCATGTGACATGATGCACCTACCTGATACACATTCTGTCGGGCATGCAGGTGCTACTGGGCAATTTGGCCGTGTTATCCGCATGAGGAAATCAGGTAGAGAATCTTTAAAGTGGGTGCTGTTCTTACCAGGAGTCCTCAAGTGGATATCATTAACGATTATCCCTATAAAGTGATTAAGAAAGTATGGGTTTACGCCGCATTTAGCAAAGCCCAAGCCATGTCACGACGGAAGACGCCGATAATCTTCTTTACAAAATGTAGCCATGTGTAGAAACGAACCCGGATCGTCGATGTGAGTAACCAACGCTTTAACCACTAGGCTAACTCGACGTCTTATACACCCTATACATGTCGAATTAGGCGCAGTATTCAAAGATGCAGTCATAACGGGAATTGCACTGGAATGTTCTCGAACACCGCGTCTAACATTTATAACTAAAGATATTTTCGGGAGTGATAATTATTGTCTTTGTTATCTTTTGCATTATTTTTTGTAAGCACAATATTTCCACATGATGTTATAGTTTTTAAATCACTCGCCTGTTTTTGTTTCTGTACATATTGTGTATTCATGTTTTCCAGCGTATTGTTTGTTTGTTTGTTTTTAAAAGGTTACCATGATACCATATGTGCAGTAGATCGCTAATATCTTTTTCATGTTCAATTCATGTTTAACCAACGATCGTTTATAAGCGATTTAGAAAAATACTGAAAATGTACAAATAGACTAGGCTTTATGACATTCTTACTTGTGCGATATCGTGAAGCGTCTTCAGCTGAAGAAGGCAAATATGGCAGTCATTAAGCATGTCATACCTCCTGTCAGAATGTAGTTTGACATCCAGCATGGCCTCGCGATGACCGGTCAAGATTGACACGTCGGAAGAAACAGCAACGAAAATGAATTATTAAAAGTTTATTCTCACGCCAAATGCATTTTAATAGCCCATTTCAGAATCCCGTGAGCAATGACAACGTTATCCAGCCCTTGACGCTGTCGGGGAGGTAGACTAACATTTAGTCTCTGAAATCTTATATTACACAATATCCTTCTTGACTCTAAAAATAAAAACAATTCTCTATGCTGATTTCAGAATAGAGCTAGCTTGAGATGGCTAGACTTGCTTTTGTATGCATTTCTAGATTATTATTTTTTCATAAAATAAATATATTCCACGGTCATGGTGCAGGACTATCGGGGAGGCTAAACACAAATATACATGCGCCGTGGAAAGGAAAGCGATCCGAAGTAGCAGGCACCCCTGCCGAACACCTTACCAAGCGTATCAAATGTCCATTGCGGCTTTCTTCACACTTGGAACAAAATGCCTGATATGTTTTGACAAGTTGCTTGTAACTCTAGACCCAGCGGATTAAGCTACCACTCGGGGCTTTTTTGTCGGGAGAATCTTTCTCAAATACGGTCTGCTGGTCTGTGCAACTTTTAACAGGATTAACCTGTCATCGGCATCCGCGGAAAATACGTCCCCACTCCCCTACGCTCCCGTCCCCGAGATACGGTTTCCTGTTGGGGTGGATCAGAGCATATATGATTTCTAAGACCCCGCTCCATTTCACAAATTAACACTCTTCATTTTACTTTTCACTAATTCTCTGCGCCGAGGGTTAGTAACCCAAGAGCGTGGAAAAACATATAAGCCCCCAAACTCATACCAGTGGAACTACTCCGCAGTCTCAGCTTTCACGTGTAGTATGTTTTGGCTGGGATTATGTAGGCATATTGATGATTAATGTACAACCACCAAATATTCAGCTGAAACGTCTACGTGAATATCATACGAGAAGGCTGAATGACCTATGAGCCGCTGCATTGGACAAAATGAACTTTCGTTATGGAATAAAGTAAATTAATGTTAACCTGTAACAAATTCCAAATAATATATCTGTTTGAACAATTTTCCAATGTGTTTGTCTTTTTATACGCAAATATTTGTCTTGATAGAATATAACATATGTATTGTACAGAACGCACTCACGGGGCAGGGATATGTGCAGGGAGGCTGAGATTCACAGATAAACGTCTGTTGACTGGTTTTCTGTTTTGAGTGCGCGGGATCCTGATTACGCCATTGATCTCAATACTTATTGCATATCTGTTATAACCCGAAGTCTGTATTTCAGTTTTAAACAGGAGTAAAGGAGCGAAAAAGTTCTAAGAGGATCTACTTATGTCGTGACTTGTTAATGCATTTCATTCTGCTCTTAACAACCAAGTCAAGTAGACATATATTGCATTATGGACCAGGGCATGTGATATGTTAACCAGTCACATGGAGCAATTTGTCATCACAGTAATTATATAATTCTGGCGTATGTTGGGGAGGAATTCCGCCAGGTGGAGCTGTAGCAGCGATGGGGGGGGGGGGGGGGGGGGGGGGGGGGGGAGGGGTCGCCGAGGCTGCTGAAGTTGACGCGCGTGTTTCAGGTAATGAAGCAAATTCCTTCCTCCCTGCACTCGCCTGGTATTCTACTTTCCTGATTGGGTGAGCGACAGAAGAGGCGAGACAACACCCCGTCCTGTCACAGCCACACCATAACTCAACGGGGCTGTCAAAACGTTGAAAGATAGGAAAGCGAGGCTGGATCTGAGCAGGGGGGTGACGGGCGTCCCGGTGATGGGGGTGGGGGGTGGGGGTCGGAAAGGAGCAGTTATGTATATGTCTTGGAAGGAGGAACTGAGGGATTGAGTTGGAAGAACATTTAGTTTCAGGAATAAAATTATTTTATTTAAAAATATAAATCTACAAAATGCAAAATCAAATCAAAGGAAGTCCCATGTGAACTATAACTAGAGTTGGAATTTTTGTTCATTTTCCAGGGCCTAGGAGATAGAAGAGGAAGGTGGTGTATAGCAATATACTGGGATGGAGTAGGGCGAATTGTGTACAGGGGATCTGTGTGGTTAGGGTGGGGATGTATGTGTTGGGATGTTAAGGGGCTGAGGAAGTGAGGGGGACGGGAATGGGGAGTATGAGCGTCGCGGGTGGGGTGGGCTGGGGTTAGGGATGTCTGTAGAAATAACTGGGGGGTTCATGGGCGGATACAGAGGGGGGGGGGGGGGGGGTGCGGGGGTGCACACCCCACCTCCCTTTTTATTTCGAAAAAAATCTTTATTTCTGTATAAATTACCACCAAAGACAATAAATAGATCTTAATTGTGCACCCCCCCCCTTTTCAAAAAAGCTGTATCCGCCCATGGGGGTTCTCCACCTGTATAGTCGGTGACAAGTGGACAGTAGCACATTCGGTCAGTATCCAGTCAAGAACAAGGGCGGTGGGGTAGCCTGGTGGTTAAAGCGTTCGCCGAAGCCCCGGGTTCGATTCCCCACGTAGGTACGATGTGTGGAGCCCATCTTCTGGTCTCCCCTGTGATATTGCTGGAATATTGCTAAAAGCGGCGTAAAACCATACTCACTCGGGAACAAATATAAAGGTTCTACTGACAAAAGACTGAGCCAAGCAGTCCCCCTAGCTCCCGTGTGTGAGATAGATGAGAGGAACACATGTACGCATTGTAAACGCACACCATTGTAGGCATTGTTCGTGTAACGAGAACGCACACAAGATGCTGCTGGATATGCACCGCGGTGAAATACGGTGGCAGTTGGTTTCCCTGTGTCCCGCAGGCGGCTGTACAACCAGTAGATCATCGACTACCTTACTGCCTTGACTAATCACTCACTAGTATTTGACTGCATGCCACGACTGCGTGTCGAACCATAAACACATGGAAAGGGTAATGCGGTAATGGGGGGAAGATGAACACTTTTAGCACTATAGGAGTATGTGGATGTACTTGTTCCTGGCATATTATCAGTCTCTTTCCTCCTACATGCATGCACGTGTGGCCGATGCTTCTTATCGCGCTCTTTCGTCCAATATGCATCCTCGTGTGGTCCAAAAGCGGTGGGGTAGCCCAGTGGTTAAAGCGTTCGCTCGTCACGCCGAAGCCCCGGGTTCGATTCCCGACATGGGTACAATGTGTGATGCCCGTTTCTGGTGTCCCCGCCGTGATATTGCTGGAATATTGCTAAAAGTGGTTTACTCACTCACTCACTCGTGTTGTCCAAGAACATTATACGGCAAGTACACAGGATTGTCGTCAAACGCACGTGCGTGTTCCCAGAGCACCAGTACCATATATGCATGCACGTGTAGACCTAACGGACCCACAATTTAATATTATGCATACCCCCCCCCCCCCCCCCCCCCACCACATAGCCGCCCCCCAACCCTCACACACACACACACACACACACACACACCCATCTCCCATCTCCCATCTCCCACACCGATACAATGAGTTCCTCTTTATCTATGCATGAACACATTTCCTACATTATCAAATATTATCGTCTCATATGCTTGAACGATGTACGTACGGTGGTCCTAGCACCATAGTACAGCAGTCCTCAACCGTCCTTCATACAGAATGTCCTAGTCATGCCGTCCTACATGTAGCATGTCCAAGCACAGGACAGGTCATGTCATCCTACACGTAGCATGTCCAAGCACAGAACAGGTCATGTCGTCCTACATATAGAATGTCCTAGCACAGAACAGGTCATGTCGTCCTACATATAGAATGTCCTAGCACAGAACAGGTCATGTCGTCCTACATATAGAATGTCCTAGCACAGAACAGGCCATGTCGTCCTACATATAGAACGTCCTAGCACAGGACAGGTCATGTCGTCCTACATGTAGCATGTCCTAGCACAGAACAGGTCATGTCGTCCTACATATAGAATGTTCTAGCACAGAGCAGGTCATGTCGTCCTACATATAGAACAGGTCATGTCGTCCTGTAGACTGTCCTAGCACAGAACAGGTCATGTCGTCCTACATGCATATACAACAGTACTGTAATGTACAGTGATGTACAGAGCCAAGTCTGCGTAGACAGGTAATACTGGTTGACGCTTTATACAACGTTTCCAAGAAAAATGCAGTGCGTCTTGCATTTTCCCTTCCACCATATGTGTCGGCATGCAAGGCTGCGGTAGATGGATGGATCGAAGGATAGAAGGAAGGATATATGGATGAATGAATGAGATATACGACGATTCCTTGATATTGCTTACAAACTCCACGTTTCTTTCGCTTTTTGCGCATGTGCCAGAATAACATTTCACGCTACATATATCAAGGTCATGTCGTCCTACATGTAGCATGTCCTAGCACAGAACAGGTCATGTCGTCCTACATATAGAATGTTCTAGCACAGGACAGGTCATGTCGTCCTACATATAGAATGTCCTGGCACAGAACAGGCCATGTCGCCCTACATATAGAATGTCCTAGCACAGGACAGGTCATGTCGTCCTACATACAGAATGTCCTAGCACAGAACAGGTCATGTCGTCCTACATATAGAATGTCCTAGCACAGAACAGGTCGTGTCGTCCTACATATAGAATGTTCTAGCACAGAACAGGTCAGGTCGTCCTACATATAGAATGTCCTAGCACAGAGCAGGTCATGTCGTCCTACATATAGAACAGGTCATGTCGTCCTGTAGACAGTCCTAGCACAGAACAGGTCATGTCGTCCTACATGCATATACAACAGTACTGTAATGTACAGTGATGTCAAGAGCCCAGTCTGCGTAGACAGGTAAGACTGGTTGACGCTTTATACAACGATTCCAAGAAAAATGCAGTGCGTCTTGCATTTTCCCTTCCACCATATGTGTCGGCATGCAAGGCTGCGGTAGATGGATGGATCGAAGGATAGAAGGAAGGATATATGGATGAATGAATGAGATATACGACGGTTCCTTGATATTGCTTACAAACTCCACGTTTCTTTCGCTTTTAGCGCATGTGCCAGAATAACATTTCACGCTACATATATCAAACAGATTTTACGTTAAATCAATGATTATCGTCCGAGTCGTGGAGAAAAATGAAGTAGATAATCTTGAAACTGTATACTAGGAAAGAGGAAACATTCCCACTTTTACTGAAAAAACAAACGCTCTTAACAAATTGCAAGCCATTTCTTCTCCACAACTCGTAACTTTAGACTATAGTGCTCTCGGGAGACGTGTAACACTAGAGACGCTGCGTGGAGCTTTTTCACTTTCCCGGGATTGTAGAAAATTGAAGACGTATGTTTTTATGAACGGCAGCTTCCGAATCTTTGAACTTTCACAGCCAGTAGTGCGACTTACGTACCTGTGGCAGACCGTGAAATTCGTTTTTAAACATTACTTTTTTCAGAGGCTTGCTTTCTAAATTACACTGGATAATTTATTATCTCACATATGTGTTGTTTTGTATTTGATGGTCCCGTATTCGGTATATCTTTCCATAATTCCTTGTGTCAAACGGTGAGTGTAAGTGAGTTGGGTTTAACGCCGCTTTTAACAGTATTCCAGTTAGATCGCGGCGTGTCAGCTTAATGTGGGAGGAAAGCCCGAAGCGATGCAGGTCACGGGTATGGTGCTGACAAACCTAGAAACATAATCGGGGCGAACCGGGATTCGAACCCACAACCATAGGTTTCTGGCGTGCCCAAGGGACGCAACTCCGCACAGCGAATCGCGGCGCCTCAGACGAGAGGGCCACCCGAGCCCCCTGTGTCAAACGGTGATCTGTGTAGATGTGTGTGGCGTAACATGCTAAAGCTGATATTCGATGGTGTATATTTACCATGTAAGGGAATTTGCTATTGGTTTTGAAAAGCGTCTCATGTATGACGAAACCCCTGATAGGTTGATGGTATTGTCTTATGACATATAACGGTGTACAACTAGGTTCTTTGCATAATTAAACTCCTTATATCCGGACAATACCCTGACCAATGACATTTTCCCAATTAACAAATGTTTGGATGAATGATTCTTGGATGCAATGCCTAATATTCACCCTTTTATCGTATATGGACCATAGCAGTAATTATCGACAGGATGGGTGTCCTGATAAACGGTGTCCTGATTAACAAGGGTTATGTTTGCTGGTACATGACAAAGAACTAATCGTGAACTATAAAGCTATGATTTCAGAATGCATGATATTTCCATTTCCCATCATGTTCGAGATAACAGGGTTCGGCTTTTTACGTTGGCTCCCATAGCAACATTTGGAAAAAATTAATAATTTCGAGTAACGAGTCCCACAGTTTGCGAACAATGAGATGCACACAGTTTTTGATACCATGATTGAAACAGCAAGCTGTCTTATATTGATGGCAACTGCTGTTGCCGCAGCTTGGGGTCTTTCTTCATGCTGCCGTGCATATCGCTGTCACAAGAATATGTTAGAGAGTTAAGTCAGGAGCATGTGTAGTCCACTGCAGAGTCTGCAGGTTGTGGCTGATGTAGCCGTGGCGCGGATTTTCTCATCATTCATATCCGTTTGTATGCTGACCTTGTCTTAAATGGGATATTTACCCATTATGTAGCTCTAAAGACTAACATCTAGTCTCGGAAATAAACATATTTTACAATTTTTGAATTATGATAAAAAATATTATAAAGGGAGCCAAGAGACTTTCTTCCTTTTCAGAAACTGAAACTGCAATAATCTAGACTTGCCAAATACCATAGGCTTGCGTTGGTTGTTTTGGTTTTTATATCAGGGTCTGTATTTCAGTAGCTCGAAGCAATCACGATTTCATTCGGTAGTGGAGTGAACGCATTACATTAACACTCCGTGACATTTTATTCATCCTTGGGTATCCAGAGTATTATATTATCATGGTCCAATATCAAAATAGAATCCAGTTATGATAATTGGAATAATCGAGAAGGCGTTTTACTGAAAGAAGTCGGAAACGTTAATCTGCAATTAGTCTAGTATTTAGTATTTGAAATGAAAAATAAATGATTAAAGTGTCTATTAATATGTAATGGAAGGAAGCCCTGGTGGTTCGTTTTACGGACCCCTGCATGTGAAGAGCCGGGTTAGAATTGATCTTCAGCAACCCATGCTTGTGGTAAGAGGTGACTAACGTTGGCCAGGCTCGCTGTTGTGGTTGATACATGCTCATGATATACATCCGTCATATAGAGTTCGGCGTTAAACAAAGATTTTCCCGGAATTGACGAAATCTAGACATGCCCAACTATACGACACGACGCCCACCCGTGATATTAGTCCAAGCATTTTTAGACCCGTGTAGATCTGTCTATATTTGTTCCTCAGAAACCCATGCATGTCGTAAGAGGCGGTTAAAGGGATCGGGTGGTCAGGCTCGCTAACTTGGTAGATGTATGTCATCATCCTATTGTGTAGATCGATGCCATGATGTCAATCACTGGATCGTCTGGTAAAGTCTCGATTTACAGACCGTCCTCATATAGCTGATATATTGCCGTGTGCGACGTTAAACAAAAAACAAAAAAACAAACAAAAAGATTTCATCTTCAGTATGACAAACTGCATTATTTCTGCAATATATTTATACATGTCCCGTTATTTATTCCCATCAATATATCTCGAGCATACATGTCCGACAGTCATGGGGGAGCTTCTCGCGGCTACGGTATCGCAGCGAGACTACCACGGTTCCTCTACGCCAGCACCGCTCTCACTACACCTGTGCCATGATGTGATCTGAAGTAGTCTATGTAGTATTGCGACCATGTCGGTGGAGGCTGTGGTATCGCTCACCCCGCCCCCAATGAGGCGAGACCAAAGCCGCTGCTACACCACTCGACTCCAACAAGAAGTCTACAAAGAAGAGGTGTGTGATGGTAATCTATGACTTGACACAACAGGAAGAAGCAAACTGGAGCCGGCAGGGGGCACGCATCACAGCCGCGCTCGCGAAAAACAATATACAAAAGGCAGGTTAGTCCTTGCAGGATGGAACTGAGAACGTTGCACACCCACGTTTAGGTGATTTCTGACGGGAGCTGTCGAATCGTTGGAAGAGGAATGAAATGTTTACATTACAAGAGGGGGACATTGTACAGTCATAAGAATTTTTGCAGAATTAAAAAAAACAATCACATGCATGAAGTCGTATTTTATCACTGTGAAATATAAATCTAGTCTCTGAAATATAAATATGTTACAGAAAAAACCAGTTAAGTTATTTTAAGAAGTGTAATAAACAAGGGAGCCCAGCGACTCTTCATGTTCAGAGTAAACTATTATAGACTTGCAAGGACTGTATTGAATATATTTGTTTCAGCCAACTATTATAGACTTTCATGGGCTGTATTGAATATATGTGTTTCAGCCAACTATAAAAGACTTGCAAGGGCTGTATTGAATATATTTGTTTAAGCCAACTATTATATTCAATACAGCCCATGCAAATCTATATTTGTTTCGGCTAACTATTATAGATTTGCATGGGCTGTATTGGGTATATTTGTTTCGGCTAACTATTATAGATTTGCATGGGCTGTATTGGGTATATTTGTTTCAGGTCAGTATGACAGACTAACTGTGAAATAAAAAAACATGAATGCATACATGTTATACGACCCGTGAAGATCCAGGGTAGAATAGGTCCTCAGCACCCATGCTTGTCGTAATGGCGACTGTGCTTGTCGTAAGAGGCGATTAACGGGATCGGGTGGTCAGGCTCGCTGCTGATGGTTGATGCAGGTCATCGTTTATTCGATGCTCATGATGTCAATCACTGGATTGTCTGGTCCAGACTCGATTATTTACAGACTGTCGTCATATAGCTGGAATATTGCTGAGTGCGGCTTTAAACAACAAACAAACAAGCATACATGTTATGCACTAATGTTCCAACTTTCCAAGACGATAGCGCTGACTAACCAAGAATGAAACTCATCGTATATCAGGGGATCATAGCATCCTGACACACCTAAGGAAAACAACTGTGACGGGAGCTAATCTGGTTAACTTAGACGACCGGGTTATCCGTGCACCTGTTTTCGATATGAACATATTAACAATAAGCGTGTGATAACAATGTCATTAAAATCAGATCTTAGTTCTCGTAGCGATACAGATTGCATGTGATAACTAATTGCTTTGTCAATTTGGAGTCCCCTAGCGATACAGATTGCATGTGATAACTAATTGCTTTGTCAATTTGGAGTCCCCGAAGAATGAATTATGTCCCAGCATAAAAATACATATAGGGACAGTTATCTTTTTGGAATATGCAGTTGGTATTAGTATATGTTGATGGAAATATTATATGTGTAGCTTAATATCGAAAAGTGCAAATTAAAAAAAAATGCTGCGCTGGCTTTGATGTTACATGCGATTTTACGTTTACGAGTAGATAGCTTTACGATTTTTTTATCGAGGAAGGCGAAACCACAATCTCATTAAAATCAAATTATTCACTGCGACAGGTATTTCAATACAAGAGCCAGCTTCGTGCATATGTCCCGGTATATGAAATAAAGTATATAATTCATGTGTGTTTGCTTGTGTGAGTGACACGGTAATGCGCTACTGTTATGATTCTGTTAACTTGATTCACATCAACGCGCAATATCCAGAACAAATATAGCAGCGTCTGTGAGTCTCGCGGGTAACCAAGAAGGATAACGTTGTTGTGCGAAATGTTTAAGATTAGATATTTTACGACCGCTTGGTTCACATTTTCCAGGCTGTATTTAACATAAATAAATGAACGGATATCGACTTAACGCAATAAGTGAGTTGGCTCAGTCTTACATCTAAAACCCCTGGGCTACGTATTGAAGTATTAAGGATAGCGGCATGTATCTTGTAAAACGTGTTGTTTCTAACCGTACACGTGGTTCTTGTGGAGCGTATTCAAAATGCCATAATCCATTTTTATTCTTAATATTGCGAAACAATATAGATGTACTAGATACCTCACTTTTAGATTATTTCTGGGAATTGTCATGACATGGAAACAAAATGTTGATTATCGTCCATTGCTATCTTACTTTATCATTGGAGATATCTTTAGCTTCGTTCACGATATCACTTATTTGAGAGTGATCTCCCTTCGAAAAACAGATAAACTGGTTCCACTGTTGATACGCGCTGCGAACTTGACGCTTTTACTAGTTTACGTAGCCAGGAGCCCAGTCAAAGCATCAAGCTCCTTCCCAACGCGTGACACGTTGGGCCCCGTCTCTTGATATCACAAGTTGATGATGCGCATAGAGAGCCGGGAACCAGTTTACGGGCTATCGCTGTGAGGAGCTTGGAAAAAGCATGGTGGACTTTTTGATAGTAGGTCGTCAAGATATTGATAATGTCTATCCAAGCATTGCCATAGGAAAGAATACTTTCTGAAAATATCAAACTTGCAGGAGCAAACATCTATGGCTGAGTTTAAGACCTCAATCTTATTTCCTCGCTACCCTTGAAACATAGACAATAATAATAAGTGTATGTTAAAGCGTAAAACATTTGACTTTGAGAGTTACAAGTGATACAAATGCTGCAGACGGGAAGTGTGGACGGGCCACTTGGTGTCTGTTATGCACAGTACGGATTTGAGACCGCCGAGAACATTTTTTTCGACGAGGACCCCATCGCGGCTCTGGGCTAATACTGAGATAGATCTACTTGTTCCATAACACAGAACAAAGTTAGGGAACCCGATTGTAAAGACCCACTTGCTGATATGCATGCATTGTTCTAGGACTGTTGGAGGAATGTTTGAATAACTATTTTCCAAAGTATCTATCTATACTGTACATTTCCTTTCATAATTTGATGTGATTTCAAAACCTAACATGTTCCCCATTCCCTAGATTTTGTAGATTTCCAGGAAAGTTCTTATGAAGTTAAGCAGTGTACCTCTGAATATTGTAGTTTGTAAGTTATGAACAAATTCTTAATGGATAGCCAATTGCCTCTTCAAACAAGGTGAGTCACAGTATGGCTGAAATATTGCCGATGTGATGTAAAACCTTAACTCACTCACTCAAACAAGGTGCATGTTGGGTGTGAAATTAATTATTATGAGCATAAGTGCATTATCACATCTACCCATGAAGATCTGAGTTAGAATAGGTCTTCAACAACCAATGCTTATCGTAAAAGGCGACTATGCTTGTTTTAACAGGCAACTTAATTTGGAATCCTAGAGAAATCCCTATATTCTTAAACACAATATTAAACCCCATTTCACCTCACCTCACTTATGGTGTTTCAGTAAACATGTCCAGCGCACTACAGCGGGTGTTGCAGCAGGCTGCTGTCCAGGCTGCAGTACCATCAGGGAGTCTTGCTTTCAGGTGGGTGGGACTATCACTTGACATAGGTATATATGCACATACTAACATAATCCCACATTCATGTACATTAATGATTATCCCCTGCCCCAACAAAGGTGGCAGAGGATATAGAAACAGGCTTTGTCCGTCTGTCACATTTCGTTTCCGGAGTAGAGAACTTCAAAGTTATTAGCGATATCTTTATGATACTTACTTCACACATTCACCATATAATGTAGATGTTCCCTTTGCTATTTATGATTCCTCTGAATTTTTTTTTATTTTATTTTATATAAGTTTTATAAATTTGTACTTAGTGCCTGAACTGAATGAAAGTAGTGGGTTTCATTTCCGGAGCAGAACTAGAAAATCATTTAAGAGATGTATCTAAGAAACTTGGTAAACACATTCACCATATAGTGTAGATGCATGTGCTACCTATGATTTCCCCAATTATTTTGTTTTTATATAAATTTTATAAATTTGGACTTGATTTGATTGGAAGCAATCTTAATTTTTTTACCTCAGTTCTGTTATGTGACTCTCTATGAAACTTTGTACAATATCAGTCTGAGGCTGTTATAGTGTCTTAACCATTTACCTTACTCTGGGGCGACTATGCTTGTTGTAAGAGGCGGCCAACGGGATCAGGTGGTCAGGATCGCTGACTTGGTTGATGCATGTCATCGTATCCCAATTGCATGGATCAATGCTCATGATGTCAGTCACTGGATTGTCTGGTCCAGACTCAATTATTTACAGACCGTCATCATATAACTGGAATATTGCTTAATGTGGCGTTAAACAAACAAAACCTTACTCGGGTAACTAGCCCGTAATTGGAGGGCTGCAACAATACCTGCCTGTATGACAATGCTCTACATTAACAGTTCATGAAAATGTCTGAATGAGTGAATTGTGCAGTGCTCAAGTATAGCCTTGATATACTGGAAGATGATTATAACCTTTGTTTATAATTACTGTTTTACTAAAGCAACGTTTTGTACAAAGTTTTATGGAGATGCTCTACAGTAGCTCTTGTATTCAACCTCTTCCACAAGCAGGTGGACAATCTGATAATTGACAATGTCACATTTGATTGCACATATCATTGTCTTTTATAGATGACTTCGTATTCTTGTTAGTTTTTCAAACTGTTCAAAGCATCTGTACATGAACTGTTGTTCAATTAGATAAACTAAGTATGAATGTTTTGTGAAACAATATGGTGTATGGTCATCGGGAAAGAAATAAGTCAACGCACATGATCTGTAGGTACTTGGAGACAAATATATTAAGGATCATATGTCCCCAGCAACCTATGGTTCTCATAAGAAGTAGCTACCCTGTTGGGACTCTAGGTTTAAATTAGTCCCGTGCAACCTATGCTGGTTGCTGGATTGGGTGGTCAGGCTTGGTGACTTGGCAGGGATAGAAATTAGCACAAGACAGCTAGAATGAGACAATTTCACTAATGTTAAAGCTATTCTAAGAGCTAGTAGAATTTCAAAAGTTTTGAAGGTGTTTCTACATGTTATCACTGTTCGTGCTAGTCGACTTTCTTGGTTAATCCCTGGTTTAATGGATGTCATTGTATCCAAAGGGGGCACGGGTGGCCCAGTCGTCGAAGGCGCTGCGATTCGCTGTGCAGAGTTGCGTCCCTTGGGCACGCCAGAAACCTATGGTTGTGGGTTCGAATCCTGGTTCACCCCGATTATGTTTCTAGGTTTGTCAGCACCGTGCTCGTGTGTTTCACCGAAGTGGTAAACGTCTGAGACCTGCATCACTTCGGGCTTTCCTCCCACATTAAGCTGACACGCCGTGATATAACTGCAATACTGTTAAAAGCGGCGTTAGACCCAACTCACTCACTCACTCACTGTATCCAAATTGCAAGGATCAATGCTTATGATACACCGCTTGTGATACACCAATTTATCTCATTTATATCAACATAGAAGCCACTTTATAAGGTTGATGCATCATATTTGTTAAGGTGCTGTGTGTGTGTGTTACAGCACTACGGCCTGTCTGCATGAGATCAGGAAGATGGCCCGGATGAGGGTAGTGGACAACAGCTCACTGGGGAAAGCTGCACTGGCCTCAGGAAAACCACCTCGCGTCATTCATGTGTACAACAAGAAGGAGGTTGCAACCATTGGAGACAAAGTTCTCCTGGCTATCAAAGGGCAGAAGAAACGTGCCTATGTTGTGGGCGTGAAACAGAAACAGAGAGCTAACGTTCCCCGATTTGACAGTAATAATGTTGTGCTGATAGAGGACAATGGTGCCCCCACTGGCACCAGGATAGCTGTACCAGTTCCCTCCGTGTTGCGGGGGAAATCAGGGGACTTTACGAAGATTCTCTCCATCGCTACTAGATTTGTTTAGATTTTCGTCAGTAATGATGATAGTGTAGCATGCAGAATGTATGTTGAGTGAATGATAAAAAAGATTGGTAAATCAAAACATTTTTTTGTTCTTTAATGTTTTATGAATTATTATTCCTCCTCAGCCCCATTTCATCAAGTGATTCTAACAATACATACATCGTCTACTTGGGTTTGTTTAGGGGTGTGGTGATGTAGCAAACTATCTATATATCACGTGTTGCAATTGTTTGCCTTACGATTGTACTATGTAGATACTAGATTGGAAATTTAAAAAGTTGATGGTATTGTCAATAGTATTCACCACAATCAAAAGTTGCAATTAGTTATATAAGTACACTCAAAGGCAAAAGTTCTTGTGTTGTGGATTCTTTTCACATACAAACTTACTTCACAGTAACTTTTGCCTTTGTATATATAACATTCATTGTGTCAGAAAACTCAGTTTTTACAGTCTAATTTCAAACCTGTTATGTTGATAAGCAATGACTGACAACGTTGGATTAGAGTTACTTCCCTTTGGTTTGAGTAGCAAAAAGGGAAAAATATATGGTCAACTTTGACATTGTCGGCAATACTTTATTCATTTTTGTCACTGATAAGTATAATTATCAAGCCTAAAAGTTGGGTTCATACTATTCCAATACTATCTCATAGTGAAAATAGCCTCGATAGTTGCCCCTAGTTTGTTTCCAATTATCTCCTCCATCCTCCATGAAGACATATGGCTGGTATGTCGTGTAGTAGTTTTCTTTTACCTACGGGGTATCCAGGTCTTTTACCAATGAAAACAGGAACAAACATTTGTGAGCATTATATTGGTTCCCTTGACCCTAACCTTCTTACAGATGGCCATCATATATCGCAGGTAACTGATCACGTCACCATTAGTATTCTGGTAATCAGAAGTATTTAAAACATAACTCATTCAATTTCTCTCACAAGGACAGAGAGAGTTTTTTTATGTTTCAAAATCTTGTCCAGTGATGAAAACAACGCAAGAACACAGTGAATGACAGTGAATTTATTCCTGGCATGGGTATACAAGCACTAACAGCTGGGACATTCTGTACACATGTGGATTGCCTGTTATTTGCATGTGATATTTTAGTAAGGCATAATAAATACAACAATTAATTTCTAGTCTTAGACATCTGATGCCCTTCATTAAGATACACCTGTTCATTGACAGATAAATCCTCTTTGATCATGTCCAAAGTCATCAAATTAGGGCTGTAATGATACACTGTCTAGATACAATATATATCTTAATGGTAAGGATGCAATGATCCATAAACACTCTGCACTTGTCCTGTTACCATGGTGCAGTATACCATCACCATCACCATCTAAAATCAGTGGAGGCCCAACCAAAACATGCTTTGTACATTTGAATTAATTAAAGTGGCTTGAGAACACTTGGACATACTGTATGTGTATATATGGTATACCGTTTCCAAAAGACATACATAAGAGTGCCAAGAGGGAGATTTGAACTTGTTTCTGACTTCCTTGCCAAGGTGATCTGGAAACACTGAATTCCTGCCAGCTTCCAACACTATTCTGGATTCAAGACCTGAGCCCGGCCTGTTTCAAGACATTCCACAGTGACACTATTCTGGACATTCTGCACTAATAATTTCTAGGGTCTGTTACTTATTGCACCTGGCACTTATTTGACCCATTGTCATGCCTTTTTGATTGTATCCTAAAACTGTATTTAAAACTAATTTATTGATTATTCATTGATCTTATGTGGTCATTTACTGACCTCACAATTTAATTCTGTACGAACCTATTCCTGGATTACACCTTTGCATTTCAATTTGGGAATCACCTCATAACAGTATATAAATGTATTGTATTGTATTGTGTTGTTGTGTTGTACATGTATTGTATTGATACATGACCTCATGATACTTGTATAATGGTAAACTAAAACAGCAGTATATCATTACAGCCCTAATTAAAATTGTGAATATATCATGACCTAAATACGTTGACACTTTATAAATTTACATTTTTTGTCAAAATAATAATCATGTTTCATTACGTAAATCATGTTTTCTAGTTTACATGTTTTGAGAAATAAAATTATCTACATTAAATTCTATTCACAGCAATGACATATAAGTTAACATAATCTTAGAAGATTATTCCATATTGCTAAGGCCCCTACAAGTCCCTAGCCTGAGCACAATCATGGGTAACAACACGTGTACAAGGTGTGTTCAGCTGTCCAGTAATGTCTGCACTCGGCTAATGCTCTTCGTGAGGAACTCTGGTCCGCCTATCGTCTCTTTTATCACATCTGCAATCGTCTCTTTTCTGAAAGTAATAGCAGTGGTGGTGGAGGACAGTTTTGTTTGTATTTTGTTTGTTGTTTAACGCCACACTCAGCAATATTCCAGCTATATGATGACGGTCTGTAAATAATTGAGTCTGGACCAGAAAATCTAGTGATTGATGTCATGAGCATCGATCCATGCAATTGGGATCGATGACATGCATCAACAAAGACAGCGAGCCTGACCACCCGATCCCGTTAGTTGCCTCTTACGACAAGCATAGTCGCCTTTAACAACAAGCACAGGTTGCTGAAGGCCGTTTCTAACCCGGATCTTCACGGGGCGGTTTAGGAACCAAGCCATGCATTATTTCAAACAGAACTCTGTACAACTACACAGTCTTTCTTCATACCAAACCTGATGATAAATATTTGAGATGGAGGAGAAGTGCTGAATATAACTATAGAATTGGTCCTTTGCTTATGTCCTAACCTACAGGTGTTTGTTCAAGTTAACTGTGGTTTGTGGTCAGCTTCTGTGACTGATTGTGTGTCATACTTTCAGTCATTGTCTGCCTTTCAGTCGCAGTGGAAATCATTCACTCACTTCACTTTCTAAATTCTAACTCTTGAACCACCAAACAGTTAAAGTGAAACTTGATTGAAGTTAGTAAGCTAGTATGAACCAACAGCAAAGTCAAGACTGGTCCCTGTCAGCAATCCAATAACAACATCCGCAGATTTCTTAACTCACGTTATCGTTCCTATGACAACATCCACAGAACAGTCCACTGGTTTACAGGAGGAGGTGCTAGGCTCCAACAGGAAGGTGATCACCACCTTCCGTACCCGCCGTGTGTTCAGGAACGAGACACTCACACTGGAAGGAGAAGGATGCCATCTCAGCCAGCATCATACAGGAACAAGCACAATGTCAAACATTTCCTCCATTAACCTACCGGTAACAAAATCACAGAAGCATTCTGTGCCAAATACATTTCTTTCAACAAGATACAACTTTGTGCGTGTTTCCTCATTAAATTTAGTCTTATCATATGGCAGCGTTGGTAATTAAGCATGCAAATCCATAACCCTACTGTAATGTAAAAAATACAGTCTCATTATGACATTTCGTCCGACCAATCAGAACATCACTTACCAGATCAAGAAAGGGACAGTAGGAATGTGTTTTCCAAATATGCAACCTCGAAAAGGTTAACACAGGGTATGCTGAACGATGACCGATTCCGATCATCAAAATCATTGTCTATCGCTCGTTTCAATGGGATAAACATTTGAAACGGGAGACTTCCCAAAGCACGTGGGAAATACTGTCATACAATCTCGGCCATCTATTAGACATATCCCGAAGGTTCTTTTGTTCCACTTTCAAATTTTGAATCAAACACTGTCAAAATATTTTTTAAAGTGAGTCTGGAATGGAAGTCACCCGTTTGAAACTAGTGCAGTAAGCTAGAGAAAGAAGTTTTTGGATTGGCTAATGTCAACTGATTTTTTGTCAATTCACTCGTCGGTCAAAGTTCTCGAAAGGTTTGTTCTGACTTGACTTGTAACGGAATGTCCTCATATCTTTGTTTAGCAGGTGGTGAGAACTTTGATCTGATTCTAATATAGATTGGGTTGGAATACTACCAGTATCAGCAGAATCTTTACCAAAAGGAAATTTGACAAGACTAGGGCTTGTATTTGGGCCTTAAGTATCAAGACTGTAGAAGTATTTTGACATTCTTTTCTATGTCGCATAGCCTAGTTTGTATATGTAGAAGTAAGATTGTAACTCCAGCATCTACACAACAAAGTACGACCACAGACACAGGATCATCATCTATTACATACCAGTAATCATTAATGGCCACTTTGTGCCTGAGGTCAGCATCACTGATCTGGGTTGCGAGATTTCGAGCCCCTGCTGTCAACCTAGAGATCTCATTCAGCATCTGTAGGTGGAAACATTGCAGCACAAGGTTATTGAAATAGCATATGCAAATAATAACTGAATTTTCTGCAGTTCGTTGTCGGAGTGGACCACATGGCCAACTTGCCCTACCTGTGGTAGCTTATCCCTGCTGGAGTAGCTGTCCCTCAGTCTTGCACAGTCCACACCGTCCACAATCAGACGACCGGCTAGGTGCGACCACGGTGAAGAGGAATCTAGTGACAATTATGGAGTAGGAATGTCATCGTATATCGCAATATCGATGTATCAATACATTTTCAATGTTCTTACTGTATCAATACAAATTTATGAATATCAAAACTATATTATTAATTCAATGCCACAACCACTGTTACATTTGTTAAGATAACCATGGTTAAATAATACAACGCAAAAATTCATACCTAAACATTTGACTGATCAGCCTAGTTCATAGTTAGCATTCAGTTGCTTAATTGAAGGTCTAGATAGGAATATTTGTATCTATACACATACAGAATAACTAATTTTGTTATTAATTGATATATCGATATATTATGATACTTTTGAGTCATGATATCAATGCTAAACTTTCAAATCAATGACACCCCTGGTGTAGAGCAAAATATATCAACAACCTTTCCTGATGAATAACGATATTGATAAAACAATCTGTTATTTTGAATACTTCAGTAGCTACAGCCAAGTGTCTGATGAGTAGCGGTACCTGCTAGATGCGTTGTGAGGACCACAGAGTCTACTGTCTTGTGTTGCACCACGTCGTACGTGACAGACATCTCCACTCCGCCGTACAGGAACAGGAATACATCTCGGGCAGGACTCCGCTCCTTTACCCTCCACTCCAGCACCCTGCAACATGGGAGGAACACCAGGTGTTGGGAGACATGATAACATAAAATGTTGTACCACTGTAGCTCACCTGGATATGTAGACAATAAAGTTAGCCACTTAACAAAAGTTGCTGTCAGCATTGATATTCAATCATTTTCATTGTAAATACTGTAGTAAAGCTAACACTTAAATCCATGATTTGAACAAAACGTGATATCATCATAAAAGTTAAAACATAGAGGCCAGTTCAAGTTTGGCTCTCTCATTGCGAGAAGAGTAACTGGGCCAAATATGCATTGGGAGAATTTAAGAGCATGGTCACCAAAAATCTATGAAAAATGGAACACATATATTGAGCCCCACTACCAAGCATGCTAACTACACATGTACCAAATATCATTACATTTTGTACAAAAATGGCAGAGAAAGGTCCATAAAGAGGTTTTTCAATATCATTATAAGGCTGCCTAGGTGGCCATAATGAAAATCGGATTCTAACATCACTGGTGGAGACAAGCAATGGTGGGTCCAGTGGTTTCTGAGAAGAAGACTACAACAGACAATACACGATAGACAAACATGCTACTACATAAGCTCACTTGACTTTCAGTCAGGTGAGCTAAAAGTATGAACAGGGCATTTGTTTTACGGTTCAACCTAAGATACAACCATGACACTGACTGACCTGTGGAGTGCCCCAAGCCTGTGCTGTAGCCTGTCCAACTCGTCCACTCCATCAGCGGCGGCAGTGTGTGTGCCCTCCAGCATCTGTAGCTCCTGTCTCTGGCCTTCCGCCTCCAGGTCCGACTGCCTCTGTCTCAACTCACTGTGCTGCCTGGAGATACAATACATACACAGCACTGGCTTACACACCCTGACTGCAGAGACAGACACAGTCATTGTGCTAAGATCATAAATCACATACTTTACCATAAAGATCCCATTGTGGATAACACACCAGGACCATTTTGAAATTTGTTTGTTTTTTGTTCATGTGCGACACTCAGCAATATTCCAGCTATATGACGTCGGTCTGTAAATAATCGAGTCTGGACCAGACTATCCAGTGATTGACATCATGAGCATCGATCCACGCAACTGGCATATAATGATATGTGAGTCTAACCACTCGATCCGTTAGTTGCTCCTTAAGACAAGCATGGGCTGCTGAAGACCTATTCTAAATCAGATCTTCACGGGTAACCATTGTGAAGCCTCCTGTTTCATCAGACTAGCCTATTCTTGTCAGGTCATTTGTCTGCTGCTCAAGTTCTCAATTTGACAACTGATATTAAATGACATCATGTAGGCAGACCAATAAACCACTTATATAGTGACATGCGTGCATCTCTGAAACCACTCTGGCTACAAAGTTAACTTTGCATTGATGATCCAAGTATGTGGTGTCTATAGAATTCAGATCCTATTTTAAAAATGGCAGCCTTATTGTAAATATTATTTTCGTCCATGGAGACATGTATGCATGTTTTGTGTTATTCCATGTACATGCATATTGCTGGCATGTGGTACAGAATGTTCTGTGCTTTCAACTTTTATATTTATCGTTACCCCAATCTCATTAAAATCAGACCTTAGTTCTCACTACTGCTAAACAAAGAATTGAAGACATCCCATTAGGGGTAACATCAGAACGACCAATCAGAGCGTCGCTTACCAGATCATGAAAGTGACAGTCGGAATGTGATTTCTAATCATACCACCTCGAAAACTTTAACACGGGGTATTGTGAACGATAGTTACGGGTTAAACGACAAAATCCATACAATCTAGACCATCTATTAGCCATTCCAGAATGTTCTTTTGTTTAGGTTTCAAATATGTAATCGAGAATTTGTCAAAACATGTTTTGAAGCGAAGTCGCCGATTTGAAATTAGTGAAGTAAAGCACGAGAAAGCTGCCTTCTGATTGGTCATTCCATTGGTCAGTCAGAGTTCGCGCAAGGTCGGTCTGACCTGACCCGTAATGGGATGTCCTCAGGTCTTTGTTTAGTGTTAGGGAGAACTAAGATCTGATTTTAATGAGATTGATCATTACCCTGAATAGTGAACCATTATAATTAAATGTTCCAAATACACCACAAAATGGCAGTTGAGCTACAGAGCTTTTAACATTCATAAACCTTCTAAAACAAAGATCTTGTAAAAAAATAAACCTCTTCATACTAGATTTACATAACATGGACTATTCAGGTTTCACTGCATGTCAACTAGATTTTGTGAAAATTAGGAACAAATCACATCAGTGCCAATAAAAAATTACTCGGGCTTGTCCGGGATTCGAACCCGGGACCTCTCGCACCCAAAGCGAGAATCATACCCCTAGACCAACAAGCCAAGCTGTGGGAGAGATCTGAAGTGTTTTACTTACACATATCTAAGATCAGTACGTTGGTTTGTTTTCCATATTTATCCTTAAAAAATGGATTATTCTGGTACATGTATACCGATTTGGATTTGGCACAATTTCAACATTTAATTTTATTACAGTTGCTATTTTATAATAGGCAACAGCATGATATGGTTCTCCTTCATGTCAGTTTTCTCATTGAGATAGCATAAGCCAACAAGCACCTGTCAGGGGACTCGTATATCAATGGGCTATTTATAGACACAGTCAAGCCCAAAACATTCCTCTGTTTCCAGCTTGAAAGCTAGGCTACTTAACATCACGTTTAAGCCCTGCTATGTGGGGCTATGTGGGGCTATAGTGTACTGATCTATATTTTACTGCTGGTAAAGAATAGCAGCCTTGTGATGCAGGGCAAACAAATTATTTTCCTGTTTCTATTGATGTCTCCCTAAGTTTTGCAAAGTCACAGCAACAAAAATCTGATGCAAGAACACTCAGTATAAACCTCTACAAGTAATAAGGTTTTGTGTTAATATAAATTGAAAACCTTGTTGTGCAAAATAAAACAAGTTACTGTCTAGAACATGTAAAATCAACCTTCAATTTAATGTCATGATTCTGATGTTTACATTGAAAATGTTTTCCTAGATGATCGACATCAAACAAACAATCTCATTGTCCTCAAAATAATATCCTCTGTTCATAATCAAATGGCTCCATGAACCATCTCACAAATAAACTTCTTTATGTGTCTTATGTCACAGTGAGTTGTTTCTTACACTACACTGAATAATACTTCAGGTACATCCCAGCATCTCAGCTTCATGGAAGAGGCAAACTTTGTGATGCAGCTCCTCGACATTTACTACTTTGCTGACATCCATGGCATAGGGAAGGGTAACCAAAAATCATAATGAGGACAAATATCGGATTCAAACCCAAATTCTGTGGATTCTGGCATATCCAAGGGACCACCTTTTCTCACAACCCAGGCAAGTTACTTTTTGCACTACTTCAGGTTCTTTGTATGCCAACCATGTTTGTTTGAGTTTTTTTAGTTTGGTCAGCAGAAATACAATTTTATTATTTTTTTTATTTTATTGTTTTTAGAAAGACGCACCTGTTACATAAATGGGCTTATGCCCAGGGTAGCAGAAAGCCCATGACATAAAGCACAACTTATCAGTACATCTTACTTTGTTGTTTTTTTTACAGAAAATAACATACTTCTCACTCACACATTCACTCTTGTTTATATATCATATTGCAGTTTAGGAAAGTACATGGTCTCAAACATTAAAATCTTAAGTACAAAACTAAAATTAAATTGAAAGCTGCTCCTCATTTTCGAAAAGTTGATGATACAGCATCCAAGCACCATAGAATTTCTGTTGATTACCTGTCTTGAAAGCAATATCTTTTTCAATGTTGTATCGTGAAAAAGCTTCCTTTTTATAAACATGAAAATAAGGTTTTGTATATTGGAATTTGCATCTATAAATATAGTATTTTGCAATTAGTAAAAGTAAATCAAACACTTTATCTGTTTTTATGTTCTCTTTAACTCCAAAAAGTATCAATTCTGCACAAAATGTCATATTATAAACATGAAAGCACTGGTCGATCCACAATGACATTTCATCCCAAAATTGTTTTATTACATCACATTCCCAAAACAAGTGAGTAATTGTTTCCTTTTCATTGTGACAGAAGAAGCACAAATCATTCTGAGCATAATTGAGTAAATACAGAGAAGTATTAGTGGTGAGAATTCTGTTTGGGATTAATTTGGGAGACGCCCTTCTCAAACCAGCATTTCAAGAAAAATGATTTCCTATTAATTTTAATATTAGGGTTATAAAAAACTGGTTCAGTTAAAAAACTACTGAAAGATTCTGGCTTGATTTTCTTATCAAGCACTATAAATGACTGAAAACAACTTTTCCAAAACTCATTACTTATCAAAGATAATTTTCTTTAAAAAAACGTCACACCAAACTCACCAAGTTTACACAAATAAGGATATGTAGATTTAAATAGGTGCTTCCATTTTTGATCACCTGAGGACACAAGTCTCCTTATCCATGTGGCCTTAAGAGATGTTACATTTGAAAAGATATTCACCATACCTAAGCCCGCTTGCTTAACAGGTTGACAAACTTTAATCCTCTTTACTTTGTCTCGTTTATCACTCCAAAGAAATTTAAAAAGCATAGCATTTAAAGTAACAAGAAAATCATTTGGGGGAGAAATACAAATTAAAATAGCTATTAGAAAAGCACCCATAAGGAAAATAATGACACCAAACTGTTTCATAGCAAAAAGACGTATCAAGAAACTTGCAGTATACAATGAGTGGTATAAAAATCAAGCTCTGTGCTACCTTACTATGAACTTGTTTTTCTGAATTTGTGTTGTGTTGTGTTGTGTTGTGTGTTGTGTGTTGTGTTGTGTTGTGTTGTGTTGTGTTGTGTTGTGTTGTGTTGTGTTGTGTGTGGTGTGTGGTGTGGTGTGGTGCGGTGCGGTGCGTGGTGTGGTGTGGTGTGGTGTGGTGTGGTGTGGTGTCAGCTAAGTATGAAAGTTAGTTTCAATATAATATGGCTCGGATATTGAAAATTGAATTTGAGCCTCAGATTCAGGTGATGTCAGTGGTGAGTACAAACATGTCAAGTTTCAGCTTCATTGGTCCAGTCATTTTTATGAGAAGATCTTTACAGACGACACATAACTCTGGACAAGCAGGCCATGACACAGCTCTCTTGACTTTCATTAACCAAAGAGCTAAAACAAATCAGGCCTCAACTTCTTAAGTCGGTTCTAAGCAGAACTAGATTTTTTTCTATAACAAGTCTGACATTCAGACAGTTTGGCTTATGGAGGATTACAGGTCACCTGGTTGACCAGCATATCCTGACATTCAGGAAGTAGTGTGATTGTGGCAACTAGAAGACCTTTTCATGTTTCATACATAACATACAGTTTCTGTTGAATTACGTTTCATGCACAATACGAATCAAACATCAATCAATCAAAGTCATAAGATCTTTGTAGGTTGCATTAACTGTTAACCAATGACCATTTATCAATCAAGCAAACAATACGTTCTTCTTTCACCTGGAGACATGTGAGATGTAAGTTATATAACAGTGATTCCATGCACAAGGGTGAGTTACAGTCAGCCACCAGTCTGCTTGTCACCAGACAAGTAAAACACTGGAAGCTGTTTCCATGGCTACATAAATCATTCGTACTGAGCTTTACACAAAAAAATGGTGCAAAATAGCAATATGGTTGCCATGGAAACAAAATATCATCGAATGGAGAAATGAGATAATCATGCCAAAGTTTCAGTTATATTTTTTATTTGGTCTCACAAATGGGAATTAAATAAAATTCAGACATTTCTGAGGCAAGGAGAAAGAAATATAAACATAATTCTGATCCCCCCAAAATGACAAAGAGCACACGCACAATCACACACAACCGCACACACACACACAAAAATGACTTGACACTCAGACACAGTATGCTGACTCCGAGCTGAACAGTTCTTGTTTTAGCCCCTAATGCCAGGCACCAGACAGGGTAACAACAAGTACATTCTTTTAACATTTTATGTATGACGTTTCCGTGGATTGAACCCTGATCTTCCGCTCTCCGGGCATACGCTCTACCACAAGACCACGGAGGCGGTCTAAATCCTATTGAACAAAACACCATAGAAAGTCTTTACCTTAATGCTAGCGCCTTCTCCTCTTCACTCTTCCTCAACTCTGAAAATAGTAAATATATTTATATCACTGTCCTACAGCCATGATGGCAACTAATAACACTGGAAACTGAAACAAGTGAGTATGGTTTTACGCCGCCTTTAGCAATATTCCAGCAATATCATGGCAGGGGACACCAGAAATGGGCTTCACACATTGTACCCATGTCGGGATTCGAACAGGGGATGAGCGAACGCATTAACCACCAGGCTACCTGACCGCCCCTACTGAAACAAGATCTATGTGGGGCTGGTGGATCAGTGAATTACGTTTCCTTCTTCGCTCTCACAGAAGCATATACAAAGATATCGGCATGATGAGATTCATAAACATCTTCAGAAACCTCAGAAATATCGATATTTTTCGTTTTAAAATGCTAGGAATACTCTTTAGATTTTTGCAGACTGTAAACCAAAGGCTTACATGAAAATGTACCAAAGGTTTACACTAATCCAGGAAACAGTGTGTCAAACATGAATGATAGGCACTACAATGAGTTGTATGAGCTATGTGCAAATGCATGTAGGCTTCCACGTCCATTCCAGCCCAAACATGCATCGAATCAGATTTATGTCTCATGATGTATGAGGTAAAAGAGTACTGTTTATTACCCACGTGGTGAATATACAAGTGGTAAGATACTAAATCCGTACATCACACGTGTTGTACAAGGTTGACCTCGTTTTGTTTCGTTTGATTGGATAACCGGTACCCTTATCACACCTGAATTACTTTTTGCATTCATAAAAACATTACGAGACGTCATTAACTTTTACAACTACAAGGCAGAACTAAAGGAATCTCATGAATGCAAACCAAACAAGACAGTCACACTCATCAACTTCACTTTGCATTCTATATTCGTTATGCATACAGCTAATACAGACGTTATATACACGAGCTACATGTATATCCATTGCAATGTACGACTCCTGATAGATCGAGGGTCTCTATGAGCGTGACACACCCGACCACTTTCGCAACTTTCAATTTGATTTAACATAAAAGGTTAAGCATGGTGAAATGATGTCAGTTTAAACTATCTGGACAGATATGTAGACTTACGTTGGATGCTCCGGTTGTGCCATCAGTGTCCCCTTCGAAGCGTATTTTGTGACACTGCTTCCAAAGATGTTTGTTTATGAATAAACATACACGACTGCACGACCAGATCATTCCAAGTGAACCTATACAAATCATTCGAAAACTCTGTGGAAGTGTGCCTGTCGTCTGTTTTTGTGGCCCAAAGCACCCCAAATGTGAAAAATAACATTCCCTATTTATCTCTTGCGTAGATCATGGTTGTCTTTTTTTATTCCTTGCACTTCATTCAAAGCTGTCACTAACATGCGAGCATATGAGTTTGTTGATTTCTATGTCTTCAGTATAGTCTTACAGTTAACATAAACGTCTTTGGCAAGCACTCTGATTTCCTTCTTCCAAAATGGTACGGACAGGATATAAATTCAGCTGACAGATCAGGGAAACCGAACAATTTTGATTGCACAGCCATTTAAAGAAACTCATGAACTTTCTATGGTATCTGACCTCACTCTTGCTCAGTGAGATACCATAGAAAGTCCACTTGTTTCTTAAAATGGTATCTAACGAGAATGGGTATAGAATTCTCTCTGTATGTCACCTTGAGTCTGGATGAGCAGGTGCTCCTTGAGGCGGGCCACTTCCTCAGCCTCCGTCTCTGTCACAGCAGGCTCCTCACCCAGGTCTTCCAGCTGACTGTCAATGTCAGCCAGCACTGGAACATGCAATGTGAAACATGCCACGTGTATCCCGCAATGTGAAACATGCCATGTGAATCTCACAATGTGAAACATACCACATGAATCCCCCAATGTGAATGTGAAAGATATCACATGAATACTGCAATGTGAAACACACCATGTCAATCCTGCAATGTGAAACATACCACATGAATACCGCAATGTGAAACATACCACATAAATGCTTCAATGTGAAACGTACCACGTGAATCCCACAATGCGAAACATACCACATGAATGCTTCAATGTGAAACATACCACGTGAATCCCACAATGTGAAACATACCATGTGAATCCCACAATATGGAACACATCATAAGAACATGTACTGTGAAACATGCCATGTGAATCCCTCAACGTGAAAAATACCATGTGAAACCCATAAAATGTGAAACATGTGATATGAGGCAAACAACCTGAAGCCTACAATGTGAAATACATGAGACACATAACATAATTTCAAAAGACTGTAATGTAACATAATGTAATATTTAAGGAGTACCTATGATATAACACCAATCTCAGAAGTAAAAAGATGGAAACATTCACATTCAACCATGTATATACAGGCAACTCACAAAAACAATGACATTTATCATCACTGTGTCCTGCTTTGTACCCATTAATATCCAAAATGGCAAACCAATCACATCATAAAATCAATCAGGGATCAGGGAGGAAAGTTAACTCAAAACACTAACAAGGCTTGTCAGAATTGTTTTCTGCAAGACCTGCAAAATATTACTTGTACTTATAAAATAAGAAGACTTGCAAATTTCAATCTTTAATTTATGACAAATACATTCAAATATTAAGACTCAGTCTGAACATATACATCAAGTGTTTTAAAAATATTTAACATTGTTCATTACAAGAAAGACCCGGAAGATTGTGCTAAATGTCTAGCGCAGAGATTTGACAGTGGGAATCAAGAGGGCAACATGTAATTTATAGCATGTGTGAAAACATTTACAGGCAAAATGGGCCAGTAGAATCATAATTTTATTAGCCCAAGGTAATTTCTACAAGCCTTGGGCATATGGGCCAGCATTTAAATTCCCTCCCTGGTGAGACTGTTCAGCTAGATGTTGATGTGACACAACCAGTAGTATGTACTCACAGTTGTCTATAGATGCTAGGTCGGAGATGACTCTTTCTGCCTGCGTCACCACCTCATTCACCCCAATACAAAGTCTCTCCTTCTCGTCCTGCAATAACACACAGCAATCTACACACAAAGAACATACATTTTTAGTTAAAGATGTGAGATCCACTGCAGGGTCATCAGAATTCCCTGCATGTGTCTTGTGGTGAGGTGAGGTTAGTTGGGGTTTAATTCAAGAATATTGCTCTAATATAGCGACGTGCATGCATAGCGACGTGTGGGTGTTGGGGGGGACTGCTTTTAATAGTCCAGACCAGGGGTCCGGAAAATTTAAAATCCCAATCGGACATTTGCATTTAGGCCACGCCTCCTGCAAATAGCGTATTTTAGTACGACTTTTTACACACACATTACAAGTTGTTACGTATTCATAATATGATGAATTATGAATTGTTTCAATTTAAATTGTTTAATTCACCGGACAATTAATAACAAATAATATCATTTTAGATATATATGGAAAACATACGTTTGTTTCTGTTATAATAACGACTATTATCCTATATTTGGTTATCACGTGACCTCACGGGAAAAGGGTTTTTTTAAACTAAAGATTATTTAAAAACAAGACAGATAATATAATCATAAATACTAAAATATCGTTGATAGCAATAGTTATTTGAATACTTTTTTCATCTGTTCTTAATTACTGACCATAAAAAAATTTGATATCGATCGTCACAGAAAGCAAAATGGCGGTCAATCAAGATTCAATATACGACCAGCTACTGAAAACAATAAAATCTGCAAATCCTCATTGTATGTCAACCAAGTGAAAGTCGTTAGCCACGACTTACAAAATGATCATTCAGACTTTGAGGGTTTGGCAGATCCGCTCGACTGATTTGCATCAGTCGACTGGCTGTCGTCACGCTTTCGCTTCTTGTCTGAGGTTACGTATCGTAGCATTGTGAGGATAATGAGGTACATCGATGATACAAGGTATTTATGTACAGTTGTTAACACATTTTACTCAAATTAACAAGATGTTCTCAGTAATTAATCCTCGATTAATCAGTGTCAACTCAGTTTATTGCCTATTACAGTGATTGACCGATTGGACTATCATGTAGGTACAATGTATTTACAGCAATCAAAACAAACAAAGCTTGTCAGTGTAGATAATCTTCATTGTGTTACAACTGCAGACAGAAACTGCTCAGTCCTAACTGTTGATCACGTCCGGTCAAACTTTAAGAATGTCCGGACAATACTTTTTAAAATGTCCGGACAGAAAAATTTAAATGTCCGGTAAGCAATATTTTAAACCGGACATTTGAGATTCCCAATCGGACAAATCCGGCGCATATGACGGTTTCCGGACCCCTGGTCCAGACTAATGCCAATTTATAGTGCTAGTGCACTGAGATACCATGCCGCTGTTTAACATAAATACCCCACTCAGACACAGTATCTTGATTCCGAGCCAACCAGTCTTTGTTTTATCTCCTTAATGCCGAGCACCAGGCAGGGTAACAACCAGTACCTTCTTCTAAAGTCTTTTGGTATGGTGCAGTGGGGGATCGACCACACGACCTTCTGCCCTCCAGGCGGATGCTCTAACACGACACCACAGAGGCGGTCATATATGTATTGAGAGTCATTAGCAGAGGCTAGAGAATAATGCCTGAGTTTCAGTCTACAAGATATATTTAACAAAGCGTAACATCATAAACAACCTCTGTTGAATTAAGCCAGTTATTATGTATACATAACGCCCTCCTCAAGGGTAACATGGATATATCACATGCAGAGGTGGGGGCTAACCAATTTATACCCCAACCGCGATGTGCCTTATACAAGGATGCAAAACCATGAACCGAGGCTTGCTCCCCTCTCATAGGAATCGAATTACCTGACCTCAGCACATTGCACGCATGGGGTCACTAAGATAGATTAACAACCTGCCGAAACAATGGGCATAACACACACTAGTGGTATGAGAGAGAATAGCAACACCCCTACCTTGTGCAGGCACTGTTTAGATACAGCAACACCCCTACCATGAGGTTTTGCAGACACTGCTTAGATATAGCAACACCCCTACATTGAGGTTGTGCAGACACTGCTTAGATATAGTAACTCCCTTCCTTGAGGTTGGGCAGACACTGTTTAGAGATAGCAACACCCCTAGCTTGAGGTCATGCAGACACTGGTTAGAAATGGCAACATCCCTACCTTGAGGTTGTGCAGACACTGTTTAGAAATGGCAACACCCCTACCTTGAGGTTGTGCAGACACTGTTTAGATATAGTAACTCCCTACCTTGAGATCGTGCAGACACTGTTTAGAAATGGCAACACCCCTACCTTGAGGTCGTCCAGACACTGTTTAGAAATGGCAACACCCCTACCTTGGGTGACACTGTTTAGATATAGTAAATCCCTACCTTGAGGTTAGGCAGACACTGTTTAGAGATAGCAACACCCCTACCTTGAGGTTGTGCAGACACTGTTCAGAGATGCATACACCCCTAGCTTGAGGTCATGCAGACACTGTTTAGAAATGGCAACACCCCTACCTTGAGGTTGTGCAGACACTGTTTAGATATAGTAAATCCCTACCTTGAGGTTGTGCAGACACTGTTTAGATATAGTAACTCCCTACCTTGAGGTTGTGCAAACACTGTTTAGAAATGGCAACGCCCCTACCTTGAGGTTGTGCAGACGCTGTTTAGATATAGTAACTCCCTACCTTGAGGTTGTGCAAACACTGTTTAGAAATGGCAACGCCCCTACCTTGAGGTTGTGCAGACGCTGTTTAGAGATGCCAACACCCCTACCTTGAGGTTGTGCAGACACTGTTTAGATATAGTAACTCCCTACCTTGAGATAGTGCAGACAATATTTAGATATAGTAAATCCCTACCTTGAGGTTGGGCAGACACTGTTTAGATATAGTAAATCCCTACCTTGAGGTTGGGCAGACACTGTTTAGAGATGCCAACACCCCTACCTTGTGGTTGTGCAGGCACTGTTTAGAAATGGCAACACCCCTACCTTGAGGTTGTGCAGACACTGTTTAGATATAGTAACTCCCTACCTTGAGGTTGTGCAAACACTGTTTAGAAATGGCAACACCCCTACCTTGAGGTCGTGCAGACACTGTTTAGAAATGGCAACACCGCTACCGTGAGGTTGTGCAGACACTGTTTAGATATAGTAACTCCCTACCTTGAGGTTGTGCAGACACTGTTTAGAAATGGCAACGCCCCTACCTTGAGGTTGGGCAGACACTGTTTAGATATAGTAACTCCCTACCTTGAGATAGTGCAAACACTGTTTAGAAATGGTAACACCCCTACCTTGAGGTTGTGCAGACACTGTTTAGATATAGTAATTCCCTACCTTGAGGTTGGGCAGACACTGTTTAGAAGCAACACCCCTACCTTGAGATAGTGCAGACAATGTCAGAGATAGCAACACCCCTACCTTGAGGTCGTGCAGACACTGTTCAGAGATGCCAACACCCCTAGCTTGAGGACGTGCAGACACTGTTTAGAAATGGCAACATCCCTACCTTGAGGTTGTGCAGACACTGTTTAGAGATGGCAACACGCTCCCTCTTCATCTTGGCCTTAGCCCAGCGCTGACACGCCTTGTAGCAGGAGTGGACCTCTTCCTGAAACAAGGACCAACATTCAAATTTTGTTTGTGTGTTGTATAACACCACACTCAGCAATATTTAAGCTACACAATGGCTGTTTGTAAATAATCGAGTCTTGACCAGACAATCCAGTAATTCACATCATGAGCATCGATCCATTGAGATACAATGTCATGCATCAACCAAGTCAGCGAGTCTGACCACCCAATCCAAATAGTCGCCCCTTCCGACAAGCATGGGTTGCTGAAGACCAATTTCGAACCTGGATCAAGACGGGTAAACATTCAAGAAGACTGGGTGGACAAACGGAGCAAGCAGTCATGTAACACAGGCACCCAAGCAGTAGATAACAAGGTGCTTGACATCAAGGGCTTCACAAATTGTACCCTTGTGAGAAATAGATTTGATAAATCAATATCAATGAGGGGTCACTCTCGAGGCTAACCACCAACTGTACCTTTGTAATCTGTGAGTTTCTCAGCTGACTGAAGAGCATCGGTTCCTTCTCTGACACAATGTGCTGCTGTCCTTCCACCTCTTCTTCATCCCTGTCAGGGAGACATTGATGTCAGTACAACATTACTCTGTCATAGCACTTTGCACATTTTGATACTTTAAGGCATACTTAATCACAAATGCATGACCAAATTATATTTGAAAAAAAGGGGAAACGTCCCCAAAATGAAAAATTCTGCCACTGTGGGGATTCCCCTTAGTGGTGTTAAAATGGGTTCCCCGATGTTTGACACGCTACGCAAGGCTGCCTGCTTCTGCCACTGATTCTTTAAGACATTATGTCTTCTTTCTGTCTGCACATCCATTTGATTACCATGTCCACAACTTATGTAACAAAACTGAAGATGCCTTCATGTTTACTCAGGGGATTTATCCCTGACAGGCATTTACTGTGTGGAATAGGGCTGCGGGAAGTTGGTGTTTTTTTACTCAAACAGGATGTTAGTAATTAAACGCTTGTTACAGATTGATTAATTAAAATAACAATTAACAATATCAAGATCAAAGGTTGTTTCATACATTGAACAATGTATGCAATGGGTTTTTTTTGTGCCTCTTGTGACAAGCATCATGTACAGAGGATCAACACTACGCTGGAATCTCTCTGAATGCAGACACTGACCTTTCTATCTGCTGTTGGAGTCTCTCGTACATGTCGTCCTTCACCTGTGTCTCGGTGGCCGTCAGTGTCTGGAGACGGAGCACCTCCTGCAAACTGTCTGCTTCTAGCGCCTGCAGGGAGACACCCATACAGATCAAAACATGTTGCATGGAGTACTGATTTCACAAAACAAGTGTCCAAATGTTTGTTTATTTGTTTGTTTGTTTGTTGTTAAACGCTGCACTCAGCAATATCACAGCTAAATCACGGCGGTCTACAAATAATCAAGTCTGGACCAGACAATCCAGTGATTGACACCATGAGCATCGATCTACGCAATTGGGATACGATGACATGCGTCAACCAAAGCAGCGAATCTGACCACCTGATCCTGCTAGTTGCATCTTAAGACAAGCATGGGTTGCTGAAGGACAATTGTAACCCAGAAACTTCACGGAACCCAAATGTTAGAACAAGTATTTGTCACAAAGTGACGAAATGTCCCCCGCCTGTATATACACCATAGTACCAAATATGAAGACAATCCAGCGATTAGTTCTTGAGATATTGCGGCAACACTGTTTTCCAACTCCAAAAACAGATTTGCCTGCTGTGACCTTGAAAATGGGGTCAAGGTCACCAAAACCGACTGGTGTCTGCGGTGTCTGTATATACACCATAGTTCCAAATATGAAGACAATCCAGTGTTTAGTTCTTGAGATATCGCGGCAACACCGTTTTCTAACTCCAAAAGCAGATTTGCCTGCTGTTACCTTGAAAATGGGATCAAGGTCACCAAAACCGACTGGTGTCTGCGGAGTCTGTATATACACCACAGTTCTAAATATGAAGACAATCCAGTGTTTAGTTCTTGAGATATCGCGGCAACACCGTTTTCCAACTCCAAAAGCAGATTTGCCTGCTGTGACCTTGAAAATGGGGTCAAGGTCACCAAAACCGACTGGTGTCTGCGGAGTCTGTATATACACCATAGTTCCAAATATGAAGACAATCCAGCGATTAGTTCTTGAGATATCGCGGCAACACCGTTTTCCAACTCCAAAAGCAGATTTGCCTGCTGTGACCTTGAAAATGGGGTCAAGGTCACCAAAACCGACTGGTGTCTGCGGAACTTGTATATACACCATAGTTCCAAATACGAAGACAATCCAGAGTTTAGTCCTTGAGATATCGCGGCAACAAACAGGTGGGACGTACGGACGGACGGACGGACGGACGGACGGTCGTGAATACTATATCCCCCGCTTCGCGCTTTCGCGCGGCGGGGGACAACAAGAAAAAAATATGGATTTGGACAAGTTCTGTACAATACACATACACAATACAATACACATATGGATATGATATTTCATTTAATAACCACAATAGCTGTCATGTGGAACTGTGCTGAGAAGCAAGCAGGTTCAACATATCACTAAAGATAGGTAGAAAAAAAATATACTGCGTCCCAAGGGACACAAAGTTATATTCATTGTACCTACAGCTCATCAAGAGCCATCTTCCCGAGGCAAGAGAGTTAACTGACTAAAAGTCCAGTTTCCACCCTTGCAGAACTAGGCTGGAATTCCTGGGTTCGATCGTTGCGCTACCAGTGGCTATTACCAGTTTTGTCCCTTCTAAGCCTCTCCTATGGACCAATCAGATTCCACCTCTTGTATCACTTGCACTGTTTGACGGTTTCGATTTTGGTGCGCGAATTTGATTGGACTATGCATAGACTCATTAGTCCAGCCAAAATGTAACTCTATAATACCAGCCTAGTTCGGCAAGGGTGGAAACTGAACTTTTATATCCAGTTAACACTCTTGCCTCGGGAAGATGATCAAGAACAGTTATAGGTGTCTGTTATTTCATCCATCAATCATGACCACTGTCCACATGATCACGGATTCATTATTTTGTAACATCCACACATTGTGAACTATTAAACTTAATCTATTCTTCTAACATGTCTAAACCACTTTTCTATCACCCCAACCCAAAAGCCTTTCTAAGCAAAGTAAAATTCAAGGTACCTGGATGTTCTGTACATACCGGTAATATATTGATGCTACTTCTTCTGTTGCACTTGGGCTTGAACTGAGATATTCCAGTCCTCTCACAGAATGTTCCGAAGTCCCAGGGACCATCATTCTCATCATACTACAAGACAAGCAGCAGACTGATGTAATGGAACCATCACTGCAGAATATTACCTTGTGAGCAAAGTACATTTACTGCATGGGTTCTAATCTGTAATGTTAATACCATTCAATAATGATTTTATGAGAAAACAACTAATCCTTTCAGAATGTCACTTAATATAGATTGGTAATTTATGCATTAATCACTGTTTTTTCAACATGCACAACTTTTGTATATAGCAACAACAATGAGGTGATGTAATTCAGAAATTAAAAAATATGGCATTCCCTCAGCATGCTAAGAGATTACATAAGTTGGTATCAACCACACTACTTCACCTTCTTGTCCAGCAAACTGAATGACAGCAGCGACTGGGACAGAGATATGGCAGACTGTGAGTGGTGCCCCCTAGTGTGCTCCTCACTGCTCTCCGAATTGGCAGAATCAAGGGAGGTAACTGTGTCATTGTCACCAATCGGAAGAATATCTGCAGGTTGTGAATCTGAAAGTCAAAGTCAAAACCAGGTTGACCTTGATCATTTCATTATAATAAACAAAGTAACGGGGCTGAGCAAAATGAGAAAAATATTCAGAGGTCTTGTCTTGAAATTCGCACGCGTAGTTTCAGCATCATTAATCCATAGAACAAATATTGTAGAGAAGTTAAAGTCACACTTCAAATAAATCCTGAAACAAGAATAAATGACCATGATTACTTCCTTGAATCATACAATCTATTCAAAAAATTATTTTCCAACTAAGCCAACCTGACCACTTACCAACTTGTGTCACCTCAGTAGGGTCCGCCACTTCAAGTTTAGGTCTCTTTTTGTCAGCAGAGGAGATCGGCTCGGGACTGCCATGTTTGCCCACGGCAACTGTCGTCCTCCCTTTTGCTGGAGTTTTGCCCGAGACAGGAGATGTCCCTTGTGTCAAACCCCTTGACTTGTTCATCTTGTCCAGGATCAACGCCAGTCCTGTGGTTGTATTATGTAGTGTGAGGTTCATGTCTTCATCAAGAAGTAAGGCAGGTGGTTCCTCCGAGTCGATGGTCTGAGATTTAGTATCTTCTTCTTCTTCTTCCAGGATTGTTTTCTCAGCTCTGACATGACCATCATCAGCCTGAAACTTCTGCGAGAGTGAGTCAGTATTCGGCTTGTGTTTAGTGTTCTTGGCCATCATGTGGAGCTCCAGCAGCTTGGTGTCATCCAGCATGTCTGTGTCCTCCTCCAGGGCAGCCATCTTCAGCATCTCCAGGGCACTCAACTCACCCTCGGGAACACCCAGCTTCAGGATGTCAGTAGCTGTGTGAGTCAGGTCAGCCTGGTCCACTGTGGCGCCAACAGGAGATGGTTTAGGCATATCCTTTCCTGACATGTCTCCTGTCTTGGTGGAAGACGGTGCTGAGTCTGTAGATGGGATCTGAGGCTCTCTTTCATGACTTTGTCCAACCTTTGTGTTATTGTCTGAACATATTTCTGTAGCCTTGTCACCACAATTTTCTTCCTTATTTAACTTGGCTACTTTCACCGTCTTGGCCTTCGCTCCAGCCATCATCATGTCGAAGCTGTAGAGCTTGCGCTTGAGGCTCTGTGTGCTAAAACCATCCACCTGAGGAGGAGCTGCGTTCACCATCCCACTGTACTGACTCCTCCTCTGCTGCAGGCTCTTGTCAGCTGGCATCGATTCTCCTGGCAAAGAACGGCCACTCTCACCTCTCCTAGCCTCCCTGCCATCTTCAGTCACTTCCGCCTTGGTACTATCTTTATCCTTAGATTCTTGAACATCATCTTGATCTGTTGCTGCTGCTGTTGCTGTGGAGACTGCACTGACACACTCTGTCATCTCCATGGCTGCTGTCACATCCGTGGCACCAAACATTCTGGTTGTGTCAGACTGAACATCACCCTGGGTTGCCGACATTACTCCTGGCTGGCATGATGTAAGTTCCATAGATCCTCCTCGTCGCTCAAAGTGAATAGTCTTATCATCGGTTTTACCTTCTGACGATTCCCTCTTTACCTTAGCACTGACACACTCAGTCAACTCCATGGCTGCGGTCACATCTTCAGTGTTGAAAACCCTGGTCTTCTCGGAACATGTAATATCAGGGTTCTGTTGCTTGACACTCAGCACTCCATGGCATCCTGTCAACTCCATGGCTGCGGTCACATCTTCGGTGTTGAAAACCCTGGTCTTCTCGGAACATGTAATATCAGGGTTCTGTTGCTTGACACTCAGCACTCCATGGCATCCTGTCAACTCCATGGCTGCAGTCACATCTTCGGTGTTGAAAACCCTGGTCTTCTCGGAACATGTAATGTCAGGCTGTTGCTGTTGCTTGACACTCAGCACTCCATGGCATCCTGTCAACTCCATGGCTGCAGTCACATCTTCGGTGTTGAAAACCCTGGTCTTCTCTGAACATGTAATATCAGGGTTCTGTTGCTTGACACTCAGCACTCCATGGCATCCTGTCAACTCCATGGCTGCGGTCATGTCTTCCTTACCAAAAACTCTCGTCACATCTTGACAGGTGGAACTCGAGACAGCCACCCTACCTTCAGCCTTCCCTGTTCCATCAGGCAGAGGTACTTTCTGCTTAAACGATACAGTGTCATCAATATGAGTGGTAACATTCTGTCTCACATTATTTGCTGTTTCAATAGTTTCAAGGCAAGCTGTAAACTCCATATTGCCAACATCGCCTGCGGCCCCAAAAATCTGGGTCTTCTCAAGACAGACACTGGTGGTGGGGTGTTCCTGAGATACCACCCCCTCTTTGTCCTGCCGCTCCACCTGTGTGGTCAAACATGAGGTGAAGTCCATGTCCCCCTGCGTGTCTGCTGTCTTGAAATGCACAGTGATGTTTTCTTTCTCCATGTCCACGGGAGAGATACTTGGTATTCTTCGCCTCCCCTCATCCCTCCGAGTCTTGAGTCCATCGGCCCCAAAATCAGCTGTGACATCCGTCAGAGCTCTCTTATGAGATCTGGATAAAAGATCTGGTGCCTTTTTCACAATGGTGGTTCCCCCGCCATTGCTGCTGATGATGAGTTTTGGGTCTAATGCTTCAGTCATCTCCATGTCGGCATCTATCTCCTGATGCCCGAAGCGTATGGTAACTTCAGACGGAGAGGAAGCCTTCCCTGCGGCTACAATTGCTGAAGAATAATGAGAAAATAATATTTACGATTGGCATATTGGCACATAGATCATATATCAATATATCATAATATGGAGAGCTGTATAGCGATACATATTGCAATACGTATTGGGGTCCAATTAAATATATTTGTACTTTTCAAATAGTACTTCTTCATTCAATAATCATGACTTTAGATTGCAAGATGAGTAGTATGGATAAACGAGACTTCCTATTATGTCATCAATATGGAATGTTAATGTCAACAGTGTGAAGCATGTGCTGTTTACATGGTTTACATTGGAAACCAGTCCATCCAAGATAGTAGATGTAATATATATAATTAAATATTTATTCTTCTGTAACTGTATCAGAAAATATTGATATACACGCGTTGTATTGCAAAAATTGTATTGCTGACGGACGTATTGCAATATACCGGTATACCAACTATACTGCACACACTTATAACAATTGTGTTCAGAAAATGAACATGATGAAATCAGTTCTCAGGCAAGTGTTACGAAAACTTCTGAGCAAATGAAATGTTGTCAATGAAAATTTCCAATTTTGCTTGATTTTAATACTCATCACTGACAGACAAGGTTTTCTACAAGGCAAACATACAGCACATTGATCTGTTTGTTTGTTGTTTAACGCCGCTCTCTACATTATTCCAGATATATGACAGCAGTCTGTAAATCATCCAGACGATCCAGTGATTGACATCAACCAACCACCCGATCCCGTTAGTCACCTGTTGTAAGGTTTCAGGTTGGCATGGTAATGTTTTAGTTGGCTGGTTTGTTTGTTGTTTTACGCTGCACTCAGCAATGTTCCAGCTATATGACAGCAGTCTGTAAATAATCAAGTCTGGACCAGACAATCCAGTTATTGACATCATGAGCATCTATCTACACAATTGGGAACGATGACATGCATCAAACAAGTCAGAGCCTGACAACCCGATCACGTTAGTAGCCTCTTACGACAAGCAGAGTCACCTTTCACTGCAAGGATGGGTTGCTGAAGACCTATTCTACCCTGAATCTTCACGGGTTGGTAACGTTTTAAAGGCATGAACCCATGAGAGTAACTCACCATGTTTGGGTGTGGCAGTGCCCTGCACACTACTGGCAGTTCTGTCCCCTCCCTCCTGGGGGCCAGCTCCCTCTGTCCCGGCAGCTGCACTGTGGGTGCCGCTCAGTATCACCCCTGTATCAGACAGATAGAATGGTCAGCAAGTGGTTGGAGTTAATGCCGCTTGCTACAATAATTGTCACCATGACAGGGTGGGTCCGCTAAAACCTACGAAAAGCACACAGCAGAGGCAGATCGAGAATTTCTTAAAGTGACTGGTTCACATTTTGAATTGTTGGGGGATGTTCAGTGGGGATGGGGGATGTTCAAATCAGACATTCAGACAAGGATAACAGGGGATACAAAGGTAATATTTTTGGGTTCACATGCTGTGCAACTTTTCTCGCCAGTCTGAACATAGTCTAGTAAAATTCTGATTGGTCTCGTAACCTCAGCTAATAATAGTCTACATAATAACACTAAATTTTACTGCAAATACATCTTACCAAGGCAAGAGTGTGCACTAGGCTTTTTATCAAAGTTTTTTTTCCACCCTTGCCACATCAAGCCCACTTTCCTGTGCTAAATATGATTGGACTATCGCACATATCTATAGTCCAATCAGAGAACGATTCACAAAATCATTTTTCACGACTGGTACACCTTCGTATAAAAATGATTTACAGCTGCCTGTCTTTGTTGACACAAATATGTCTTTTTGATCTTTTAAAAAACCCAACGTTTGCCTATATTTTTGTGTCAGGGATGAAATCGTGAATGTTTTTGTTAACTGATGGAATAGGTCGTCGCCAATGGTAGTCGCCATCCTTGTGAAGCTATACGACATAACAGCGATCTGATTGGGTATTACATTTTCAGTACAAGAGGCACACCTTGTGATTTACTCGAGGTGGCACCAGGGTCGAGTCAAGAAAGTGGACTTGATGTGGCAAGGGTAGAAACTAGGCTTTGATACAGGTTGGTGGACACGCTTGCCTCGGGAAGATGCTGAAAATAATGCTAAGGGACAATTTTGGGCGAGTGGTTTTAAATTTTTTGGTCACTGACTGCACATATGAGTTTTAAAATCAAATCTGGGATTAGTGTTGGAATAAATTTTGTAGAGGTTTGAAAACCATTTGGGGGTTTCATCTTTTACAGGTTTCACCAAACTCGCTCACTGTAACTTTCTTTCTTATTCTGCCCTCAAACTTATACCCAACAGACCAGAAAAAAGTTGGTTAAGGAAAAAGAGAAGAAGCCTCTTTATCATGTGCTGTGTATGTGGAGAATTTGTTTGTCATTTCTGATTGACTGTCTCACCTTGAGAGCTTTTAGAAACCTAACAACATGAAGCACAAAATGCAGTCAATGCAGTGAAAATGTGAATGAGTGAGTCACGCAATTTTGACACTGTATCAGGAAGTAACCATACATAGACTTCACACTTTATAACCATGGGAAAAGTTCAAACAATTTAATGCTCTTGCCTTCTTTTTAGTTCCTTCAAGTGTTAATTGTGTATTAAATCTCTCTGCTAGCTGTTGTGGACAGTTGAAACTCACCTCCTGCAACTGTGAAATCCATGTGTGTGGTTGGATCTTCATAATCCGTGAACACCTTCGTCTCCTCAAGACCATGATTAGTGCTCCTCCCCATCGAGGTGCCTGCTCCAAGTTTGGACTGACTTATCTGACTGACTTGACCTTTGATTGCGTTTAATTCCGATATTGGCAAATTGCTTTTCACCACTTCCAGGTTCGAGGTTAAATTTGTTGTCATTTCCATGCCATCGTCATTCTCTGCAAATATACGTGTTGACTCCAGCACATTCCCCGTGCTCTGCCGCTTCTTGATGCTCTGCAACATGCCTGTGAAGTTAGCCGTCACTTCCATATCATCATCCAAACCATCAAAAATAACTGTCCGATTCTCTTTCTCCTTTCTCTTCTCCTCTTCGTGTGCAAACTGCTTGGACATTGTTGTGATACTTTTCAGTTTAGAGAGGAAAGCCTTGTTGTCGATCTTGCCCACTGGTTCCTCCTCGTCATCAGAGTCGACGTTGTTGCTGAAGAAGCCTCCTTTGCCGCCTCTGAAGAAGCTGCTAGCTTTGTACTCCTCATCATCGGAGTCTTCCAGGGCCTTGATAAGTGGCTCATTATCACAACTGTAAACATGTGGCCAGTTTATCAGGGAGCTTAAGTCTCCGGTTCAATTGGGTAACTCACTCAAGGAAGAATTATCTTGTCCTCCCTCTTTCTGTTGATTGTTGTTTAATGCCATACTCAGCAATATTCCAGCTACATGTATATGACAGCAGCATGTAAATAATTGAATCTGGACCAAACATCCAATGATTGACATCATGAGCATCGATCCATGCAATTGAGTTACAAGACATGCATCAACCAAGTCACCAAACTGGACGACCCGATCTGTTTACTCGCCAGTTATGACAACAATGGGTTGCTGGGGATCTATATTCTTCAAAAACTGCTACTACTATATTTTACAGGATATGTTCTCGCCTTTGACTCTGAACGTCACAATGTCTCCCACACAAATAGATCATCAGTTAATAACAGTGTTACATGTCCATACTTTATTTGAAATGTGTCAGGCATCTCTTTCACAAGTCTTTTAACCATTAATATAAGTCCTTCAGGCACTTATAACTCATCAATTCACATTCCTGGGGTAATCTACTTGCATCAGATGTGATGCAGATGATTAACTCAGGGGATACCCTATTCACTGTAATAAGCTCCCTGGACGCTTAGAAAATTGAGAGGGAGGAAGGCGTTTATTAAACACAGAACAAGTTAAATTTGCTTTCAGAGATCGAGCAGAAGTGAATAAGCTTAGTTCAAAAGTAGATGAAACTAAAACTTTTCAAGGATAGTTTCTATAAAAAGTCTGTACTACACACATGAAAACATGGACTGTGATGAACAGTTTCAGTGTTAGTAGTGGACACTTATAAAGATTGGTCTAGAAGGTGGAAAATTTGTTACTCAAATATCCTAAGACACATTTATGTCTTCAAGCACATATAACCTGCTTCCACATTCTTGAGAACATTTGCAATGTCTCAAAATGGAAACTGTTTCACTAAACCTTTTAAACAGCATCAATGAACTAGAAAAATAGAAATGTTTTTCAAAAGCAAAATAAATATCTCATATGTCCATACGCTGTAATGAAATGAAACACAATAAACTAATAAGAATCATAACTGGAACTGTTGATGAGGTGAAAACGGCATCTTCTTACCTCTTGGGGGCCTTCATCAGTTTGGTGAGGAAGGAAAGAGTGTCCACTTTCTTATCCTCGACGTCTGAATCCTCGTCATACTTTGGGTTGGACAGGGTGGTGTTCTGTGCGATGGTTGTGTTGGCACACATGGTCTCCTCCATGTCTGCACCATCCAAGACAGTCTTGTTAATGCCCTGGTAGACACACAACACAGCACTTAGGGATACTCAACATACACATACAGCAGGCCTCAAAGATCTTACACACGGAGTATGTGAATGTTCTCAACACCATAGTCAACAATATTCCTGCTATATAATAACAGATAGATAGATTTTGGTTTGTTTGTTAGATGTTTAACGCTACACAATTGGGATATGATGACATGAAGTCAACGAGTCTGACCACCCAATCCCGTTAGTCGCCTCTTACGACAAGCATAGTCACTTTTTACGGGAAGCATGAGTTGCTGAAGGCCTATTCTACCCCGAATGGATAGATGGATGGAAGGGTGGGTGGGTGGGTGGGTGGTTGGATGGATGGATGGATGGATGGATGGTTGGATGGATGGATGGATGGTTGGATGGTTGGATGGATGGATGGATGGATGGGTGCACTCAACAATCATTCTCAGCTCCCTGAGGAGTATACAATCCTAGCTGCCCCAGGTGCTAGAATGGTAACAACCACATTACCATCTCATCCTACTGGGTACCAATTCACTGCTGGGTTAACAGAGGCACATTTCAACAAAGTCACTTGCCCAAGGAGACACCACATGTGTTACATGTACTTCAGTATGACACCAACATGTAAATAATCAAGTAATGACCAGATAAAACCGTGATTATTATTATGAGGATACAATAAATCTCCAAGTTTTACAACCCAATCCATTTTAGTTGACTTACAAGCTTATCCTGATTCTACTTATCCAATGAGTGTGATTTCAGTGAGTGTGTAAGTGAGTGAGTATGGTTTTAGCAATATTCCAGCTATATGACAGCCTGGGGCACCAATGTCGGGACTCAAACCCGATTCTTCAGCGTGATGAGCAAACGCTTTAGCCACTAGGCTCCACGGCCGCCCCAAGAGTGTGATTCCCACCTTCTCATCCCCAAAAGCATATCACACAATCATAAAGACTGACTGTAGATCTTGTATTTATGAAAGTTTTGGTGGTATTAAACACTTTCTTAAATCTGATTTTAGTTAAATGATAGACAAGCAATACTTACTTGAGCATCTTCTTCCTGTCCCTGTATTTGTATCTGGCCATTGAGGAGCTGTTCTAGCCCTGAAATACAATCAGACATGATCAAGTACTCCAAGGCACAACTCTTTCATAGAATGGCATCAGTCGTACTGATAATGTATCATGTTTGCTTAACAGGATTTTAGCATGGTTCATTTTCAATGACAATGACATACTAATTTTTCCAAACTTACGATCTCAAAAGTTATTCTTACAGAAGGTGATAAAGTCATAAAAGTGTCTTAATGCCATTTTTTTCAAGCAAATTCACCGCTTGTGTCCTAACAGTATTAACTAACTACTTGTGTTGCAGGAGGCTCCATGCCAATTTCAACAGTACTTCAGTGATGAAGATCATTGGCATTTACCATGTCTACCACACTGATGAATCTGACCATCAAGGGTATGGGGCTGACATACCAAGGATCACAAACTAGGATTCGAATCCACAATGCTGGCACATATCCAAGGACTGGGACACCTATGTCCTCCAGATAATACTGTGACCTGGCATCACAATACTGGTACATCAAAGGACTGGGACACCTGTGTCCCCTTGATAATACTGTGACCTGGCATCACAATACTGGTACATCAAAGGACTGGGACACCTGTGTCCCCCAGATAATACTGTGACCCGGCATCACACTACTGGTACATCAAAAGACTGGGACACCTGTGTCCCCCAGATAAAACTGTGACCCTGGCATCACAATACTGGTACATCAAAAGACTGGGACACCTGTGTCCCCCAGATAATACTGTGACCTGGCGTCACAATAGTGGTACATCAAAAGACTGGGACACCTGTGTCCCCCAGATAATACTGTGATCTGGCATCACAATACTGGTACATCAAAGGACTGGGACACCTGTGTCCCCCAGATAATACTGTGACCTGGCGTCACAATACTGGTACATAAATTGACTGGGACACCTGTGTTCCCTTGATAATACTGTGACCCTGGCATCACAATACTGGTACATCAAAAGACTGGGACACTTGTGTCCCCCAGATAATACTGTGACCCTGGCGTCACAATACTGGTACATCAAAAGACTGGGACACCTGTGTCCCCCAGATAATACTGTGACCTGGCATCACACTACTGGTACATCAAAAGACTGGGACACCTGTGTCCACTAGATAACACTGTGACCCTGGCATCACAATACTGGTACAAGGACCCATGTTGAACATTACACATTGACACAAGTGAAAGAAATACTATTCATAGCTCACCTAGAATCTCATGTCCAGTAGGTGTCTGGCCACTGCCTGAACTGTAACAGAGAAAGGTTTCTGAGGTTATTTTGTTGAAATCATTTTGTAACACATCCATCTACAACATGTACAATCACTGATTAGCACTTTACTGTAATTGAGATAAAAAAAAGTATGACAACTTATCACAAAGATTAATTAGTATGCAAGCATTTTAAGTTCATATTTACTGGTCTTTTAAATGTAAGTTAATGTAATTGCGTTCTGATAAAATAGCTAAAGTTGTAAATATCTTTTAACAATAAATACAAACCTCTTATCCTCTGTTAGGCTCTCGTTGCCTGAAACAGAAATTTCATGTCATGATCATATGAACCATCTCAAAACACTAATATTACAGGAGCTATTCAGTGTATACAGTTATGTTTTCCCACTTGCCCAGCACTTAGGTCGGGCAAGCTAACTGAACACCCCTGCAAGCTAAAGTTCAGTTGGAGAGAAGAAAGCTTCCGAGACGATTTGCCTTTGAGGGAATGTAAGAACATAGTCAATATAAGCTCTAAAGTTTAATAACTGTTAAATAAAAGAAAACATTTGTTGAGACCCACCACTAGCTACCCATGTACCAAACGTCTTTCTGTCTTCAACAACAATGACTGAGTAATGGCAATAAATAGCTTTTTTGATATGGCTGCCATGGTCAAAGAGCAAAAGATTAATCAAGGTAAGAACATTAGATAGCGTTGGGCCCCACTGCTTACTACACATGTGCCACGTTTCAACACACGTGTGCGTGCTGTTTTATACTGGCCAGTAAATAATCCATCTGGACCAGACAGTCCAGTGATTGATACTGTGAGCAACCCCCGATCCATTAAGTCGCCTCTAACAACAATCATAGGTTGCTGGGGACCTGTTCTAACCCAGAGTCTCCATCGTGGAGGGTCATGTAAAAATAGAGAAATATTTGGGAATGATCAGATATTTGTAACACAATGAGCATGATGATGAACAGAAATAACATTATCACTTTTCAACAACCTGAGCTTATGTCAGTCTGAAGATCTCGGAGCCATCGCTGAGGAGAATCCTTTGGAAATTCTCTGGAACACATTAATATGAAATACTAAATATACATGTACTTGGTTAGTCATTGCTGACACAAATGATCAATACCTTGGGGCAGACTTAATATGTTATTCGTAAAATCATTTCTCAACATAACAGGGATTTATCTAATTTGAGATTCAGCTGAAAGTCGGCCCCAAGTCTGCAGTAAATTTCAGTAAACATTCCCAAACTGGAATTACAAACTCATGATACATTGTTATACATTGTTATAACTAATGTGACATGCTTTTCACTGACCAATTTGAGCAAAATAACAATTTTCTTTCCTAAGGGCACCTAGTTATAAATCCTGGACAAATTCCTGCAAAAGCTTCCTCAATACTTATGGACTATAAAACAAGTTAAAGGATGCCCTTAAATTAATAAAACTACCACCAAGGCACTGTTTTTCAGCACATGGAAAAATCTACTGGTCCTGTTGAATCTCTACCAGTTCCCATAGTGCAATCAAAGTGAAATCTTCAGCCATCACACAATAAGAGTGTGGATACTAATTGACTTGGTCTGTTTGATGTGAGAGGGCAGAATGATAATTTTAAAGCTTACTTTCTATTTGGACTACAGAAACTTCTAATAATACGAGTGGAGTGTCTCGACTGGACAGATCTATGCAACACCAAAAGTCAGACCTCGCTGCATTCCGAGATTCCTTGCCTGTGTAATATTTTGCAGAAATGTACGGTCACAGTCAGTACTACACAGGTTTTGTCTTACAATGGGCCTGGTGAGCTAGAAATGAACCAGACAGGTGTTTGCATTCCATGTAGAAGAAACATGATCAGGTGACGGTTTACATGGGCCTGCTTTTAATAAGTTAGTAATTGGTTTAAAGTATCCTACTCACTTTACTTGATAGGTCTCAGCAAAACTGACTCTTTTAGAAGATCTCCTTGAAAGTTTTGTCTCTGTCTGGAATAATATAATCAGAAAACAACACAAATCACAAAGAGAAGCCAGGAACAGTAATTGTCAAAATCAAAAACCAGAGTGAGTGAGTGAGTGAGTGAGTTAGTGACCAAAGTGATGCAGGTTCATTTGTATCAGATGTTTACCACATCGGTAAAACCCATGACCATGGGTATGGCACTGACAAACCTAGAAACATAACTGGGGCGAACCATGATTTGAACCCATAGTATAGGTTTCTGGCGTTCCCAAGGGATGCAACTCTGCAAAACAAATTGCAGCACCTTCGGCGACAGGACCATCCTACCCCTTTGCCTTGTCGGAAAAGAATTTGAAAGAATCATGTCCAATAAGGCTACCAATGTAAAGCAATTATACTCGTCTGGAATCATTGTCACAATTTTACAGAAACTACACAGTACACACATACAGGTGAGTATGTCACATGTCAACAGCTAAAATACTTGAGTAGACACTGTCTCTCACCTTCTTGTTCACATCCAGATCTGCTAATGTAGGACGGTCAAGTTTCAAAATCTGGAAAGGACATGTTAGTCAGTTTTGTGGTCATTTTGTTTTTATCATTAGCAGGTTTACAGACTTTTCTTTCAAAACCTTTGTCAGTGGACGCTATAACAAAAAGTTAGATCATTCAAATATTTTGGGAGAGAGTATGTGTGTGTGCCTGTGTGTGCATGTGTATAAAAATGTAAGGTCGGTAGAAAGAGAAATAATTCTCTATTGTTTGTGAGTATTGTGAAAGTTTAAAGCATTTACACGTTACATTACATACACACTGCATGGCATACAAGTTATGAATAGTATTCACTGTGCCTATTAATGAAGCTTTAAGAGAATTTTTCAGGTCATTTAACATGCATCACATCATCTGGGTCAGGGGTGGGCGGGAAGGGGTTTTATTTTTTGTTTTAAACAGATTTTCATACTATGGGAATAATACAAAGGGTGAAATAATGGTTAACCATCAAAGAACTTTGATGCGGGCTTCGATACAATACACAATACATAAGAAGCTGCATCGCGATACTTGACAATGTATGTATTTTGTACTTAAATAACGAAAGAATAACCCTATTTAGGACATTTTGAAGCATAAGTATCGATGTTTGCTGCATGTTCAGAGTTTTGGTCAGTTATTTTGAGAGTTACATCAATACTGAGTGTTGAGGCTTCCCCACAGCATTTGTGTGACATTAGAATAAATGTGATTATATGTGACTCCCCAGGAGAAAAGGGTCCTTATGGACACCAGGATACAATTGTGACCTGATAAGACATTTGACCTGAACTTACTTCAGTGAAGATCGCCAGATGTGAGGACGTACAAAACTAACATATTTTCTCTCGCAAGTTCTTAATGTAATAAAAACATTATTTCATAACCTTCCAGAATACATGTCTACTTTCAATTTATCCGACATTATGTCTAAAAACTGCAATTATTACAAAAACAGTAATAAGTCAGACAATGAGTCCAAATATTTGATGTCATGTATCTCTGTAATAAGGATGAATTGAAGCTTGCAAATTGTAATTTTGTGTTCGGAAGATACTGTAGTTTTAAAATATAATAAGAAGTCAAAATGTGATTTTGCACCGATAAGGTCTCTTATCTCGTGGTTGGTCACATATTATTATATTAATTATCACGATTTAAGTATCATCTGTTTGCATAAAACATATTCATGCTTAAGGGTTTATCCACTAGTAATAGTACTCACTGATGATCTTCTACTACTAGACTTCTTTTTCCTGTAAAAGAGAATCATAACGGAAGACGTTACTGATTGAAACAGAAAAGACATAAAATGAGAAATCATCTTCATATACATCAACTAAAATAATTAATTATTTCAGATGGAATCCGAATTTGCAAGCATACATTCAGTGGAATGACAAATCCAAAAAGGTAACATATACTTGTCATGCTTGAAAAAATTGGGAAGGATCATTTATGTTCACCATGGTGACTTATTCTAAAATAGAACGCATAATAAAACTCTCTTCAAGACAAAATCACATTCCTGCATGTCAACATAATCAGTTTTGAAAAAACAATCTCAAAAACGTTTATTACAATGCACAATGTGATGAAAACTTACCAAACATTTTCATTGTTCTCTGGGACAGTGTCCATTGTATTCTGCAGCAATGAGATTGGTTGCTAAATATACATAAAGCTGAAGAACTCATCTATTTCAATAATATGAACTTTTCAAAATAAATTTGTTAGACTGATGAATTAACAAATGAAGTAAACTTAATTGCTAAATGTTGTGAACAATTTAACACATTTTGAACATTTTGAACAGCATTAAGAGGCATAGGCCATTGAAAACGATTATAGTAAATTGTATGAATAAGTTACCATTTAACCTCATCTATTTGCCATGTTTGCTCACATTTCAACGTGAATAGAAACCTTTCCCCTACATCATGTACATATTTTTTGTAAAATGAATGGGTGTATGTAGTGTATGAAGCAAACTGAATGGTTGAAAAACGTTATTAATAGGATTTGATCGCAGAACATTTTGGATTTTTTGCTGAGGATGAATACTTTTCTTGATAAGCCCCTTCTTATATATGACAAATTTGAAAGAAAGTGCCATCTTGGCTTGGCTTGGGGAAATGGATACCACATAAATTAAATAGCAAGTTGAATCAATCTTAATCATTCTTTATCAGAACAGAAGGCACTAGTTTTTTCGACATTCTGTTGACCAGAAATTCATCTTTTAACGGAAGAATATCATCAGGGATATATCTGGGCCTGCTTAGATGCCAGTATTCTGACCGAAATCTGAAGCATATGTCAGAAAAATATCCAAAATTAGAATTAAAGATTCCCCAATTCATGCTGTTATATTTATGACCAATGGCTTTGAAGAGGCGTCAATTATTCACAATTTGTCTGCTATGACGCTTAATTTAAAATCCTGGTCATCCCTTGTAACTGATGTCCTTGCATTCCAGAGTGATGTCATGCCTGTTAAATTCAAACCCTTAATTATAGGTTTCAGGTATGCCTAAGGGACAGAACTCTGCAGAGCAAATTGCAACACCTTAGTTGACTTGGGACATTCCTGTCCCTATGCAAATCTACAATGAAAATGTCTAAAATATAAATAATTATCAGGAACCACTGGTCTGTTAGCCAGTTGCTAGTGAAAATCCAGGGTGACTAGTTGTTTTCTTTAAATATCTTGGTCACATTTATGAAACATTGGTCACGTCATTCCACCCTGATCACTGCTTATTACTATTAGATACATATCAGGGCCAGATAATAATTCTATTATTACGGAAGTGTAAGGGTGCGAAACTGAACATCTATAAGTTTTATGGCCGTGGGTAGATAGAACGACGCAGTGAAGGATACATTCAATGCTGGAGCATGCACCAAAATAGCATCACACCCCAAACAGAGAAAATTATTTTCACTTTCAAATGTCATTTTGTCAACAAAGATCGGTTGAATATTGAACCTGAAATAATCATCTGATTAATTGCGTTTCTGTATCTAAAAGTAAGAGTTACTCCCAAATTCCCTACTAACTTAACATTGGCATTTTGGGGTCAGACTGACAGAAGATCCTATATGTTTACTCACTTATCAAGGATAAATAGGCCCTACTATTTCTTCAAAACACTTTCTGACAATTCGAAGATTCCGCCATTGACGTGCACATGCGCAGTGAGTATTTCCGGACATATGCCCTTCGGTAAAAACACTAGTGTATTAATCAATTTTAAGAGTGTAATACAAGTAATTATGCACATTACGTTATGCACATTATACATAAGCTGCAAGTTGGCAAATATTTCATTTCTTTGTCTTTCAAAGTGTAGTTTTCTGCTCTTTTTGCAAACTTTAGCCTTGCTTTCTGCCTTCACCTTTGATATGAAAAACTGTTAGCAACAGAACTTATTAAATGTATGACGTCCAACATTGAGACCGTCTGTCGATTGAAAGTAATAAAGACACAAACTTTATTTTTTCCAATTCTGTGTGCGTTAGCTGTTAAAAGAAAAGAATGGCAACATGTGCAAACACGCCAAGATATAAGTGAACAATTACAGAAAGAGTAGAATATGAAGGAAAATGACATTTTTCGAAGAACCCAGTTACAAATCTAAAACATTTGCGTGGATACAAAAGAAATATTGTTATACATTCTTATATAAAATACAAGCATTTCATTGATGTAATAAATTGCTGTTGTAACAGTTTATCGTTGCTGTATTTGCTACTATGATATGGCAGGATTGACACTTGTTACTAATTTTTTTTTAAACATTATCCTTAAAACCATTAAGACAGGCTCAGACCTCCCCATCCCTTTTGTTAGTATATCATATGAATCATTCTTGGAATTATTTACACATGACCTCTTTGTGGACAGTCAAGGCTTCATTACACAAAGTAATCTAAGCTTATGTGAACCTTAACAACTAAGATTAACCACTACCTTAGCCTGAAGTTACACACGTTTCACAAAGCAACCGTAGCTCAATCTTAATTCGGTGTGTCAACGTTAGCGCTGAGGTCCAATTTCCTAAGGCTGTACGACATTGCGTGCTGAAACCATCACTCACTATGCACATGTCAGTTTTCTTTGCCTATTTCCTAAACATTTTTTGAGTGCCGATATTTTTAGACCGATTTACAAAATCGTCAAATGTAATCGTTCGATGGGTTCGATTCCCGACATGGGTACAATGTGTGAAGCCCATTTCTGGTGTCCCCCGCCGTGATATTGCTGGAATATTGCTAAGAGCGGCGTAAAACCATACCTACTCACTTAACAACATCCCTACGTGTTGTTTAAAATACATGTGTAATTGCTGTATTTAATTAATCTAAGGTAGAATCATGCAGCACAACAAATTCTGGATAAACAAGTTTGTGTAGTTCCCCCTCAAATTTAGAAGAAAAAACTTAATCCAACCGCGAAAAGAATCTTAACACACAAAAATCCTGTCTCGACAGTTTATCTGAATGATCATCATACATTACTTAAAAGTGTTAATTTCCTTTGTATGTAGAATATCAAGGGTTAACAATTCTCAAACACGGACAGAAATACCGGTTGTTACTACATGTACTAAGGACGTCATTAATTACACGGGCACGGGTGGCCCAGTCGTCTAATGCGCCGCGACTCGCTGTGCAGAGTTGCGTCCCTTGGAAACCTATGATTGTGGGTTCGAATCCCGGTTCACCCCGATTATGTTTCTAGGTTTGTCAGCGCCATACCCGTGCTCATGGGTTTCACCGAAGTGGTAAATGTCTGAGACCTGCATCACTTCGGGTTTTCCTCCCACATTAAGCTGACACGCCGTGTTATAACTGGAATAATGTTAAAAGCGGCGTTAAACCCAACTCACTCACTCATTAAATACACATTCACAATGTACTCTGGGCATCAACTCAATCGTATCTTACTTAAAGTTCCTTAAATCCTTATTTAATACTTCAACTGTTAATTCCAACCAGATAGTAGCAGTACATTCACTGGCATTAACACATGTTAAAGCTTTCCAGCCTTCGCTTATGAATTAATGTCGACCGTTTTCTTCGGGGAGTGTAGGGGGCGTGTTCAGCTCCAAAACAAGGTATGTCGCGTCATGGGAAATTTGGAAAATAAACGTTACTTCAACTGTATGGTTTCGCTCAAAGAATTGTTTAATTGAATATCCATGCCTCGGAAATTATGCGCAGACGAAAATTAGCCTACTCGTGCATTTCATAATTGACACTGAACAAGTTTCGCTGCCCCGTCCTTAGGTGACATTGTAGATTAAATATCTCACATACAAGTGTTAAAAGGTATACATTTCCTATGAACACACAATGCTATTTACAAAGTTGTCAAATGTAACACATGTTACTTTCTTTGTAAAGTACAGATTCTCGTACTTTTTTTTTTATCTAGACTACTAGTTGTCGGACTTTCATTTTTTAGTCGAAGCCTCGGTGGCTGAGTGGGTTAGATCGCTGACTTTGTGTGCTGGCGATTAGGTGGCTCGCTCTGGCAGTGTTGGTTAGAATCCCGGACGGGACTCGCCCCCCAAAAAGTACGAGAATATGTACCTTACGAAGAAAGTGTTATCCCTAATATAACATTGGTTATACATTTCCTGATATTGTGAAATGAATAATTACATTAAGCACATGAAGCTGTGAAGATCCGGGGTAGAATAGGTCTTCAGCAACCCATGCTTGCCGTAAAAGGCGACTAAGCTTGTCGTAAGAGGCGGCTAACGGGATCGGGTGGTCAGGCTCGCTGACTTGGTTGAAGCATGTCATCGATCCCAATTGCGTGGATCGATGCTTCATGATATTAATCACTGGATTGTCTGGTCCAGACTCGATTATTTACAGACCGCCGTTATATAGCTGGAATATTGCTGAATGCGGCGTAAAACAACAAACCAACCAACATGAAGTTATATGATATTATGTTTTCTTTAACTAATATCGCATACATATATGTGTGGAACGTATGGTATCTCGGAAGTCATAAAAATATTAACTTTGTCAAGGTGACACGCACGTTGAAACAAACATGTTATTGGCCAACTATCACCCCCACCGATTGATTATATGGACCCAGGAAAGGCAGTTCTTACAAGTGACGAATGATAGTCTCTCCTCAGATTGTGTAACAGCTTCAGAAAATTGTTTTCTGTTTATATTTAAGATATTGTATCATGAAAATATTTAAGAAAGGTACATTTAAGTGTTAATAGATGCATTTAGGTGTTAATTGATCTCAGAAATCTATTTCGCAAAAGCGTAAACAAATTAAGTCATACACATGATAACTTGTTGTTAGGAAAACCCTCTTCGTTGACATTGAAAGTTACCGCTATGCAGAGCATACGGCATTTCGTTATCTCGTCGCTTCCACGAGCAGTAACGGGCCGGTACTTGTCAACGACAGCAACGTTAAATATGCCAATCAAGGTAAAGACGCTTTGATGTCGCTTAACATTTCTATTTATTATATGCAGTTAGTTTTTTTTAGACCCTAATAGGGGTAGACCGGTCATGCTCGGCTTTTGTTTTTAGCAGGTGCCCGTTGCATCGAACATTCCTTACAGGTGAACCTGGATCTGAGTTGATATGCAAATGAAGTGTCTACAGTAATGTGTCATGACTTCCTTGTAATAAATCTTACTATAAGATCTTGTGTTTAAAATTGGGATAGTAAAGTTTGTAACGGATACTGATATTTCATACCACAAATACGTCAAATAGTGTGCATGTGTCAATAACATTGATTAAAGGATATATAGATCTATATATACAAATGTAACGGTATAGGATCGAGTCATTCATGTCTCTCAGAAAACTCATTACCCAATACTTCCATGAATTTTTAGTGATTGTCTCGATAATTTTCAATTCATATTTGACGAATGCAATACACGATATTATCAATACTCTCCAGTAATGACCTATATTATTGATTGGGCAAGTGTGGGCTGTGTATTATTGATTTGAGAGAGGTGTGATTCAGCAATTTTCCATAGCTAGCAAATTATAAAGAATTGAGGTCCGGGCCATTTTGGTACAATGACATACACCCATATCAAGAGGTTATAACCTTGCTTCACTTGGATCCGGGTCAGTGGGGTAACCTTAGCTGCCTAGATGCAAAAGGCTTTATGCCTCAGAAATTATCTGCTTTACCAGCCTGAGATATTGTCAATGAGACAACTCTGCTCACTCACCTACTGTTTGAAATTTTGAGGGTGATATAGTCTTACAAGTTTGTGTTACAAGTTTGTAATAATAAAATTAGTAATGTAGTAAATATGTTTTGTTTTTGAAGTAATCTTAATCTGTTTGTTGATTTGTAGTGTGATGGATGACATAATTTAGATGAATGACTGTCCTTATGCCTCAGAAATAATCTGGTTTACCAGTCTGAGATATTGTCAATGAGCCGATTCTTGCTCACTCACCTACTCCCATCTGACTTTTAATTCAAGTGGGGTAGGCTATCAAGATAACTATCCACATCAAACACGCCAGACAAAGGATTGAATGTGAGAATTAGTAGTGAGAAAAGTGTGGCTGTGTACATCAGTTAATGTTGATCACCTGCCACAACAATCCACCATGATCTCCTTCCTTCAGGGGGTGGTGGGTTAGCCTAGTGGTTAAAGCGTTTGCACGTCAAGCCATAGACCTGGGTTCGATTCCTCACATGGGTACAATGTGTGAAGCCCATTTCTGGTATTCCCCGTCGTGATATTGCTGGAATATTGCTAAAAGCGGCATAAAACCATACTCACTCACTCAACCCCTTTGATCTAATATCTGTTGAATTCTAGTTGATTCTCATTGACAAGCACATACCTGTTCTGACCAAACTCCCAGTGGTGGTTCACAATCAAGATAATTTCATTTTGATGTTTGAATACTTTGGAGATTTTATTCATATTAATGATGTGGCAGTTTTGACACCAAATAATGTCTCTCCCATGAATCATAGTAACTTCATACCAAGTAAGTATCCCAATAGCATATGTAGAATTTATCACCTCAACTCATCTCAAACTGTTACCTTCTGATTGTCAAGCAACAATTCTGATTAAACAATAAAATTGTATGTATTTTTAGACTGACTGAAAGTTTTTGCACATTGTCCGTTCAGTAGCTGTCCATCCATTGTGAACTTTGACATTTTCAATCTCTGAAACTACAAGGCCTATGGAGCTGAAACTTTGTATGCATGATCCTAGATATGATATGCCTTGTGTCTTTATTTTCTTAACTTTCATGTCATGTCTATGTTGTGTCATATTTCAGTGAATTAAAAAATGCAGTCTGTAATTATACAGTTATTGTCTCGGTGTGAATTTGTTGATGTATCCTGTACATTAAATCCATTCCATTTTGGTTTTGCAGAAATGTGCAACCTCACATTGCTCGGCTGATTTATGACATAGCTTGTAGAGATAATATATGACTCAGTGCAGCTTATGCACTCGATGTCCCCAGCAACCCTGTTGCTAGGCTCACATCACTGAGTTTTTTTGTTGCTTGTACTTCATGCACAATAGTTCACAAATAACGTCACAGGATGTAGTGAAGTGTTTGTAAAATTGATGGTTTCTGAATTCTAAAGAAAAGGCTTCAGGAGATCCTTGTCCCCAGGTCGAAAAATCCAGTCTAGTCACTGCTCCCCTCCTTTAATTTCCAGCTTCCGTCACCATTCGGCAAAGTCCGGCAGGAGTCATTGTACATTGTGTCTTTGCCCAGAGTGTCTTTGCATTCATTGTTAAAGAATTAGTGACCCGTATATTCTTACATGGTAACTCCTAGTTCAAGCTCCTCACAGCGATAGCTCGTTCGCGGAGCTCTCTAAACTATCACTGCCACCAGTCAGAACACCCCACTGTGAAAGATGACCACAACCATGTTTGGAGTTGAACTCGCAACCGAATGACTGTTATGTTTACAAACAAGTGACGACTGTTGTGTCGCCGAATACACTTACCCCTGCTAAATTATTTCTTTGTTTGTCAATTTAAATTTCTATTTCATTAAAACAATCATGTAACTGATATAGTAAGAATGTAAGGGAGAAGTTGATCGATTTTCCATCAGTCTGCAATCTCGAACCAATTTGATTATACAAACAACAAAGTAAATTTATCTGGAAAACATGGTCAGTCGTAAACCTTTTCAAAACGAACTATGATGGCATTCCCAAAGACAAAAAGTATGAACATTACTACATTTGGGGTTGGAGGGCAAATTTCATTCTTGTAATGGCCGTGCCCACACTGGTGGCAGCGATGTTACCAAGAGTGTAACGAAGTTGTCACTTGCTGGGAAGGAGCTTGCTCCGAGTTGTCAAACAATGGCTGGTATATTGGTTGTCACTCATTTTGTCTGTCATTCCAGGAAGGAGACAAACTCCCAGCAGTTGACCTTTATGAAGGTGACCCTGGCACCAAGGTGAACACAAAGGACTTGTTTGGTAAAGGAAAGAGTGTCATCTTCGCTGTTCCTGGAGCGTTCACACCAACATGTTCAGAGGTAAGACATCCATGGTTTGTCTGCAGGTGTCAGAGCTGCAGATAAGCATCTTATTTGTGTAAAATACCCCCACCCACCCCCCAAAAAATATTCAAAACTCAATTACTTTCAATTAACTTGCGTACAGAAACTCATGCATTAAATGAAGAACTCAAATGTATAAAAACAGAGCGCATAAATACAAAATGAAGCTTTTTCGGAAGGCGTACAAAGGAGATAATTTCCAAAACACAATTACGAGCTAATTTACTTTCCGAGTCAAGCCTATATATTTAGAACAGTTATATACATCTAAAACATTATTTCCTTTTTTTTAAAATCTTAAAATGTTCATTAATTTGGGGAAAAACTCAGTAGATTGATATATAGATGAGTGAAAAAATATTGGTTACCCAATGAAAAATGTAATAATTTAATTAAAATAGAAACCCTCGAGTAAAAACTCAATTGCTCAAAAAGTTATCTGGAGCTCTGAGGTGTGATAGCTTGGTATACATGAAGCATCTTTCAAAATATCTTTCTACATGTCTGCATGAAGGATTTACAAGGGGTCAGACTATGTGGAGGGGGTGGTGGGGAGCTGTGTATTGATTCGATTGTATAACAATGCAGTTATTGTGATTCTCAGGTCTGTATTGTGATTCGAATTGCAATATATTGCCACCAAGTGCTATTGTTTCTTCCACTTTCGACTTGCTCTTGTTTCGTGACCAAAATAGAGCCATATATTGGCTTTTCTGCTTTTGTTGTGAATGATCTGGTAATCAATGGGCTTGGCTGCCATTTGTAACCATAGTAATGCTCAATCAAGGGAGTTTACACATTGACACATAGCAGTGCATACCAGAAATATTATTCGTCAGAGATTAGCATCACCAGGATTTAATGCATTTATTTCATTATTGAAGAACCCAAAGAAATAGCTTTATTTACATATTTGCCCAAATATTCCAACCCATTTGGCATGTTTAGAGCACATCGCAATATGTATGGTTGAAGGTTTCGATCACCGTGTACTGGTAAACCGGTAGTACTGTGCAGCTTAGCCTATCATACAGACCCTGAAACAAATATATCCAATACAGCCCATGCAAGTCTATAATGTTTAGCAAGTCTAGATTACTGCAGTATCTGAAAATGAAGAAAGTCTCTGGGCTCCTTTTTATTATATTTAATAACTATAATTTAAGAACTGGGTTTTTTTTCTGTAAAATATGTTCATTTCAGAGACTAGATGTTGTCTATGTACAGCCCTAGCAAATTTGGAAAAGCAAAAACATTATGATTTTTTAAATTTTTTTAAATGCTATTTTTGCATTCGGAAGTATTGTAACATTGCATTGAATGCAGTAATACCAAAGTCACATGTACACAGTTATGAAATATTAAGTTATAGTTTATGATAATCTTATAACTTTGGATATCTGTAATTCCAATTTGGGAATTTTTGCAAACATTTTCGTTGCTGAGGACTTGGAGCTGAATATCGGCCTTTGAGCTTGCCTTGAAATATCACTGGAGATTTGTCAAATTTTATTACCTTAAAATATTGTAAAACCAACAAGGGTTTTGTTAATTTTGAATATATCTTTTTTTGTTGGAGTGTCCAAACATATTTATGTAAAAGTTTGTAATCTTGATAGAGACTTGCAAATGAGTGTTTAATATTAGGAATAATGTATTAATGCATTGACACATCTGATCTATTTTGATCAAATTCAAAACTGTTTTGATCATGACAATATCTGTGTATGGCTTGTATTGGAGACAGTTGAGACGGTACATGCAGAACCCGTGAAGATTCCGGGGTAGAACAGGTCTTTAGCAACCCATACTTGCCGCAAAAGGCGACTATGCTTGTCGTAAAAGGCGACTTTCGGTATCGGGTGGTCAGGCTTGCTGACTTGGTTGATACATGTCATCGATCACAATTGCGTGGATCGATGCTCATGATGGTCAATCACTGGATTGTCTGGTCTAGACTCGATTATTTTACAGCTGGAATATTGTTGAGTGCGGCAACAAACAAACAAACAAAACGGTAAATGCAGTCGAAGATAAACAGTTTGGAATATTTTGACAAAGTTCATTTGGTCATAAGTCCTTGGGTCCCCCCTTCAAAGCAACCTTAGTGCTAAGGCGATTATGTAACTGAAATACTTTGACAAAAACTTACAATGATCATAGCACTAAGATCGCTTTGTAGAAAAGAGCTCAGGTCCTCACTCAAACATTGAACTAATTGCAGATAAATATACAGTTGTAAATACGTTACCGGTACCCTTTACATTCCTCAACAGGTTTTTTGGCTGTAATGTCTCATTATGTTCACGTGTTTTTCACTTTCAGGTCCCTTTCAAACACAATGACTTTCCTGATGAGATTACATATCCTGAATGTGTTGTTAATGTTAATGGGATTTGTATATCAATAGACCTACTGCCTACTGCTCTCTCTGTGGAGTCTCATATACATGTATATGACCAGTTATCGCCAGTTATATGACCAGTTATTGCCAGTTTTGTACATGTTATTTCTAAAATATTCCCCCTGCATGAAGTTAACTCTGCCAATAATTTTTATTTGTGTGAAACTGAGCAAATGTGCTTATTTCTGTGCGTGGAAAAAGTTTCTGTAGATTTCTGGACCCACTTGCACAAAGCAATCTTAGCACTACGACTATTGTAAGCCTATGTTAAAGTGTGGGAGCTACGATCATCTTAGTGCTAAGATCGCTTTGTGCAAGTGATCTTAGCGCTAAGATCGCTTTGTGCAAGTGGGCCCTGGTATAACGCGACAATAGGGAATCAGAACAGTGTAAATGGAAATTTCCCTTTGACCAACTGTACCATTTATTGCCATCGTCTAAACAGCAAGTGCCACATGATCACGCACACTGTTTCCTTTATACAATTTTTTTTTTTTTTCTCTGGAAACGCACTCACACTGGAATTTTTATGTTCATTACAATTATTAACAATTTGTCCTCTGCAAATTGACGTACACCCAAATTTGATTTGATTTACACATGCTTATCCTCCACACTATGTGCTATGGATTTCTCGATATATACAGGGTTATATATTTTTTGAAAAACAGCTCAAATTGGTTTTGGAATTGTAATTTTGGGAAAATATGACAGACAGGTAGTAAGCTATGACAGAACAGAATGTGCATCATCGTGTTATTGGATTTTTCTTTACGCATGAATTAGTCACGTGACGCATGTGTGTCATACTGATGTCACAATGGGATGAAATGGGATAATACATTAATTCATTTAATTGTTACACGAGTTTCGTGAAATCACTATGACACACGTTTAAGTGTAATAATTTCTTTATAACTCATTATTTCTTAATGATTTAAGCTCCCCTTTAGAATAATGTAATGATCACAACCGCCGTCTTTGAAAACCACTATTGTCAAATTACGTCAACAACCTTTTAGTGCTTCCGACCTCACATCACAATAAGATTTGAATGAGGTCAGTGATGATGACTTTAACAATACACTGGTGCATGTAAAGCGATATTTGCACTAGTGCACATACCATTTTCATGAACTTGGTTATTTTCAACCTTAGGGGTAATAAACATTAGTCTCCCAGACCCTTAAGAATGAAATAAAGGACGCACACCACCTACAAACAGGATGAATCCATGCAATATTAGAATAATATAAAATTTACATACTGCAGTTTTCATCGGAGCATGTTTGTAGCAGGGTCATTTCAATTAAACACAGCCTGGGCATAAATATTTTTTTCAGAAGCTAAAACAGGAAGTTGCCTCTTATAGTATCAGCACATACATAAGCGAAATGGGGAGGAGGTGGCAGTGACTGCAAGTCTTTAAAAAACTACAGTGGGGGGGGGGGGCATTAAAACACTGTTCAGCATGGGAAAGGGCTGGGAGGATGCAGTGAGGAAATGCCAAGTACAGGTCACAGCAGGCAAATGTCATCCCATTTATGTAATAACTTTTTTTTATTATTGTGATTTGAAAATATCCGTATACCAGGGTTTGGCACGAGTCCAAATTTACTACCCTGGTATCGAACCACCTATTACCTGACCCCACCTTGGGGCACACTGCAGGTCTCAAGAGTTGGGAACAAAATATCTGATTGGGAATTTAGTTACATTTATCAAGCGATCAGATCATGTGTACACTGAAGTTGACAAAAGCCTTATCTTAACTCAAACATATACAAGTCAAAAGGATTGTGTGTGTCGTCAGAAAGAAATGCGAACATTAGCTTGTAGTGTAACCACTGAGCTATAGTAAGTTTTTATCATGTTTTAAACAATGTATCGCGTGACTAACAGCAGGTTCAGGTAGTGCTGTGGATAATCGGGTCCTACTCTGGACCTACCCGACCCGAGTACCTGAGTTACCCATCACAGGCTTACTGAATACAAACTCCAATGTGTTTTTAAGGCCAAGTAAAAGTAAATATTAAACAAATAATTGAAGACAGAAAACAAGTCTTACAGGGGTAGAAATTAACACTAGCCTGCAAGCCCAGGCCAATTTTATTTATGTAAAGGTATCCTCAGGGCTGGTAAAATTTTTAGAAATTTGGGGGATATTGCTGCATGTTGTCACAATTCGGGATAGGAGACTTTCTTGGTTAACGCCTATCCCACCAAGAAAATCCACTTAGCAAAGCTGTAGCCAACAAGCACGTCATTCAAGAGGGAGTTGCACCTTGAATGTCACTGTAACTTAGGTGCATCACATACAACATGCTGTATTATCGAAAGTAATTTACACAGCCTTTGGTCAACATGAAAAGTCTGTACATGATTACACTGTCTATGTATCTAGTGTTCATTCTATTTGGGGGAAAAGGAGGGTCCCTCTTGTGATAAAAAGGTGGAGTTTTCCTTAACAAGGTGTGTCAGAATGACAAACACAAATATAATTTTACATCCTTTTGCATCCCCCCAAATCCTGTGAAGATCCGGGTCAGAATAGGTCTTCAGCAACCCATGCTTGCTGTAAAAAAGGCTACTCTGCTTGTCAAAAGAGGTGACTAACGGGATCGGATGTTCAGGCTCGATGACTTGGTTGATGCATGTCATCGTATTTCAATTGCGTGGATCGATGCACATGTCAATCACAGGATTGTCTTGTTCAGACCCGAGTATTTACACACTGTCGTCATATAGCTGGAATATTGCCGAGTGCGGCGTTAAACAATAAACAATATGGCCAAGTCGTCTAAGCTGCTTGAAGTCTTTGTAAAATTGCATTCTGTTGGAGTGCCAGGAACCTATGAGGGAGGGTTTGAATCCCAGTTTAACTCCTGTGGATACCAGCACGGTACCAGTGCTCCTGGGTTTCACCAAAGTAGTAAACATCTAATGTCTGAGACCTGCAACACTTCAGGATTTTCTCTCACAAGCTGACAAGCAGTGATGAAACTTAAACCTTGTTTAAAGAGGTGCTTAACCACACTTGGGTCGTGACAAGCATCTTGAATTTTGTGTTTTAGTTGAAATAATGGTTATGTTACAAGTGCATTGTTTTATATATCAAGTTTCATTGTGTTTGAAACTGTGCACCATGACAGATTCACTGTAGTATTATTAGTAATATTAAGAATTCGGTGGTACCATATTTTGTTAAGTAAATTAATAAAATGCGGTATTGAGAATGAACCATGTTTTTGTTTCAGAAACATGCTCCTGGCTTTATCCAGAATATCTCCCAGCTGAGGGACAAGGGAGTGACAACAGTGGCGTGCATAGGTGTCAACGACCCCTTCGTCATGGGCGCCTGGGGCAAGGCACTGGGAGCAGATGACAAGGTGCACAACTCTTAAAGTATCTGGGACAAGTTAACGCAGCAATATTATTGTCATGCATATTAATGCTATTTCTACATTGAATTTGCAACATACTCAATTCGGATTTGTCAATCAGAGGTCAATCAAATCACAATAACCACCTCTGATTGAAACAGGCGCAGCACTGTGGAAGAAGAGAACCTCTTTCTCAATCATTGTTGGGAGGAAGTGTGAAATAATTATATGTACAGTGACAGGTTATAAGTTTCACTTGTTTAAAGTATATGTGGCAATAGATGATGGGAAGAAAAACAGTATAGAAATTGACGGAGGGACAACAATGAACTTTGGGGCCTTTCTATATCCGACTGTGACATCATATGTTTTGTGTCACAATGGGTGATGTATAGGGATTTTGCTGGAGGCAAATGTAATGAGGTCATTTTCATGATTTCAGCAAAGTTTGATGGGATGTTATTCCATACCATCACTAAAATTGAAAATATATGGACTGAAACTCTAAAACCATTATCAGAGCTCCAGATAAGCTGCGTATCTGCGTAAAATACGCATCAGAAATGCAGAAATATGCAGTAAAATACAATCCAAGCGTATCAAATACGCAACGAACATTACAGATACGCTACAAAAATAAAACTTGTGCCTATCATCAAAATATTGTGAAGTAACCCTGCGTATTCGATTAGCAAACAGCAACTTATTTTGAAATTATAAACGGACATTTCGTCAACCTTGCCAAACTCCACGATGACAGTTACATCATGATCATTTGCCATCACACTTTCTTGTGGAAGTATCGTGGTAGTTTTGAGTCCTATAAAGCTCTCGAACCCACACGACACCAGTTTGCAGGGACTAGATGAATAGTGTTTTTAAATATTTACCTTAAATACCCACATGTGTAAAAACTAGTGGGCAACAGAAATTTGAATACCCAGATACAATTACTGATACCCAATGATTTTAAAATGCATGGGTAAAATACCCACAGCACCAAAAGCTTATCTGGAGCTCTGCATTATTATAGTTGCATGCAGTGTAGAACTAAACCTTGCAAGGCTTTCTTCATTTCTTAAGGGGTGCCAACTTCGTATTGGCTTACAAAGTAGCTATGCTACACACTTTCTGTGTCTGTTATAATGGAGAGTATGGTATAATGGTGTAAAACAAAACAAATGTTGACCATACACAACACCATGGTTTGTTGAAAGGGTAGTATTGGCATTTCCTTGATTCAGAAGCGATGGAAGGTAGCACTCCATGGCAGTCCCCTGTTCAATGAAAATGGATTATTCATGGTGTTCCAATCTTTTTGACACATTGTTATGAAATGTTTGTTTGGGATAATGTTGTATCCAAACTATAAATGATATTATTATGATTTATGATGTATTTCATACACCCGTGAAGGTCCGGGTTAGAATAGGTCTTCAGCAACCTATGCTTGCCATAAAAGGCGACTGTGCTTGTCATAAGAGGTGAATAATTGGGTGTTCAGGCTCGATGACTTGGTTGATGCATGTCATTGTAGCCCAATTACATAGATTGATGCTCATGATGTCAATCACTGGATTGTCTGATCCAGACTTGATTCTTTACAGACTGCTATCATTTGGCTGGAGTATTGCTGAGAGTGGCGTTAAAACAACCTCAAATCTTAAGGGGTGGTGGGGTAGCCTAGTGGTTAAATGGTTCGCTCATGACACTGACAGTATGGGTTCAATTCCCCATATGGTACAATGTGTGAAGCCCATTTCTGGTGTCCTCTGTCATGATATTGCTGGAATATTGCTAAAAGCGGCGTAAAACCACATGCACTTACTTGCTGACCCTTGTCTGTGAATATCCAGGGTAGAATAGGTCTTCAGCAACCCATGCTTGCTGTAAAAAGCGACTAAGAGCGTCGTAAGAGGCGACGAAAGCGAACAGGTAGTCAGGCTCGCTGACTTGGTTGATGCATGTCATCGATCCCAATTGTGTGGATCGATGCTCATGATATTCATCACTGGATTGTCTGGTCCAGACTCAATTATTTACAGACTGCCGTCATATAGCTGGAATATTGCCGAGTGCGGCGTTAACCAACAAACCAACCAACCAACATTGTCCATAGTTCCGAGTTTCCATTACTAAATATATATAAGACTTGTATGAACAATTGTTTTTTTAAGCTAATCATATAAACAGCTTTTTGATCTTCCATTTGCATCACTTGTCTGAAATGGGTTACAGGTGCGAATGTTGGCAGACACAGGCGCTACCTTCACTAAGGTATGTTTGGTAGTTGTGTGATGATGATTGTAAGTATGATAATGTATTTGCTGGTTGTGGGATGATACACAGATGCATCAGTCGATCACAATATTTTACTTCTTGATACAAGTATCGATCACAGTCACACACTAAGTAAAAAGTATTGATTATTACCTTAAATGTATTCTTTAATAAATGTTACACCAAACACTTATTACTAGGGAAAATAAGCAGTGGAAATGTAAATATTTTTATCCATTTCGCCACACTTGACACTGTCAACGGTAGATCGTTAGCATGGTTAGTGTGCCAGTTATTTGGCCATCCTGTCTATGAAAAAGATGGCTTATGCACCACAGATTATAGCACATGCATGTATTTTGATACGTATTGGATTGTGAGCAAGGTATTGTGATACACATTGGATCCCAAAGTTGGTGTATTGTTCCAGCCGAGTACAGGCAGTCTGATCGATAGTAAAGATCTATTCAGTTATAAAATGGGTCTTACCTCACAAAATGCATCTTATTACTTGAGCACCTTGATTTAAAATATGAAAATGTTTGGAAAATATCTGTGGATGCCCAGTTTACAGTACAAATGTTTTGTAAATCCTGCAATCGACCTAAATATGCACGGATGTCAATTTCGTTATGTGATGTTGATTGTACTTTGCATAGACTCATTCAGCAAGGGTGGAAACTGGACTTTTAAAGTGAGTTAACTCCCTTGCCTAGGGAAGATGTCCCATCGAATGACCTGCAAAGTTGATATTTTTATGGGTGGTCCATTTCACGAGAGAACTTTATCGGATCACGAGATGAGTAAAACATGGTATTTGATAAGAATGCTGACTAGTGTTTTTTGTATTATGTATTTTCTTTCTGGTCTTCAGGATCTTACTCTGTTGTTCTACTGAATTGTTATTCAGCTTCAGTGAGATGTCAATTTAATTTTTTCAGATGCCGTATTCGACGTAATAAGCGCCCTGCTCTAATAAGCGCCCACAGCGATATAATTGCTGATATATTGGCCAGTGAACAATCCCAATTAGCACCCTTTCCGATTGATTAATGTACACAAGACTTATTTATTCACGTAAAATACGCACTCGTGTGTTATATGCACTCTTAATTATGGGCAATTAAATTCTGGAAAAATATATCTGTCGTATATAAACATTTCAGGCTGTCAGCGTAACCCACGAAATTTATCTTTCAATTCTGTTTTTTTTCCACCAAAATAATATTCTCATAAGAATCCCCCTCCCCCCCATTTCTAATTTTGAGAGCGCCCTGGGCACTTATTACGTCGAATACGGTAAATATATATTCTCTTCACGTTATGCATTATTTAACCCCATATTTCAGTATTTGCATACAGTGTAATCATTATGATAGCTGACAGAAGAATCTGACACTAATCCAACATCAAATAATGGATAAGATATACAGGGGACATAGGATTTAGCATCATTAGGACCAATGACTAAAATACCCTAGAATTCTTGTAAAAATCGCCCAGTGAGGATTGAGGATAAAATTGTCTTCAACAACCCAATGTTGCTGTAAGGCAACTATGCTTGTCATAAGAGACGACTAAAGGGATCGGATGGTCAGTATTGCTGACTTGGTTGATGCATGTCATCGTATCCCAATTGCATTAATTGATGCTCATGACATCAGTCAGTGGATTGTCTGGTCCAGAGTTGGTTATTTACAGACCACTGTCAATATTGCGACGTTAAACAACAACAAACAAACAATAAAAGAAATCTTGTATAAATCAGACTTGGAAATTAACACATATCTGCTCTGAGACAAGAGGGGTATCAAATTCAGGTAAAAAAATTAATTGAAAGAAAATTTATCTAAACTTCAATTTTGCACAATTCCTCACAATAAGTGGATAGAGATATTGAATTGTGGGCCTGTAGAAGCCATTGTGTCCTCCCAAACCAGTCAGGTAGTGGTGATGGCTCAATAAGGAAACACAGGAGATAACGCCGAGTGTGAACCCTCCATACTTCCTCCTACTCTCACTGCGTCACTGTTTCACTATCAGGGCATTTCCTTGTCATCAGTGACACAAGCATCTCTGATGCAGCCTTAAAAGTTAAAAAATAATAATTTAGCTCCAGATTTACTGGAAAAAAACTCCTATACCTTGCTGAGTAGGAAACAAATAATGTGTCCTTATCTTGCAGACATATTGGAATATTTAGAGAAATTATACATTGTTATAATTTACAACTTCTTTTATTAACACTAAAACTACTAACTGTGAACGTGCTAATAGTTTTTGTCATAAAAATAAAGAGCACCTGTTATGTTGGAAAAAATTATTCAGCTCCTAAATATAATAAAGTATATGATCTAAACCAAACATCCTGACCCTGAAAATCAAATGGCTGCTGCATTATTGATGAATACAGGTGGCACATAGATATGTGTGCCTCAAAGATGGCAGTCTGGTTGGGCGCTTCTCAATTTATTGAACTGTTTCAGAAAGTTGGAATGGACATGGACCGGACCGAACGACTTGGGGGAATTAGATCCAAGAGGTTAGTTCGGCACTAGAGGAAACTAATGAATTCATTGTATTTCAGAAAATTGAGATGGATGTTGACTTGACGGCAGTCTTAGGGGGAGTAAGGTCCAAGAGGTTAGTGTAAAATGTCGCCTGGGAGTGTCTCCCGTAGACGTAGCTGCTGTTGTAGATGCTTGCCTTTAACTCTGTCTTTTCCATGCTATGGGACTGTAACACTTTCCTGTTTCCATGATTAACTACACGTCACTATCTGATGAGATAACAACACAACGTTCTGGAATGTATTGAGATAACTCCCTGTATCCATGTATTACTACACATCACAGTGTCCTACATGTAACAATACAACATGGTGGGATGTATAGGTGATAACTCCCTGTATCCGTGTATTACTACACTCACAGTGTCCTACATGTAACAATACAACATGGTGGAATGTATTGAGATAACTCCCTGTATCCGTGTATTACTACACTCACAGTGTCCTACATGTAACAATACAACATGGTGGAATGTATTGAGATAACTCCCTGTATCCGTGTATTACTACACTCACAGTGTCCTACATGTAACAATACAACATGGTGGGATGTATAGGTGATAACTCCCTGTATCCGTGTATTACTACACATCACAGTGTCCTACATGTAACAATACAACATGGTGGAATGTATTGAGATAACTCCCTGTATCCGTGTATTACTACACTCACAGTGTCCTACATGTAACAATACAACATGGTGGGATGTATAGGTGATAACTCCCTGTATCCGTGTATTACTACACATCACAGTGTCCTACATGTAACAATACAACATGGTGGAATGTATTGAGATAACTCCCTGTATCCGTGTATTACTACACTCACAGTGTCCTACATGTAACAATACAACATGGTGGGATGTATAGGTGATAACTCCCTGTATCCGTGTATTACTACACTCACAGTGTCCTACATGTAACAATACAACATGGTGGGATGTATAGGTGATAACTCCCTGTATCCGTGTATTACTACACATCACAGTGTCCTACATGTAACAATACAACATGGTGGGATGTATAGGTGATAACTCCCTGTATCCGTGTATTACTACACATCACAGTGTCCTACATGTAACAATACAACATGGTGGGATGTATAGGTGATAACTCCCTGTATCCGTGTATTACTACACATCACAGTGTCCTACATGTAACAATACAACATGGTGGGATGTATAGGTGATAACTTCCTGTATCCGTGTATTACTACACATCACAGTGTCATACATGTAACAATACAACATGGTGGGATGTATAGGTGATAACTCCCTGTATCCGTGTATTACTACACATCACAGTGTCCTACATGTAACAATACAACATGGTGGGATGTATAGGTGATAACTCCCTGTATCCGTGTATTACTACACATCACAGTGTCCTACATGTAACAATACAACATGGTGGGATGTATAGGTGATAACTCCCTGTATCCGTGTATTACTACACATCACAGTGTCATACATGTAACAATACAACATGGTGGGATGTATAGGTGATAACTTCCTGTATCCGTGTATTACTACACATCACAGTGTCATACATGTAACAATACAACATGGTGGGATGTATAGGTGATAACTCCCTGTATCCGTGTATTACTACACATCACAGTGTCCTACATGTAACAATACAACATGGTGGGATGTATAGGTGATAACTCCCTGTATCCGTGTATTACTACACATCACAGTGTCCTACATGTAACAATACAACATGGTGGGATGTATAGGTGATAACTTCCTGTATCCGTGTATTACTACACATCACAGTGTCCTACATGTAACAATACAACATGGTGGGATGTATAGGTGATAACTTCCTGTATCCGTGTATTACTACACATCACAGTGTCATACATGTAACAATACGACATGATGTGTGTGTCTGGTGGGGCGGGGTGGAGCAGGATGGGGTGGGATGGGATGTGTGATGAGGGGGTGTATCAAACCTTATTATCATGATACAGATTGTATTGTTACAGTCCTAGTGTCCATACTCTTCTCGTACACTGTATTTAATCTTCACCACATGCATGCTAATATTTTGTCCTACCTGTTTTCTTTTATTGTCTGTTCTTTAGTATTGTGTTTTGCACAAGTGATCAGGGTAATATGAGACAAAAACTACATTAAGTTCTACAGCTTAAACTCCATAACCAGCTAAACCCTGACCTTTCTGAGGTAGTGATAAGATATATGAGGTAAGATTTAACATGAAACCAGCATTGTATTTGATAAGACTGATGTCAGATAATCAGTGGACAAAGTTTCTCACTTTGGCAGGAGTATCCGGAGACGTATTCTACTCAAATAATTTCGGGAACATCTGTTTCAATCAGCCATGACAGATTAATTATTTGGTGGTCCTAAACTTTTTCTTTGAGTAGTATAATTGGTCATATCCAACATAGTCAATTAAATTTTGAAGTAGTGTGGAATGTGAAACAGCTAGATATTTACTGGTCTTGGAATAATGGATTTGTGGCAGCTTTTAACTCTGTTTGGTATATAACATCACCAAATATTTAATATTAACATTAATATGATTTCTATTTTGAATATCCATGAGGATTATAGTTATCTTTTTTTTTTTAATAAAATTTTATTTAGCCAGCTTAGTTTGACTGGCCTGCTATTTTGACGAACCTACAAGGGATATGGATTTTTCAGTATTAATCTATTAAACAAAGGTATCAAGGTAGAGTTTAGAAGATTTGTCCTTGTAGATGTGGTTTGTTGTTGGCTTCTTAACTTTTGACTTCTTCACTTTCACGGTCTGTACTTTTCATTGTTTTTCATCTGTTTAGCAATTCTTGAATAAATAGTCTGGAAACTAACACTACTTTTTCTAACAATACTAACATTAAGACATGAAAATATATGAATGAAATTTATTAACAAGAACAAAGCCTGTTATTTAAAATAACTCTATAACTATATACATAAGGCATTTTGTTTTTCTATACAAAATTATCAATTGTAATTTATCAACAGTAACTGATACAATTTGCCAGTAGTTAGAGGCCATTCTGTCCGCTATGTTTTTTAATAGCCATGTCTGCAATGATTTCCTCTAGGTATGCGATGGTTGTGCAGGATGGCGTTGTGAAGGCCATCAAGGCCGAGCCGGACAACATTGGTCTTGCCTGCAGTGCTGCTATTGAGGTGATGAAGCTGTTGTAGGAAGCACTGCTATTGAGGTGATGAAGCTGTTGTAGGAAGCACTGCTACTGAGGTGACGAGGCTCTTGTAGGAAGCACTGCTACTGAGGTGACGAGGCTCTTGTAGGAAGCACTCGTGTGGTGACAGTGAGACCAGGCTTTTTTCATCATTTGGTTTAAGGATTCCAAGACCTTAAGAAATGGAAAGTGGAGAAAACATCAAGTCTCCAAAGTACTTTTTTAGTTTTCTGACAAATGCAAATTTGACTTACCGGTATTTAACAGAAGTGAAGTTGTATTTATGACAGAGATGTTTTGTTTCATAAAAATAAAAGGTACAGAATTTAGAAGTAATTTTATTCATCTGGATAATAAGGCAGTCTGTTTTTACCTCCAGATGTTGGAAGGATACATTTATCCTTACTGTTACCTGTCCTTCAGATAATTTTTTGTTTAATTAATTTATCAGTGCTCCCTGCACAACTCCCTAGCTGTCGTCTCTACGTTCCATCCAGCTTACTTTATTTAAACACATTTGTGTCTGGTTTTAATTTACTGGGATTTTGTTACAGCCATTTTACAGGTTGTGAATTTCAAGTCGACATTTCCTTGGTTTGACTTTTATACTCAAGATCTTCATATACCTTTATCGCACAAAGGATCTGGAAGTATGTATCTGGGAAAAAATGTGTGTCTCTCAGTCAGAATAAACAAACATGTTGATATTTTGTTAGAGTGTACATAACTCTTCATGTCACGGATATCAATTGGACAGCCTGCCATATCTAATCAGTTTCCAATGGGAACATGATGTTACAATGTTGGACATGACTTTTCAATGTTTCTTGAAAAACCCTTATGGAGTGATTCATGTTTTATGCACAATTTTTATCAGCATCTATAAAGATCTTAAAGCTGACAATTCCAAATCCAAATTTTAGATGTTTTTTTTGTGGATACTTGCCGGTCTGATCACACATCTTCTGATCACATTTCCAAATGTCTAGTTGTTTGTTTGAAATTTCCAGGGTGATAGTCTTACAAGATTGTAATATTAAAATTATTAATGTAGAAAATGTGTTTTGTTTTCAAGTAATCTTAATCTGTTTGATTTGTAGTGTGAAGTGGATGACATCCACACCACACGCCAGACAAAGGATTGAATGTGAGAATTAGTAGTGAGAAAAGTGTGGCTGTGTACATCAGTTCATGTTGATCACCTGCCACAACAATCCACCATGATCTCCTTCCTTCAGGGGGTGGTGGGTTAGCCTTGTGGTTAAAGCGTTCGCTCGTCACGCCGAAGACCCGGGTTCGATTCCCGACATGGGTACAATGTGTGAAGCCCATTTCTGGTGTCCCCCGCCGTGATATTGCTGGAATATTGCTAAAAGCGGCGTAAAACCATACTCACTCACTCACTCCTTCAGGGGGGGGTGGGTTAGCCTAGTGGTTAAAGCGTTTGCTCGTCACGCCATAGACCCGGGTTCGATTCCTCACATGGGTGCAATGTGTGAAGCCCAATTCTAGTGTCCCTTGCCGTGATATTGCTGGAATATTGCTTAAAGCGATGTAATTCTCACTCATTACTTCCCTCTAGTCAAATCATGTCAGTTATACAGATCCGTGTTTACAAGATTGGGATTCAGCAACCCATTTTCGTCGTAAGAGGCGACTAACAAGATTAGGTGGTCGGACTTGCTGATTTGGTTTTTGCATGTCATCGTATCCTATTGCGTAGATCGGTGTTTATGAATAAATCACTGGATTGTCTGGCCCTGATTTGATTATTCACAGGTGTCGTGATATAGTTTGAATATTGTCAAGTGCAGCATTAAATAAACAAAACTATATCTGTAATACAACATGGTTGTTGCATGGACCCTACACAAGGCTTCCTTGATGATGGAAAAAAATGAAGAGGAAATGCCACTGGAGCACGCTGATAAAAACTGCTTGTGGAAGATTGGAGGTGGTACTTCCTATGGCAAAGGAAATCTGGTAATGGTTGTTAGTGTGGCCATGCTCAAGGGCAGATCCAGCATTTTCAAAAGGGAGGGGTCCAAAATATCAAAATCCTCTGTCAGTGGGGGTCCGGACCCTAAGGATCTGCCTATTATGCTGAATTCAGATGGGAAAGAAATTAAGCTGAATCGTATTAGAAAACTGACATCTGATTGGCTCTGGAACCCTCATATCCTTCCTCCAGATTGGACAGTCAAGGTGTGTTCAGGGTTCACTTGAGCTGACCTATGGAGGTGTCCAAATCTATGATTATACTGTCATTGACGATGGATGTGACTTTCATTATTGTGTCATTAAGTTAGGGTATTGAAACCTTCCAAAACACAAACTACATCACAAAACATGACAGAAGTTATGCATTTGGTGATTATGACTTATCAAACTTTCAAGATAACAGCTGTTACACCTGCCACTTTAACAAATGACAGAAAAGAGGAAATGCTTGTTTGCTTGAAAGGGAAAGTATTAGGGGAATTATATTATTAATTGTGCTCATAATATAAATCATTGCCTTGTCGGTCCAGTTTTGAATATTTACATGCCGCCATTATTTAGCTGGACTATTGCTGAGTCACATTTACAAAGGGATCAGAGACAACAACACAACTGTCTTATCTGCATAGTTTTATTCCAATTTCTGTACACAGAGTACAAAACATATCCAGCAGATGATATTAAGCTTACATCCTGTACATGGTACTTGTTGAACAAAGTTGTCTTATCCCATATATATAGAATACATTTTTGGTCAGTCTTACATTACACCAAAAAGCCATGAACAGCCAGATCTGACACCCTGGCCCCAGAACATGGATAACAGAGTCATTATCACAGACTTAAATAAATACATCCATGCTTAGTTTGGGCCAACTACAGGGTAATCATGTTTCACGTCATATAAGAATTCATGTGTATTTTGTCTTTATCGGTAAATGAAAGGAATTGATTTTAGAATATGCTTGATTTCAAATTTACATTATTATTGGAGTGTAGAGAGAAGACAATTCTGTGTATCGAATATTCAAATTAGAATTAGTTCGAGTCTTGTTGAAATTTTACCATTTTTTCCCTCAGATTTAGGCCTTGTTTCGGCAAAATTTAAGCCATACGATGTGGAACGCAAATAATTGGCTTGACATGCTGTACCCATGTTGGTAAGTTGAGGCCACACTTTTCTAATTTGATGTTTCAGGGATTTATTCCAGCTTTTTCATGCAAGGTCGGTGAAAATAAATAGCTAAGTCAATCATTTATTTATTTATATGAAAATCATTCTGCCGTGGAGTTAAAGCTGCAGCTGGCTTCTTGAATCACCGATAGTGATGTAGACATGAAATTTATATATTCTGTTTTATATTGTATAAAGGGGTCTATATTACTTGCATGAGACATAATAAAAATAAATATTTTTTTGTTTAATTTATTTCCTTTCCAGCTGTTTTTCATTAGGGGCGTTGGGCCTGTGAAACGAAAAATACAAAAATGTGTGACCTAACCTCGGTTCTTGGGTCTTGGCTTGACGAAACACATTATCTTGTGGGCCACCCGACTATGGTTCATATCATGGCTGGCTTAAGTTTCAGACAAGACTGAATCTCTGCAAACGAGTTCCATTGTGGGTTATATTTGGATGGATAAATATTTGTTTCTGATGCAAGTAAGTATGTTTACCTTGTCATGTGTACAGGAACAACACTACTGCCAAGTTAACTGGCATCTTGGGTTACTATGGTGATCATGTATACTGTGCACAAATAATTTTGTGTATACAATTAAGATTGTCAGTCTCCCGATATCACAAGTGGATATTTTATGGCACTTCACTTAGCTCTACAATTTGCTGATTATATTAAGGTTGGATATTGCTGTACATGCTATTCACGGCAAATATTTAACAGGAACATAATTTATTAAGCGGTAAATATTATTACAGGTGTGTTCAGATCTGGGTGTTCTTTGTGCGATTATCTCTCAACCAATCAGACACGAGAATAATGCTGGATGACATATTGGTTTATCGGTGTGAGTGAATCTCACATTCTGCTAGTCGTCAACTGTCCAGCATCAAATAGTGTTAATATTAATATACACATTGCACTGTCATATATTATCCTGGCTCTAGGACTACTTTTGCGCTGTCACGCTAAAAGTGAGATCTGTCGTTACTCAACATCGCGATGACTTCAGCTTTAAAAGATATTAAATTCATAAAATCAAACATTTAGTAACAAACTTGATAAATATTGGGGTATTATTCAAATAAATCCTATTATCTTGATCAGTAGGTTTCATTCTTACCATGCTTATAGGAAACAAAACTTCACTACAATAATTATATTGGTCTTTTACATAAAAACACTGGACCTATGTAGTACCAATTCCTATGGCTATTGCTGCATCAGCTGTTGTGGTACTACAACATGACAGTTCTCGAAGTACGATCATGTGACCCTCACAGCAGTTGTTTGAAGGGAGTCTGGCAAGAGACTTGTTGGTCTTTTTGGCATGACAAGCTGTCGAGGACTACAGTGCAACCTTGCAAGTCCAAAGTCGCAATCCATAGAGCGATCTTAGCGCTAAGGTAATCCCAACTCAAATACTTTAACATAGACTTGTGCCAAGATAATTTTGTTCAATAAGGATCAGTTCCCCAAAGTGATCTTAGCGCTGCGACTATCGTAAATCTATGGTATGGCACCGGACTACCATCACCTCATTGCTAGGGTCCTGTTCTACAAAGGGATCTTAGCGCTGCAACTATCGTAAATCTATGGTATGGTATGGGAATTAAAATCACCAAAGATCGCTTTATGGAATGAGGCCCAGGGTAATGTTCCCCAAAGTGATCCTAGCACTACAACTATCGCAAACCTATGTTATGGTACCGGACTACGATCACCTCTGCCCTAGGGTCCTGTTCCACAAAGCGATCTTAGCTCAATGATTACCATAAATCTATGTAGGGGAGCGCTAAGATCACTTTGAGGGATGAGGCCAGACCCTCTCACTCCATGGACTGCCATAACTTAATACCTTGATATAGACTTATGACTGTAGTAGCACTGAGATCATTTGGTGGACTGCCAGGATTGTTACAGATCAGGTTGAGAATTCAGACAATTTCTGAACCCGACGCACTGTGTCTTCACAAACTTGTATGCAAATTGTGACTTCAAAATCTCCAAGCACACCCGCCCCACACAGCCTTTCTCTGGTACAATAGAACCATCAAGGCAATGACATCCTCACACACAACCCACCCAGTTACACGTGAAAACAGGAACTGCAGGACAACAGATGTTGCAGGACATACGATATCACCTGACTCAACCATAATCTTCAAGTCTGACAACTGCAATGAAAGCAAGGAGATTCTTATTGACCCAGCTTTAAGAAAATAGTAGGTTTCTTCTAAAACTTGACACGACGGTGTCTCTCTCCCACCCTTAAATAAAGCAACATAAAGTCATTCTTCTCAAAGAGTGTGGAATTGCACTTTTCCTTGGAGAAAAAATATTATTATGCGATGAACAAAAGCACAAGCTGCTAAAACGTCTACATTGACAATCTGACGACATCCTTAGAAATCAGAAATAGCCACCTTACAATACAGAAGGGAGGTAAGTCATGACAGTGTAGGTCCCTGAAGCATTCTGCAGCAAAGAATAATTCCACAGAATTCTGCAGCAAAGAATAATTCCACAGAATTCTGCAAGACATGCTTGTGTTTTCTGTTAAAAATAAAAGAATAACAACTTTTTGTTGCAAATAAATGTTTAAAGTTCACATTAAAATTAGGAACAAATGTACACAAAATCCATTTGGATTAAAATCATCTGTAAGCCAGTCATGCCCTCCAATACAACTGAGACAATTTATACTGATTAGCACTGAAAATGGTAACAAAAGTCCTGATTGTTAAAATGTGTTTCCATGATGAAATTTCATTCATGAATGCAGACTACTGATGTGTAAGGTGTGGATTCTCTCAAGACTGAAACATAATAAGGTGTATCACTGCCAAACAAACTCAGGAAAAATCTTGGCCTGACAACTGAAATCCAGATGTCCCTCCCACTCCACCAGTCCCCAAATTCAATGGAAATAGACTTGAGGTGCACATACTGATTATTCAAAAGTGTATGAAGCATTGCAAAAATATACAATAATTTTTGTGAATCAGTAAGGATTCTGTGATGCCAAAGAGTCCTTCAGAGCCGTTACCATGGAGATCGGCAGATCCTGCTTATCATCACCCCTGATACGATCAGTAACAGGCCAACAACACCGGACAGTGCGTTCATGTGCAACTCCGATGTCTTGCATCATATACTTTCAGTGGTATAAACAATAGACACATACACTGACAGGTAAATTGTTTTTTCTTGGTGAAGAACTGGTATAATTAAATCCTCCACATGGGATATACAACAAAGAATTGAATTATTCACAGGAAGATTCTGCTGAGGCAGAACATAAAGTGGGGCAGTGGACAGGCGGCTTGGGCGATTGTTACCATTTATAACTTTTGAATTCTGATTCATGAATTAGTTTGCAATACTCTGTGTTTTGATCTCTGTTAGCTCACTACTAGAATTTCTGAGCTTCATATTTTTCATGAGAATCAGCTCCTTGTCCAGTTGACATTCTGACACCTCCTTCCCCTACCAAGAATTGACCAACTCTCCAAATCAGTCCACAGATTTCTAAACAACACTTCATGATACTGAAATAAATGCCTTTCTTGACCCACTTGAAATCTGTCCATCAGCATAATGTAGTGGGCTGAAATAAAGAAGGTGGCAGACAGCAACAGTTTGGGCAATCAACATCGAGTTTGGCGATCTATCCTCAAATCGGGGGCTAAAAAGCTTGAAAACAATTGTTTCCAAACAACTCATAAAAACAGCACTTTGTGATGACCTGGGAAGGTTGCCGTACGTCAATAAAGAATACTTGTACATGAATGTTGGTAATCCAGCTTAGGATGAAGCACATTGTGTTAATAAATATTAGATAGTTATCTGTTTATCTTCTGGGTAAAATAGACTCTTCACATGAAATAACAGGGAAGAACCACACCCCAGGAGGGCTATTTGACATGCAGCATGTGATCGGTTTATCAGCCTTGAATAAATGTGTCCGTACAAAAACAGGGACTTCCTAAAGGACCAAGTATTACCTACAAAGAGGTGTGGACTAGGGATTATCAAGACTGCTAAATGTATGACTTGCCTATGAATATCTTTGCAACACTGCCCCTCCTGAAATTCTGGTCCAACTTCATGACCTTACCCATGGGTTTTATTTCATTTAATGTATTTTGTATAATGACACATCCCCCTACAATCTATCAATGGCTGCCCAGCAGTTTTGCCTCGGGGCACCCACCTCCTGATTCCTGTCTTATTTTTTCACATCTTTCATCATGTTCATGAGATAATTGTTGACCCGGAAATATCTCAGCAGTCACTGTATTAAAAGAAGATGATTATCCTTGGTCCACTACTACACAACATCTCCCCAGCTGGGAAACAAAATAATAGTATTATCATTTGCAAACATCTTCAGTAAAACAAATGACATATATTTTCTTCTAAAATCTGTGCACCGACATGAAAACCTAAACTAAGGACTTACTTTCACTCACTCTCCGTCCACTTAACTTAATCTGCCTTTAACTCCCTTTACACAAATAGCAACCAAACACTTAAACAATTCACAACACTTAAAAGGCATTAAAACTGAAAAGAATTCAACTGGCCTGTGTCTTGGATAAATGTGATAAAAAAAAAGTCCAATTATTCTTAATAAAATATTCTAAAAAATGCCATTTTTCAGTCTTATCCTTAATTAATCTTCAGAAGGCTACCTAAAGACTATTCTAACATACATAGAACTGTTGTAAATCTGTTTAATATTCGTTTGGCACACATACAACATCACCAATCAATAGACAATCACAAGCAATCACTACGTCATCAAAGGCACAGTTCTACAGTGCAACATCAGTTGTTGAGTCATGCGAGTATGTACAGTGCTCCAGTAGATGTGGCAGATATCCACTGATATCAGGACAAACATGACATCCTGAGGACAAGATACATTCGGAGACTATACATAATTAACTCATCTTCCTACAACGAAACATTATGTTCAAATAGCTGTAGAATATCATTTCAAATATAAGGTACACATGTCAGATTTGTGTAGAGAGAGCAGGTATGTCTCAATATTGAACACAGTACTGATACCAGATTCAGGTTTGAGGCAGATCACTGATATTAAAGTTTGTTCCTTGTTTAACGCCGCACACAGCAATATTCCAGCTATATGACGGCAGCCTGTAACTAATCGAGTCTGGACCAGACATCGTAAGCAACGATCCACGCCGCCGGGGTACGATGACATTCAATCAAACAAGTCACAAAGTCCGCCCACCCGATCCATTTCGTCACCTCTTACAACCAGAATAGGTTGCTGGGGACCTCTAGTAACCCGGAATGCCCAAAGGGGTATTAAGGCTAAAAAACATTATAGTCTTGGTTCTCAGACAGCATCTGCATCATCATAAAGTCCGCTGCACATTTAATATTTATTTCCATAAATCTTTAAATATTACGAGTCTCGAACACACAACCCCAGCTGTGAAATGCTACAATACTTAAGAACAACATCATTTCGCCGAAATTAATGTAAACAAAATTTAGTTACATACTAGCTTGAACACACCCCCTACCCCAACCCCCCAATAAACAACAACAAAAACCCGCCCACACACACTATATTTTCTAAAGCCATTGCCTGAGAACCAATTCTTTTATTTTTTTAAGCCTAATAGAAAATATCTGGTCACAATATCTGAAATAGAAAATCTTTACCTAAACATACATTCTGGAACTGATTAACATTAATGAGAGTGAGTGAGTGAGTAAGTTGGGTTTTACGCCGCTTTTAACAGTATTTCAGTTATATCACAGCGTGTCAGCTTAATGTGGGAGGAAAGCCCAAAGTGGTGCAGGTCTCAGACGTTTACCACTTAAGTGAAACCCACGAGCACGGGTATGGTGCTGACAAACCTAGAAACATAATCGGGGCGAACCGGGATTCGAACCCACAATCATAGGTTTCTGGCATGCCCAAGGGACGCAACTCTGCACAGCGAATCGCGGCGCCTAAGACGACTGGGCCACCCGTGCCCCCTAATATTAATGAGAATAAACTGATTAGTAACATCAATGAAAATGACAAACCATGTGTCCCCATGAACTGAATGCCTTGAGTGAGCGAGTGAGTTTGGTTTTACGCCGCTTTTAGCAATATTCCAGCAATATCACGGCGAGGGACACCAGAAATGGGCTTCACACATTGTACCCATGTCGGGAATCAAACCTGGGTCTTCAGGGTGAGGAGCGAACGCTTTAACCACTAGGCTACCCGACCGCCCCACTGAATGCCTTGACACAACAGGTTAGTAACAGTAGTTTCCTTGACACCACAAGGTGGGCCATACACTGTCAACTTAAGACAGTTCAGCCGACAGCGATTACTAGGTGCAACCTACATTCTTCATCAAATTAGCCGAAATCACTAACAGCGTGTGACAACATATTACCCCATTTTTTCTATCTACTTTGGCACCAAAGATAATATGACCAAAAATTTAACCTGAGAAAGATAATCCAATTATGCAGGTAATAAACAGAAACTATTTTTAGCAATATCAATTGAATACACAGAAGACTAAAATTTTCAAAACAAATTATTTTTTTTAGATCACAACATTTCAATGTTTAAATCTGATGTTGGCGAAAAAATAAAATGTATTACTTGGCAGTAGCATAAAAAGTCTCAACCAGAGGATAATTCTTGGACAGAAACTGCTGCTACAGGGAAAAGGCAGAAACAAGACAGAATGCAAATTATTATAGTAAAATGGAAAACATATCTGATTTGTCACTTATTTTGACATTTTAAGTTAAATTTAATAGAGGGCATCCATTGTACTTCGACCATGTAGTGGCTTGTTCAAGGGCGTAGCTGAAGTTCTGGGGCATAGCTGAAGTTCAAGGGCGTAGCTGAAGTTCAAGGACATGGCCTCTATTCATGGATTTATGGCAATCAAGCATACCACCCATTAACCATCTTACGTTACTTTCACAATTATGTTATTTACTTTGCTTAAGGATCCAAAATTCAAATTTTGATAAATTTTCACAAATTTCACAATCATGCAGTCTGTAAACATATTACAGTAATGAAAGAAAATTTAAGTTATGTTTAAATTATATTAAACTAGAAATCATTTTCACTTCTTTATTTCAACATTTTTTTAGAGAATGTTTAATGTTAATTTCTATTATTTAGTTTGCTCTTGTGCCAAAATTTCAAAGATGTAGATTTTTCTCTCTATATTTCACCTTACTGACAATACCTCAATGAAAAAGATTTTTTCAAACATTTCCTTATGTTTTAAGAAAATAAATCTGCTAATTAAGTGATTAAGAAAATAAGACCTTAAGTATGTGATGAAAACTCAAAGTCCATTGCAGCTATACAACGACAGGGCACAAAGAACGGTTTACATATACCCAAGTGGAGAAGTTGAACCCAGGCCTAAGTGAGACAAGCTAACACATAACCCTCTACCCTACCATTGTAGATCCTCCTCTTTTACAGCCCAATACAGATGTGAATCCTCACCATAATGGGTGTTCTTGACAAATGAAATAAATATATGTTTCATATTTCAGGGCAGCTAGATGTGTTCCTCTGGTTTCAGAAAGTGATATTGGGGCATAATGGTTATGATGCTTTTTCCTCAGCAGATAAAAACCTTGAAATGTTAATGATGCTCTTAATAAAACATGACTAAAACAATCGGAGAATCACAAATACATAATTTCAAAAGACAAACACACAGTTGGAATTGTTGATTAGTACAAGTACTGTACAATGACATACAATTTGCAGTTCATACTTGGAGCATGAAATGGCCTCAACATTCAAGTCCTAAACAAGCCTGGCAACCTCTCGTCTCATTATTGCCATGGTGACAAACAAAATGACCAGATTAAGTATAGGGGAAACTACTTACTAAAAGGACGATTCTCATTCATACACTGACTGTATTCTCCATACCCCATACCTCTCTCCACATACCAAGGGTATGCACTCAGTAGCAGCACACTTCAATAGTGATAACTTATCTGTACACAAACATGACGCAAACAGTGATGACCCTAGGTCACTGATCAATGCTAACTTTACATTATATACAATATAATACAATAAGAATCACTCAACATGGTGAAAAACACCATTACTCCATAAAATTGTCCATATTATTTGAATTATCCTATGTTAAAATGTCTAGTTAAGAGTTAAAGTGCTAGATCGGCTTGTATAACAAGGTTGTCACATATTTCTTCCTAAATCTGTGGGTAGCGCTTAAAACCATCACACCATCCTGGAAAGAAAAAAATACATTTTATTACACAAATAGATATGATTAATTCACATATAATTTTTTTTAAACAATTTTACAAAATAAGATATCTAATAGAAAAGCATTTGGAACAATAAGGACAATCTATTATAAGCCACAGGGGCTGTAATTGGCTTACTGAAATAAACTAATCTAAAATGATGAGAACTTTGACATTTACAAAAATTAATGTTTTCTTTCTATCAGTTCCATGGATCGATCAACTTTGACAAGGGTAAGTACAAAGCTAAAATTTTGCTAAAACAGGAATTTTAAAGTTCTAAAGAAAACTATTTATAAACAAGATTGTGGCAAATGTTGAAAGTAATGTACTGGACTGTATCAAGTCGATCCTACAGGATTGTACCGAGTTTATTCCTACAGGAATGTACTTAGTCTAATCCCACAGGCCTGTACTGAGTTTACCTCTACAGGAATGTACTGAGTTTAATCCTACAGGCCTGTACTGAGTCTAATCCTACAGGCCTGTACTGAGTTTAATCCTACAGGCCTGTATTGAGTCTAATCCCACAGGCCTGTACTGAATCTAATCCCACAGGCCTGTACTGAGTTTAATCCTACAGGAATGTACTGAGTATGCTGCTTACCTTTATTGATAAGGCATAAAGATGGTTGAGCATCACATGATTGGGCTCTGGCAGTAAAGTTGGCTCACACTACAACACAAACAGTATTCTCTGCAAATGTACAAACAGTTTGTAAATTTTCCTAATAAATTGTACATTTATATACTTATCCTATCTCACACAATGTATTTCATCTTATTCTTCAATGTAGGTGTGGAAACTACCTCGGACAAAGTGTTTCTGAAGCTGGAACGTTTCCACACCAAGATCGATGAATAAGAAGAAATGCATAGTGTGAGATAGGATAAGTTTAAAAATTACCGTTTTAGGGTGGGAATGTTACACATATTGTTTATTGTTAAATGCCCCAGTCAGCGTTATTCCAGCTTTCTCAAGACAGTCAGTATATGATCAAGTCTGGACCATATATCAATCCAGTGATTGATATTGTGAGCAACGATCCACGCTGTCGGGTAATGACAACACACAATCAACCAAGTCACCTGACAACACAATCCATTTGGTCGCCTCTTACGACCAACTTAGGTTGCTGGGATCAGAGGTCCCCACGGGACTTGTACCAAGTTCCGTCCCTGGAAACACCAGGGTTCTTTGTCACACCATCAGCCTGGTCACATTGTAACCAACTCATCCTCATAGCTCTCAAGTCAACCAAGCATACACCTATGCACTTCTTCATCTTAGCAACAAACCCGTCAAGATCCGGGTTACAATAGGTCCTCAGCAACCCATGCTTGCCATAAAAGGCGACTCTGCTTGTCGTAACAGGCGACTAACAGGATCCGGTGGTCAGGCTCGCTGACTTGGTTAGTGCATGTGATCATATCCCAATTGTGTAGATAGCTGCTCATGATGTCAATCACTGGATTGTCTGGTCCAGACTTGATTATTTACAGACCGCCGTCATATAGCTGGAATGTTGCTGAGTGCAGCATTAAACAACAACTCATCTTAGCAATAGACTTAAAATTCACAACAGTTAGTGTTGCCCACATAAACTTTTACCAGCAGTCATCCTAAAGACAACCAAGGGTGTTCCGTGAGCCTATTCTGGGCCGCCAACTGGTTACTTGGAAGGCAACATCTACACTTCAAACAATAGTAGTCTATCAGAATGCTCAGAGGCCAATATTTGGCCCAAAGTCTGCAGAGAATGCCAGTAAATATTCCCAAATGAGAATAAAATATTTCCCAATTCTTGCTGATAGTTATAAGTAAAGTAATGACTTTACTTGTATTTCACTGACAACAGGCCAAATAAATAGGAAGAGGCTCTGATGGTTAATTTAACTTCATTGCATTAAGTGCAATGTTAAACCAATTTTCAATTTTGAACAAACTTCAAGTGTTCTCTTAATTTGTTTGCCTAGAGTACTTAGTTTGAAATCTTTGCCTTGAGAACATTTCACTAATTTGAACATTGTGAAGTGAATGAGTGAGGTTTAACGCCGCTTTGAACAGTATTCCAGTAATATCACGGCATGTCAGCTTAATGTGGGAGGAAAGCCCGAAGTGATGCATGTCTCAGACGTTTACCACTTTGGTGAAACACACGAGCACGGGTATGGTGCTGACAAACCTCGAAACATAATCAGGGCGAACCGGGATTCAAACCGAGAACCATATGCTTCTGGCGAGTCCAAGAACACAACCCTTCACAGCTAATTGTGAAGCCTAAGACGACTGGGCCACCCCTGCCCCTCAGTGTTAAGTGACAATAGCTTACATGAGCTGGGGTATCTTTGTTGAGAATGACTTGAAGAAGCTGTGGGGGTAAGATGGGGGGACCAGGTTGTTTGATGTCTGTTCTCCGTACAGGAATGTCTTGACCGTAATCAGTTGGAGGCGAACCTGTGTCAGGAGTTTCTTCTGCAAAAAGTCAGGGTTTTTTTCAAACATTTCAAATCTTCATATGTTGCAACACATCAAGCGAGACAAAAGGTTAACTCTGATTCTTCATTTGACCAACATCAACATGATAAACATTATTAATCACTTTCACAATCAAGCAGTAAGTCTGACAGACGCATTTAAATTACTTGTGCGAGATAGGCAACAAATTACATTGAGTGCTAAACAGACAAATTACTTCTGGTGCTAGATAGACAAATTACTTCTAGTGACAGAGAGACAATTAGGACACACAAGTACTCACGATGTTTGCGGGAGGTATTGGTTGTCCTACTATCAATCGCTAGTGCTTCAAAAACTTCAAAATCTGTCTTTTTTACTTTCACAACATTATTTAATGTACCCATTTCATTATTTGATGTAGGCTGAAAAGAAAAAACAAGATATCACCAACAAGCCAAAATCAACACATAAAGGTTAATCTGCTAGATCAAAGGGGGACAACTCCATTATGACTCAAACATTTGCAGACGTCATAGTTCCACTCAGACATCAAATATTTCATTGATTGTCTCTAGTTGTCTCTTAGATGTTTGTTTGTTTGTCGTTTATCGCTGCACTCAATATTCCAGCTTTATTATGGCTGTCTGTAAATAATTGAGTTTGGACCAGAAAATCCAGTGACTGACATCATAAGCAACAATCCATGCAATTGGGATACGATGACATGCATCAACCAAGTCAGTGAGCCTTACCACCCTATCCCATCAGTCATTTTCTTATGACAAGCATAGTGCCGGATCTTTACGAGTGTCTAAGAATAATTATAAACTCTTCAAAAACAAAAGAAACAGAATTCTCTATATTTATTGACTAGGCAATAAGCTTGAGTCTGACACATACATATGCAAAGGATTATTGTATTTTATGTGATCAAAATATTTTCAAATCTCATTATCACTGAATTGTCTCAACACAAACACCACCATACTGCAAGTCAATTCAGTCCATGTTTGCGTGAATCATTCACAAAGCAATACATTAACTCAAAATTCAAATGTCAAGTTTAGCTAATATTTAAACAGCTAATATATTGTGAAATGTCAGGGTTCACCCCCATGGGGATTCCGGGTGTTGGTAGGTCCTCAACAACCCATCTCCCCAAGGCAAGTGAGTTAACTGACCATTAAAGTCCAATTTCCATCCTTGCCAAACTATGCTGGAATTATGGAGTTATATTTTGGCTGGACTAACGAGTCTATGCATAGTCCAATCAAAATTGTGTAATGAAATCGACAACCGGTTCGTAAACTGTCATGCAGATTTTGGTCTGTGAATGTGTACCGCCAACTCAGCGTCTACAGATATTTTCCAATCGTTTCATGTTTTTAATCAAGTGTATTGATGCACTTCGCGAAGTGAGACCCGTTTTATCACAATACAGATTTTGAATAGCTACAAGATTGTCTGGACTGGGTGCCGCCATCTTGTTTGAAGCAAATGCAAGTGATATGTGAGGTGGAATCTTATATGTCAATAAGAGGAACAGAGAAAAATGTAACTTGTAATAGACGCTGGTAGCGCTACAATCAAGCCCATAAATTCCAGCCTAGTTCGGCAAGGGTGGAAACTAGACTTTTACAGTCAGTTAACTCTCTTGCCTTAGGAAGATGGTACCACCAATGCTTGTTGTAAGAGGCTACCAAGTGAATTGGGTGGTCAGACTCGGTGACTTGGTTGATGGTGAGTCGGAAGGAATGGATCATTTCTCACACTATCTATCACTGGACTGTCTATGACAGACCATCTTCCAAAGTCAAGAGAGTTAACTGACTGTAAAAGTCCATCTTATCGATAATCAAAGTCTAAATTGTGATAAAACGGTTCTTAGATCACAAAGTGCATCAAATCACGTGAGCACCTTGATTAAAAACATGAAAAGAAAATATCTGTTGATGAGTTGACAGTGCACATGCTTTGCAAATCCTGCAATCAACCAAAATCTGCATTACAGTTTACGAACCAGATTTCAATTTCGTTGCGCGATTTTGATTGGACTATGCATAGACTCGTTAGTCCAGCCAAAATGTAAATCCATAATACCAGCATAGTTTGGCAAGGGTGGAAACTGGACTTTTATAGTCAGTTAACTCTCTTGCCTCGGGAAGATGTTGACAGAGTTGATTATTTAAAAGCCGCCATCATATAGCTGAATGCACCATTAAACACATAACAAACAACAAAAACTGTCTCTCGATATGTGGAAGGGAGTCTTACCTCATTAGGATTATGAATCCACTGACCGTCGACATAGAACTTATACTGGTGATCGCCTTCTGGTAAGTCTACTATTGTATAAAAATCACCATGGCTGAAATGGAAAAATGGGAAACAGTACAAGAACAAATTAAACTGGAGCATTTTTTCTGATACAAATTGAAGGTGAAGGCAAGGCAATGTATTTCTAACCTTCTGTTTTCTAACCTTCTAGTTTGTTTGTTGTTGAAGGCCACACTCAGCAGTATTGCAGCTAAATGGCGGCAGTCTGTAAATAAACAAGACGGGACCAGACAATCCGGTCATTGACATCATGAGCTTCGATCTACGCACCTGGGATACAACGTCATGCATCAACCAAGTCAGCGAGCCTGACCACTTGATCCTGTTAGTAGCCTTTTACGACAAGTATGGGTTGCTGAAGACCAATTCTAACCTGGATCTTTACTGGTAATTGGTCAGAAGTATAAATGCAATGTTCAAAATTACTTTGAGTAACTTGTGTGCAGTAATCATGTTTATCAAAGTCCATCATGAAGTGGATCAGCACTTCATCATATTGCATTCTATGAAAGATAAACATGATCTTCATCATGCTTACTCAACTCCACTGAACATTACATCAGTGTGTCTCTTTCTGATTTTACCTGGTTTCCACAACATTACTCATTGCATATATCAACATCAGAATATTTAATCAAACTTCTTACCTTTTGACTAAAGGAATTCTAGATTTCCAGTTGTTAAAACTACCGGCTATATACACATCTTTCCCCCCTCCTTCCCACTTGATGACTGTCGGGAGAGCACGGCCTGCCGTCGAAAGTGTCGGGTCACCCCCAGGTGTGATTGTGCTTGAACGTACTCGCTGAAACATAACGCAACAAAACATTAGATTTCTTGGCAAGAATTTATGAAGTCCAAGTCCAATCAACTGTTTTAACACATGCATATCAAGTGTTACATTGTTGTTATTAGTAGTGCTGACCCAGCATCACCACCTGACCATTTGATCATGACTCCACTTGATGATGACAAAAATGTCTCATTTTGATCAAGGCAGGGTCTCTGTTTGATCATGGCTATGTATCCATTTCATTAGGAAAATGTCTATTTGATCATGTTTAGACAATTGTGAGTCCATTATACTTATCATGCATACAATACAATTTATTACAAGTAGTTTTTGCATTTGAAAGACAATGAAAACAGTATATAATATATATATGTATACATGACCATGAAACTGGTAATATTTACCATGCCACATGCTATGTAGATAAGCACAGGTACAATGTTATAGCAGCAGCAGCAGCAGCTAACACATACCAGGTAAGGGACGAGTTCAAAAGTTTGATGTTGAAGTCTGGAGTCATGACTTCTTTTGTCACACATATTGGTGTCTACCACTGCTTTTTCCGAACATTTATCGACTAAATTCTTGAGTGTTGAAAGGTTTGTATAGGTCAAATCGGCCATGCTGTATAAGCACTGCACTAGATGGACAATAAAACCCTACCTTGTGGAAGACTGGATGTATTTAGGACAATTTTTCTACATCATGTGAATGAAAAATGGATCGTTTTAGTTTGAGAAAGGTAAGTTGATCTTGTCGGCGGGAAAACTTGCAGGACCATTAACCCCTCACCCCCAAACTTAAGGAATTAAGATATTTATCCAACATCAAAAGTTTGAACTGGTCCCAAAGTGAAGGATCAGTTGATGTGGCTTGTGTTGGTATTGAATACTGCCCAATCTGTACTTTGTGGCTTAGTGGGGGTGTAAATGGCATATTCACTGTCCATATAGATCTGAGTGAGTGAGTGAATATGGTTTTACACCGCTTTTAACAATATTCCAGCAATTTCACAATTGGGGACACCATTGTACCCATGTGGGGGAATCGAAACTGGGTCTTCGGCGTGAAAAGCGAACCACTAGGCTACCCAACCACCCTCCACATAGATCTGAATAACCATGCTTAAACCAGGATTTCACTGATCACTCTGAATGTGAATCCAAACCAATGAACCTGACAACTACAGGTCATCATGCAAAATGATAGGAAAATTATACATCAACCATGACATAGTTTAAGTCAGAGAAATAATTTGACTCTGCTAATTCCAGAAGTAGAATCAACAGGCTTATTCAGGGCTCATAGAACCTACTTCCAGAAACAACAGCTTCTCTTGACTACAACTGCCACCATACTGGTTCACTCCTACAGTTGTTCTCCTTGTATACACATAATTTCAAACAAGTCAAACTATACCAGGGAAACAAGGATGTGAATACTAACCAGATGATACATGCTGTTGCCATGGTGATCAGGCTACAGTCCACAATACACATGACTTTATCATGATGGTCACATAAATTGTGTCAAAAACAAAATATTTTTCATGAAAAGTCAAGTCTGTTTAAACACAAAGTCACATCTCATGTATCGTTCATTTTTTATATTAAATGGTCTTGAAATAAATGTGGCTGTATCTCCACGCATCATACTTCAGAGACCAGAACACAAAATAGCCAGGGAATGAGATCCTTTCTTCTTTAAGTGGCATTTAGAGGTTGGTGTGATGAAGTAAGACAAGTTCTATGGATGAACAACTTCTTTATTACAATTAGTGCGACGTTTCGGTGTAGATCCTAACACCTTTATCAAGCAAGTGATCACTCGATAAAGGTGTTAGGATCTACACCGTAACGTCGCACTAATTGTAATAAAGAAGTTGTTCATCCATAGAACTTTTCTTACTTTAATGAGATCCTTAATTGTCCAGTGTAAAACATCACCATAATTATGATAAATAGTATGGACCGTTTTGCTGCCATAGCTTCGTTTTGACATGTTAAAAGTCTAATTCATGTGAGAATGCTGAAAATAGCTGACGTAATTTATCACACATATGTGCAAGAGAGACACACTGTCACTGCTAATCAAGTGCTATGACAGCAAGAGTGTGAGTGAACAACATGAACAAGGGAGTTGGGTTTAACACCGATTTGAACAGTATCACGGCGTGTCAGCTTAATGTGGGAGGAAAGCCCAAAGTGATGCAGGTCTCGGACGTTGACCATGTTAACCACTTTGGTGAAACCAAGCATGGGTACAGTGCTGACAAACCTACACACATAATTGGGTTGAACTGGGATTCGAACTGACTCTGGTCAGCAAACTGCAACAAGGCCACCCATCTCCGGGCAACCACACAGGTGGTATCTCCAGGCTGTCCCTCTATCCGATACACCATGGAGGCGGTAGTTGTACAATCAACAGGGCTCCATCTTGTCATTGATCTAAATGCTACTCAAAGCCATCTTAACCATCCAATCACCATTTAGTCACCATGTACATAAACACATAAACATGTTAAGCTTAAGTGTGCACCTGTTAAGTCCCTGTCCAGCATGCAAGCCCTACAGTCAATGATCTGCACTCACCACAATCTACATACCGCAGTAAGTATATATACCACGGAACTTTTGATATGATTATTTCTGTTATTTGTTGATTTATACAGAATTGTCCCTATCAAAAGTTGAGTGGTATATAATATAAGGAACCAAAGTTCAGGACTCCCCAATTAGACACAATGCCCTTTGTGAGTACATAGTATCTGGTTGACTATCACCTCATATTTTGGTGTTGTTTTTGACAGAAATGGTAGCAGTCTGCAAATGTATCACCTCGTCTGAAGCCTGAGTCCAGTAACATTGTGTTTGGTCCAGCAATAATAGTCCATATTTAACACTATAATCTACTGAAAATGATGCTTAGACCCAGGTTTAGACTGGTAGGCCACATGACATTTGCTTTCACTGGGTATGAGAATATTTTCTTTAACAAGTTGAATACGCAAGGTTACCATTGTTAACTGACAGAAACTTGAAAAGCCAGTGGTTTACATTTCTTCTAGCCGTGAGCAGATGATAGACACCAGATGTAGGTGTGGTCAGTCCATAAATATCTCAGCACTATTCACGAATATTTTATAACAGTACAGTTGCTCCTTTTTTTCAAATTGATTTAAGGATTTTTCCCTATAGCAGTTAGGCAGGAAAAAATGATTAAATAATTAAATTAAATATTTAAATTCTGACATGACAAGGTACGATACCCAGATGTGGATGGAGATACTACCCCAAACTGTCAACACTGCTTTGTCACGTAAATCATTGCAGAAGTATTCCCTTCAGCACAGTGGTGAGTTTTCATGGTAAAGTTGTTGCGCTATTGCATTACAAAATTCTAGAAATCTTCTTTCTATTCGGATATACAAAAGTCTTTCAAATCAGTTTTTATTTTTATTCTTTTTTCCCCCCAATTTCTCAGTAATTTGAGTTGGAGGACTGAACCACTCTCCACGACAAAAGGCTTATTTCTTATGGTGTGTCAGCCTGGTGTAGGGGGTACATCAAATGTGATGTTAGACATTTACCACTTTGGATGGGTATAAAGGGGTATAAGGGGATAAGAGTTATAAGGGGTACAAGACTGATCACAATTTGATTTCACTCAGGCTTCGGACTAGTGGCTCGCTAACTGCTGAAGAAGCTATTTCAAGGAGTCAGCACACAGCCCCACAATAATATGACTTGAATATATAGCACAAACTGACAAACAATTTATTATAAGTTATGACATACAGTGGTTACCTAGCAACACTGAAAGCCATGACAACCCACTGAGGGTTGTACGAACTTGCCTTCTTGGCCATGTACATGGCCCTCTTTCTCCGAGGGGAATTATCCAGACCACAGAGTAGGCTACAGTGCTGCACACTGACTATTCTGGTGTTCACACGAACCTACAACACGGCACACCACTGCACTAACAAAACACTACCATCATTGACAGTAGTGTCAGGAGTGTCATTCATTGGAAATTTAAATAGCAATATATCAACTCAAAAATATCCTGATATATTGATAATAAAATTAGTATTGTGCATGTGTATAGATCAAATTTAACAATATGGACCAACATTTTAAAAAATAAATATGAACTAGATTTATCCATCACAAGTTCAAAATTGAAGTTTCTGCCTTTTCATTGTCCATGTGCATAGTAATCGCAATAAACATAACCATTTCTGCGGCTGTAAATCTTTACTTACTGGTAAGAAACAATATTCAAAACATTATATCGATACAGCATCAACATTAAAAATGTATTGATACACCAATAATGCGATATATGCTACTCAAAAGAAGTCAAAGAACACTTGACTCTTTCATATTAGTAATATAAAAGAATCTGGTGTTCTTTAACTATTTTTGAGTAGTATACAATGACATTGCTATAAGCATCAAAAGTGTCATTTGTGTAATAACAGACCCACTTACAACATGTACAATATTGAAATATGTGCATCAGAGTGCTTGGTTCTGTACTCAAGAATAAACAACATATATCTGATCTCATGTTGGATAATGCAAAATACATGCAATTTAAAGAACTTCATATAAAGAGCACTGGGTGCACGTTGACATAAAAACCAGACAAAGACAGGTTGCATCCAATAAATTTATCAACTTGAAACAAAGACATGACTGATGCATTCATTAACTAGTCTGAATAAATTAAATCTCTCAGACTACTGATGACTGTGTCGTGATTCTATATCTATTAATAACGTATTGTTGTAAAACATAATAAAATAATGTGCACACAATCTTGCAGTACCCCCAGTTTGGTGACGTCAAGCCCAAGAAGGCATGACTAATTACAAATAGTGGGATTAGTGATGTCTTGTTTGTTTGTTGTTTAACGCCCCACTCAGCAATATTCAAGCTATATGGCGGCGGTCTGTAAATAATCGAGTCCGGACCAGACTATCCAGTGATTGACATCATAAGCATCGATCCACGCAATTGTGACACGATGACATGCATCAACCAAGTCAGCGAACCTGACCACCCGATCCCGTTAGTTGCCTCTTGCGACAAGCAAAGTCGCCTCTTACGACAAATATAGTCGTCTTTTACTGCAAGCATGGGTTGCTGAAGACCTATTCCACCCCGGATCTTCACGGATGTAGTATGGTACAGAAAGCTTAGAGTGTGTTGTGTTCACAAATCAATGTTGTGTGAAAATGTAAGGGTTAGTCAGACACAAAAATATTATTTTTTACATGCACTTGGTGCACTTGGTTTCAATAATAGGTTGCATTGGTGCATGTTTCATATAGTTAAATCCAGCCCTGTAACCTGTCCCAATGAGATAAAACAAACACTTTCAAAATCTTGAAACCTGATCTCAAACCCTGTGATCCATACATTGTGTATTAATAATAATACCAGTGTCCATGTTTAAACTACAGGAGCATTCAACCATGGAAACGAGTTATGTTATGTTCCAACCTTGACAATAACTTACCTGTAATACCATGCTTACACCATGTGCACAACATATAAGAAAAAAGTAACAGTAATATTAAAATGTGCCTGTATATACATTTAACATTGATAAAGCAGAACATTTATTTTATCATTTGTCTGACAATGGATTGGAACGTCTCAACCTCTGTGTCAGAATCAGCTGCTAGATAGACATTGACAGACAGAGCAGCAAATCTGATGAAACAACACCCACCTGTAATATGTAACAAAAACAGTCATGGGTAACTTAACCACTTATCATGCTTATCAGGTCACAAGTTCAAAGTTGGATTGAAATATACAGCAAAATCTGATCCAAAACAAAACCAATAGCCACTGTACGACATACATGGCATGGTTAAGATGTTGGTGTAGTTGATATTATACCACTAAAGCTTATACAGCTAGTGTCAGTTCAAGCAGAGTCACTGGATACATTTGATAAACCATTTTAATATTCCTTGCAAATTCAGAAAATGTCAAGTTTGAAACCTTGGTAACTTAAACTATATAAAAAATGAATGCAACTTTTTGTTAATTTGTCCAGCTTATAGCATCTTACTAAGCATTGCTAAGTTACATAGAATCTAAATTTTACATCTTTCCAAATATTCTGAAGTTTAATACACTACTATCATCGCAAGACCCTATTATCAATATGAACACAGCGAAGTACTTGCTTATGCAAATGAATACTCAAACAACACAATGTTTCCATCCAAATTGTATTTTGTTAGTAGAAAAACAAAATGTGGCTGAATTACTGAATTAAGTCAGAATGGAATTGAACATGACATATTGTATTCAAAATACCTGTAAGTAACATAGCAACATACATATTTTCAGTAAAAAAACACTCCAACATATAAATATTCTGTTATAAACAGCTCTTTCTTGTGTGCAGTGATGCATAAGTTTTTGTTTCCTTCTGAAAGGCAGTTGGTGTGACACTAGACAGCGATGCATGATAAGGTATGAGTCTTTACAACAAGGGCCTTCACGACACTTATTTACACACGTGGACTAGTTACAGTCAGCTCGCGGGATGCTGGGATCGTCTCCAGTTGGGCATGTTGGGTTAGAATAACACACGCTTACTAACCTATCATGGCTGTCATAGGCCACACGCTAAAAAACAATTTGAAAATGTTGCTGACTGGCGTATGGTTCACATGTTCTAGTTTACTGCTTTTGGGTGTACTTCTCTAACACACCTGTTAACCAAATGATATGGATTTGGTGACAACAAATACAATTATATCATGTTCAGTAACAAACAGTAATAATTATAGCAACAGAAAGCCTAATAGAAGATGTTTTTTGTTTGAGCCAAATCAATGCAATGATGTTTTTTTCTTTTTTCTTTGAGAAGACTGCAAATCATGCTCACTAAAACTGAATGAGGCAAGGTCGCCAATCACCACCTATTCATATTTAATATATTTAATGTTGGGAGCATGACTAAGAGATAAAGAAAATAAGTGTAAAAGTATTTATTAAAATTGTTGAATAAAATATTTGGTGAAAAGAGTTGTAATTCGTTATAATAGAACATATAGATTGTGAAAGATAGCTGTATGAACATTGGGTCACTAATCACCACCATTCACTACTGTCTTACACCCCTAACAAAATAAATTGGTTGATCCCATGAAGGTTCCACGCCTGGCTAGCTACACCGATTTGACCGACTGGGAAGGAATGCACTCAAAGTTTATCAACCAATCGGATCAACTTCATTCTTCTTATACGACAGATCAAGGCGTAACCTAGCAATATGTGTCTTTCCATAAAGCCATTCCACTGAGGAGTACTTAACATGCTCAAAGTGACCTGCCCCTTGCTGTGCATGGAATCATGAGGGCATGGTGACTACAGAAATTCCTTGGACTTGTTTAATAAAGCTATCATCTGATCATCCCTTTGATTCCTGTTTGTGTTCAAGTCTAAATTCTTCAGTGTACAACACTGTACCTCTTTGTTAATGTTATTGTTGATGCCACACTCAGCAATATTCAGGCTATATACAGCCTAAAGATATTTGAGAATAATCCTGACACTTTGTGATTGATATTGTGAGCAACGATCCACGCCATTGGGGTATGATGACATGCAATCAGCAAGGTCACAGAGCCTGACCACCTGATCAGTTTGGTTGCCTCTTACGACCAGCATAGGTTGCTGGGGATCTATTCTAACCCAGTTACTGCGGCCAACATTGCTTCACTTTGACTGACTTGTGATCTGTGCACAGGACTATGTGCCACAACATAGAATATAAGCAGGTTTCCTATGAGTCTCCACATGCTCAAGTTTTTTGTTTGTTTGCTTAACGCCGCACTCAGCAATATTCCAGCTATATGACGGCGGTCTGTAAAGCGAACGCTTTAAATAACCACTAGTTGCTTCTTTGTTGTTTAACGCAGCATTCAACAAAAGTATCGCTATCTGACTGCGGTCTGTAAATAATCGAGTCTGGACCAGACAATCCAGTGATTGACATCATGAGCATCAATCCACGCAATTGGGATACGATGACATGAATCAACCAAGTTAGCGAGCCTGACCACCCAATCCTGTTAATCGCCTCTTACGACAAGCATAGTCGCCTTTAACGGCAAGCATGGGTTGCTGAAGACCTATTCTACCCCAGATCTTCACTGGTCACATGCTCAAGTACTCATGGGGATTCTGGAAAAGAATAACATATAGGTCTCTAGCTACCTATGCTTGTCTGTCGTAGGAAGTGACTGAATGTACTGGGTGGTCAGGCTCAGTGAATTGGTGGATTGCATGTCATCTTTTCCCAGCTGCATAGATCAGTGCTTAGAATGGCAATCACCAGATAGTCTGGTCCATACTCAAATATTAACAGACCACTGTCATATAGGTTGAATATTGCTGAATGTGGTGTTAAACAATAAGAAACACACTAAAGTACTCATGAAATGCTAAGCTTAAAATTTAGTAGAACCTGGGTTTCCTGAGGTTTCTTGCTATTATTGTTTTTATATTCATATTGACATTCCTCAAGTTGCAACACAATGATCAGATTCATCATCTATACATGCTGAAAAACTTTTCCAAAACTCTTAATCATATTGATAAGATTATTCCTTAAGAAAGGCCTTGAAAATGATGGCATACTCTGGCATTTGATATTTAACAAAGGTAGTCACAACATAAGCTGTTTACCCAGTATCATCTTTCTGCTATTTGTGGGTTTGTTCAAAACATGTTAACAAATGAGAACTGTTCAGCCATGACACCTGGCTGTAAACTGATTAAACTCTGATGCATGTCAAGGATTTCTCCTGTCATAAACTGTCGAAAAGACAGCAACACAACAGAAGCACTCAACCATGGAAACAAGTTATGTTATGTTCCAACCTTGACAATAACTTACCTGTAATACCATGCTTACACCATGTGCACAATACATAAGAAATAAAAGTAACAGTGATATTAAAATTTACATTTATTATTTAACATTGATAAAGCAGAACATATTTTAACATTTGTCTGACAATGGATTGGAACGTCTCAACCTGTGTAAGAATCAGCTGCTAGATAAAAACTGATAAACAGAGTAACAAATCTGATGAAAACAACACCCACCTGTACTATGTAACAAAAACAGTCATGGGTAACTTAACCAAGCAGTATTAACCTTATCAGGTCACGAGTTCAAAGTTGGATTGAAATATACAGCAAAATCAGATCCAAAACAAATAGCTAATGAACAACATACATGGCATGGTTAAGATGTTGGTGTAGACAATGTCAATAAACTGTCTGAAAGACTTCTGCAACCATGGTAATCCTTTAAAAGACACAAACCCCCCAGGCCAATTTGAACTTGACAATGTAAAAACTTTCAAATATATCAGATATTCAGTCTGCAACTTTAGCCACTACTGTGAAGCCAGAGTCTAGTGAAATGCTGTTCAGTGTTGTAAGCTCTGACAGCTAGCAATAGTAGAATAATAACATCAAAATCTACAGAAAATGACACTCATAGCAGGCGAGTAGACTCAAATGGTTCTGGCTCAGAATGGATATTTCAATAGTAATGCTGGCCGCTGTCATTGAGTATGCTTGATATATCTGGCAAGTTTCAAGAAGACAGAAAATGCCAAAAAATAAAAAGTATCAGGATTCTGTTAGGTTTCCATGACAATGACCAGAAGATAGTAATGATGGTTTAACATGATGAAGCATATAAAACAAGGTTCTTATTTTGATAACTATTTACATATTTCTATCGTATTTCATATTCTAGTTCCAAAACTGAAGATGAACGTCTTATAATGGTTGCCTACAAAAAAGCTCAAGACACTAACAGTAGTTAATAAAAATATAGTTAACACACTTAACAATGAGAACAAGAAGCCTAAACAAGTGTCAACATAAATGACTTGTGTGATGCATCTCACAGACAGGCAAAAATGTTATACATGTAGTTGCAAATGCATGATAAGATACAACTTAGAGCTAAGGTCTACGTTGTCTAGAAATAAGATTATCATTTTAATAAGACAACTGACTTACTGGAACAGTTTCTCTGAACATGCTGAAGTCAATTTTGACCTATTGTAAGACATATCTAGAGATAGATTCACTTTTTTATAAAGTTATTGGCTTCCAAGAAGAGTAACATTAGTTTAAATGAAGACAATCCTACAACTATAAATGAAGTATATCCTAGATTCTCAAAAAAAGAAATATGTATAGAAACTTATCACATTTCTTTTTCATTGGTGTTACCATGGTGATTAATAGTCACAACTGCCTTGTATGAGCAAGGAGTAATGCATTCTGTATAAACTGATAAACATGATAAAATGAGTTCTCGCAAAAGAAATCATTAACTTGCAAATCTTTTAAACATCAATCATGATCAGTTGTGTGATTTTGCAGTTAGAATGACAATATGTACAGTATTTCCGAAATAAACATCAATCCCAAATTCCCATCAATGAAGAGAAGGAAGAACCAATACCGACTCAAGCAAAGGAAGTCAAAGAAGACCCGCTTCTTTCATATCACTGAAGTTAAATTGTCATGATATTTTGCAATTATTAAACAGTTTAATTCTAATAAAATAGCTAATTCAAAGTATCATAAGTAATCCGTAATCTACTTAACATGCTTAAAGCCAACCATGTTTCATAGTTTTTGAGATTTTCATGTAGTACAGGTAATAATACTATTATCAATTATCGAAGTTCCCTTGTAATGTAAGTCATTGCTTGAGGTTGGCAATAAAACATAGAAAACCTTAACATGCTTAAAGAGTGAAAGAGTACATATATAAGGTTAGTCGTGCACCATGACTGTTGAATATATCTATTTTATGGAAAAAAAACATTCTAGATATGTATACAAAAGCAAATCTAGCCTGCTCTAGACAGCTCTATTCCCCCAAAAATCAGCATCGGGAAAATTATTTGTTTAATTTTAGAGTCGAGAAGGATTTTGTGTGATACAAGATTTCATAGACTAACTGTTAGTCTAATATAAGATAAATTTTGAAAACTTGTTTTGATTGAGGAAAACACCTCGCAATTCCCTAATTTGAGTGTGTGAGTTGGTTTTAACACCGCCTCGAACAGTATTCCAGTTATATCACGGCATGCCAGCTTAATGTGGGAGGAAAGCCCAAAGTGATGCAGGTCTCAGACATTTACCAATTCGGTAACCCATGAGCACAGGTATGGTGCTGACAAAAGTTGAAACATAATTGGAATGAACTTGGATTCGAATCCACAATCATAGGTTTCTTGCAAGCCAAAGGGACGCAACTCTGCACATCGACTTGCAGCGCCTTAGTAGACTGAGCCACCCGCTTGGAGTACAAGCGAACAGAAGCTATGGATAGTATGGCTCCATCTCAAACACTGTCAAAACTTCACAGTTCATTCAGCATATATCACTTGCCTGAGTCAGACAGGGAAACCATTTGTGATTTTGTTTTCATAGTTCTGTGTCTGTCTGTTATCAAACAACCACACTGTACATTCTGTGGAGGGAAGGTACAGCACAACAAAGCAACATGGTTGTATAAATATCTCTGGAAATTGATGTAACATACAGACATTATATCATGATAAACTTCCAGCTCTTAACAAATACAATAACAACTTGTCAACACCTGAACATTTCAGTTATGTTGAAAACAAAAATTCAAAACATTTTAAACTGAACATGCTGAACTGGCACATTTTGACTATTTACAATCATGATGATGACAAGAGACTATGGTAAAGTTCAAGGATACTCCGTAGTGTATATTAAAATTTAAATTTGCCATGTGAACCTTGATGATAGGCACTGTTATCAACATGATCAAATAGATCCCTATCATTTTTTCTATAAAAATGTTTGGATAAATACCCCATTCTTACCTTGTCCTAAAACTACAGGTGGAATAGGTATGTGGGGAAATAATCATTTTAAAAGATGACCTCAACCATGTCAAAAGGGCAACTTTGCATACCATACGCCATGTTATGAATACATAAACACATTAATCAATGACTAAGTGAGTTGTAGGTGAATGTATAGAAATATGCCAGGTATTAGTATGTACTTATATCCTGTTACATCTAACTCACAACATGAAGGGCAGTGCCATAGTCATCATGATCAAGGTCAATGTATTGGGCTTGGTCTCTGTTGTCGACAAAATCCTTGACTAGGATACCTAAACGTTTATCCCTTTCCTCAGTATCTTCACAAGACAAAGGTAACATCTCCATTTCTACACAATATTGTTGTGTAAAATATTGTTGGTTTTTTTTAAGTTATGTTTGGGCGAATTATTGTGTGCGTAAGCATTCAAATAACAAGTCCCAGTCTCCAGCGCCCTTGACCCCTGGAGGTCAAGCACATGTCGTTGCTGCGATGTACTTTCAGTGGGGATTGTTATTTACATATTCATTGTCCATGGTTCACATCCGCTCCGGTGAAGTAGCATTCAGATAATAAAGTAGACACATTAAAAAATATCATACACATTGAAAAACAGTGTAAATGTCGACTTTTTCAAGACACAAATAGGAAAACGTGTAGGCTACATTATAGATGCAACACTGCCAACAGTCAACAACAATTAGGATGACAGCTGATTGATCGCATTGATGATGATTGATATGTGAACGAAATGCAAAATTTATACCTGAGGCCTTGATTGGTAAGTCCCAATGTTGCCTGCAAACATTTCTCCATCGTCCGAGATCGCCGAGTCTCCAAGTCGCCCAGCAGTGAGTGTTGGAGCTGTGTCGTCTCCAGATGCATGGCGATTTTTCGCTGAACTGCTGTTCCCCATCGCTGTAATATGTCAATGCGTCTGAAGGTGTGATCAGTCTGAATATAATCAAACCTTGTCCAGACCCAGTTTAATTGTATGGGTCGGTAAATATAGTCCCGATTCCTGAGCTCGACTTGAGGTCTGACGTTGTAAACAAGCCGACTTAGGCAGCTGAACACTTTGTGGTCTAGCCTTATTATATTGGCTAAGGTCTCTTAGAAATTAATTATTTTCGGTTCATGTAGTATTCCAATCTCTTCTCTTTCGCATGACGAGAAAATTCTAAAAATGCTTATTCGAGAGCTATACACACAGAAAAACAACGAGGCGATCTGACATCGTAAACAAATATGGAGGCTCATGTGCTCGTACAGACGCAATGCATCCTGGGTACACAGATTGTCGCACATGCTCATTACATTGATTTGCAGGTGCGCGCTGTGATAACTTGTTTGGGCTGTTTTGCAGAAAACTAACTTAAAATTCAATGTTTGTTCTTTGTCATATGCTTATTCAGAAATATACAACGATCTCTACATTAAATTATGATTAAATGTGATGTCATTGTCATAAAACGTTCAATTATCTACAACTACGAGTGGAGCCAATCCGTTATAAAGAAAACAGTTGAAAGGATCTGAAAGTTCATGAATTAAAAGCTTATGAAGTCTTCCATTATAATTGTTTGGATTTTTCTAATATATATTTCAATAGATAACTTTGAGCTCCAAATGATGTACATACATAAAAGTAAAGAACATTCCCAAGGGTCTAGGCTGGGACAAATGGTAGGCACGCATTGCAAGCTTGATCAAGCCTTTCAATACCACTTTGTTTATGTGCCAATTTTCTTTGTTTATGTGCCAATTTTATAATGAACACTATCTCAGTTTTACAAAGGACATTATTTAGTATATAGTCAAACCTGGACAAAGTCTCCTGGAAATGAAATTATCGTAAATTCTTACTTTCTGTGATTTAGTAATTTCAACACTACCGTTATTCGAAACAAATGTCAAGGTAAGATTTCATTGTAATATAGTTTCATCAATAACTCCTGACATTAAGAGTTCTTGGTTCTTGTTTAAAAAATAAAACTCGATTTTGTTCTTTTTATTTCGAAAAAAATCTTTATTTCTGTATAAATTACCACCAAAGACAATAAATCGATCATAATTGTGCATCTTTGGATCTTTTAATTTACCGCGATTTGATATTTCACGTTTAGAATTAGCTGTCATACGTTATTTCGCAAGAGTCCTGTCATAGTGAATTGCAAATGAATTCTGTGAAATGTAATTTCTCGTGAATCGATATTATTCGTTTCGTTGGTTTTTTTTATACAAAACCGGTAATACTGTACATGTAGACAATGTGGAGAACAGTTGCCTAACAATATCGAGCAACGCCCGAGATGGTCCGAGATAGTCTGACAAGTTGTTACGAAGTTTAAATGTTACAGTAATATGATACGCAGTCCTTGTTTATTATGTAAAACATAAACTGGACAATGATGTGTTTTAAAACACTATCAGATTGATAAGTAAGAATAGATCTCTATTAAATAAAAATGAACCAATTTACACGATAATTATCCGTGATAGTGAAATGGGTTTAAAAAATGCCTGTGACCTGTGAAAGGGTGGCCTGAATTGCCCGTGATCTGTGAAAGGGTGATCTGAATTGCCTGTGATCTGTGAAAGGGTGGCCTGAATTGCCTGTGATCTGTGAAAGGGTGATCTGAATTACCTGTGATCTGTGAAAGGGTGGTCTGAATTGCCGTGATCTGTGAAAGGGTGGTCTGAATTGCTGTGATCTGTTAAAGGGTGGCCTGAATTGCCTGTGATCTGTGAAAGGGTGGCCTGAATTGCCTGTGATCTGTGAAAGGGTGATCTGAATTGCCTGTGATCTGTGAAAGGGTGGTCTGAATTGCCTGTGATCTGTGAAAGGATGGTCTGAATTGCCGTGATCTGTGAAAGGGTGTTTTGAATTGCCTGTGATCTGTGAAAGGGTGGCCTGAATTGCCTGTGATCTGTGAAAGGGTGGCCTGAATTGCCTGTGATCTGTGAAAGGGTGATCTGAATTACCTGTGATCTGTGAAAGGGTGGTCTGAATTGCCTGTGATCTGTGAAAGGGTGGTCTGAATTGCTGTGATCTGTGAAAGGGTGGCCTGAATTGCCTGTGATCTGTGAAAGGGTGGCCTGAATTGCCTGTGATCTGTGAAAGAATGGTCTGAATTGCCAGTGATCTGTGAAAGGGTGGCCTGAATTGCCCGTGATCTGTGAAAGGGTGATCTGAATTGCCTGTGATCTGTGAAAGGGTGGTCTGAATTGCCTGTGATCTGTGAAAGGATGGTCTGAATTGCCGTGATCTGTGAAAGGGTGGTCTGAATTGCCTGTGATCTGTGAAAGGGTTGTCTGAATTGCCGTGATCTGTGAAAGGGTGATCTGAATTGCTGTGATCTGTAAAAGGGTGGTCTGAATTGCCTGTGATCTGTGAAAGGGTGGCCTGAATTGCCTGTGATCTGTGAAAGGGTGATCTGAATTGCCTGTGATCTGTGAAAGGGTGGTCTGAATTGCCTGTGATCTGTGAAAGGATGGTCTGAATTGCCGTGATCTGTGAAAGGGTGTTTTGAATTGCCTGTGATCTGTGAAAGGATGGTCTGAATTGCCGTGATCTGTGAAAGGGTGGCCTGAATTGCCGGGGATCTGTGAAAGGGTGGCCTGAATTGCCTGTGATCTGTGAAAGGGTGGCCTGAATTGCCTGTGATCTGTGAAAGGGTGATCTGAATTACCTGTGATCTGTGAAAGGGTGGTCTGAATTGCCTGTGATCTGTGAAAGGGTGGTCTGAATTGCTGTGATCTGTGAAAGGGTGGCCTGAATTGCCTGTGATCTGTGAAAGGGTGGCCTGAATTGCCTGTGATCTGTGAAAGAATGGTCTGAATTGCCAGTGATCTGTGAAAGGGTGGCCTGAATTGCCCGTGATCTGTGAAAGGGTGATCTGAATTGCCTGTGATCTGTGAAAGGGTGGTCTGAATTGCCTGTGATCTGTGAAAGGATGGTCTGAATTGCCGTGATCTGTGAAAGGGTGGTCTGAATTGCCTGTAATCTGTGAAAGGGTTGTCTGAATTGCCGTGATCTGTGAAAGGGTGGTCTGAATTGCTGTGATCTGTAAAAGGGTGGTCTGAATTGCCGTGATCTGTGAAAGGGTGGCCTGAATTGCCGGTGATCTGTGAAAGGGTGGTCTGAATTGCCTGTGATGTGTGAAAGGGTTGTCTGAATTGCCGTGATCTGTGAAAGGGTGGTCTGAATTGCCAGGGATCTGTGAAAGGGTGGCCTGGATTGCCTGTGATCTGTGAAAGGGTGGTCTGAATTGCCTAAGATCTTTGTAAGGGTGGTCTGTTCTGCCTGTGATCTGTGAAAGGGTGGCCTGAATTGCCAGTGATCTGTGAAAGGGTGGTCTGAATTGCCTGTGATCTGTGAAAGGGTGGTCTGAATTGCCTGTGATCTGTGAAAGGGTGGTCTGAATTGCCTGTGATCTGTGAAAGGATGGTCTGAATTGCCGTGATCTGTGAAAGGGTTATCTGAATTGCCTGTGATCTGTGAAAGGGAGGTCTGAATTGCCGTGATCTGTGAAAGGGTGGTCTGAATTGCCGTGATCTGTTAAAGGGTGGTCTGAATTGCCGTGATCTGTGAAAGGGTGGTCTGAATTGCCTGTGATCTGTGAAAGGGTGATCTGAATTGCCTGTGATCTGTGAAAGGATGGTCTGAATTGCCTGTGATCTGTGAAAGGGTGGTCTGAATTGCCTGTGATCTGTGAAAAAGGTGGCCTGAATTGCCTGTGATCCGAGGAAGGATGGTCTAAATTGCCTGTGAACAGTTATTGGGCAGAAGCATCCATTCCCCATCCTCTAAGATGACATCCTTGAAGATCAGGATTACATTTTTTGTGTCTTTTGCAACCCAAGCTTGTAAGAGGCGACTAACGGGATTGGGTGGTCAGGCTCGCTGACTTGGTTGACGCATGTCATCGTATCCCAATATAGTGGATCGATGCTCATGGTGTCAATCACTGAATTGCCTGGCCTAGACTTGATTATATACAGACTGCCGTAATATTGCTGAGTACGGCGTTAAACAACAAACGAACAAACGAAGTCGGTGGTTCAATACACAGCCGCTTCATACCAGATGGTAAAGATGGTATTTCTTGTTACCCTGCTTCGTCATTTAGGAGAGAGAAAAAACACATAACGAGGACTGGTCGGCTCGGCACGGAGTGTGGAATCCATGTGTTAAACTGCAGTTGGTATCTTCAGTGGGCGAGCTCTGTAAAGCGGCATTGCGGCATTAGTACTATCACACACACACACACACACGCACGCACGCACGCACGCACGCACACACACACACACACACACATGCACGTAGCTGTGTGACTGCAATAATCTTGAACGTGATATTAAACCCAATTTCACCTCACGTACTCACACCTTGAAAAACCCGGAAGTAATTGTGGGAAAGAGTTAGCTGTATTTAGCCCACACCAGTTGGTCTAGACAGTAACTGTACATGGGGCCACCATAGACGCCCAAGGGAAACAAACAACGTCCATAGTCATAACATATATAGAGGATACTGTCAAACAGTGTGTTTATTTAATCGAGTGACACGACAAGTTTATAGTTTTGGGCCACGAGAGCAGTTAAACATGCTGTTTCGTAAGAAAAGCAACCTGTTCTATTTATTATTTATTTACTTCCTGATTTTTGTCACCAGTGTCATCTAGGCAGACTGAACCATATTGTTTCACTCGTATGAAATTTCAATTACATATTTGCAGATTATTATAGTGAGTGAGTATTGGTTTACGCCGCTTTTAGCAATAATACAGCAATGCCATGGCGGGGGACACCAGGAATGTATGTTTGCCGAGAGGGGACATCGCTTTCTCGCTTTCTCGCTCTATCGCTTTATCGCTTTCTCGCGGTTAAGCAATATCCCCTCTCGACCCCTACAGGGGCCGCATGTGATATCTGCTGCAATTGGGAGGTAATGTTGAACTTTTCTCACTATTTACTTAAAACATAATTTAACTGTACAGACGTAGGTGATTTTAAAACAATCCACCGATTTTTGCGTAAAATGTAATTGATTGATTTATGGCCCTCTTCAGTTGTATGTGACCATCACGCCGAAAGCGTGTCGCAGATCATGGCAATACGCTCTAAATAAATCAGGTTAAAATCTAAATATATACTTTTCAAAAGAAGTTAAGAAGACTATGGTTAATTAGTCATGGCTGATTGTTTTGCAAAAATACAATCTTATAATTGTGGGTGTTCTATAACTTGTTTTCGGTAGTATATGATGTTACAGTGTGTCATAAGGTTGTCCGTAAATGTTCTTTTTGAGATTTAATGTATGTTTAACTTGAATTGTGTTTCTTGTCTTGTGCAAATCTACAAATATATGTACTTGCATATAGTAATTTAGTAAACACCGCTGTGAGTGAGTGAGTGAGAATGGTTTCACGTCGCTTTTAACAATAATCCAGTAATATCACGGGTAACACCAGAAATGGTCTTCACACATTGTACCCATTTGGGGAAGCGAACCTGGGTCTCCAGGGAGACGAGCGAACGCTTTAACCACTAGGCTACCCGACCGCCCCAGATAACTATACTATTTCATTGCTAAATACATTATATACATAATACATTGTAGGTCCCACAACTGTTTCTTGGAATAGCTTTATAATGTTGAATGCCGTGTAAAACAACATTTACTCACATACAGTCACGTGCCTATCACCTAAAACAACGTATCACCCTGCCTTTACCTATTACAAGCTTATTTGAGTCGAGGCAATCTCCACCACAAGACCAGAGTCAAACTCCAAAACAAGACCCAATTAAATCTTTAACACAAGACCCGTGTCAGTTTCCTTCACAAGACCCCAATATATCTCCACTAGAAGACCCGAGCCAATTTCCATAAAACCTGAGTCAATGTCAATCTCTACCGCAAAGAATTTAACAATGTTCCACGAATAAAGGCATCTTCAATACTCCACAGTCGTGTGCACACTACGTTCCTCCATCACACACATTGTCAATGCTTCACAGTCGTGTATACACCACGTTCCTCCATAACATACATTGTCAATACTTCACGGTCGTGTGCACACTACGTTCCTCAATCACATACACTGTCAATACTTCACGGTCGTGTATACACCATGTTCCTCCATCACACACATTGTCAATACTTCACGGTCGTGTATACACCACGTTCCTCCATCACACACATTGTCAATGCTTCACAGTCGTGTATACACCACGTTCCCTCATCACACACATTGTCAATACTTCACGGTCGTGTATACACCACGTTCCTCCATCACACACATTGTCAATACTTCACGGTCGTGTATACACCATGTTCCTCCATCACACACATTGTCAATACTTCACGGTCGTGTATACACCATGTTCCTCCATCACACACATTGTCAATACTTCACGGTCGTGTATACACCACGTTCCCCAAACACATACTCTGTCAATACTTCACGGTCGTGTAAACACCATGTTCCGCCATCCCATACATTGTCAATACTTCACGGTCGTGTATACACCACGTTCCTCCATAACATACATTGTCAATACTTCACGGTCGTGTATACTCCACCTTCCGCCATCACACACATTGTCAATACTTCACGGTCGTGTATCCACCACGTTCCTCCATCACACACATTGTCAATACTTCACGGTCGTGTATACACCACGTTCCTCCATCACATACATTGTCAATACTTCACGGTCGTGTATACACCACGTTCCTCCATCACACACATTGTCAATACTTCACGGTCGTGTATACACCATGTTCCGCCATCACACACATTGTCAATACTTCACGGTCGTGTATACACCACGTTCCTCCATAACATACATTGTCAATACTTCACGGTCGTGTATACTCCACCTTCCTCCATCACATACATTGTCAATACTTAACGGTCGTGTATACACCACGTTCCTCCATCACATACATTGTCAATACTTAACGGTCGTGTTTATTTGTTGTTTCACGCCGCACACAGCAATATTCCAGCTATTTGACGGCGGTCTGTAAATAATCGACATCATGAGCATTGGTCCACCACTCAAGTGGGATACAATGACATGCATTAACCAAGTCAGCGAGCCTGACCACCGGATCCCGTTAGTCGCCTCTTACGACAAGCATAGTCGCCATTTACAGTAAGCACCGGTTGCTGAAGAGCTATTCTAACCAAGATTCTTAACGGGTATCCACGGTCGTGAAGGGCGATTGGTCGCCTGGTTCGATTTACCCCATGGTACAATGTGTGAGACCCATTTCTGGTGTTCTTGTCGTGATATTGCTGTAATTTTGCTAAAACAGCCTAAAACCAGACTCACTCACTCACAGACTTACCTAATTGTAACGCTGAGATCGCTTTGCCAAACGCAGTCCTGGGCCCTGTTTCTCAAAGCAATCTTAGCGCTATGGTAATCGTAACTCCCATACTTTAACATAGGCTTACGATCATTGTAGCGCTAAGATCGCTTTGAGGAACGAAACCCCCAACGCCACATTGAGTCAAGCTACTCCAACTGATGGCCACGATATTCTTTTCATCCCGGTTTCTCCTAGTAATGGGTTCGATATTTACAATAATCCAATATCCATAATTTTCTCGTGTAAATGCTAAACAGCCCATTACATCTACATATTGATATTCCTTTCTACACAATCCACACAACCTCTCCCCCTCAATTATCTTGGCCGCCAAGAACACAACTCAAAATCATTAATTGGATTATAATCTATCAAATTGTACATTCATATAAAGATGATAAGGTTTTTCAAAACGGTAATGTGAGATTAATAAACATACAATCGATACATAAACTACTCCAAATTAACAATTACATACAAACCACACAATGATATGACATGAATCGAACGGAGGCTTGTTTTTTGAACCGGTAATCCATATATTTTACGTCCGCTTTACTGAATCTGTGAATGTGTTTAGATTGGATCGATGGCCAGAATCTATTGTTGCTGCTGCTGCGCTACTGTTTATTTTTTTAAAAGATTATTCCGCGCAATAATTATTTAAATCTAAATAAATGAATTATATCAAATGTCAGTTATTGATGTATGACATGTGACTGGATTCGGCGGCGGCGTGGACGATGCTCCTGCTATCAACCCTAAGTTTGTCTGGGCTAGCCGGTGTGACAGCTGTAACGTTGTAGGATTCACTTAATCACTTAAACTTTCATACACTTGACATACTTTTTCTATCACATGTACATGTTACATAAAGCATATAGACCCGTGAAGATCCGGGTTCGAGTTGGTCTTCTGCAACCCATGCTTGTAATAAGAGGCGAGTATGCTTGTCGTAAGAGGTGACTAACGGGATCGGGTGGTAAGGCTCGCTGACTTGGTTGATGCATGTCATCGTATATCCAGTTGCGTAGATCGATGCTCATGATGCCATCCACTGGATTGACTGGTCCAGACTCGATTATTTACAGACCGCAGTCATATAGCGATACTTTTGTTGAATGATGCGTTAAACAACAAAGAAGCAACTAGTGGTTATTTAAAGCGTTCGCTCGTCATGCCGAAGACCCGGGTTCGATTCCCGACATGGGTACAATGTGTGAAGCCCATTTCTGGTGTCCCCCGCCGTGATATTGCTGGAATATTACTATAAGCGGCGTACCCATACAGCAACCCATCAAAAACCCATGCTTGTCGTAAGAGGCGAATAACGGGATCGGGTGGTCAGGCTCACTGACATGGTTGATGCGTGTGATCGATCCCAATTGCGTGGATCGATGCTCATGATGTCAATCACTGGATTGTCTGGCTCGATTATTTACAGACCGCCGTCATATAGCTGAGTGCGGTGCTAAACAACAAACAAACTTTGGATCATAGGGGTATGTATTGGGACCAGTGGGACCCCTCTAGTCGGTATCCCCACAAGGAATACAAAGGGACGGCTTCTCGGAGAGCGATGGTCGGAAATGCATTACGTTGCAATCTGCTTTTTATTTACATTGTATTTACAAAACGCGAGATTGGATGATTCGTTTCCTTGAAGCAAACAATGCCACAGACGAACAGTAATTATATGATCATATACTGTTGTCTGTCATGGTGTCGCTAGGAATTACATGAATAACACAATAGCTCCGCGGTCAGCTGGAAAGAGAGGGTAGAATCTCGTCTATTCGTAACACGGTTAGAGTTGCTCCAAGTCTGTACTGAATGATAAGTCCATGGCTGTATTGTAATTTTATCCTTACAGTAGGCATGTCTAGAGTGAGTGCGTATCGTTTTAAGCCGCTTTTAGCAATATTTTCAGGACATCAGAAATTGGCTTCACACATTGTATCCATGTGGGGAATCGAACTCGGGTCTTCGGCGTGACGAGCGAACGCTTTAATCACTAGGCTATCCCACTGCCCCAGGCATGTCTAGATAAACCGACAGTACATTTCTACGGACGCCAGTCCTCATAGGGTAAGGGCGGTCGGGCAGCCTAGTGGTTAAAGCGTTCGCTCGTCACGCCGAAGACCCGGGTTCGATTCCCGACATGGGTACAATGTGTGAAGCCCATTTGGGGTGTCCCCCGCCGTGATATTGCTGGATTATTGCTAAAAGCGGCGTAAAACCATACTCACTCACTAACTCATAGGGTAAGGTGAAATGTCGCGTTCAAGATTATTGCACTTCTATACAGACGTGCATGCACGTGTGTGATTGTACTAGTCCCGACTAATGACGATCTTATAATGCTAGCCCACCATGCCACAGTTTAACATGAATACCTCACTCAGCCATAGTATACTGACTCCGAGCATACAAGTCCTTGTTTAAGCCCCTTAAATCTGAGCGTCAGGCAGGGTACTATATCTTTAACGTCTTTTGGTATGACGCGACCGGGGATCGAGCCCCGAACATTCCGCTTTCCGGGCAGACATTCTACAACTAGACCAAGGAGGCTGTACTTCTTTTATAGGGACAACTGGTTCTATGATTAATATAATAAATGGATTGTGATTTGTACTAATAAACATTGCCTTAGAGACTTGTGCAAGTCTAGTGTCATATTCATTAGTCCGCTTATGATATATGTACTGTGTATATTTAGTTCCTGGCGCATACTGATCTTTTGTGATGAAAAAAATAACATATACTTCTCAGGAGAAGTTAAAGAACACACTTTTTTCATGTTATAGTTGGCATGACAGATTAGCTTTAGTAATATGAAAGAATCGTGTGGTCTTTAACTTCTTTTGAGTAGTATGTTTTACGTGTACTCGTCTGAAAACATATTTATTAATCTCATTCACACAGGCAATAATTAAAGGGGGTCGACATGCTTGCCGTAAGAGGTGACTAACGGGATCGTGTGGTCAGGCTCGCTGACTTGGTTGATGCAGTATATCGTATCCCAATGACGTACATTGATGCGCATAATGTCAATCACTGGATTGCCTGGTCATATCGTTGGAATATTGTTGAGTGCAGCGATAAACAACAAACAAACACATAAAGCGAGTCAGCATCCTTCCATAACTCGAAATAAATTGAACAATCGATCTCTCATTGATATACTATCTAATTATGTGATTGAAAAGTTACGAGTAATATTATCTCTAGCTTCGAAGTCCATGTATTTGTTTCAGTCACTGATTTCATTTCAGTAATGTAGGTCACCGGGTAAACACGACACTGGTTTTAGAGTTCGCTTCGTATCTACACCCCCACGGAGTGTAACTCACCACCGAATATGATAAACTTGCCTGGAGGGTCAGGCAGTGCCGATCTCAAGATACCAGACAACGCACCGACCAATCAGAGCTGGCGTTACAACGGCCGCTAGGCCCTCCAGAGCGTCCCTTGCAACGCGACAAGCTCATAGCATGTGTGAGGTCGACGCGAGAGAGACGTGAGACGGGCCGTCAATACTTTATCTATGGGACTGTGTATATGTACGGTTTAATGACACCGTAACACTCTTCATGTCTAGTCAATGATGTCTTTTGTGAGAAAAAGAACATTATATTCAACTGACGACACAAAATAACAACTTTGTGGATTTATCATATTTTTAGTGAAAAAATACCCAAAAAATGTTTATTATTGTGAAATACGGCAATAATGAATCACTGCTGTGCAACCCTAGCTGTGCCGTGGTCAACCTGCTTAACAGTATAAAGAAGCGCGCAGGATATGGAAACACGGGACTGATACTCGATCTATCAGACGAAACAGGTAAGGTTTTTTTACTGCACACATGCTCACATAACGCTGGTGTCACATATTTTCTTCGTGCCTCTGTTGCAGCTAAGCCGACGGATTACTATGATCCGCATGTACCAGTAAGAGTATTAGCAACCAGCGTTTTATTTGACCTGCACTTAATAAGTGCGCTTTATGCTGGTACTGGGAGTCTCTTGACTTAAGAACGAGCCCAGCTGACGTAAAGCGATCAGTCACATTTGACGTAAGTCGTCAATCAGGAGTATTGATAAATGGGTAGTTTTGATACGGGTGTTGTAGATCAGGTTAATGTCTGTTGGCCACACACGGTGATTCACTACAATAGTTGGACAACCCGTGTTTTACACGACATTATTTGGATTACCCGTATATTATAAGCTGGTCATTGGTATTAACGATTGTGATCCGTTCTCAGACGTGTTCAAGCCTAAGTTTTAAGAGTACAGTTACCTGTGTTTGGAAAGTGTGCAATAGAAATTACGTATCTATTGTATATTTAATACCAAATATTTTATGAATTTATGTAGGTATGTATACATTACTGCCTTGTATTACATAATTGTGAAATTATATAACCACATACGTTTGATCAACATATATGTTTTTATCATGTTTACCAGAATAAGTACTTAACACTTTGACAATAATACTCTTTTTAATCATTACCTTTCTGAACCGTTAGCCAAACATAATACAAATTACATTTCTTTCTCGGTGTGTAAACATCACTGTTTACTGTTAGTTTCTACAGTATCCGACAAACAATTGTTAAAATCTATGCTGAGTGGACCCAACCATGGAGAATTCACTACCGTTGCTCGCTCATCCGAGTCCCGCGTCACCCACCGCCTGGCTCTGCTTGTTCCTTATTAACTCTGAGGTCATCAAAGAGGCATAGATCACACACTTGATCATCTCTCGCTGTGCTGTATGGGGTGTAGACGCGCTGTCAGTGTGTGGACTTGCTGTCACCTCTGTATGTCAGCGCGATATATTTCCATTGACAAAGGAAGCGTCTTCTGAAATATCAATATAAATATATATTGGCTGCATAAATTATACATGTTTTCATTTTAAGTTCCTGTATTGATTTAACGCAGAGCAAAGTATGTGTTCGGTTATTAAAATATAACTACTGAGGGAAATTATCGCTGTTAGATCGATATTAGAGTATTGCGTTTCACTCTACTTTTTAATAAGTAATGTTGCGCGTATGAACACGGTGGGTTTCCCAGTAGTAGACTGTTCAACAGTGGAGTGCACAACGGTGATAAAATATACTACTTTAAAAAAGTTAAGGAGCACTCGATTCTTTCATATTACTACCGTTAATCTGTCATGCCATATAATAACTATGACTGCCATGACAGATTAACTTTCGTCATATGAAAGAATCGGGTGGTACTTTACTTTTGAGTAGTTTACAACATAGGATATATAATATATAAAAAAGCGGGAAAAGGAACAAACAAGACATATACACAGCAAACGAACCATTTACTTTAATTTATATGAAAGGAAAACACTGAGTATCAATGTCTCACACCAAGGAAACATTGGGTATTAATATCTCACACCAAGGAAACATCGAGTATCAATATCTCACAAAAAGGAAACATTGCGTATCGACGTCTCACGCTAAGGAAATGATGAGTATTAATGTCTCACACCAAGGAAACATTGGGTATCAATGTCTCACACCAAGTGAGTAAGTGAGTTTGGTTTTACGCCGCTTTTAGCAATATTCCAGCAATATCACGGCGGGGGACACCACAAATGGGCTTCACACATTGTACCCATGTCGGGATTCGAACCCGGGTCTTCGGCGTGACGAGCAAACGCTTTAACCACTAGGCTACCCGACCGCCCCTCTCACACCAAGGAAACATTGAGTATCAATGTCTCACACCAAGGAAACATTGGGTATCAATGTCTCACACCAAGGAAACATTGAGTATCAATATCTCACACCAAGGACACAATGAGTATCAATATCTCATACCAAGGAAACATTGAGTATCAATATCTCTCACCAAGGAAACATTGAGTATCAATATCTCTCACCAAGGAAACATTGAGTATCAATATCTCACACCAAGGAAACATTGGGTATCAATGTCTCACACCAAGGAAACATTGAGTATCAATGTCTCACACCAAGGAAACATTGGGTATCAATGTCTCACACCAAGGAAACATTGGGTATCAATGTATCACACCAAGGACACAATGAGTATCAATGTCTCACACCAAGGACACAATGAGTATCAATATCTCATACCAAGGAAACATTGAGTATCAATATCTCTCACCAAGGAAACATTGAGTATCAATATCTCACACCAAGGAAAGATTGAGTATCAATATCTCACACCAAGGAAACATTGAGTATCAATGTCTCTCACCAAGGAAAGATTGAGTACATTTGAAACACAAAGGCAACACTGATAACCTTCTGGAAGTATCCCACTTACTCAAATAAGAACACTCAGCAGTACATATCTCAGTTACTCCTAGGAGACATTGCGGTGTTTGTCTCAGTCCCAGGGAATGAGGTGTGCCCATCCACCGACTGCTGTCGCGCACGCCATTCGCTGATCCCAGAGTACTGGCGAAAAGACGTAACTAAGAAGACGTAAACAGATAAGTTATATAACCCATATTATATTGTCGTCAAAACACACCACTGATAGTCCATTGTATTGTGTACGTTTTTAATTTTTCGTTCAAAAAATTTGGAGATTTGCATTTGTATATATTTTTACATACTATAGAGGCTACTCAACATAAAAACCAATGTTTCCAATTTTTGGGGTCCATAGTTTGCGAATAAATGACGCTCAAACTTGACCACTTGATGCCAGGGTAAATGACAGCAATAATGACTAGTTGTAGGTAAATATTATGAAAATGAGTTATCTCCCCTTGTGACATTGACCTTTCAAGTCAACATGGCTGAGACAACTCTGACAAGAAGAGTTTTTCCATCATCAAGGAAGGCTTATCATCAACCAAGACCCGCTGAAATTCATCTAAATAGGTAAGTGAATATTTATAGAATATTATGACGCTTGCTATCTATGTTGGTTCATTGATAATTATTGAGAAATTGAATGGCAATGATTTCTTCATAATAACATGACTGACAACATAGGCTTGATCTGTTTCATTAAAAGTATATTGCAACCATTTGCTACATGTTAAACTTAACTAGAATGCTCCTAGCTTATATTCAGTTTCAGGAAATTTCAATTTTAGTGTTAACTATCCTATTTAGCTCAAGTTATGCTACATAAAAGTTATATGCTGTCTGATACCTTGGGGCCCGTTTAGGGATTCAGTATAATTATTTTTGTTAAATATTGCAATTATTCTTGTTTCTTAAATTTTTCATAGATAATTTATATACTTTTACGTAGTATGCCAATCTTTTAAATGTACAGGTAATTATTTTATATGCTTGCATTAAAAACAATTTTCAATACATCCTTAAAAGGGCCCCACTGCAATGGTCTGTGCATGTCACATATTGTTGTGTCCAGACAACTAATTACTTTTGCTTGCAGACCTCAGATGATACGTTTAATATTTTGGTAATTTCACTTGCAAAATAAAACCCATAAGATATTGTAGTATACATGAAACATTTTTAGTAATGTTTTCCTAACAACTATGAATAATAGCAAATTCTAGTATGAAGACTTGAAATAAATCTTTTTACTAAATTACTAAAGAGCACAAACACTTTTTAAAAATATTTCTGGACATATATTTTTAATAAAGTATGTTTGATTATAAAAACAAACAAAAAATACTATTTCTATTTTCTTCTATTTTTACTTTATGATCTGTATTGTTTGTTTCAGAAACATTTCAACCTAAATGATGATACCATTACCACAGCTTGGGCAAGTGAGTCAGCAGATATCAACATCAGTCACTACAGATTGGAATCTTTGTATTCTGTGCCAAAAGAATGCCCATCATTGATCATCCATACTAGTATCGCAACCAAGATTGTATTCTTACGACCGCTTACTCCATGTTTTGTTTGAACGAGCGAATGTCCATGATGGTGAATATACTGGTATATGGCGAAGACTTGAAGGCTGTGACAGAGAAACTTTATCATCTCACAGTGCTGCCTGGCATCGGACTTGCTACTCCAATGCTACCAACAGCGATCAAATACAGCGAGCACGAGACAGGACACAGAAAGGAATACTTGATGATTCCACACCTTCAAAAAAGAGAGGCCGTAAAAGGAAAGGAACAGATCTCCATGAGGAAACATCCGCACCATTTACACGGTCGTCTTCAATGCCATTGGTCAAGGACTTGTGCTTCTTTTGCCAGGAAGAGGACAGACAGCCACTTTTTAATGTAAGGACCTTAAATGCTGGGGAAGATTTAAGATATGCCGTTGAAATTTCAAACAATCCTGACTTAAAGACCAGACTTTATTCATCAATCTCTCCAAGTGATGCCCATTCCATTGATGTAAGATACCACAAAAACTGCTGGACTACAAATGTATTTCATGTTTTGCGCCAGGAAGCCAACAAAGAAAACAAGCAATCTGAATCTGGACATCAAAGTGCCTGTTTAACCGAACTTATTAATCTGGTATGTAGACAGACAGACAACAAGGCCTATCTGTCAATGGGAGATATTGAAGTTACATATATCAACATGCTGGGAGGTAAAGACTGCTTGTCTGACCATGTACCTACTTATTCCAGGCAGTGGCTGAAAGATATGATACTTACAGAATTACCATCCGTCAGATCTGTTCTGCAAAAAGACCGAAGAAAACCGGCTGTTCTCTACTCCCCTGAAGCCTGCGAGAAAGAGATGGTGCATGCTGCAATTGAAAACGACCAGGGCATGGACAACATGAAGGTTATGTACAAGTCAGCACAGCTTGTACGAAAGAGTATAGAAGCCTTTGACAGAGATGACAAAATCAACAATCCCCTATCTGTTACAAGTAACATTAATGACGTCCCAATCGAGTTGTACACTCTGATACGCTGGATGATGGTGGGAACTGTTGAAAACCTTCAGAATGAAGCAAAAGCCAGCGTTGTTGACAGAACAGTACTGACTGTATGCCAGAACATAATGTACGGTTTCAAGTCAAGAAGACAAGTTAAATATACACAGAAAAGAGAATGTGAAACATTAAGATCTCACAATGGAAGAGAAAATCCTCAAATAATAGGATTAGGCCTTACAGTCCACCATGACACAAGAAACAAGATGATCATGGATCTACTCAGTGCACATAACTATTGCATTCCAAACAGACGTTCTCTAATGTTGGAAACAGCTCTGGCCAATGCAGTTGTGAAGAACACCAGACAGTTCCAAGGGTTATATGTTCCACCATTTCTGAGGAAAGGTTCCTTTGTCTTTTTTGCTGTTGACAACACAGACTTTGATGAGGACACTCATGATGGCAAAGGCACCACACATGGGACTATTACTGCTCTATATCAGAGCACTGGAGCAACTGGACAGCAGATATCACCACCCCTTGAGATCACTGAAGCAAACAGTCTCTCTGTGGCTCCCTACCATACCAAGATGCTTCACTGTGAAAAACCAAATCCAAGAAACCATCCACATTCAAAAGACAAAGAATTTATAACCAACAAAGCAGGTATTGGAAAGTCCTATCACTTGACACTTTGGCTGGGTTGTTGCTTCCATGATAGCCAGAACAGATGATGAGAAAGAAGCTAGCATGATTCCTGGATGGGCTGGCTATATGTCTTTGTTGTCAGAGAGACAATCAACAACTAGAGTTGGTGCCCTACCACTCCTTCCAGAAGTCGCACATGAATGGTCTACTCTGCTCACTGTCATATTGCAAGCTAAGAAGTTGAAAGAACTAGCAGTTGGAAATGAACATCCTACAGTCATCACATTTAACATGGCCCTTTATGAGAAGGTAATTAAACTCCTAGATGCTAAGCCTGAAGTGAAAGAAAACATTGTGCCACGACTGGGAGAACTGCATGTTGTCATGGCTGCGCTGAGAGCTTTAGGCACGTCAATAGAAAACTCTGGCATTGATGGTGCATGGATGGAAGCTGATGTCTTTGGACCCACAACAACAAGACAGGTTCTTACATGTACGCATTACACGGGCTCATATGTATACCTACATGGCACTCTATGAATTAGCATTGCAAGAGTTCTTCAAGGAATATCCTCAACTTCAAGAAGTTTGTGTGGAAACAGCAGCTGAAATCGAAAGAGCATGACTGATAAATCATCAAAGGCTGAAATTGTCAAAGATGAACATTCTAATCTGATTGGTCAAATTCAGAATGAAGAAGTCATGGAATCATTTCTGAAATGGGAGACTGAGAAATCAAAGAATGCTATGTTCAAATCACTGATGAATTATCTACATCGAGTTGAGACAATTCTGTTCTTCATAGCAGCTTCTCGCAATGCGGATCTGAAGCTTCATCTTGAGGCTGGAGAAGAACTGAGCGGATTATTCTTTGCTATGGACCGACTCAAGTACAAACGACTGTGGCCCCGATATATTGCTGACATGCATGCCCTGAAGATCGACTTCCCCGAGACTTGGAAGGAGTTTGAAGCTGGAAACATATCAGTTACAAAGAATGACATTCCATTTACATCCATAGGAGCTGATCATGCATGTGAACATCTGAACAGATTAATGCAAGTTCACTCAGGCTTGATTGGTATCTCAAACAATTCCAATGCCAGGCAGCGTTTCTTTTTCTCCAGAACTCTCTCATCTTGCTAGTGAGTACAAAAGTCAGTTTCATCGAGAGGCCAAAGATATGGAAGAACATCATGACCTTTCACCAGGAGTCATTTGTCGGGATCACACTGCAGTTGACAAGATCAAATCTGCTGTTCTGGATCATGGTAATCCATTTGCTTTTGAAGGTGACAAGATCTTTAACTCAATGACGCACGCCTATGTCCCTGAAGAGTTTGTGTCTCAGATCCTACACATTGATGAAACAGGAAAGAAGCTCTATGAAGAGTACGTGTCTCAACGAATCAACGGGCCAGTGAGTCTTTGGGCACGAATGAAGAGGGAAAACAACAAGATGTACATGTCAGGATGCCAAAAGCAAACAGTTCGTCTCCGAGATAAGAATGTGGATCTCAGAGAAACAAAAGATTTGTATGGAAGGCTGATGGTTCTTGCCAGATCAAGTAGAGACATTGACTTGAAACAGGCAATTGGTAACTTTGAGTTCACGCTGACTCCAAGGTCACTGTTTTCACCAAGTGGATTGCTGTTACCATGCACTGACAAGTCCAAGTTGATCAGCAGTCTTACAAAGTTTGTAAATGAAGAAGCAATGAACTATGAAGCAAGTCAAGCACATCATGTTAAATCATTTTCTGTCTCATGACCAAACAAAAGCTGATCTGACAGACTACCTGGCAGAAAAGACACTGGAGTATAATGCTGATTCGTCTCAAACCTTTATTGCATCTGCATCCGGCTGTACCAGGAGCAACAGAGACTTGGAGTTTGAAGCTAACAATCATCAAGAAGCTGACATACTCATGATATATCTTGCTATTTCAGCTTCACAGCGCAATCCAAGGAACTCGCAGTTGACAATCTTCTCTCCTGACACTGATGTCCTTGTTTTGACCATTGCAAATTATAGCAGTCTCCTGGAAAACACCACACTCTCAATGGCCTCAAATGTTCTTCCAATAAAGCCTCTTTGGACAGCCCTAGGTGTGAAGAAATCATCAGCTTTGCCAGCCTTCCATGCCTTCACAGGAGCTGACAATACAGGCAGATTTTCCCGAGTAGGAAAAGCAACATGGTTTCAGAAATACTTGAAAACGGATGATGATATTGTTAATGCTTTCCTTGTGCTGACTACAAGTGATGAACTCTGTGACCAAATAATTTCAACATTGGCCAGATTTGTATGCAGTGTTTACTGTCCAAAAGTCCTCTCTGTGACAGATATTCCAGAGCTCAGATGGTATCTCTTCTGCAAACATATGGCAGAGAGTGACAAGCTACCACCAACACTGGGTGCTCTAAAGCAGCACATTCTGAGGGTTCATATTCAAGCTTATGTGTGGGGTCAAGCCAATATCGCCCATCAGATCCAATTAGATCCACTTTTACATGGATTCCATAAGGACAAAGATAACCGGATCCAACCAACAACAATGGATGTTCTCCCAGCCCCCAAAGCTATTGAGATGGTGAGGTGTCAGTGTAGGAAAGACTGTTTGACCCAAAGATGTACATGTCGATCATACAACTTGTCATGTACAGAACTCTGCCTCTGCACCTCAGTGTGTGAGAACGACGATGACACAAATATGTCAACTAATGATGGTGATGACAGCAATGACATGTTTGATGACTCTCTGTGAATATGATATCAAGACACATATCAAAAATTGTGACTTTATTATTCAAGACTTCAAGGGACCTATTTTGGTGTAAAGTGACTATGACAATTCTATGTGACATTTTGAAAATTTAAATGCCAAGGCATTGATACAGATGGCTCTTATGTTGCTGAGTTGCTGGAGAAACATATAACCATAGGTAATTATTGGATAAATGACAGTTTTTAAGGGGTCATATGATAATTAAGGTACAATATATTCTTTAACAATTTTACTTTGTGAAAGACAGTTGTAACGTATAGGATTCTATCCACACTGCTGATAATATATTGCAAAATCCAACTAAGATATTAGAAAAGTTGAGGTAGTTTTTTGTTAAGAATGTGAAATCATTACCTTAAGCATGTCTAAATTACATATGAGTAAGCATAATATCACATATAAACAATTAAATGACAAAATAAACACCTCGGAAGCCTTAGACTTGACAAATATGGGCAAAAATGGCCGCCATCTTGAAATCCAAGATGGCCGCCAAATGAATGATGGGAAAATTTGGAAACATTGGTTTTCTTCATCTGTACATTGAAAGCTTTCAGAATATGTATAGTTTTGCTAATCTCCAATTTTTTTCAACAAAAGTACATAAGGAACTGGACTATGACGGAGAGAGTGAGTATTCCAGTTATATCACGGCGTGTCAGCTTAACGTGGGAGGAAAGCCCGAATTAATGCAGGTCTTATCAACAGGTAATAAACTATGTAAACATAGTTTTAAAATGTAACCCCACCCGTGAAGATCCGGGATAGAATAGGTCTTCAGCAACCCATGCTTGTCGTAAGAGGCGACTAACGGGTTCTGGTGGTCAGGATCTCTGACTTGGTTGATGCATTTCATCGATCCCAATTGCATAGATCGATGCTCATGATGTCAATCACTGGATTGACTGTTTATTTACAGACCGCCTTCATATAGCTGGAATATTGATGAGTGCGGCGTTAAACAACAAACAAACAAAAAGTAACCTTTAAAACATTACATCAACAATGCGAACAAGAGGCCCCCCAATGGCAACTGAAGCGAATTTGTTGAAACCTCGACATAGCAATACCTGTCAATAGTTTAACTGAGCGGTACATGTTAACACACAACTGTGTGACATGCAGGTGACGACAGATCTATACCTTGAGTGTATATCAAAGAACCAACATCTACCCCATGTAGAATTCCAATCTCTCACCACAATCCACTTCCAACTTTAACTCCATTGAAACATTTTGTTTTATCAAAGACAAGTTTCTTATCAGTACGTCTTCAAACACACATATGACATATGAATAGGGGAATAGCATTGCCTTGGCCGTGTCACCGGTCTATCCATCAGACTTGAATGATATAATGCCTGTTTGTTGAATATGTCACTGGGGCTTCGAGTCACATAAAGAAACCAATATCGCTTCAGTACCCAGCACAATATACCATCGACAATCTCGGAACAAATCAGGGACTTACTTAATCGATAGTATTGATCGATATTGATCTACATTGAGTTCCATTGACCTACATATTATTCAGGAGCCAAAGCTGGTCATTCTGTGGCCATTACCATCTTGTCAAATATATAAATAATTTACTGATTTAGTATGGAGAGGATTGAAGGGTTCGATAGAATTATTGAATGTAGGATTGAGGTACAGAATGCACATGTAAACTGTCAATTTAAGCTCAGCGTTATAAGTGTCTTTGTCAACGATAGCCAAATCTGAAGGAAGAGGACATCAAAATGTGTTTGTTTTGTTTGTTTGTTGTTTAATGCCGCACTCAACAACATTCCAGCTATATGACGGTGGTCTGTATATAATCGAGTCTGGACCGGATAATCCATTCATTGATGTCATGAGATTCGATCTAAGCAATTGGGATACGATGACATGCATCATCCAAGTCAGCGAGCCTGACCACGCGATCCCGTTAGTTGCCTCTAACAAGCGACCCGTGAAGATCCGGTGTAGAACCCATGCTTGTCGAAACAACAACAACAACTTTTACATGCCCAGTCGCCTCTTAGACCCCCATTTCACTACAACCACGAATATCTCGAATCACCCCGAATAGGAAATGTTTCAAGTTCGTAGATAAATCTCAATCATTACTTGAAGTTCTTAAATGAATCTTATTTGATCCCCAAACATTCGTACACTTCGCGGGAGTTCGTCGAATCGACGAGAAAGTTTTTGTTTGTCAAAATTTAGAATAAGAATAATAAGACGTTAGTAAGAACAACATTCGGCATATTCGTAACTTAGTCGTAGGTGATTCTTACAATTCGTGCATGATCCGTGCATGAATCTTGTAATTCGTACATGTTTCTTAACCCATTCCTGGCATTCTTGATATGTTTCAACCCGATTAGCCACATTGGGTATCAATGTCTCACACCAAGGAGACATTGAGTATCAATAGCTCACACCAAGGAAACAGTGAGTATCAATATCTCACACCAAGGAAACATTTCGAAAGTTTTCGATTCGGGGTGATTCGGGGTATTCGTGGTTGTAGTGAAAGGGGGCATTACGACAAGCATGGGATGCTGAGGACCAGCTGTAACCCTCACTTCACGGGGAACACCTAAATGAATGTTGTGTTACAACACAGGCAATATTATTCCAGTTGTAACACGTCATTCTGTATGTAATAGAGTCAAGACAATACGAACCAGTGATTGATATCATGAGCATTGCTGATGACGATGATGATGACGCTGGCGATAATAAAGATGATGATGATATTATTATTACATCTAGTAGTAGCTGTGTTATTGCCATGAGAGGTGTATACGTTAATGCATTTGTTTACTTTGGATCTAAGTGATATTTGACTGAATCTTCGGCATTAGTGTCTGAATATGCAGCATTATAAACCCAGCCATCAACAGATTGCGGAATTTGCATCGGCGACCCACACTTATCAAGGGGTTGTACATCGATGGACAAGTTGCATCATCTATCCCAGCATCGGAATTGGCATTAACCTACACTGATTTTCATGTGTTTCCAAACACTACGATAATAAAAAGAACATGAATAATACTAGCATGACAATATTACCCGAAATAAAGACGATAACCTATGGTTGTTATGGTAACGACACACACAAGCTTTAAACATTCTTTCCATATTTCAGATAGCACATGACTATCCAGTGTCCGGTTACCCTTGTGTCCAAGTTATATACGTAATTAATAATTGGTGCACAAGGTGTATGTACTGTCCACTAGGGATATCAACAACACTGCATGTAAAGACTGTACAGTTGTTGATCCCAAAGTTGAATAACAACCCGGTCACTAACGGGATACGATCTCAGCACCTGGCGGGGGCCCGGGTGGCCAAGTCGTCTAAGGCGCTGCAATTCGCTGTTCAGAGTTGCGTCCCTTGTGCACGCCAGAAACCTATGATTGTGGGTTCGAATCCCGGTTCGCCCCGATTATGTTTCTAGGTTTGTCAGCACCATACCCAAGCTCGTGGGTTTCACCGAAGTGGTAACCGTCTGAGACCTGCATCATTTCGGGCTTTCCTTCCACATTAAGCTGACACGCCGTGATATAACTGGAATACTGTTAAAAGTGGCGTTAAACCCAACTCACTCACTCACTCAGCGCCTGGCGCTTGCTAGCCTGGCTGTCTGGACCGCTTGTCCACCTCGCCTTCAAATATACAGTGCTAGTATGTAAATGTATGCTTCATCTGGAGCATGTACCTATCCTCCATTATGGTATGCCTCTCGACTCTCTCACACCATTTATTTCAGTAGTTTCGTAATGTTTTATTAAGTGAATCATATCAATCATTATATGAGCAACAAATCAAAGGTACAAATCAAATAAAAGGAATGCTAAAGTATTAATTACAAACAAAACACCACTTTATTATCATTTTGGTATTATTTATTGACAGTTTTGTTTTGAGTTTGTTTATATGTTTGGCATGTGTTCGGACACGAAGTTACTTAAATACTACAGTAAACTACGGTTATAACGAACTCGAAGGGACCACTAATTTTAGTTCGTTATAACCGTAGTTCGTTATAAGCATATATACAGCATTTATACAACAAATGGTCGTGACTGAAACATATGTTCGTTATATCGGTCAGTTCGTTATATGCTTGTTCGTTATAACCGTAGTTTACTGTATGTGTGTGATCCAGCAGAATGTTTGGCACCTCACGATTCGCAGGACACTGCTTTAGGTGTTTACTGTTGCAATGCGAATAACATCTGTCACCAAATAGGATATTGAATTAATACCAGCCGACCACTCACAATTGCAAACATATGCCACGTTCCTCTACAGGATATTGTTTCACGAAACTGTCGCAGCACTACGACAGTCGTAGCGCTTCGTGAAACTGGTCCCGATATTTGAGACTTACTAACACACTAAAACAAACTTGATAGAATGCAGCACTGTACGTAAGTGACAAGCCAATAGATACGTCTCCGGACAAAAGCCAATAGATACGTTTCCTTACAAAAACCACTAGATACGCCTGTACAAAAGCCAATAGATACGTTTCCTTACAAAACCACTACATACGCCTCCGTACAAAAGCCAATAGATACGTTTCCGTACAAAAGCTAAAAGATACGCCCCCGTACAAAAGCAAATAGATACGTCTCCGTACAAAGGCCAATAGATACGCCTCCGTACAAAAGCCAATAGATACGCCTCCGTACAAAAGCCAATAGATACGCCCCCGTACAAAAGCCAATAGATACGTCTCCGTACAAAAGCTAATAGATACGCCTCCGTACAAAAGCTAAAAGATACGCCCCCGTACAAAAAGCAAATAGATACGTTTCCGTACAAAAGCAAATTAATACGTTTCCGTACAAAAGCCAGTAGACACGTCTCCGTACAAAATTCAATAGATACGCCTCCATGCAAAAGCCAATAGATACGTTTCCGTACAAAAACATATAGATACGCCCCCGTACAAAAGCCAATAGATACGTTTCCGTACAAAAGCCGATAGATAAGTCACCGTACAAAAGCGGCATGGATGCGCCCGCGTATTCAGGCCGACATGTTGAAAATATGGAGGTAAGGTTAAACTAATGGAGGTTCAGACTAATAAGTGTCTCCGTACCGTGTCTGGAATACTGTATAATCGTATACGCATGACAATACCGAATGGAGTGAATTGAAGGTGTTAAACGACCCTAACGTTAAATTTGAATCAAGGGTCGCTATATCAGATCAGTGTATGCCGGTGAAGACGATATTTAACCAAACGAGTCGATTCTTTCCTTCATTCCGATGTTCGCCCCCTTCATTACTTCCCAACGAGGGGCACGGGTGGCCCAGTCGTCTAAGGCGCCGCGATTCGCTGTGTAGAGTTCCGTCCCTTGGGCACGCCAGAAACCTATGATTGTGGGTTCGAATCCCGGTTCGCCCCGATTATGTTTCTAGGTTTGTCAGCACCATACCCGTGCTCGTGGGTTTCACCGAAGTGGTAAACGTCTGAGACCTGCATCACTTCGGGCTTTCCTCCCACATTAAGCTGACACGACGTAATTTAACTGGAATACTGTTAAAAGCGGCGTAAAACCCAACTCACTCACTACTTCCCAACGATTCTCTATGTGGTGTTGTCTCCTCTATGCTCCGTTGATCATACAGTGTCGCTAGAAGCAGATATACCAGATACACGAAGACACGACCCGCGCCATCAATACAACCGGTGATCCCACGCAGCTAACCTTACAGGTTACACGTCAAAGTACCCGGATGTCGGTATATCTCGGAATGGTGTGTGACCAGTTCCCAGATGTTTCGAATAGGTAATACGACATCGGGCAAAAACCATAAAGTGTGCACTTGACGTATACAATACTTCCAATTCGTGTGATTTATGGCATGTACTTCCAACAATTATTGGCACAATAAATCACGACGTGCTTACTGCTGCCGTTACACGTTCATTCTCTGCTGAAGGTTCCGAATGACCTATCGGAGATGTATGGCTGCCATCTGCTTACAAACGAAACGAATTAACTTGTTTGTTTTTCTTCCGCTTATTGAATTCTTGACGATACATGCTTTTTGAACGATCTGATGTGTATTGTGACATTTGTAAGGCCACGGAGAGTATTTAACAACCGCACGTCATATCTAGTCACACAAGTGCCACACACTTTTAGGAGACGTCAACCATGTACTATCTAGAACAGTCTGACGTAATACTTTTACATCAGGTGCACTTATCTGACGTCAACTGAATATTTTGTTGGTAACAATCGTACACCATACCAATGAGACACACCTGTGAAGAACCGGGTTAGAAATGGTCATCAGTAACCCATGCTTGTCGTAAGAGGATCGGATGGTCAGTCTCGCAGTCTCGGTTCATGCATGTCATCGTATTCCAAGTGCGTAGATCGATGCTCATGATGTCAATCACTAGACTGATCTCTATCATATAGCTGTTGATGAGTGCGCCGTTAAACTTGGTTGGTTGGTTTGTTGTTTAACGCCGCACTCAGCAATATTCCAGCTATATGACGGCGGTCTGTAAATAATCGAGTCTGGACCAGACAATCCAGTGATTAATATCATGAGCATAGATCCACGGAATTGGGATCGATGACATGCATCAACCAAGTCAGTGAGCCTGACCACCCGATCCCGTTAGTCGCCTTTTACGACAAGCATAGTCACCTTTTAGACCTATTCTACCCGGAATCCGCAAACAACAAACAAACAAAGGCATTAAGACACACCTGAATGTCAACAATTGTTTGACTCAAAAGTAAGGGATAGCAATCATGAATTCAGTCAATTGGAAACAAGTGTTTAAAGCAAGTGTTTATCCTAAAAATGCCTTGTGCAACATCTGGCATCAATAACGTCAACAACGCAGATAACAATCGGCCTGCTTGAGCAGATTGTATATATACAACTCAAAAGAAGTCAAGGAACACTCGTATGCTTGTCGTAAGAGGCGACTAACGGGATCGGGTGGTCAAGCACGCTGACTTGATCGATGCATGTCATCGTGTCCCAATTGCGTGGATCGATGCTCATGATGTCAATCACTGGATAGTCTGGTCGAGATTCGATTATTTACAGACCGCCATCATGTAGCTGGAATGTTGTTGAGTGCGGCGTTAAACAACAAACAAACAAAACAACATGACATGACAGATTAACTAAGGTCATATGAAAAGAATCGGGTGTTCTTTAATTTTTTTTGAGTAGTATACATTTGTAAGAAGAAATGGCAATTGACATATCCAGCAATGTTATTGCGTGGTCGCGTTCAGGACGCTCGTGTTTCAATGTGTCGCCTCGGCAATGACACTGTAGTGACACTGCTTGCGAAGTGTTGTTTCACTTCGACACTGCCATTGATGTGTTATCTGATTGAGGACATTGTCATCAATGTGTTGTCTCATTAAAGACTGTCGTCAATGTGTTATTTTATTTATGACACTGTGATCAATGTGCTATTTCATATACTGTTATCAATGTGTTATGTTATTAAGTGCGCTGTTATCAATATGCTAATTCATTAATGTAGCACATTGCTACCATTGTGTTATCACATGCAGCACACTGCTGCCATTGTGTTATCTCATGAAGCACACTGCTACCATTGTGTTATCACATGCAATACACTGCTACCATTGTGTTATCACATGCAGCATACTGCTGCCATTGTGTTATCTCATGTAGCACACTGCTACCATTGTGTTATCACATGCAGCACACTGCTATCATTGTGTTATCTCATGCAGCACACTGCTATCATTGTGTTATCTCATGCAGCACACTACTACCATTGTTATATATCATGTAGCACACTGATACCATTGTGTTATCTCATGTAGCACACTGCTACCATTGTGTTATCTCATGTAACATACTACTACCATTGTGTTATATCTCATGTAGCACACTGATACCATTGTGTTATCTCATGTAACACACTGATATCATTATCTCATGTAGCAAACTGCTTCTATTGTGTTATATCATGTAGTACACTGCTACCATTGAGTTATCTCATATAGCACACTGCTATCATTGTTTTATCTCATTAATGAGTGGCATAATAACATGTTATCCCAACATGGGCACTGTTATCGAGTTATCTTAAACCAATATGTTCTGAACACTATGACATTATTACCTGTTCATGAGCACGTAGCCGTCATTGTGTTACCAAAGTTAAGGCGATACGATCTAATAAGGACACCGTTATATCAAGCCACGGTTGCCAAATCCTAATGTTTGGCAAACATCGAGCATCACCAATCGATTGGTACCAAAACGTTCAAAGATTCTTCGCAATCCAATAAACACCGCCCCCCATGAGGCTTGTGCACTATCAACGTTCAAAACACTACACTCAAATCTGCCTCAGCCAGCCAACATAAACATGCAGGGTTGTATTTCACATTGCCTGTTTATGATAACACAAGGGTGCATGCTTCGACGGGACCCCGGGGGCCCGTTCCACAAAGCGATCTTAACGTTAAGACTATCGTAAGTCTGTGTAAAAGAACGGAAGTTACCATCGACTTAGCACTAAGATCGCTTTGTGGAACGAGGCACCCTTGTGGCTCAAGTGCACGTTTGCTAGTTTTCGTATATACGTGTAGATGAGTAAGTGACACCCATGAAGATCCGGGGTAGAAAAGGTCTTCAGCAACCCATGCTTGCCGTAAAAGGCGACTATGCTTGTCGTAAGAGGCGACTAACGGGATCGGATGGTCAGGCTCGCTGACTTAGTTGATGCATGCCATCGTATCCAAATTGCGTGGATCGATGCTCATGATTTCAATCACTTGATAGTCTGGTCCAGACTCGATTATTTACAGACCGCCGTCATAAAGCTGGAATATTGCTGAGTGCGGCGTTAAACAACAAACAAACAAACAAACAAAGATGAGTAAGTGAGTGGTTTTATGGTGTTCTAACCGGTATTTCACGGCATGTCAGCGGAAGTAACTATTGCCACTTTGGTGTAACACACAACAGACCTTGGACCATGAATAATCGGGGTACAACCAGCGTAACCTGGCGTGGCTAAGGGACGCAACTCTGCACAGTGAAATGCGACGCATTGGACCGACCTTGCCCTCTAATAATAAATTGATGTAAAGTTATGAAGTTGTCTTCATGATATGTTGTAAACAAAACCAAAAGGTCATGTGTTGGTTGACTGTAATTATCAGCCAGCGTACATTGAAACAGCACATGGGGAATGCGGGTTAGAATACGTCCCCAGCAACCAATGCTGGTCGTAAGAGGTGACCTAATGGATCGTGAGGGTAGGGGTTGGGGTTGGTGGGGGGTCAGACTCAGTGACTTGCGTGTCATCGTAACCAGATTTCGTGGGACGTTGCTCATAAAATCACTGATTTTTTATCTTGTTCATGTAGTCCAGTCTTGATTATTCACAGGGCGCCTTCATATGGCGTGACTTTTTCCGAGTGCGACGTTACACAACATAGGCTCCCAATGCATGTGAACTATTGCTTTTTGTCATCGATGTTTGCAATACATCCACAGCTCAATCAATTGTATATGAAGGCGATCTCGGTGTTACGACAGTCTACGCTGTAGAACACCAAACAGAATTATTCTGAAGAGTGCAGATTGAGACCTGGTTTACTCGAAGTCCTTGCCACAATCGAGATATCCATAGTTCCAAGACAAGGGCAGTTAGTTGCGCTTTAGACCACAGTGACGTTGAGTGAGTGAGTGAGGTTTTAGGTCGCTTTTAGCAATTTCACGACAGGATAAATCGGAAAAGGGTTTCACAAATTGTCGAACGCTGTAAACACTTGGCTACCACACCACCTAGTGACGGATCATAAAGTTTCTTCTTCGACTTAAACGATATATCGAGAAAATGGAGTTCGTTTCAACGAGGCTTTATTGCATATACTAGTATACACATGTCTTCATTTGAAGTACAAGTGTACTGCTGCCCCCTACTCAAGTACGCATAACCCGATGATAAACCGATTCGTTGCCCTACGTCACATAGAGATTAGCAAACCTTTGAAAGTAAATGACTTCTAAGCACTATAACTGCCATACTACCGCGTAGAAAATGTCTTGTTAATGTCGTCGCAGAAATGTTTTTGAAACCACGGGAGGTCGAAGGGACATAAATAAACACTCCCGCATATTTCGGGACAACAACAGGCTTAATAAATTGGCCATCTCACATCTGACCTTCCCTTGTGCTCTGTGAAAGTGTTTATTCATTGCCATGTCCACCTTCCTGGTCCAAACTTTAGGAGTGCTTTGTGGCGGGACACCATAGAGGAGCCTCGCCGTACACACGGGGGTCGTCACAACGCCGTGTGTTAATAATGATGTTGTTGTGCCATGGGTAACAGTAAATTTCCAACCACGGATTAAGGTGGACATGTTTAGGACCAGTGTGTACAAATAGTGAGTGAGTGAGTTGGGTTAAACGCCGCTTTTAACAGTATTCCAGTTATATTACGTCGTGTCAGCTTAATGTGGGAGGAACGCCCAAAGTGATGCAGGTCTTAGACGTTTACCACTTTGGTGAAACCCAAGAGCACGGGTATGGTGCTGACAAACCAAGAAACATAATCGGGGCGAACCGGGATTCGAACCCATGATCATATGTTTCCTGCGTGCAACAACGATTTGTGTTTGTTGTTGATTAACGCCGCACACAGCAATATTCCAGCTACTAATATATATGACGGCGGTCTATAAATAATCGAGTCTGAACCACACAATCCAGTGATTTACATCATGAGCAGCGATCTACGGGATACGACGACAGCAAGCCTGACCAACGTTAATCTCTTAAGACAAGCATGGGTTGCTGAAGAGCAATTCCAACCCGGATCTAACAACAAGAATATAGTTATTTCTCAAAGCGCCAGGAGCCGGCAGTGTTCATTTCAGTATCGATGGTAAAAGAAATGCGTGGAAGGTCAAAACAACACATGATCACATTTCCCAAGAGAGTTATCTGGGACTGTCTGGCACCTCGTATATTTACTCTGGCCTTCATTCATGAATATACTTCTTCTTCTTCTTCTGGTAAGGGGGCGGTCGGGTAGCCTAGTCGATTCCCGACATGGGTACAATGTGTGAAGCCCATTTCTGGTGTCACCCGCCGTCATATTGCTGGAATATTGCAAAAAGCGGCGTAAAACCAAAACTCACTCACTTACTCTTCTGGTAAGAATTACGACCGTATTCCCCTCCAAAGGTTATATATGTATGCATTGCCGGTCCATCCTTTCAATTATATATATTTTTGAGGGGGTAAATATTTTATTTACTGACCAATAACGATTGATGTCAGTTGATTGTTTAACGCCGCACTCAGCAATATTCCAGCTTTATGACGGCGGCCTGTAAATAATCGAGTCTGGACCAGACAATCCAATGATTGACATCATGAGCATCGATCCACGCAAATGAGATACGATGACATGCATCAACCAATTCAGCGAGCCTGACCACCCAATCCCGTTAGTCGCCTCTTACGACAAGCATAGTCGCCTTTTACGGCAAGCATGGGTTGCTGAAGACCTATTGTAACCCGGATCTTCACGGGTGGCCAATAACGAGGTCCTGTGATCATGCTCTAGATATGATAACACTAAAAACAGATAAAACGACATGGGTCTTTCACCAAAAGTTGCCTGTCAAATAATGAAGTTGAAATACGTTCCTACTGTTATTATGTTCAATAAAGTTTCTATTTCCTCGTTCCATTAAGCAAGTCTACGTGCTTCACGTGAATTAGATGAAATCGTGAGTCAATTGTTATGCCTTTCCGGCACCCCCACCGCCATATCAGCTTACACGGACCTCCTGTTGCTCGGTGTTGAAACTTGAGTTAACAGATTGACGATCTGCCATTGTTAAAATGTACCGGAGAATACCTTATCTCGCACTGTTTGGAAATAATATTGGAAATTCAAACACATCCATGTCTCCCATTTAGAGGCACTTAAGAAGCTTGAATAAAAGGTTAATGTGTTAACATAGAGCTTCCCTGAGCCAGACAGCATATTTGCCTTCACTTGAGGCAGTGTCAGGGTTCAGTGTAAGAAGCAAATATGGCTGATTGATGATCGGGTTATTGGAGACCCACTGGCGTTGTGGTTTGGGTAGAGTTCACATTCTGTGTAAGGTATTTAAACAAAATGTCTGCATGCAGCTACAAATTCACATGGTTTAACCTCAAAATTGCATCTAGACCAGATTCAGTCAAAGAAGTGTTATATCTGTATAATGATTTATCACATTACAGTGACTGTGCACTTTGGACAATTGCCAATTTTCTGGGTGGCCTGACTTTCACCAAAAAAACCAACCTAATTGATGAAGCAAATGATAAAAACATATGTGCCTGTCTTGATTTTCTTTCCGCGACTGCCAATATTCGGATCAATTATGCATAGTGTTACGCAACAGAAATGCCCTTTTCCATGAAAATCCGTACCAGGATTTATTTCCACTCCTACGGGGAAATAGCGCAAACAATCTCCTCTGATTTTACAATATCAAGGTCGATTGTATGAACGTTGTCACATTGGCGATATCTGCCGACAGTGAAGTAATTACGTAACACAACAACTCTGTGCATGCTAGACGACAAACTGGGGCTTGTTATGCAGTCGTCACGGCCATGCGATAACATGGCACATCGAGATTAACCGGCGTTGCTTGAGCATGCGACTTGTTGACTGTATTACACAATCAAGACTTAAAGCGAGGCTCACGCCTCTCTGCCACGCATTATTCTGTCAAGATCAGTTTACAGTCTAATGTTTGTCACCCAAAACACTTTGAGCCATTGGCAGGCCCTTATTTAACAGGGTACACTTTGTAATTGGACCCTGAAGATCCAGGTAGAGAAACGGTCTTCAGCAACCCATGCTTGTCGTAAGAGGCGACTAACGTGATCGGGTGGACAGGCTTGGTGACTTGGTTGATTCATGTCATCGTATCCCAATGGCCTTGATCGATGCTCATGATGTCAATCACTGGGTTGTCCAGACTAGATTGTTTACAGACCGCAGTAAAAAAAGCTTGAATGTAGCTGATTGCGGCGTAAACAAGCACACTTTGTTAAGGGCATCTATATGTACGGGATTTTTATGAAACTGGTGGTTGATGGCAACGAACAAGTCAAATCTTTAATGGATATCTTCCCATATGAACGGGGTATCAAGGAATATTGTAAACCTTATGCCTTGATGGGTATAATATAAACTGCCTTATATCTTTATCTTAGCTGTATACGCTTTAACTACTCGAAGTTAGCTAAGGATCACCAGTTTAAAAGATAATACATTTACGTCAAATTGTGTGCATCTGTTGAAATAGCCAAATACAATATTGCTTGAAGACATGTTTAATGAACAAGTCCGTGGTCATGTGCCACACAACGCCAACAACAACACGTGACCAATAATCAGTCAGATCACCAGTCAAAATGAGAGTATTGGACCAAAACTGAAACCTCAAAACACCACAAAAACAAATAAAAAAAACAACTCTCAGAAGCGCGTATGTGATCCGCGTATTGCAATCACAGCCTGGCACCGCCATCTCATGCTCCCAGTGTCTGGATTGAAGATGGGTCAACTCTTCAGCAAAGCTTTGTCGAGTTCCTCATGCTTTGGCTGATGCAAAAGAGGTCTGCAACATGACCTTGTGTTGACCCAGTTTCAAGGATGCCTATGCATCTGCTAATTCTTCGTTTGTCAAAGGACATCTTTGACCTGGAGGGGGAATAAATGCATTCAGCTGTTGCAATCTTCAATAGCAAATGTTGTGCTCTCTGATAATGATGTGCAATGATTCATACATCCGAACACAGGTTTTCAATCACTTCCACTTCCACTCTGTCCATATTCATCATGAAATCGAGGACCTATGGGGTTGCCTAATGATTGTGTACCAGGATATTTCAATCTTTATTTGTTGGATATTTTTTTTTCATATCATCAAAACTTGATGCATCTGAAAACATATTCTTTAGTTATTACCTTAAGTCTTAAAAGCAAACTTTGTGTAGTTGGTAATTTGTAAAGACAACCCACATATTTTTGCTTGTGTTCATTCCAGGCCTGGTGAAAGATCTGGATCTCCACAAGAACGAGTATGCCACCAAGTTCCTCGATTCTCACACCACCTACATCCTGGTCCAGAAGGAGGTGGTGCAGGACAACGAACTGAGCCCTGGGGACCGGTCCTCCACCCCCACCCCTACCTTCCAGTACATGCCCCTCCTGGAGGAGTATGCCAAACAGTTTCCCAACTACCATGTGCATGTCCAGGAGGTGGAGAAGAAGAAGACTCGCCGCACTGGCAGCAAGTCCCCTAGTCCTGCCGGAAGGTTGAGGTCACAGAGAACATCCAAGAGGACATCCCGAAAGAAGTGACACTGATATCTTGTTCAGTTCAATCATTCAGTTCCTTACATGGCCAATATTTACACTTTGTGTGTTTTGAATGCAAGTTGTACCTTGATTTGTAAGGAAAAGTCAGGTCTTGTTTGGTATGGCTGATAACTTCCTCGACATGAGTATATTTATTGAAATGTTATCAAACTGTGTGTCCAGATATATAAGAAGTTTAGATGTTGTGATGTATGATCTCAAGTGTCAACGAACAGTCAATCAATGAATACATCCAAAATATGCTAATGATTGTGTTAGTGTCAATGATCTTGTTGATGTTCAAGCCTATATGTTTTTTGGCTGAATAACTTTGTCCTTGTCTTGTCTGGCCTTGCCATCAGTGGTCACTTGAAATCACAGACTGTATACAGAAAGGGTACCTTATGTGCCTCTTGTCAACTATAGTATTCGCCATAACATGTGCCCTGGGTAATTAGATAATTGAAAAATATGGGAGATGGGGGGGGGGGGGGGGGGGACTTATGAAAGGAGTTAAATTTGTTGTCAGAGATTGAGCGGTAGTGATCAAACTTACCAAGTCAATGGACCTAATGATTTCAATAATAGTTACCAGGGAAATATATTCATTCCCCTTTTACAGTATTTTTGGTAAATATCCTGCAAATATACACAAAAATATACGGACCGTCATGTAACATTTTGGTCTTAGTTTGGGACGCTTAATTAATACATGAATAAAGAGTACTTCCATACTGGTCTAGAAGTTGGTCAGAGGACACTTATGGGAACAGGGCGCTTATTACAGAGAATATGGTATGTCGATATTTATTATTATTATTGCAAAAGAAAAGACCAGTGTAGGATGAACAGCAATGGCAATGGGCACTATTATTTCTGAATAATGAAAACATGTCATCTAAGATAGGTCAAAGAATTCCAGTTTCTCTCTCATGACCTTTATCAAGGTATGTTTAATATGGACATACAATGATACAGATACAGTTCAATGTTATTTTGTACATATTTGTAAAAAAGTGTAAAATGACTTATTGTTCATGTGCTATGAATTAATAAAACACCAATGTTTTACAAGTAGTGTTTTCACTTCTTTTGTGCTTATCACAATAACAAAGTATGTTTTTAAATATATAACAAAACAAATTTTCCTTTTCATCTCAATCATTGAGAAGTAAATTTACGTCTGGGTTTACAGTAAAACTAGTTAAATAAAACTATAAATATTTCTATACTTTATCAAATGTAATAATCCAATATCTATTTCAGCAAGTATGTAACAGTAAGTTGTCACTCCAATCCATCACAGGTACATTTCCTAAGGGAGATAACTCTCAGCTCTTTCCCTGCCCAGTGACTTCCTGTTTGAGGAGAGGGTTCATTTTAACAATGTTTTCGGGGAAACTGTCCCTCAGAATAATTCCTTTATCCTGGTTCACATCAAGTTCGTCAATAAATCCAAACCAGTAGATCACCATGCCGGGGCCAAATCTAGGAAACATGGACAATAGAAAGCTAATAATAGAGTGTAATCGCAACAATTAAAATATAAACAAAAATAATATGCATTTCAAAACAAACTGAACATTTTCACACAATATTTGCCTTAAATCTAACAAGAAAAATAAATACAGAAATTCTAGTATACATGGTCCCAAGCTTTCCCAAGGTGCATTCTGTACATCGTGTCCCTTAGTAGGCAGGGAGGCTGACAGCTTGAGACTACGTAATTGTATGATATTTTTTTAATTCTCCAGTGGGAATGAATGCAAAAGAAGAAAGAAATTAAAGACAAATGTTTTGGGTTTTTTCTGTTGTGGATAGGATGCTCAATAACAAGGTCAGGTTCACCACAAGACTGAGGAGGACCCAAACAATGTTTTCTCTCCTGTGTTAAATAGCGTGTGAATATTGTTTTACATCCTAGTCAGCAATATTCAAGCTATATCATGGTAATCATCTGGATCAGGTAAATTAGTAACTGGAAGGAGCAAGCAATGACACACAATCTTCCATGTCAGTGAGGATGTTCCCCATTTTAATCTACCATGTCAGTGAGCCTGGTCCCAATTTTAATATGTCATGTCAATAAGCATGTTCCCCATTTTACCTGCCATGTCAGTGAGCCTGTTCCCCATTTTACCTGCCATGTCAGTGAGCCTGTTCCCCATTAAGGAAGCTCTTACAACAAGCATGAGATACTGGGGTTCTATTCTGACCAAATTGTTAAGATCTGTTCAAACAATCAAGCAAAGTGAGTGACCTCAACCAGTACAAGGGGCAGTTTTCCCAATGGATATGCCCCGTGAAGATTCCGGAGTAGAATAGGTGCAGACAGACCTGAACCCATGGTCACAGGTTTTTGGCCATCTTCCTGAGGCAAGGGCATTAACTGGAAACTGGACTTTAATTGACAGTTATCACCCTTGCCTCAGGTAGATGGGTCAGAAGCCATGATCACAGGTTTCTGGCATTCCTAGAGGAGAGAACAGCAAATATGAGCGCCAAAGATGACTGGGCCAGCCTTGCCTCTTCTGCCCAAGCCCTGAGAAGAAGAGGGCAGACAATCATCTATCACATTCATTTGAACACAAGCTGTCCTATCAAAATGATCCTATTGACATGAACCAGCACATCAAGTTGAGGAATTACTAGTAATAGCATGATTTTCACTACAGATGATTAACATACCGATTCCAGTAGGCCCAGAACTGGTCCTTGAGGTAACCTCGATGACTCATCTCATCCCCAAACGATGCCTTACTCTCCACCCAGTTCACAATATGTCCATCAACAGCTGGAAATATATATATGTCACATTCCATTGGTAATTGTATATGCAGAGGCTTTCCAGACTATGAAGCCTGTAAATCAGTCATCACTGTATTCTGCGGCCGCAAAATATTGTGCAGAAATGCCCACTCAGTGGAGAAATGTAACTGTGTTGCAGAAAATCACATGAAGAATTTGCATTTATCTGCCGCAGAGTTGGTCACATACACTACAGATGTGAAGTTGACATTTGTATTATTGCTTACTGTTACCAAAAGTGCATGTCTGTAAGTATACACTCGTTCTCCAGATTCACTTCAATAAGCTTTTCTAGCCATGGAGGAAAATGCCTGCCACAAGTCTTTCAGGTGCTAAACTAGTTAATTCATGAAAACTAAGCTTTAAAGTTTTCAGAGCTGTGTGCAGAATTATCAAAATGTGGTTGAAGAATTTACAAAAAAGGACTGCAGAATTTTAATTTCTTTTGGCAACTAGCCACAACATACATCAGCAACTAGCCACAACATACATTAGCAACTAGCCACAACATACATCAGCAACTAGCCACAACATACATCAGCAACTAGCCACAACATACATCAGCAACTAGCCACAACATACATCAGCAACTAGCCACAACATACGTCAGCAACTAGCCACAACATACATCAGCAACTAGCCACAACTTACATCAGCAACTAGCCACAACATACATCAGCAACTAGCCACAACATACATCAGCAACTAGCCACAACTTACATCAGCAACTAGCCACAACATATATCAACAACTAGCCACAACTTACATCAGCAACTAGCCACAACATACATCAGCAACTACAGCCAGGTCACATGTTGTATTCACCGATACCTTATTCAGCTATTATGACAAGTATTGAGTTCTGAGAACCTATTCTTTGCCCGGGGTTCAAACATGAGGACAGATGAGTAAAGATTTACCTATTGGAATCTCCAGTTTGACATCAGGAGTTTTGTCATAGCCTCGTTCCCGCATCTGGTCCTCCTCTGTAAACAAGGCAAACATTCTACTGACAAACATTGTATCCAGTACTGACAAACAATGTATCTGGTACTAACAAACATTGTATATAGTACTGACAAGCATTGTATATAGTACTGACAAACATTGTATCCAGTACTGACAAACATTGTATCCAGTACTGTCAAACATTGTATCTAGTACTAACAAACATTGTATATAGTACTAACAAAAATTGTATATAGCACTGACAAACATTGTATTCAGTACTGACAAACATTGTATCTAGTACTGGCAAACATTCTATCCAGTACTGACAAACATTGTTTCTAGTACTGACAAACATTTTATCTAGTACTAACAAACATTGTATCTAGTACAGACAAGCATTGTATATAGTACTGACAAGCATTGTATCTAGTTCTGACAAACATTGTATCCAGTACTGACAAACATTGTATCCAGTACTGTCAAACATTGTATCTAGTACTAACAAACATTGTATATAGTACTAACAAAAATTGTATATAGCACTGACAAACATTGTATCCAGTACTGACAAACATTGTATCTAGTACTGGCAAACATTCTATCCAGTACTGACAAACATTGTTTCTAGTACTGACAAACATTCTAATCTAGTACTAACAAACATTGTATCCAGTACTGACAAGCATTGTATATAGTACTGACAAGCATTGTATCTAGTTCTGACAAACATTGTATCCAGTACTGACAAACATTGTATCTAGTACCGACAAACATTGTATCTAGTACTAACAAACATTGAATATAGTACTGACAAGCATTGTATCTAGTACTGACAAACATTGTATCCAGTACTGACAAACATTGTATCTAGTACTGACAAACATTGTATCTAGTACTAACAAACATTGTATATAGTACTGACAAACATTGTATCTAGTGCTGACATGCAGGGCATGTGAACTGACAACAGACAACACTAAATAACTGAAATTTACAATTTGAGTAAATGTGTATAAAAAAATAGAATCCAATGTACCTTTTTGGAAATTTTTATTTCAAATTCATATTAAAGGTAGAATTTGCTTGATATTTACTGGTAGACATAATGACTAATTAGTCACAAAACATTTGTTTTCTGGCTGCTCTACCACAAACATAAGTCATGGTCTTGACATACTGTCTGAGACAATGACAACTTTACTGTCACGGTAGAATCTATGGCCAAATACCAGTACTCTAATAACTGAACATACATTTGCTGGGGTCAGGACAGAAGTGTAGTGTACAACTGGAAATTCAACTACGCAGCAGTTACAAAGACAAAAGAAGAATCTTACCAATGTAGGACAGGCCGAGCTCATCCAGAGTCTTTGTCAGCTTGAATTCGTATTCATGGCCAACAGAACTTTACAAATCAAGGATCACAACTTCTGTCAAACCATGTGTTTTATCTCAAATCAATTTACATAAAGATGTTAAATGGAACTAGTCATTGTAATACATTTCGAATATTTAACTGCTACAAAAGTCACATCTAGTCACATTAGTTAGTTTTCTTTGAAAGCATTAGTGTATGCCATGTAAATGAACTCAAATGTCTATTGTCTATCAAATGTACAAATTTGCTCATATATCTATTACCCACTGCTCACAATAGTAAACTCTAAATAATTTACTTTCCCTCACCTATTGACATACTTTGACCACCACCAAACCAAAGTATCTCTTCACGAAAATGAAAGATTATCTTCACAAGTTCCACAAATGACAAAGTGCGAGATGTTTAAGTTGCACCAAGGGAGGTAACTCCAGTGTGGTGGGGCCACTCCTTACCAAACCGGTGAAGGATACCGCTTGATACTTTCCACGTATGGTCCATAGTAGTCATCACACACAATACACTGGAAGATAGAAAACAGCATTGACAGATCCTCTGTCATGTTGGTCCCATGTTTCTATAGTTAGACTAAATAATGACACTGTGTTTGATGTTGAAATTTTATAAGAAATTGACAAATCTCACAATCCCTTATACATCAAAGTTGGTACCAAATTTAAAAACTGACTGAGAATAAGCCAGCTGGTAAACCCATTTAAGTTGGCGCTTGCTCCAAATATGGGGGCCCTATTCTATTCCAGAATACCCATGGTGCCTTATCCTCTAAACAAGTGATGATTTCTGAAAATCATTTGAAAACAAAATTTAATTAGATTCGTTTCATCATTTGAAACTGCTGTCAGGGATTTATCTAGGATTCCAAACTAAGTGTCTTTGGCAGCAAGTAGGGAAAACAGGATATTTTTCAAACTAGAAATACTTTAATGTTCTTATTTTCAAAAATTCTCAGGATTTGGCATTTTCCATATTCAGATTGGGAATTTATACTGTCATTTTATGAAAGACTTGGAATATTTGCCTCTGAGCAGGTCGAGATAAATCCCTGGCTTTCTTCCAATCAAGGATGAACTTGACGCAGTGTATAAATACATACTTCGAACACTTCCCTGGCCAGTACTGGGTCATCAATCAGGTTGGGGTCCTTAATCATGCTACTCACGATGCTCTTGTGAACTGAACACACAAATTTCTTTACATAAACACTCTTCAACACCACATACAAAATAAGAATAACTATTTTCCAGAATAAACATTTCATGATCATCAATCAATTTTATTAGCTCATGATGATTGTTTTCATAAATGCATAAAAACATTGAATATATTTCTTGAGTTGACAACTTATACCACACATTCAGATACTGAAGAGTAAGGTTTATGCACATGAATGTGGTAGACTGTCGTGGCATTGCAGCTCACCTGATTTCATGTCATCATACTTTTCTAACAGTCTCAAATGTCACCCAAAGAATCCATATCAATACAATAGTAATTTACTTTTCCAAAAGACAAATCAGTAGTAATGTACAATAAGCGATCAAAATTTAATATTTATTCACATCTAGTTGCTTCTATCAATGAACGTGGCATAAGTTTCTTAGATTCAATGAGCACACGTTGAAGAGTTGTCTCCCCTACAAGATATCAAACGATCAAATAGCATTATAAGTCATCTGTTTATTCAAGTCAAAGTAAAACAAGAATAAAAGAATGAATTTATCATTAAGTCAGACACCAAACAATCACAGAATCAATGACAACCTCTCCTCATTTCTATGATGTTAAAGAGATGTTTACAGATCCTGATGCTCCCAGTGCCGGTGCCTGATAAACATACCTTGACAAGCTCACTAACCTGTCAACATAATCAGCTAAATATATGGCTTTGTAAATATTTACCACTCTTTCCTCCATTTTGTTCGGCCAAATATTTGTCAAGAATTCTGCGGGCTAACATTGACGCATTCTGATCAGTCTGTAATGAAAGATCGTGAAGAGAGTCATCATCAGAAAACCACTTCTAAGGATCTTGAGTGAGTAGGTTTGACATCACCTTAACAATATCAGAACCATATCATGGCAGGGGACACCACAAATATGCTTCACACATAGTAATCAAGTCACATGATCATGATGATGTGGGGAACCTAACTGGGATCCAAATGCTTAAACCACTAGGCTTCTACACCACACAGTTCATAGAAAACGACATTGATACAGTGATAGATTTTACAAAGATGACTATCTGATCCCACCCACATCCCTCACTTACCGTGTCTGCCAGTGTCAGAAGAATGTGCTCCTGTTTGGCCTCCACTCCTGTCAGGTAACTGCAATGATATATTTTACACACAAATATTTCAGAAGTCTTATTAATTTGGACCAATCAGGGTAGATGCAAAGCCCAAAAACAAACTTTAAGTTTGAAAATTCATACTCAATACACACCTTGTTATGATTCAATTTTCCATTTTTTCTGGAAAAGCTAAATAAATATACATTTGTTTTATTTTGTTCATGTTGCTACCAAAAAAGTGTCGAACTTTGAATAAATGTGTTGTTTTCCTGCATGCATGGTTTGGGGAACCAAAGAGTTATTTCAAACAAGCCTAACAATCTTAATCAGTTTGAAAGCGACATGTTATGATTGCCAGTATAGATTTCATTTCTTTCATACATCAATACTGTCAATACTGCCAGTAACATCAATACTGTCAATACTGCCAGTAACATCAATAATGTCAATACTGCCAGTAACATCAATAATGTCAATAATATCAGTACTGTCAACAATTTCTTTTACTTTTGAGTAAGTTGGGATTAACGCCACTTTGAACATTAATCCAGTTACATCAACCAGTGTCAGCTTGATGTGGGAGGAAAGCCCGAAGTGATGCACATCCTAGACATTTACCACTTTGGTGAAACCACAAGCATGGGTATGGTGCTGACAAACATAGAATTCAAATCCACAATCATAGGTTTCTAGCAACCAAGGGGTGCAACTCTGCACAGGGATTTGCGATGCCTTAAACAACTGGGCCATACGTGCCTCCGTACTGTCAATAACACAGCACATCACCAAAGTTTACTTTTATATTTTGCCATCAATGCATTTCCATTTGGCCTTGTCAAATTGGTATTGCATCGATAGTTCTATCATTCATTACACTCCTTATTGTCTTAATAGAATCATTCAATCTCATTAAAATCAGATCTAAGTTCTCGCTATCGCTAAACAAAGATCTGAAGACATCCCATTATGGGTCACGTCAGACTGACCTTGCGCAAACTTTGACCGACCAATGGATTGACCAATCAGAAGGGTGCTTTCTCGTGCTTTACGGCACTAATTTCAAATTGGCGACTACGCTTCGAAACATATTTTGACAAATTATCGGTTACAAATTGGAAACCTGAACAAAAGGACATTCAGGAATGGCTAATAGATGGTCTAGATTGTATGGATTCAGTCGTTTAACCCATAACTATCGTTCGGAATACCCTGTGTGTAAAGTTTTCTTGGTTGCATGATTAGAAATCACATTCCGACTGTCACTTTCATGATTTGGTAAGAGTCGCTCTGATTGGTCGGATGAAAGGTCGGTCTGACGTGACCCCTAATAGGATGTCCTCAGATCTTTGTTTAGCGGTAGAACTTAGATCTGATTTTAATGAGATTGAGAATCATTCAACCAAAAACTATTTATTTGTAAAACACATACACGCTGTAGTCATGTTCAAGAGCATCTTGGTTGGAGTGGTAATGGTGGCTCTTCCTCGTCTTCCTCTGTAATGTACATTCAATACGGTTAAACATATGTTCTTCTGGTAGCCATTGCTTCTATAAATGTTGATTGATCACATTCTCAAAGACACACAGACTGTTTGGTATTGTCAAGCCACAAAAAAAACACTGCAATGCACATATTACATTATTTGTGCGAATGGCCAAAAATATGTAGTCATTAGATAAGGGTGGGACAACTAACCAATACATTGAAGCATGATGAAACATAAGGTTTTGATCAACTGTAGCATCACAAAACTGTCTTGGGAACAAACAACAGAACAATGCATGGAATGATATGAGACAGATCTATCAGAATGCTGCCAGTATTTTGGATGTTCACAGTAAATTTCATTGCATCACTGCATTGTTGTAGTATTTTCATCAATTCTGAATATATTTTTTTTTTCGTCATCTGGGCTATGTATGCAATCACAAGTCCAATTGGTCCATTTGTGCTGCATCCTCTCTGTATCATGATACTAGGGATGGAACGGGTAACTCAGGTACTCGGGTTGAGAGGGTACTGAGTAGGACCCGGTACCGACAGGACTACCCAGACCGAGATTAGTCACATGATATACTGTTTAATGATAATAACAATAAAAGTCTATGATTACACAATAAATCTCTAATATTCACATTCCTTTCTGACTGCATTCATTCATTCTTACTTTCAGATCCTTGTGTAAAGATAGTTTCAGTCAACTTCAGTGTCAGATCATTTTATATGTGTATCTAAATAGTTATTGCCAGGGCTGCAGTAAAACAATTCCCATTCAGACATTTTGTACCCAACCCTTAAGACCTACAACTGGTACACGAGTAGGGACGGGTAATAGGGTGTCGGGTACCTGGGTAGTAATTTGGACTCGTCCCAGCCTCACATGACACATATCATATCAAGACACCATATTGAGCAGACAACTTTGAAATAAATAACAGTGTTCAATCTGGGATAAGCCAGCTGAGTCAAGTTTGTCAGTTATTATGTAAACCTCAAAAATGGGTTTCCCTATCATGCCTATATCATGATAGTTCAACAATAAATGAAAGCCAGCTTACTGTAGTACATACTGAAAGAGTAAGTGAGTGAGTTTGGTTTAACACGGCTTTTAACATTATTCCAGTTATATCACAGCGTGTCAGCTTAATGTGGGAGGAAAGCCCGAAGTGACGGGCTCGGACGTTTAACCACTTTGGTGAAACCCACAAGCACGGGTATGGTGCTTACAAACCTAGAAACATAATTAGGGCGAACCAGGATTCGAACCCACAATCATATGTTTCTGGTGTGCCCAAGGGATGCAACTCTGCACACCGAATTGCAGCGCCTTAGACAACTGGGCCAAGTTGCTGAAAGAACATGTTCACAATTTTAGTAACTAAGTACTACAAACCTGGTATTCTTGAGATAAGATGCTTCCTATAGTCTTTTTTGGAACTCTGGAAAATAATATTATGTAGATAAAATTCCATTAATATTCCATGTCAGAAAATAATGCTGCTAGACAGAGTGCTCCCTTCAGACAGGTAAATTACATATGGCATTGCTGTAACAACGCCGTCATCTCATTTTGACTTCAGCTAAAGCTATAGATTCGTTTGAATGTGTTCTGCTTCTTGTCTTATGTCACTTCTTTGGAGAAGTTAATGAACAGGCTGATGGACAGATGACAACAGACAAGGTGCCATGAAGTGACTTCACTTGGATCTTTGGTCCTGCTTAACTAAAACTGTAACCTTTATTCCACAGGTTGTCTTTAATATTTTACATTTTTTCATACAATTAAGAACTTTGAGAAAAACCCTAATTTTGGACATGTTTCCCCCCAAAATATGCCTGCCACAAACACCTTCGTGTGGAATCCTAGATATCTCCCTGTAACCATGGTAACACATGACTGTTATTGGTTCAGCTTATAGTATGAAATGAGGGCTGGTTAAAAAAGATTGATATTCTGAATTATTGTCGATGGGAAGAAATATTATTGATTATCGATATGAAAATTGTGTTATCAATAATATCGTATAAACATAAACTATTGTAATCAAATAAAGTTAAAATTTACTGAAAAAGACTTGTTGTTTTCAATCATCTAAATAGCCTAAGGAGGAAAGCAACTGTTATATCACAAATGTCCACAAAATAATCCATGCATGAATGTTTTACCACTCACCATAATATATATGGTAGTGCCGTTTCGCGAACGAAATCTGGTTTGCAGACACCAATGTTATCAAAATGATCTAGATTCTATTCTTGGCAAAAAAATGTTTTTCTACCAACTTTATTTCTTCTTTTTTTGCAATAAAACCCATCTACCAATTATGGAACAATCTGAAATCCTGTTCTTCTCAGACTATCTTTCTGAGTTGTGTGTTCTGCATCCATTTGTAGTCTATTGCCATCGTAAACATCAACATTATATTATCAATTAAGCCTACCCTGGGAACCTTGCTGCAACTTGCGAAAGATAACCTCGAGAAGTATTAACGGGGATTGCTTTGACAATTTCATTGTACAATTCTAATTTCATGTTTATCTTTTGTGCAGATTTAGTTGTTAAATATCGGTGTCTTCAAACATCTTGTTTTCATTTTTCCCGGCTACGCCATTTTGACATGATGATCTCGCACATACAATAATTGATTTCTTTTCACATGGTTAATCGTAATAAAATATACTCCTAAAATAACAAATACGTTGTAGAAAAGCTATGTCGATAAATTAGATTTAATACATGCTTCATTTATTAATATAAAACATATTGATGACTATAAAATATTCTGGGCGAACATCATTAAAACAGAGCCTCGTTTTCATATAGAGGGAAAAACAAAACATGGAGGAAGAGATTCAACACCGTAATCTGTCATATTTTCGCAATATTTCTTGCTGATTTGCGATAAACCTTGTAAAAACAACACACCTACGTATTTGTACATGACACAAAATGTAAATCATGCGAGGTAAACGATTAACGAGATCTAACAAGGCTTCAAATGCCGTGGAAAGTGGAAACAAGTCTTCAGATAGTTGGACAGGAAAGCACCTGTCTAGACGAGCTGACGAGACGCTCACTTTTGTGACAACATCTACTCCAGCTAAACAGTCAACGAGGACGTGTAATGATACAACATTAAGTGGTAATTAATTTTTGGAATCTTATAATTCAATGTTGTATGTTCATAATTGACTATCTCTCATTTTTCTGACGTCCGATCCATGTAAGTTTATTTAGAAATGTCTAGGCCTATAACTTTGACAGTAGGCCCTCCTTTGAATGTATGTCACACTTGTTAAAAGACTACAATGTTTGTTTGATGTTCCTAAAATACTTGTATATAGTGGTATGTGACATAAGCATACAAAACTGAATATGTGCATTGAAATTAATGTTCCAATCATAAAAATAAGCAACATGATTTTTGTTGTTTATGTTTGACTAAAGAAATAACATTCTAGCCAGTGGGTAGTGGAAGAGAATTGTTTAACTTCAGTTGTCTGCTTTGAGCACATTGTGTTTAAGTCTTGTTTGTTATTTATGATTTGTATCTATTTTGCCAAAACGTCAGATACTGATGATGACATCTCCCTTGCTCTGCGTGATACGCCAACTGGTCTTCGGATGAAAGGGTATTTCCGAGATGAATTTCTATCATCACAAGCAGCAGACTCTCAACTGGATGTTCGATGGGATCATACATCACCAGATGCATATAAGCATCTGAAGAGAGGTACGTTCAGCTAATAATCCAATAACATAACAAAAATCATAGTTTCCTTGAAGTTTGACCATGTTGACTTGCTCGTGTTGATCAGCGGATGATATTCTAAGGTCACAAGCCGGGAACATTGTCTGCACTGGATTTTTTCAAGAGTATTTTATTGACCAGGGTTTGAGATTAAAACAAATCAGCTAGCCCAAGACAAGTAAAATTCACTTTTGGACTGCCTGTTAAGGATTTGAATCTGATTAACCATTTTCATGACATCAAAACATCTACAGTGCAAGGTTACAACTGCCCAAACAGAACAATTTGCCCCACACTAATACTTCACTGACATTCATTGCTTTATCATGTTTATTTCCTGTTTTGCATGGCCAAACTTTTAAGTTCATTGACACATATCAAAGACATATGTGAAGTAAAGGATGCTTATCATTCTGATTCTGAGAAATGTGTGCTTTTGTTGGAAGTGTTACTACGACATACAACCTTAAATGAATGCTGCCTTGCTTTCTTGACTGATTTGATTGTTCAAGCTGTTAACACTAGTATTTACCATGTTAACATGGTTAAGGGAATTGGTGACAACATTGTCTGAGAAGTTTGCTGTCCAATAAAACTAATCTTGCATGTCGTCTGTACAAACTGCATCCTCAACACTACCCTGAACCTTCTCACTCCCCAGTCTGAGGCCAACTACGCTCAAAGCATTGCAGGCAAGAAGAAATCAGCTTTTTGTCCAGACTGTTTGTAATATTGTCAAGAGAATACGGATTCTTTGTCACTCGATCCTTCACATTATTTTCATGTTCTTGTAGCTGTTGAATTTTATTGCATTTTGCATCCTTCTGTTTCCAGTTCATAGAAAACCCGGATCTCTACAAGACAAGGATGACTTGTCAGATATTGTATGCAGGCTGGCCCCAGCTGTTGGTGCAAATGTAAGATTCCTTTCTTCCAGGATCATTTGCTGCTTCTCATAGTATGTGTACATAATATTAACCCTATCTCTGTGTCTGATAAAGGTAAAAATCTGTTGATCAGTCGTCAGTAGTATTTGTAAGTTGCAAGTAATGTCCCCGCTTGAATGATTCTGTGTATTTCTTATTCTTGTGTAACACTAATAGTTGAATAACCAGCATATGTTGTGTTTTCAGGGTGAAGAGTTTGAGACAATGTCCAGCACTCCACCTCTGTTATGCTCCTGGCTCCAAGCCAATAAAGCTACCAGCCATAACATGCCTTTTGAAGGACAAATCTTTAAGGGCAACCACAGATTTAAACGGTATGAATTGTATTTTGTAGTCAAGAAATTAATTAGGCATCTCAACTCTTTACTTCATATATATGTGAATTTTACTGGTAATACTTGTGGAATACAAGCATACCTTCCAACTTTCGAAGATGGGCCTTATCAGTCTTCTTTTCCCCCCAATGAAAGGGGCCTGTAAATTGGTTGGGGTGGTCAGACTCGCTGACTTTGTTGATGCATGTCATCGCATCCCAGTTGCATAGATCGATGTGCATGTCAATCAATGGATTGTCTGGACCAGACTCGATTATTTACAGACCACAGTCATATAGCTGGAATATTGCTGTGTGTGGCATTAAACAACAATCAGAAAAAAACCTTTGTGTCAAGATGGTGGGCAGGATGTTGTCTGTGAGCCTGTTCTTTTCCGTGCATGCCCTATATATACTTCTCATCCATAACAATTTTGAGAGATGGACAGCTGCTCGAACGTATATAAACAGAGCAGCCAAGGATAAAATAGAAATCATATCAATGCAAAAACAGAAATTATGTGAACACCGAACTCACAATAGATATGTGTACCCTTCTCACACACAGGAGTCCCAAAGAGGGACAGGTCAGCCGAAATTGCCTAGGCAGAAGGCGACCTTTTAAACACTTAATGCAACAACAACAATTTTGTCTTAGTTCTCAAAAGGAGTTAAAGAACACCTGATTTTTTCATATCACAAGTTAATCTGTTAGCAGTTTTATTCATTTATCATTCTGTCTTTCAATATATTGCGTATATATGTAGCATATGTTGTGTTGATGTTCCACCATGTTTTTTTCAGTGGTGTGAAGAAAAAGAAGAGATCAAATGTTCAGAAATTTGATGATGTTCTCAGTAATCTCCACCAGTGTTTAAACAGACTTGATGGTATGTGAGAATGTCCAGTGAGGTAACTCACCCTGAGAGCAACTCCAAGCAGCATTTGTATTTGTAACACAATCATATTCATGTTTAGTGTTCTTACCGATTTCTCAATTGTTTATCATTTCCATGCTAATACTAGGGGGCATGGGTGGCCCAGTCGTCTAAGGCGCCGCGATTCGCTGCGCAGAGTTGCGTCCCTTGGGCACACCAGAAACCTATGATTGTGGGTTCGAATCCAGGTTCGTCCCGATTATGTTTCTAGGTTTGTCAGCACCATACCCGTGCTCGTGGGTTTCACCGAAGTGGTAAACGTCTGACACCTGCATCACTTCGGGCTTTCCTCCCTTATTAAGCTGACAAGCTGCGATATAACTGGAATACTGTTAAAAGCGGCATTAAACCCAACTCACTCACTCACTCACTCCCCATGCTAATACTGACTACACTTGATTGACATACGATTAGTGTCTGCATGTGTAAAGGAGTAATGTACTGATCAAACTCCTCTGTTGATGCTTTGCAATTGTCCATGACCTCATAGTTGTACATCAATATCAAGTTATGATGTTAATAATATCTATAGGCAGGATGGAATTAAAATTATCAATATCTCTAGTTCGCATGGTAAGTACTTCACAATCTTACTGGTTATCTCAAAATACACCTTGTTTGTAGAGACATGTATTGATCCTTGGAACTTTATATAAAAACAATCAATATTGTCTCTCTTTCAACTTCCCTAGAAATCTAGGAAATGTTTGACTGGTCATAAGAGGTGACTTAATGGATTGGGTGGACAGGCTTGGTGCGTTCGTTGTATCACCATGGTGTGGATTGTTGCTCAGAATATCGATCACTGGATTGTCTTGTCCAAACTAGATTATTTACAGACTGCAGTCATATAGCCTAAATGTTCCTGAGTGCACATACTCCTTCACAGTAAATGTTTCTTTTCAAGGAAGTATAGTTTCTTTCATGTGCATTAAAGTATGTTTCATTTCATTTTCAGATGAAGAAAATGAGAGAGAAAATCAAAGGTTTGTATTTTCTTATCCTTGTGTGTTTTGTCAGGAGGATTGTCCAAAGTATAAGTAGGGCATGTTTGGCCCAGATGCCTAAGGCGCCGCAATTCGCTGTGCAGAGTTGCCTCCCCTAGGCATGCCAGAAACCTGTGATTATGGTTTTGAATCCCGGTTCACCCCTGATTATGTTTCTAGGTTTGTCAGCACCATACCCGTCTTCATGGGTTAAACAAAAGTGGTAAATGTCTGAGACCTGCATCACTTCAAGCTTTCCTCCTCTCACATTAAGCTGTTCAAAGAGTCATTAAACCAATCCCACTCACTCACGAGTAAAAGAAAATATCAAATATTTGGTGTTTATTAAGTATTTAACAAGGAAAAAGGATAACTAGGTCTTTCTGTTTGGTCTCAGACATGTGTTATATTTAGCATCTTTTGATTCCTGATAAATAGAATCATGTAATTTAGAAACCCATAAACTATATACATATACTGGGTCACTTGAGTTACTTTTCATAGATAATTTGATCATTTTACAAGACTGGAACTGTTTGCCTGACAGCTATTCAGTCTGCTAATTGAAACACACACATTACAATCCTGTAACAACAAGTGTCAACTGTGTTAATAAATATATGATCTCTGTCGTTAGGTCCAGCAAGTCTTCTACTGACAGTGAGGATCAAAACAAAAATGTTCTCAAGTCTCAAAGAAGATTAAATAATTTAAATCCTGCCCACACGATCGGGGAGTCCAGTCTCTTGCCAAAAGATGCAGCCCAGGCTTTGTTGGATGAGGAGGAAGATCTGTGGAGTGATGACGAACTCTTTGAAGACAACTCCTTCATCCTTCAAGCAACTCAACTCCCAGTGGAGAAGATTGCTCGCTTCACACCATCACTCTTTGCAGGCAAACGCAAACAGATGTCACCAGTGTTAGACCAGCCCAAGAATAAGACAAAAAGATGTGCTGCATCTCCAGAATGGGAGAAAGAGTCCTGTTGCAATGATGTTATTCCCCCAACCTGTGCAACAAGGTCAAATATCTTGACTCATGGTAAAAAGAGCACGTCTGGAGTGTCCACACTTAATCAGAATGGCCTCTCTAATAATGAACATAATCTGAGTGGTAAGACACACATAAATGAAAACAACAATGTGGTCTATAGTAGACAAGTTTCATGTGGCTTTTCCACAATGGGTGATAAGAACTCTGAGAGAGTGTCCAGAAGATCTACAAGTCCTTTCAGAAAGCACAGTAGTTTCTCAGGGTATGAATCAAAGAATACAGAAGCCGAATCAGACAAAGCAAGCAATGGCTCTACCAGCAGCAAATCTCCCTGGAGGAAGACCAGCAGCTTTTCTGGAAGAGGTGCATCACATGCTCCTGTCTCTAAACCTGCCACTTGTGGTAGTGGGGCTCAGAGTTCCTTGTTTCGGGGACAGACAGCAGCCAAGAGTGTTCCAAGTGCATCTAATGTCGTGAGCAACTGTAACAGACAGTCCACAGTGAAACTAGCTGGACAAATGCCTAAGGGAGCAGCTCCTCCACAAAATACTTTTCCTGCCAACAAAAAGGTTTCTCCTAGACCCAGCTATAAGAGGAGTAATCTTGACACTAGTTGGTCTGATGAAATTCTAAAACAATTAGCTGAGCCAGATGAAGTTTTGGAAAGTCAAGTGAATACAGCCCCTGTTGCCAAGGTTGTGTCTGATAAGTCCTTTGAAGAATATGCTGATTTCTTTGATTCTGACTGTGATTTCAGCATTAATGAGACAATTGTAAGTGAAAACACTACAAAACATTCCAATGATGCAAAGTGTTTGGACTCTAAAAGAGCACAAACATTAAGCGTTAGTACATTACCAAAAAGAAACTGTGACACATTTCCACATCAAAAGTTGACAAATAATGTTTCAACTAAACAAGTAGCTTCAAAACGCTCTCCCAAACACTCAAGCAATCTTGTTCCAGTAACAAATGGAGCTTCCAAATGTGCTGCCCCAAACTTGACTAAAACATATTTTCCACCTGGGAAGACCTCTTCAAGCCAGTCTAGTACTCAAAGCAGGTACAGCTTTCGGTCTGCCGCTCCAAAGAAAACAAGTGCATGTGTCAGCAACAGTACCAGTTCTTCTAATAATCTGTCCAATACAACTGTGTTAAAGACAAAACAGCCAGTGGTTAGCACTGTGTCTGCAAGTGCATCGTCATCCAAACCGGCAGTAGTGAAGAGTGGGGCCATGAACAGTTCCGTGTTAAGACCGCAGACATCACAGAGATCTAATGCCATGGCTGACAACAAACCTGGCCCCACAGAAGGTTAGTAGAAGAACATTGTTGATATCTGGAGAAAGTAACCTTGCAGTTGTGCAAGTGGATTTGACTGAAAGCAAGAGTTGTGTATAAATGCTATAGTCTAACCACGACATTGGTAAAATATTTGATGTGACTGCATCAAAATATAAACTCTTACACTTACTTACTGTTAAATAGATGAAGACCAAATAGAAAGTAGGTTTGTCATAGGCAAAATTGAAGTACCATCAAGTTTGAACATGTTGAATCCGGAAGCTTAAGAATCCGATCTGCTAATCCATGCAATGTTCAAAATTAAGCATAAAAGCCAAAGGATCATTGTCATAACCCCAATGTCCAAAGTTAAAGACTAAGGGGGCCCTAGATTCAAATAGCGTAGTAGTCCACAAGACCCTTTTACTGTAGAACACTGCCTTGCTTCATTTGCTATTCTGGAAATAGTTTTCATAGGGATCATTGACACTGGACCCATATTATGATGGATAGACCAAGTTTGGAAAGAGGCACTTAGTCCCCTTAGTCCCCAAGGGAAGAATAGGTTCTGAGTCCGACATGGCAAAAGAACATTGGATGGTCATGCAAAGTGTTTTTGCTCATGCTTTCAGTCACTGGTTTGCCTCTTCCAGATGTGATTATTTACAGTCCGCAATGATATGGCTGATATGCTGCTGACTGCAGCATTACACAGCATCACTCTCCCAGTATAAGCAATGATTATGATAATGTGATCTTATTCTCATAGAACTATTTGCATGAACTTTCAAACTGATTATTTTAGATCTGCTGAGCACTCAGACGTTACTGGAGGATGACTCGTTCCTAAAGGATGATGCTCTGTTTGAGTCCCAGATAATTGCCATGCTGGAAGAGGTGGAATGTAAGTAAAGTATATCTCTAAAGCTTTACTAGCACTGGACACCCAGAAATGGTACTCTCTCAAATATCTTTATGTAGCGTTCTCAGCAGCCTCAGTATCCCAAATGTTGTTCATTCTGATATTTGCTTTTCTCGACAATTCATCCTTGATATATTGATAGCAATGGCCTCAAATGTTTAATGGCTTAGCTTAAAATAAAACCTGAGGAGATTTATAGGCACCAAAATTCTATCACCTTTTTATAGGTAATACTGCCATGCAATGTGTAGATTCTGATGATCTCTGATTCTGATGTTCACAAACCATGCTTACTATTTTAGATGAGGCAACTCAACAACCTAAATTAGAGACAAATGATGATAAAATCAGCTGCTCCCCTGATGAGATTGAACAGAAGAGGTTAGCAGCAATTGCAAAAAGAAAGCAGAAGCTGAAAACCTGAAGAAAGGATGACGTTGAAACCAGAATGGTTTCCATGTGAAATATCAGTGATAAGATGCCAAAGCAGCAGGACTGTCAATGGAAGAACTACCCAGCTGTAGTCCTGTATGCAGTGAGGAGAATCAAGCCTGGCTGCCATGTGTTGGGATGATGGGACAGTCAATAGGAAGCCATGAGGAACTTTACTCTAGCTATGCCAAGCATCTTTCTAAGATTGTTCTTCACATTATTATTGATAAAGACCATACCATATGACTGACAGACTGGAGCATCTGGTTGCTTTTCAGACCTCAAAGGTTTGTTTGTACTAGATTTCATCATGGCTTGTGTGTACCACATGATACCACATGGGTTGTCTGTTACAGATGAGACCACATGGGTTGTCTGTTACCGATGAGACCACATGCCTTATCTGTTCCAGATAAGACCACATGGCTTGTCTGTTCCAGATGAGACCACATTGGATGTCTGTTCTAGAAGAGACCACATGGCTTGTCTGTTACAGATGAGACCACATGGCTTGTCTATTCCAGATGAGACCACATTGGTTGTCTGTTCTAGATGAGACCACATAGCTTGTCTGTTACAGATGAGTCCACTTGGCTTGTCTGTTCCAGATGAGACCACATGGCTTGTCTGTTCCAGATGAGACCACATGGCTTGTCTGTTCTAGATGAGACCACATTGGTTGTCTGTTCCAGATGAGACCACATGACTTGTCTGTTACAGATGCGACCACATGGCTTGTCTGTTCTAGATGAGACCACATTGGTTGTCTGTTCTAGATGAGACCTCATGGCTTGTCTGTTCTAGATGAAACCACATGGCTTGTCTGTTCCAGATGAGACCACATGGCTTGTCTGTTCCAGATGAGACCGCATGGCTTGTCTGTTCCAGATGAGACCACATTGCTTGTCTGTTCCAGATGTGACCACGTGGCTTGTCTGTTCCAGATGTGACCACATGGCTTGTCTGTTCCAGATGAGACCACATTGCTTGTCTGTTCCAGATGAGACCACATTGCTTGTCTGTTACAGATGAGACCACATGGCTTGTCAGTTACAGATGAGACCACATGGCTTGCCTGTTACAGATGAGACCACATGGCTTGTCTGTTCCAGATGAGACCACATGGCTTGTCTGTTCTAGATGAGACCACATGGCTTGTCTGAACCAGATGAGACCGCATGGCTTGTCTGTTCTAGATGAGACCACATGGCTTGTCTGTTCCAGATGTGACCACGTGGCTTGTCTGTTCCAGATGTGACCACATGGCTTGTCTGTTCCAGATGAGACCACATTGCTTGTCTGTTCCAGATGAGACCACATTGCTTGTCTGTTACAGATGAGACCACATGGCTTGTCTGTTACAGATGAGACCACATGGCTTGCCTGTTACAGATGAGACCACATGGCTTGTCTGTTCCAGATGAGACCACATGGCTTGTCTGTTCTAGATGAGACCACATGGCTTGTCTGAACCAGATGAGACCACAGGGCTTGTCTGAACCAGTTGAGACCACATAGGTTGTCTGTGATCACATAGCTAGTGTGTTCCAAATAAAACCATGTTGGTCAGTCCAGATCTGATCACATGGCTACTTGTTCCAAATATGGCCACATGGCTTGTCTGTATCGGACGAGACCACATGGCTTGTCTGTACCAGATATGACAATATGGGTTGTCTGTACCAGATGAGACCAATTGGGTTGTCTGTACCAGATATAACCACATGGCTTGTCTGTATCGGACGAGACCACATGGCTTGTCTGTACCAGATATGACAATATGGGTTGTCTGTACCAGATGATGTTGATAAGGTTTGTCTGTACAAGATGAAATCATGTCTGTCTCAAATGAGATTACATGGTTTCCAAGAGTCCTTGAGTTGTCTGTACTGACCTTGAACCCATACAGTGTCTATACCAGCACTGAACATATGGCTTCTCTCTGCCACACCTGTGCACATGAGCAAGCTGCAGCAGTGAAAGCACAGACTGATGACTGCAGGTTAATCCACCAATGGAATATATATTGGTATTAACTGACCTTGTGAAATTATTTGCTCTGTATTATATCTACAGTGATAAAGCTTCTTATCATGGACCCAAGAAGATCCTGGTTAGAATAGGTCTCCAGCAAACCCATGCTTGCCTCAAAGGGAAACTATGCTTGTCGTAAGAGGCGACTAACGGGATCGGGTGGTCAGGTTCGTTGACTTGGTTGATGCATTTCATCATATCCCAATTGCGTTGATCGATGCTCATCACGTCAATCACTAGATTGTCTGGTCCAGACTCCTTTATTTACAGACCGCCGTCATAAAGCTGGAATATTGCTGAGTGTGGCGTTAAACAACAAACAAAGCAAACAAAATCTTGATGATTACAAAAAATGATTACAGAGGAGATATTTTCACTAAATCTATGCCACAAATACTCTTATGCAGTATCGAGACAGGTGCTTGTGCTCCATTGTCTCCTGAGACCTTCTTTGAGCATCAAGGTGTCATAGGTCTCCTCCCAATCCTTTCATAACGTAACCACTACAGCACAGGCTTGACATACAAAGCTATTTCTTGCATAACTGTTGCCAATGTAAAGAAACCACAACAGTTGTTCAAGAGTCTTGTACCTAAAGAGAAAGATGAATTTGAAAATACAAATTGATAAAAAATAACATTGTTATTGATAACCATCTCAATATTTATTGAGGCCAGGTCATATTTATTTTTGTTTTATGGCAAGATGAGGAAGGCATACAAATATGAATAATGGATCAGGATTTACTGGTATTTTCTTTGAAATGCCAAAAATTAATAATTAAAACTAATACATAGTTTTGTAATATAAAGGATAGAGTTACCAGTGTGTTAAACCAATCCAATAAACTTTGTTTCACAATCCAATAAATATACAATTGAGGTACCCCATCAGAAACTACTTTTTAGCTCCATACATCGATGCAATGTCTGCCTGATCAATAAATGTTTCACTAACATTCCCAGTACGTATAGATGTTTCCCATTGTGTTGGTGTTTCTGCAGACAACCATGTCTGCATATCGTGATGGGTGAATCACTCAACAGTGTATTCATGTCCGGTTTCTAAGGTTATTTTGGGAATGACATGATGAAGAAATGAATAACCTGATGATTTTCCCTATCATAAATATCATATCAGGAATATAAAATTTGTATTATGCTCGCCAAAGGCTTGCAAAATACAATTCGTGTTCCTAACATATATTTACGTTACAGAAACATGCTCGTCTAATAATATCTATTTTATCCTGTCGATTATAAGGGTAGTGATGACTCTTAGTTCTGAAAGCTGAGGGCGGTCGGGTAGCCCAGTGGTTAAAGCGTTCACTCGTCACGCCGAAGACCCGGGTTCGATTCCCGACATGGGTACAATGTGTGAAGCCCATTTCTGGTGTTCCCCGCCGTGATATTGCTGGAATATTGCTAAAAGCGGCGTAAAACCATACTCACTCACTCAGAAAGCTGAAACAAACATCCGATGTGATCACTTTAATCAAGGAACTTCTGTTTTCATGTTACAGAATCATTTTTGAATTAGCATTTTTTAATTGGCAGTTATATAGTCAGCAGTAATATAGTTTTCTGTATATCATCATACTGGACAGAAGAATGTTTCATGGATTTCAAACAGACAGTTATCTAGGTACAAAACTGAGCACATTTGATCTATGAAAGTGTGAAGGTGCATCTACAGGTAGCTATAAAGTAGAGCTATCACTCTGATGTATTCATACTGTGTAAATGTGATGCATTTTCAGATGCATGTCTTGAGAGTAACAGTGAGCACCTGTCAAGTAGATGTTAGTATAGTGAACTCTGTCAATCTATCTGGCCATATTTCAAATAATTCAGAATCAATCCAATTTTGATGTACATTGGCTCAAATGATGATGACTTGACAAGGTTTCTGCAGAGACAGTATTGCGTAAATAATGTTCAAAAGGTACCAGGTTTCACTGTAATGTGTTGATAGTGCTATAGGAGGCTTCAACATCATTGACTTGATTGATGTACAGAGACGTAAGTGATTTGAACAGTAGTTAGTTTATTGGAGAACATTGAAACAATGACAGGTCAATATCTTTTTGTGAAAGGTTTTTATTGGTACTGAAATTGTTTCCCAAATATATGGCACCAGCAGGGTGGAAATAAGCAGATGTAACTGAAGAACTTGTCTGAAACTCTTTGTGAGTTTAGGGGCGGTCGGGTAGCCTAGTGGTTTAAGCGTTCGCTCGTCACGCCGAAAACGCGGGTTTGGTTCCCAACATGGGTACAATGTGTGAAGCCCATTTCTGGTGTCCCCCGCCGTGATATTGCTGGAATATTGCTAAAATCGGCGTAAAACCGTACACACTCACTCACTTTGTGAGTTTAAATCCTCTCATGACCCAGGACTTGTATGTAAAAATAGTTCCAGTGCCTCCACACATAAAAGTATGTTCAATAGTAATACCCTGATTAATCCAATAAAAATATGCATGCCACTGAACTGTCCTGATCAGCACTTAGTCTTCAAATGTCACATTTGAGCTGAACGTCTTACTCCGAAGAAATTGATGAAAACTGATATTGTTCGTGAGCATTGCTTCTGAGCCACATTGTTCAACATTCAGACTTGCGATCATTTACTCTGTTCTTTAGAGAAGAATCACAATATCATGTCATGAAAATGTGGAATTCACTGTTGCCATGTGATATTGTATTGTTGTCATTTTGAACAGAAAACAGGTTTCAAGCCTTTGTTCATACAGAGGTGGCAATAAACAGATAGTCTATTTGGGGTACAAAGAGGAGCTTGTTCTTGAATATGGGCTACAGAAAAGAAAGACACACCTATGACTCTTGTTACACTGATGTCTACTCGAGTGTCCTGACAGGCTCCTCCCAGCAAGCCTGGCTCAGTTTCATAGTTGTAGTCTTGGTTGTATGTATTTGAATAGTTCAAGGTGCAGAAAGGGAAAAAATGGGTTCTCAGGCACATCCTGAATCAGTAGAACATGCTTGCATGTCATTATTAAGTTGTGTGAAAATACACCCAGGAAAGAATGTCTGTCAAGATAAAGTCGTAGTGCTAATCAATTTGGCCAACATTTCCAAAGCCATCGCCTGAGAACCAATAGTTTTTACATTTCTCGACATAAGTTTAGGACTGTTTACAATGAGGTGTGGGTGTATTTCCATTGCCGTATTCAACGTAATAAGCGCCCAGGGCGCTCTCAAAATTAGAGTTAAAGGATATATTTCGTGGTTTATGCTGACAGCCTGAAATGTTTAAATACGACGGATATATTTTTGCAGAATTTGATTGCCCATAATTAAGGGTGCATATAACACACGAGTTGGTATTATACGCGAATAAATAAGTTTTGTGTACATTGATCAATCGGTAGGGTTGCTAATTGGGATTGTTCGCTAGCCAATATGTTAGCAAATATCGCCGTGGGCGCTTATTAGAGCGGGGCGCTTATTACGTCGAATACGATATATGTACAACATTGTTACCCTAATTAATGTTTTGTATCATAAGAGGTTGTCATGTGTATATAATGTTTTATCTATGTTTATATTCTTTTTGTACATATACTTGTCAATATGCTATTTTATATGCCATTATTTAGCTATAATACTGTTCTTGCTACTGAATGAGTTTTATTATGCTATGAATGCAGTCATGACCAGGTTGTCTTGACAGCTTGTGCCCATGACATGGTTGATGGTCATTATGATGGCTGTCTTGGTTACATGGTTGCAAAGTCTTTTTCATCATGTAAAACATGGAGTGATGTATGGTACTGGTATGCTCAACACAATATTTCTTTATTGTCATCATAGTTTAGCACCCATATTGTCCGGGGTAGAATAGGTCTTTAGCAACCCATGCTTGCCGTAAAAGGCGACTATGCTTTTCGTAAGAAGCGACTAACGGGATCAAGTGGTCAGGCTCGCTGACTTGGTTGATGCATGTCATCGTATCCCAATTGTGTGGATCAATGCTCATGATGTCTCTCACTTTTTTGTCTGGTCCAGACTCAGTTATTTACAGACTGCTGTCATATAACTGGAGTATTGCTGAGTGCGGCGTTTAACAAAAAAACAAAACAACAAACAAACATGGTAGTTCAGACGAAGGTGTGGCCATTCAGTTGATTTATATATCAGACAGTATCACTTCAAAGTCTCTCTGCTGCATATTCAGACAGTCTATTACAAACAGGTCTTGAGAGTGTTCTCGTGTGGCACTTGTCTTAGGCTTAAAAGGATAAAAGAATTGGTTCTCAGGTAATGGCTTTTGATAAAATTTAGTGTGGGAAGGCGTTGTGGTTTTTTGTTGGTTTTTTGTTGTTGTTTTTTCAAATTAGTATGTAACCAAATAAACAGTTGTGTAAGCAAATAAACAGTTGTGTACAATCAACCTGGGAAAGGGCCTCCCTACATAAATGTATTCTTTGATGAGTATAATACTAAAATACAGTATTTGACTTCAGTTGAGTTTGAAATCTTTATGGACTTTTGGTGTGTTTTTTTTATAATGGAAATAAAAATGAAAATGCACGAACTTTATGAGGATGCCGGTGATGCCTGAGAACCAAGACTATTAATTCTTTTAGCCTTAAGTCATGCAGTGTTGGGACACTACAAAGTTGGCACACATGGTAATCTCATTGGCGCCATCTGTGGGAAATGCTTTCAATCTAGTCACGTTGAAGGTCAACTTTTGGTACACTAAATCATAGATATACTGTAATATGTCAAATAGCACTGTGTATTTTAGTATTTAGTTTAGTTCTGGATATAAACAAAAAAAGTTGTATGTGTTTTGCGTGTAGTCATTCGTTTTGATTAATATTGATACTATGGCCACACTGACAAACATAGGGATTATTATACGAGCATGTGTGTCATACTGATGTTACGGAACAAGTGTACACTGGTGTCTTAGAATCAGTATGACACACATGTGAGTGTAATATTTTCTTTATTAGCCATTATTTCTTAATCATTTTAAGCTCCCCTTTAAAAAAATGCACTGACCACCACAGCTGTCCAAGAAAACCACAATGATGTCGACAATCTTCAGCTATGACGTCATTTCTAGGGTGACCTCATTCCAACCTTACATCACAATATGATTCGAATAATGTCAATTATACAATTTGGATGACTGAAACAATACACTGATGTGCGAGAAGTGATTTTTGTATGAGTGCACATATGATTTTTATGAACTCATTTATTTCTGGCCCTATGGTTAATAAATGAAGTGCAAAGCCTATGTTGGTTATGGAAGTACAGATGTTAAACACCTTAGGCTGTATAGTTAACCAACCAGGTTACAGTGATGCGTTTTCTGATAGCAGAAAGACTGTTTGGTTCGTTTGGTATGTTTTTCTGTATCTTTTAGTTACATGGGGACAGGTGCTATTAGATGATCGAGTCCATTTCATGAGAGCTAATGTCAGGTTGGTCTCTGTGACCTCCATACTTTTATTCATGCATTGCTTCTGTACCCATGGATTTCATATGTGAAAAGAATCATGAAAAGATGAGGACTGAGTTTTTCTTGTAGTATCTTAAGCATGTTTATGTATTTTGATCAGGTCTTTACAGAATATTACATTCATGATAGAAGTAGTAACCAATAATTCATGGCTTCTCTGAATTTCAGTTCAGCTACAAGGCATATACATATATATATATATATACATCTATTTTGTTTTTAAGGCAATTTTGTCAGTCATTCAGCAAGTCTAGTCACCATAGTTACATATTGGCTCAAAAGTTTGCTAATTACAAACTATGTTCTTGTCATGTCACTCTTGTCAATTCAAGTGAAACTTTTATTTTGAAATGCAGTTTGCCTGTTAACTGTTCCGTAAGTGGATTATTTTAACATGTTTGTGTATATTATGTGTATATTAACTTGTATATGTGAATCATGCAATGACATGGGTCATTAAAGCTTATGTCCCTATGAACATTTTGTTTGTTTTTCCGTACTGGCATCTGAGTAGGCTGTCCGAACGATGTATGTTGGTCTTGGCAGAATGGTTCATTGTCCTATAGTAGAAACCAGTATAGGTTTAGATTTCCAAACTGCAACAGTTTCTTACACTGCATGCACACATCCGTGGGTGGATAAGTCATGTCAGGCGCTGCAATTCACTGTGCAGAGTTGCATCCCTTAGACTTGCCAGAAACATATGACCTTGATTATGTACTAAACTCAAGCAATGTTTAACCTAACTCACTACTTAATTGTTATCTACTGGGTACATATTCTTACAGGCTGTTCCTTACCTTGTCCGTTCATATGAATTATGCAGAATTTCTGATTTGGGGGCTCTTTAACTTAGTATCGGATAGTGAAAACACCAGTGAGTGAGTTTGATTTAATGCCGCTTTTAACAGTATTCCAGTTATGTCAGCTAAATGTGGGAGGAAAGCCCAAATGATGCAGGTCTCAGACGTTTACCACTTTGGTGAAACCCATGATCACAGGTATGGTACTAACAAACCTAGAAACATATTCGGGGCAAACCAGGATTCGAACTCACAAGCATAGATTTCTGGCATGCCCAAGGGACACAACTCTGCATAGCGAATCACGGCGCCTTAGACGACTGGGCCACCTGTGCCCCCTCTAGGTTATGCTTGTCATAAGAGGCTACTAACGGGATTGGGTGGTCAGGCTTACTGACTTGGTTGATGCATGTCATCGTATCTCATTTGCGTGGATGCAAATCATTGGATTGTCTGGTCCAGACACGATTATTTTCAGACCGCCATCATATTGGTGTAATATTGCTGAGTGCAGCATTAAACAACAAACAAACAAAACACTAGGTTATTTTCAATGTTTATTATCAAATAGATGTATAAATGATCTCGTTTCATAAAGTGATGACACAAGCAAGACAATGACATATATACAATGGAATTGACAATGAGATCAGTGTGATCACAGTGGACTAAATCATACCATAACAAGATGGAGAAAGCGCCCGATGATGGTTGATTCTGTTGTGAATGATTGAGCTTGAAAAATTTATACAGATGAGAAAGAATAACATCACACTCTAAATCAGAATCACATAGAAACAGGAATGGACTTGTGTCTATATTTACAACTATTCTTGCCTATAAACAAAGAAAGAAGGAAAAAAATGGAAAACTAAGTAAGCAAAAAAAGATGGAAAATAAACAATATTTTGCAGTTGAGTTATTTTGTGCATTACACTGAATTGCAATGTCCAGTGTTGACTGATAGACAGAAATTACATAATACTGGGACTAATGCTGTCCAAAATGACATCTACCTAAAGTAAAGCAGAAGTAGTTAGGAACTGTGGAAGAGCAGCCAGTGTGAGATGGAAATATAACCCTCACTTCTGAAGTATGTAAAAAAAAAACAAGCTGAGAGTTGTCTCTCCTTATCTTCAATTTCAGCTTTCCTAACTCAGCTCTGAAGGAGTCACCTGTCCCCCCGTTTTGGCTGCCACTTAGGACAAAGTATCAGGACCAAGCAGAAGACCCTTTGTGCTCAGAATGATGTGTGATATGTTATTGCCATATTGTTGTTTCCAAGTCATTCAACAATTGGTGTCAATGAAACAATGTAATTGGAAAAGTATAAATCATACATTTCGACTCCCTCCTGCCGAACATAGGACAATTTCACAAACATATGTACAAAGGACCAATTAGTTTTTAAGACATTCAAACAATTTATCGACACAGAATTTTGACGGTTGATGCCTTTGATATTTTCAAACAGTAAAATCAAGGCAATTTCAAAGTGAACTCTAAACCATTGAGGAAGCCAGGAATTCTAGTATCTACACATACAAATTATGGTATTTACAAAATCACATAGAAAACGTACAAAAGAAAGAATCAGGTATCTGTACAAAATTAAAATGCTAAAATGCTGCTGCTGCTGCTGCTGCTGCTGCCTTGGAGGCTAGTTGACAATAGGACATGTACATACACACACTCTTTACCTGCGGACAGTTTGTCTATGCTTAACACACATGGCAGTAATCAATGTTCCAATCTAATTCTAAACTGTAACATAAATGATGAAAAGGATATTAGCATTTGAGCCCATTATTTAAACAAAATATTATTCCAGAAATTCTGCAAACACAACCAAATTTCATGTAAAGATGTCAAATTACTAATCTAGTATTTCAGAATTACAAGATGTCTTCTCAAGTTTAAATCTGCCAAACAAAATTGTATTCAGAAAAATTTTAATTTCCACTACTCGAAATGAAAGTGGATTTATTGGTCAAATAAATCTTTAATTTTGGCAAAATGGCATTCAGTAAATTTCATCACTGGGAAGTTTATTATTGAAAAACCATGTAAGTTCTTTGAGTGAGGAGTGTTCACGCTGACGATTATGTGTCCTCAGTGTCTACACTGCTCAAATAGTAAACATGTTCAGGCCTAAAAGAGTAACTGTTGCTGTCAAATAATAAACTAGGTTCAAGAATTGTCACATCCATGTTGAACACATGTAAAGTTGCATAAGCTGTGGTATGGTCACAGATTTCTCTCATTATACACTATCAGGGCACACAAAATACATTTTTCACTGTACTTATTGTTAATTTTTCAACGAGTAAAAATACCATCCCACACAATGTAACTCCAAATTAGAATAAAATATATTGACATGAACAACTATTCTTGTTTTTGTTTCAACCCACCCAAAGTGACCATTCACATGTTTTCCAGGAGACAATGCTAGTACAAACTACTTTCCACCCCTTTCAGCTGCAGACTAATTATGCGCCATATATATTACACGTTAACGATAATACTGTAGAAATCAGGTCATGTCTACACTGAGACGGAATATAATTATGATTTTGCAACCTATCCAAGCAGTGTTTAGTTATATGGGGAACTGGTGATTTTCATCCATTATTGCACTGAAATCAAATAAACTTCCCCTTATTTTTTGTCATTAATTTTTGTGACCTAAATGCTTGTCCATCCAAATAAAGTCTCCCCATGTGGCTTTCACCATATTTATTTACAAAACAAAACAGACAAATTATAATACCAAAAGAGAACTTCATCAGTTTCCTCTCAACATCAGGCATTTTATTAATGTAATTTTTGCAATTCCCTATTTTCACAGAAAATATTTATTTGAATGACCTGAGCACTTTTTGATTTGATGGATAAGAATCATATAAATATATAAAACAATATATTATTTGTATGGATAGCTAAAAATGAATTGAACAAGACATGAAGTAGGGTTTAGTGAGGAAAGGTTAAGTGATAAGTTTAAAAATCTGAAATGACAAAATCATGGAAAATGATATTAAAACAATTCCTTGAGACAAAGCACTTGTAGCCTTCACCTGGCACTGGCAATGTTCTACAATATTCTACAATGTTCTACACATGTCCTATGATGCCCTACACACTGCATTCTGTTAAGGCACACTTTGTCCAAGAAGAAGATAGACTTTACCTAATCACATACACATCTGAGGTAGAAGTGATTTCACATTGGAATTCACATTCAAATCCATTATATTCCATCCAGGGCCATGCTCCACAAAACCATCTTAGCGCTGAGAGTGTTGTAAGCCCATGTTAAAGTATGGGGGTTTATGATCATCTTAGCGCTAAGACAAATTTGTGGAATGGGCCCCTGAAAACTGGGAGATTATTAAAGGGGAAGAAGTACAATACTGGTTAAACAGATATAAAAGGATAGTGAATGTGCCATATGTTCTATAAAAGCTGATTACAATATATCTTAAAAGTAAGGATTATCAGGGAACCTTGGTCGATAGGTAGAATACATCTTTTCCTTTTCTTCTTGTATGTATGAAGGTTCAGCTCATGTTTGACAGCACCAAACAGCGCACCGAGCTTTGCTCAGCACGTTACATGCAGTTCACTGTGAAATGGCCATACATAAATATAGACTTGAGCATAGTAAATAAAACATTTCCCATATAAATATGTCAACTTTTGCTTAAATATTGGATAAAAAATAAAACAACCTCTCCTCCCAATCTCAGCAAATAATTACAACTGATACAGCACTTCTTCACATGTTGGATAGCTTTTCATATGCTCCCTCTGTGCGGGCTCTTTGAAAACAAACAAACCCACATAACCATTATCCTGAATATTCACCTCAAAACTTAGGTCCCAACATCCTCTTTCTTAGAAATTGTACCTGACAAAAAATAACTTGCCAAACCTTTCAATTTTTTACAAAATACCATCAGATTGTTCTGATTCATTGAACAGTTCCTGTCTCTTCTCGATCCGGGTCAATGTAAGACAAAGTTCTGGGGCCAGTTTTTCTTAAAACAATGCTCTATATGAGAGTTCTAGTTTCAGGGATCTGTTCCACAAAGTGATCACAGACCTAAATCTGTCATAGCTCTTTGTTAAGGTCTTCGGGTGTTACTATTCCTGAAGTGGCAAGTATTGCTGTGTGGTCAAGACCTAGGTCCAATGTTCTATTGATCTGTCTTTCTACCACCTATACCAGGCTGTGCAAAGTGACGTAAGTGGTATTGATTATTTCTGGCTTTTCCCTCTTTGTCTCCATGTTCTAGATCTCGGTCTCCACACTCTCTTCATTGGGAGCATTGAGTTTCTGCTGGAGGTACAAGACATTGTCCCGAGGCACAGTACGGTAGGTGGGCGGTTGAGAGAATCTCTGTTGAGGTGGCGGCAGCACCGTTGGCGATGCTGCGATCATCGACGGTGCCACTGTCAATGGTGAGGGTCGATCAGGTCGACGAGATGGGACAGGTTTTATACGAGCTGCTGGGACTGGTGACTCTCGACGGCTATCCTGAGAACCTGTAAGCACTCGCGCCGAAGGTTTTGGTGATTCTCTGAATCGTGACGTATCACTGCCTGGCGGGTAGTCATATATATCTGGTGTGCGTGTACGTGGTACGGCTTGTGGCCGTTGGATCTGTGGACCTTGATATCCTGGTACATTTCCATACCTACGGTCACTGCCAGACTCCGATGGGACATCGTCGTACAGATTGGGTGTGGATCTGGCTGCTGTTTGTGGTTGATGTTTACTGGGACTATATCCTGGCACATTACTGTATCTGTGGTCACTGCTGGTTTCGGATGGGACGTCATCGTACAGATCTGGAGTGGACCTTGCAGCCATTCTCTGTGGACTCTGGGTATAGCCCGGGACATTTCCATATCTTGGATTGCTGCTTGTCTCTGACGGAACGTCGTCATACATGTTGGGTGAAGGTCTATGTTGAGGAGAATTGTAACCTGGGACGTTGCTATAGCGACCTGAGACAGGTGGGGTTGGTGGGGGAGTGGGTAGAGGCTGTGAACGGAGATCAGATCTCTGGGAAGCTAGGCTGTGAGTGCTTCTTGGCAGGAAGATTTTACTCTTGACGGGAGTCGATGGACTTTCGGGAGCACTGAAGCTGGACAAGGACTGTTTGTGGTAACTCTTTTCATCATCATCATCATCATCATCATCATCATCTTCATCGTCATCACCATGGTCATAATTGTATGCAATTTCTTGTGACCCGACATGACGTAGATTCCCATTCCTAACCCTGGGAGCCTGTCCCTGGTGAGTGACATGTCCCGAGTTGTACACAGGGCCTTCAATGTTCTCCTGACTCACTTTCACATCCTTCTCATCCAAATCATCATCATCATCATCAAAAGTATCATCAAAACCATCATCATCATCATCTTCCAGCACGCTCTCATCATGGTAATAACCCTTGTTATGAAGAGGCTGTTTCCTGAGGGAAGCCATTGTCCGGCCAACAGCGGGTCGAGGAGCAGATTGAATACTCTCCACACTGTTTCCAAGACTTGTACCTCGGGAGGTTCTTGAGGCATAAGAATGTTGAGACACTTCATCCCTGAAGTCGTTCATCCGTTGTCTGGATGTTCCAGTGGACAAGACAGTCAGCTGAGACTTGCTTCTGATGCTTCCACGGATTGACGACCTGATGGACATTGCTCGCTCAAACCTTTCCTTGCCTCGTCTTCGAGACTTGATGAACCACAGAATGGCGATGATGAGGATGACAAGGACAATCAGCCCTCCAATACCAACACCAATACCAATCGCTATTGCTTTCACATAGTCTGTTACCTCTGGAGGCTGGGTAATGTATGGATCTGAAAACACAGGGAGTCATCCAATACTTTGTGTGCATATCCCGACATACTTTACTACAAAGACCGAAGTAAATAAGTGCATGTTTTAAGCCACTGACAACATTGCAGCTGTATCATGACCGCCTCTAACTGTCTTGAAGTAAGTGGAAATAACTAAATCATTTCATGTGTGAATAACCTTTAAAATGACCTTGACATTTGCCAAAACCATTATATGCCATTACATTACATATCAGAAACGATTTGAATATGCATAATTTTTTAATGAATCAATCCAATCTTTTCTGGAAATTTGAACCATGTTTCCTTCCTTTTCCTAAATTTAAACCATGTCACCCAAATGTTCCTTCGATCAAGACCAAACCTTAGAGTGGGATGGACATAAGTGGTAGAAGCCACTAGAAGCGCCACCAGTTCGGCAAGGGTGCCTCGGGAAGATGTGTGTTTGCATACCTTTCTCACAGACGAAGGGGTACAGGAGTCTTGTGCAGTCATCCTCTATGACCATGTAGTTCCCCTCCAGGGCTGCACAGTACCCAGACTTCAAGTCCCCCATCACCCACACGCGCATTTTTGGCTTGTCCACGGCACGCATCAGCCGCACTAAGTACTCCAGGAAATACTCACGACCCCGCAGGTCTGCTAGGAAACCACCATTAGCCTGAAAATTACACCATCAGTTGGCCACTTTCATTTTTCAGTGCACAGGCAATTCTCATTCTGTTGAGGTCTAATGATCATGAATTGGGTAATAACTCAGTGTTTCATTAAATTTAAATTTAAAAAACACATATTTTGTCCTCAACAATCACATGTTCTTCGTGTTCTGAAACGACAGAGGCGGAATTCAGTTCTGAATGCTTTATTATTCACAACTGAGTTCTTTAAATGTAGGCAAAGAGACCTCATATTTACAAGAACCCCCGTAAAACAAGAACCGATGATCAATGCCTATGTGATCGGGTGGTCAGACTGGTTGATGCATGTCATTGTGTCCCAACAAACATTCAAGTAGAAGCATCCACAACTTACCTTACAGAACTCGTTAGCCTCATAGAAGGGCAGCGCGCCGCCCATGTACCTGTAGCAGCGTCCTGTGTCTAGTTTCCATCCCGGCCTACACTTCCCTGGAGACACACCATAGTCAAGTCACATCAGTCATCCCATAGCAGTTTTATTTCCACAGAAAGAAAGAGATAGCCACAACACCAGAAATGTGCTAGAAAGTCATTAACAAAGTCCCTGCATTGGAAAATCTACTTATGAATAGATATTTCATATTTTTAATCAAAAGGTACAGAGCCAAGTGGGAGGGACCCTCAGGGCTGGGAGGACCCTTTAATTTTAAAATTTAGGAATAACTGTACTCAAAAAAGAAAATGCAGAAAGAATGTGGAATAGAATGCATAGGTGAAAGGGTAAGACGAAAAGAAGCAACTGTCAGAGAGTAAAAATAAAATGTGAATAGTAGCCACTTCACAGAATACTCTAGGAAGTCAGTAACAAAGTCCCTGCAGTGTCAAATCTGCATATGAAAAGATATTCCTGTATGAAAATGATCTAAAAGATATCTTAGAATTTTATATGTGTCAGTTTGATCAGTATTTCTATTGATCTCACCATCGACGACCGATCTGTTGTCCAGCTTAGGTGGCACGAAGGCTACCGGAGACAGCAGCGGGTTGTCGGATTCATCCCAGATTTTCCCGTTGATGTACCCAATTCTGTCCGACCCCCACCAGTTCTGGGTCGCATTCACAGGCAGCTCTGAAGGACTGGCAAACAGAACATAACAGTAGGTACAGCAACATTGTAACACAGAGAGAGAGGAGGGATCATTACTTGATGGTGTATCAACAATGTTGCATCGATTCATGGCCAATAACACACTAAACATGGAGAGCAAAGTTGGATGGAGAGGGCCAAGTGAGTTGTATTTCACACTGCTTTCAGCAATATTCCAGCAATATCGCAGTGGAAGTGCACTTCACACAATGTACCCATATGGGGATTTGGACCCAGGCTTTGGTCTGAGGAGTGAACGCCTTAACCACAAGGCTACCCATCCACCCCGTCAACAATTTCTGATTGGGTAAGGTTTTTTGCTGTTGGCAGATGAATATCACTGTCACAGGGATTCAAGAACAGGGTTCGTGTTCCAATGTGAGGATCTGAACACTGGTGTATTGGTGCAGTACCCACAGGACTCCTTCATGCTATTTCCAATAGATGAGTTGGGTGAATGGAGTTCAATGTCACATTCAAGGCTATTACAGTTGTAAAGCAACGTGCATACACGTTTGTCTGCTTGTACTTCGCCGGACTAATGATAGTTTTATAGTGCTAACATGGACACTGTACTCAGACACATTATACAGACACCGAGCCGACCTCTCCTTGTGTCATGCCCTTACTGCCGAATGAATGAGTAGGCTGACTGTCCCTTTAAACAGAGCTGCAGCTATATGACAGTGTCCCAGTTCACTAGAGGAGGAGAGTCACAGGTCATGTGCTGCAGCTATATGACAGTGTCCCAGCTTACTAGAGGAGGAAAGTCACAGGTCTTGTGCTGCAGCTATATGACAGTGTCCCAGCTTACTAGAGGAGGAAAGTCACAGGTCTTGTGCTGCAGCTATATGACAGTGTCCCAGCTCACTAGAGGAGGAGAGTCACAGGTCATGTGCTGCAGCTATATGACAGTGTCCCAGCTCACTAGAGGAGGAGAGTCACAGGTCTTGTACTGCAGCTATATGACAGTGTCCCAGCTCACTAGAGGAGGAGAGTCACAGGTCATGTGCTGCAGCTATATGACAGTGTCCCAGCTCACTAGAGGAGGAGAGACACAGGTCTTGTACTGCAGCTATATGACAGTGTCCCAGCTCACTAGAGGAGGAGAGTCACAGGTCATGTGCTGCAGCTATATGACAGTGTCCCAGCTTACTAGAGGAGGAAAGTCACAGGTCTTGTGCTGCAGCTATATGACAGTGTCCCAGCTCACTAGAGGAGGAGAGTCACAGGTCATGTGCTGCAGCTATATGACAGTGTCCCAGCTCACTAGAGGAGGAAAGTCACAGGTCTTGTACTGCAGCTATATGACAGTGTCCCAGCTCACTAGAGGAGGAGAGTCACAGGTCATGTGCTGCAGCTATATGACAGTGTCCCAGCTCACTAGAGGAGGAAAGTCACAGGTCATGTGCTGCAGCTGTATGACAGTGTCCCAGCTCACTTGAGTAGGAAAGACACAGGTCTTGTACTGCAGCTAGATGACAGTGTCCCAGCTTACTTAGAGGAGGAAAGTCACAGGTCATGTGCTGCAGCTATATGACAGTGTCCCACCTCACTAGAGGAGGAGAGTCACAGGTCATGTGCTGCAGCTATATGACAGTGTCCCAGCTCACTAGAGGAGGAGAGTCACAGGTCATGTGCTGCAGCTATATGACAGTGTCCCAGCTCACTAGAGGAGGAGAGTCACAGGTCTTGTGCTGCAGCTATATGACAGTGTCCGAGCTCACTTTAGTAGGAAAGACACAGGTCTTGTACTGCAGCTAGATGACAGTGTCCCACCTCACTAGAGGAGGAGAGTCACAGGTCATGTGCTGCAGCTATATGACAGTGTCCCAGCTTACTAGAGGAGGAAAGTCACAGGTCTTGTACTGCAGCTATATGACAGTGTCCCAGCTTACTGGAGGAGGAGAGTCACAGGTCTTGTACTGCAGCTATATGACAGTGTCCCAGCTCACTAGAGGAGGATAGTCACAGGTCTTGTGCTGCAGCTATATGACAGTGTCCCAGCTCACTAGAGGAGGAGAGTCACAGGTCATGTGCTGCAGCTATATGACAGTGTCCCAGCTCACTAGAGGAGGAGAGTCACAGGTCTTGTGCTGCAGCTATATGACAGTGTCCCAGCTCACTAGAGGAGGAAAGTCACAGGTCTTGTACTGCAGCTATATGACAGTGTCCCAGCTCACTAGAGGAGGAGAGTCACAGGTCATGTGCTGCAGCTATATGACAGTGTCCCAGCTCACTAGTGGAGGATAGTCACAGGTCTTGTGCTGCAGCTATATGACAGTGTCCCAGCTCACTAGAGGAGGAGAGTCACAGGTCATGTGCTGCAGCTATATGACAGTGTCCCAGCTCACTAGAGGAGGAGAGTCACAGGTCATGTGCTGCAGCTATATGACAGTGTCCCAGCTCACTAGTGGAGGAAAGTCACAGGTCTTGTACTCATGTGAGTGGCACTGACTAAGGATTATATCATGGGTGAATGTGGCATTTAAACCCACATCGGATCCCAGAACAGCTAAGGGATGCAACACCACAGACCACAGACCACAGACCACAGGGCCATGCATGCCTCATTACAGCCACAGCATCTTGCTTCACAAAGCCATCTAAGTTTCAACAACTGTAAGTCTATGTTCAAGTATAGGACATACGACAGCAAGTACACTGATCACATAGCAAAATGGGACCTAGACAGAGAGGGTTAATCCTTTTCCAAGAATGTGTAGTTTTTATATATCCAGAATACTCTAAAATTGTTCCCTTGAATAAAAATACAAATATATTTTCTGATGTCACAAAGTTTAAATCATGTAAAAATAGAAGCTTTAAAACAGTTAAAAAAATATGTATATCAAAGAAAAAACAGATTCTTACTCTTCTTTTGAGCTTGACTGAAACTCGAAGTCGTTGAGTTCATTGACAAGATAGTTATGGTGGAAGACCGGGCGACCTTTGCCGACCTTGACAGTACTCTCATAAAGGGCCGTCGCATTGTTGTCATTGAAGCCACACCGCGTGTACTCCTGCCGTGCCTGCGGATCGGGACTATTATAGGCTGCCAGGATGTAATGACCGACATTATTCGTAATGACATTGTATGTGAAGTTCACGACGACGTCCTTGATGTGGATGACGTCACGGTAGTCCCCTGTTGTGTAGTTGTAGAAGTAGTTTTGGAACAGGAAAACACGCTGGTAATAATGCCCTGAGATGTTGAGAGCCTCTCCGTGGGAGCCATATGCAAATACGTTATTAGTAATGTTTCCACGTAATGCAGTTGCGATGGTTTTCGTCCTGGCAGAGAAATACATTCCTCCCTTGTTTTGACTGATGTAGTTGTGGCTGAAGTCGAATAAAACTGTTCCTTGCAACGAGATGTCAATTGTTGGTGGAGATGTCAGGTTCAAAATGGATACACCATTACCTTCAAGCCAACAGTGATCAATGAAGAGTGACGGATTTATCTCCCCTACATTTTTGTACTGAATGGCGCCATCTTGGTTACTCCTTATGACCGTCTGCTGCAGCACATGGCGGTAGTTGCTATCTGTTATACAAAACAAATGATCTCAAATCTCTCTCATCCCAGCAGGATGTCATCTATTTACAATATTACAATCATAAATAGAGACTACACTTGTAATGGTTTTTGATTATTCAAATTTGTTTAGAAACTCAAAACTAAATATGACATTTTGAAAAAATATTAAATTCTTTCTTGCAAACTTTCTTCAAGACATAAGCTATAACAGCAAATTACAACTTATGCCTTTGGTATTTCCTTTGTTATCAAAACCTTTCTCATGATTTAAATACAAATCAGCTTTCAGTAAAACAATAGCTGCAACAATATAAGTTCAACAGAACATGTGAAGAAAATATAATTTATCACCTGTCAAGTTTTCTTTTTTTGAAAACATGTCTTGGTATAACAATATGGAATGAGGCTTGTGGTTAAACAATCCCAAATGATGTCTGGGTTGTGTATTAAGTTAATTTCTTTAATACATTGTAACTATCTTGAGATAAAAGTTTCCACTAAAATGCACACAAAAGGTGTTTATAAAATCATATTTTGAATAGAACTATGCCTTCTTATTTCAGTTGTTAATTTTGAAAAAAATGAAGGGCAATATTTTTCACTTACCAGGATAAGTCAGTCCCGTAGGTGGCACAGTCACGATTTCAGCAATAAACCCATAATATTGGAAGGAGACCGAGGCATGCATGTGAATGGCGAGAGTATCGCCTGTACTGGTGTACTGCCTTAGCACCTCCGACCCACTTGTGTTGGCCAGAATCTGTTTCAGCAGGGTAGCCTGGGACACTACTAGACCGTCAAACAACTCAACGGAATTCCACGAGAAGTCCTCATGGAAGAGATTGAGCTGCAGAAAGCGGAGTCCGACAGTCTTCCTTGGGTTGGAGCTGCGGATAATCTTGACACAGTCAACAGCTTTGTGAGAATACTTGTAGTACAGGATCATCCTGTTGTCCAGCGTGATCTCCTTCTCCATCCGACAGATGTCCACCAGTCCATACACATGGTAGGGGATGGTGCTGATGCCGAGCGGAGTGAAGGAGGACTCTCGTGCACTCGACTCCCCGTTTAGGACTAGGACATTCACACCAAACCCGAGATTCCCGGATATGTTCTGATTCCTAATCTCCATCATATCTCTGGGCGCAATGATGTCATAGCCATTAGAAGCACATTTGGTTATGTTGATGTTTTTGAACACTGGAGTGACGTACGTAGTCTGTATGGCCCCAACCTTTTCCCCATGTAGGATTCCAGCTCCTTCTATGTCCATATACTCCACATAGGAGTCCTGGTAAAAGTTCTGGTCCAGAGTAAACTTCTCCTGGTAGCTGTCTGTAGCGAACCTAATGTTCCCCCAGTAGTCCACATCGCTCTCCAGGTTCCTAGGCCCGCATGTGATGAAGGTGTAGTTGGCAGCATAGATACATGGCAGGAGGTTATAGTTGTATCGTTTCTCACACTGCTCCAACGAGGTCTCATCGCCTCGACAGTAGTAACTAAATGTCCAGAACTCCTTTCGGAAATAGCTTGGTTTGCCATAGATGTAGTGATCATACAAGTGAGTGAATCGGACCCGGACATTGATGGTTTCCTTGCCAAGAGCTCTACAGACGACCTCTGCTGTTTTCTCATTGAACTGGTTGTCGCACATGATATTCCAGGACTGGGTGGAAGTGTTGTACATTTCCAGAAATCCCTCATCGTTGAACAAAGTTCCATCTCCTTTCAGGTGCACGTCTCCCAAAACTTGACGCTTTTGTCTGTGTTCCGACGTTTCAGCTTCTCTCTTCACTCTCGGTGAGGTTGTGTCCTTCAGAGGCTGGAGTTTTATTCTGTTGTAAGGAAGTCCCCGAGCCTGAAGTTTGCCGAGAACGAGAATACCTACATTCGGTCTGAACTGCAGCACGGTTCCAGGTGCAATAGTCAGTGTTGCCTGTGGCATGACAGTCAAGTCAGCAACAACAGTGTACGGTGTAGTCTGGTAGGGCAAACTCAGCGATTTGGTCACTCGACCACCAAGACGGCGCAAATCAAGAGGAAGATCCACAGGTGGGCCAGTGGCTACGTCAGAATTAACATCTGATTTGGTCAAGTAGGGATGGTAGGTCGCAATGGCATAGCTATTCCAGTCATCAAAATCGAAGATTCTCTTCCTAATCACATCAATGTTAGTTGAACCCCACCAATTCTCCTTCACATCGACAGTGTTCCCAAGGGAGAGGGCTGTTGTGGCAGCGACCAGCTCAAAGCCAAGGTCCGGATTCTCAAACAGGTTCTTTTTGGCCTTCATGCTCTGAAGGCCCCGGAAGGCAACAGTGAAGGTCTTGGGGCTGTATTCTGAGCCTGGAGCCACCTGTCCTTGATAGTACCTGTTGCCTAATATTTCATTCAACTCCATGAGTCCTGACACTTGGTTAGAGTATTCAGAATGGCTTATGATGTCCAAGTCAATCATGTAGGTCCCCGTGTTGGACTCAATCTTGTTGCTGTACAGATGCATATCCTTCTCCATGCCTGAGATTGTCATCAGACCCTTCCGACACAAGTTGTTCATGAAGGTGTTACTCAAAATGCTCACATTGGCGTAATATCCTGCAACAGTAAAAGCAAATTTCCTGTTGTTCTTGGCAATATTGTCCTGGAACACAATCTTGTGTTTTTTCACGCCTCCTTCCTCATCGTTAACCCTTGGCAGTTCAACCTCAAACCCACCATTGTTAATATTCATGATGTCGGAACGCTTCACCGTCCAGTGCCAGACATTGTTGGCAAAGTCTACATGATTATGCTCTGCCAGAACTCCGTACTCATTGTCGAGGAAGTGGCACTGGTCAATGGTATACTCGATCGTTGCCACCTTCTGGGGAATGGTCATCTCCTCCCAAGTAGGGACATAGTCTTCGTTGTACTTGGTGACGCTCGGCATGTACATGGCCTCCTTCCGGCTGTGGAACACGTTGATTCTTTCAAAGACGAACGTCTCCAGCTTGTGTCTGTGGTACAGCTCGAGTTTCCTGTTGGATGGGTTGTTGTAATGCTTTGTAACGATGCCCTGGTTGTTGTAGCTGAATGTACAGTTACGCATATGCGTCCTCAGTATTGGAGGTGTTGGCTCGTACTGATCTGAAACAGGGAACAGACAAGGTCACAGATATAACAATTATAATGTGCATATTTATAATGCATCAAATCAACACTTTGAAGCATGCTCAAAGCACTGCATTATTACCCCGGTCAATGGATCAGTGTGCACTTAAATTTCATTCTCAGCTCCCTAGGGATCATACAATAAAGATAGCATTCATATTAGCATATTTATAATGTGCCAAATCCACATCTTAAAGCATGCTCAAAGCCCTGGCTACGTTATTACCCCGGTCAGTCTGCACTCGATTTTCATTCTCGATTAACAAACACTTTAACCACTCGTTACCTTTCCTAAGTTTGTAAGTGAGTGAATAAATGTTATTTTATGCCAGTTAGCAACATTCAACTACATATTGGCTAAAGCTAACCAGTGGTTGCTAGAAGGAGCAATAATCCACTCCATCACAGAACAAAGATATCCACTCCATCACAGAACAATGCAATCAACAGGGGCTTGAAATATTTGTAAAATATTAGAGTAGGATTGGGGGGTTCAGAGACAGCTGGACTTGGAACAAACATACTTGTACATAGTACTCAGTGATAGCTTACAACTTAGTCTTCGAAGATGTGTGACCATTGTGGCCACCCAATACTCACTACAGTTGCCTCTTCTAACAAGCATCAATCACTGGGAACCTGGCCACCAAATACTCACTACAGTTGTCTCCTCTAACAAACATCAATTGCTGGGAACCTGGCCACCCAATACTCACTACAGTTGCCTCCTCTACCAAGCATCAATCGCTGGGAACCTGGCCACCCAATACTCACAACAGTTGTCTCCTCTAACAAACATCAATCGCTAGGAACCTGGCCACCCAATACTCACAACAGTTGCCTCCTCTAACAAGCATCAATCGCTGGGAACCTGGCCACCCAATACTCACTACAGTTGCCTCCTCTACCAAGCATCAATCGCTGGGAACCTGGCCACCCAATACTCACAACAGTTGTCTCCTCTAACAAACATCAATCGCTGGGAACCTGGCCACCCAATACTCACTACAGTTGCCTCCTCTAACAAGCATCAATCGCTGGTAACCTGGCCACCCAATACTCACTACAGTTGCCTCCTCTACCAAGCATCAATCGCTGGGAACCTGGCCACCCAATACTCACAACAGTTGTCTCCTCTAACAAACATCAATCGCTGGGAACCTGGCCACCCAATACTCACAACAGTTGCCTCCTCTAACAAACATCCATCGCTGGGAACCTTGCCACCCAATACTCACTACAGTTGCCTCCTCTAACAAGCATCCATCACTGGGAACCTGGCAACCAAATACTCACTACAGTTGCCTCCTCTAACAAACATCCATCGCTGGTAACCTGGCCACCCAATACTCACTACAGCTGCCTCCTCTAACAAACATCCATCGCTGGGAACCTGGCCACCCAATACTCACAACAGTTGCCTCCTCTAACAAACATCCATCGCTGGTAACCTGGCCACCCAATACTCACTACAGCTGCCTCCTCTAACAAACATCCATCGCTGGGAACCTGGCCACCCAATACTCACAACAGTTGCCTCCTCTAACAAACATCCATCGCTGGGAACCTGGCCACCCAATACTCACAACAGTTGCCTCCTCTAACAAACATCCATCGCTGGTAACCTGGCCACCCAATACTAACTACAGCTGCCTCCTCTAACAAACATCCATCGCTGGGAACCTGGCCACCCAATACTCACAACAGTTGCCTCCTCTAACAAACATCCATTGCTGGTAACCTGGCCACCCAATACTCACTACAGCTGCCTCCTCTAACAAACATCCATCGCTGGGAACCTGGCCACCCAATACTCACTACAGCTGCCTCCTCTAACAAACATCCATCGCTGGGAACCTGGCCACCCAATACTCACTACAGTTGCCTCCTCTACCAAGCATCAATCGCTGGGAACTGGCCACCCAATACTCACAACAGTTGTCTCCTCTAACAAACATCAATCGCTGGGAACCTGGCCACCCAATACTCACAACAGTTGCCTCCTCTAACAAACATCCATCGCTGGGAACCTTGCCACCCAATACTCACTACAGTTGCCTCCTCTAACAAGCATCCATCACTGGGAACCTGGCAACCAAATACTCACTACAGTTGCCTCCTCTAACAAACATCCATCGCTGGTAACCTGGCCACCCAATACTAACTACAGCTGCCTCCTCTAACAAACATCCATCGCTGGGAACCTGGCCACCCAATACTCACAACAGTTGCCTCCTCTAACAAACATCCATCGCTGGTAACCTGGCCACCCAATACTCACAACAGTTGCCTCCTCTAACAAACATCCATCGCTGGGAACCTGGCCACCCAATACTCACAACAGTTGCCTCCTCTAACAAACATCCATCGCTGGGAACCTGGCCACCCAATACTCACTACAGCTGCTTCCTCTAATAAGCATCAATCGCTGGTAACCTTGCCACCCAATACTCACAACAGTTGCCTCCTCTAACAAGCATCAATCGCTGGGAACCTTGCCACCCAATACTCACTACAGCTGCCTCCTCTAACAAACATCCATCGCTGGTAACCTGGCCACCCAATACTCACTACAGCTGCCTCCTCTAACAAACATCCATCGCTGGGAACCTGGCCACCCAATACTCACAACAGTTGCCTCCTCTAACAAACATCCATCGCTGGGAACCTGGCCACCCAATACTCACTACAGCTGCTTCCTCTAATAAGCATCAATCGCTGGTAACCTTGCCACCCAATACTCACAACAGTTGCCTCCTCTAACAAGCATCAATCGCTGGGAACCTTGCCACCCAATACTCACTACAGCTGCCTCCTCTAACAAACATCCATCGCTGGGAACCTGGCCACCCAATACTCACTACACTTGCCTCCTCTAACAAACAATCATCGCCGGGAACCTGGCCACCCAATACTCACAACAGTTGCCTCCTCTAACAAACATCCATCGCTGGGAACCTGGCCACCCAATACTCACAACAGTTGCCTCCTCTAACAAACATCCATCGCTGGGAACCTTGCCACCCAATACTCACTACAGCTGCCTCCTCTAACAAACATCCATCGCTGGTAACCTTGCCACCCAATACTCACAACAGTTGCCTCCTCTAACAAACATCCATCGCTGGTAACCTTGCCGCCCAATACTCACAACAGTTGCCTCCTCTAACAAACATCCATCGCTGGTAACCTGGCCACCCAATACTCACTACAGCTGCCTCCTCTAACAAACATCCATCGCTGGGAACCTGGCCACCCAATACTCACTACAGCTGCTTCCTCTAATAAGCATCAATCGCTGGTAACCTTGCCACCAAATACTCACAACAGTTGCCTCCTCTAACAAACATCCATCGCTGGTAACCTGGCCACCCAATACTCACTACAGTTGCCTCCTCTAACAAACATCCATCGCTGGTAACCTTGCCACCCAATACTCACTACAGCTGCCTCCTCTAACAAGCATCAATCACTGGGAACCTGGCCACCCAATACTCACTACAGCTGCCTCCTCTAAACAAGCATCACACTGAGAACCTGTTCTAGTGGTAATCCTCACACAGGTCATGTTTTGAGATTCTGTAGCTAATCACACTTGTGAATATGTTGTGAATTAAACATTTTAACCAGATATGAAATGGAAATAGTGACCTAAAACATGTAAAACAAGGACTTCTACAGAAATTCTGCAGCACATGATAATCTTCATAATGGACCAGAGAGAAAAAATATTATCTCTTGATAATGATGAACAACATTCCATATTCAACAAGTTCCAGAATGCTGACAAAGTCATAGTATTGCTAATGTCAAGGCAATGATTGAAATAATTCAAGGAATAACTGAATATGAAAAATAATGTTGGTTTTGGAAACTTTTTTTAATTGATATTGATAATTTATTCTGATAGTGAGTTTGAGCATGGTATGCTGTCAGTATACTCCAGACCCATGAAGACCTGGGGTAGAATAGGTCTTCAGCAACCCATGCTTGCCGTAAAAGGTGACTGTGCCTGTCGTAAAAGGCGACTAACGAGATTTGGTGGTCAGGCTCGCTGACTTGGTTGATGCATGTCATCATATACCAATTGCGTAGATTAACACACATGATGTCAATCACTGGAATGTCTGGTCCAGACTTGATTATTTACAGACTGCCATAAAGCATGAAACAACAAACAAAGCAATAATCCAGCAATATCATGTCTGGGGACACCAAGCATAACAAGCTGACACTTCAACCACTAGGCCATGTGGGGATTCTGGGGTAGAACTGGTAACCAAATAGCTCTCCAGTTGCCTTTGTTTGAAGTACGAGGTTACTAAATTGACAGGTGGTCACTTTCAGTGACTTGCATGTACAGATGGCTTAGAAAATTGGTCATAATATCATTATATTATAATCAATAAATGACAATCCTCCTTTGTATAACTGGAATAAGGCTGATTGCAAGGTTAATCAACAAGCTTCCACTCCTTCGACAAATACTGCTATGACAAGGGACTGGATCAAGATTGATTGTTTGATTGTTTGTTGTTTAACGCCGCACTCAGAAATATTCCAGCTATATGGCGGCGGTCTGTAAATAATTGAGTCTGGACCAGACAATCCAGTGATTAATATCATGAGCATCGATCGACACAATTTGGATTGATGACATGTATCAACCAAGTCGGCGAGCCTGACCACCCGGTCCCGTTAGTCACCTCTTACGACAAGCATAGTCGCCTCTTATGACAAGCATAGTCACCTCTTACGACAAGCATAGTCACCACTTACAACAAGCATAGTCGCCTCTTATGACAAGCATAGTCGCATCTTACAAGAAGCATAAACTGGATCAAGAAACAAACAAACAACAAAGTGAGAACTTACATGATATAGCAGCAAAGGACAGCCTGCCAGAACGAACCCCTCCCTTAATGTCCAGCTTTATAGTGAGGTACTGAGATGAGGAGACAATTGGAAAATCAATCAGATCCTTCTCAATCTTCCAGCTGTGTGTGCTCTGCTGAATCTCAGACCGACTTGAGTCATACACGGTCACCTCCTCGATGTCCGTCAATGGAGAGTAATCCAGGACCTGCAGTGTGATGCGGAACGTGCTGGTCACAAACAACTGGCAGAAGTACGCTTTACTCTCAATAGCAGTCCCGGGCTTGCTGAGCAGGAAGATCATCCCTCTATCGCCAATGTTCAACTGTGGATTTTCCGTCATGTATGTCCGCCTGGTGGCATAAATAGAGTTCCGGACAAGCAGAGAGTCATATTCTGTAAAGAACGGGTCAAATAAGAAGCCAGCGTAGTCGCTGTTCGTTACTCGGGTGTAGAGGATGTCCATCCGGGGGCTCCTCAGGACGATGCCGTTGCCATGCACGTTGGTGATGTTACCATATTCCAGCTTGTTCTCGGTGTGAGGGTGGTTAAACTTGATGTGGATGGCGTCGGACAGGGCACCAGTGATGGTGATGTAGGAGATCTGGTAGTAGTTGTAGTCGATCCTGAGGGCAGGCGTGTGTGCCATGGTGGCGTGATCTAGAAGTCCTGCATTGTGGATGGCGATGTGGCGCAACTGGGATGTGCAGGACTGGCCATCCTTCGGAGTGGCAGGGAACGTTATACCTGAAATAGAGTAGATATTGAATAATAACAAAAATCAAAGAGTTTTTTTCAAACAAATAAACAAACATGTTAAAGCAAAAAACATAATTATGAACATATGATACTCCATCCATGGATATTATAGCACGACCTCTGTAAAACATTTCACTTTTCTCAAGAACATGTACATGATATGAGTCTGAATCAGTTTGTATTCATAATTTTCACATCAATATTGTTCATTCTGACAAATGGCCGCCATCTTATCCTTGACTACATTTTGACCCTCCACTGAGCTTGAAAAACTGGTAAATATATTTTCTCATGTCAACTTTTGTTTCGGATTCATCAACTGGATACAGACTTACTTTTAGTAAGTGATTGAGTGAGATATCATGACCCTTTAGACAGTATTTCTTGTCACATCACGGCAGCAAGAGAGCTGATGGAGATGCAGGTTGTGGACAATTGTCACATAGTTAAAACCCATCACCACAGGGATTGTGCTCACAAACCAAGGATCATAATAATTGATTATTGGTGGGGGAGAGGGGAAAAGATGTATTTTTCCTGTCCCTGCCATTAATGAGTGAGTGAGTTTGAGTTTGCTTTTAGCAATATACCAGCAATATAATGGTGGGGGACACCAGAAATCGACTTCACACATTGTACCCATGTCGGGAATCGAACCCGGGTCCTAGGCGTGACGAGCGAACGCTTTAACCACTAGGCTACCCGACTGCCCCCTACCCTTGATGACTACTCATCCATACTACATACTCATGAGAAGGGGTAAAACCTAATGAGATCCCCTTCACAACTGTCAGCATCCCTGTTGTTTGTTTGTTGTTATTTAACGCCGCACTCAGCAATATTGCAGCTATATGATGGTGGCCTGTAAACAATCAAGTCTGTACCAAAGAATCCAGTGATTGATATTATGAACACAACACAACACATTCTTAACAATACATGGATAAAGGGACCACTACACTCAACCTCAATCCGGGCAGTTTACCAGTACAGCAAACTTGCTGTGCCTTGTTCAACTGGACTGACCATCCCCATGGTAGGTCTCCACTCCACAGAGAACATATAATTCACCAGTACCACTAACATAAAACTGCTATCAACCTGCCCAGGTGGCCGGCTCACACCGGAGGAAGACGTCCATATTGTGAGTGCATTGGTGCTCCCCATTTCGGACTGCACGACACTGTGTGAGGTCAGTGTCCACTTCATCACATTTCACCCAGCTCATCAGGATAGGCTGGTTTGTGGCGCTGTACAGTTTCTGTCTGGCTGTCGGCATGTCGGGGTTGTAGACGAGGCCCAATTGCTGGCATGCCAACAGTGAGTTCTGCTCCGACCAACCCTGTTGAGTGAGCGAGTGAATATTCAGTCCTTTCTCTGTTTGTTTGTTGTGAAACGCCGCACTCAGCAATATTCCAGCCATATGCCGGCAGTCTGTAAATAATTGAGTCTGGACCAGACAATCCAGTGATTGATGTCATGAGCATCGATCCACGTAATTGGGATACAATGACATGCGTCAACCAAGTCAGCGAGCATGACCATTCGATCCTGTTAGTTGTCTCTTACAACAAGCATAGTCGCCTTTTACAGCAAGCATGGGTTGCTGAAGACCTTTTCTACCCCGGATCTTCACAGGTTGATCTTCATGCCTTTTACAGCAAGCATGGGTTGCTGAAGACCTATTCTACCCCGGATCTTCATGGGTTGAATATTCAGGTGAATGTTTTAGTTTGATCATGGCAACGTGGAAAATGCCATCTATAAGACCCAAGCAAAACTGAACACAATGATACACCTACACAGGAGATAGTAGCTTTACAGATAGACTATCCAAGACTTTTCAGGTACTGAGGACTTGAACCGTAAGGACACTGTTGCTGAGTTGACAGTTGTACTGTTTTCAATTTCTGAATACATTATCATGTCAGTCTGTGACTTAAGCGATCAGTCTGAAGACTGGGTCCTGTATGATTTCAGATTATACTTGTCCATACACTAAAATATACAGTTCTGGTTAGGAGACTCAATAGACAGACTGTCAAGTTCATCACAGAATCACTGTCCTCATGCCTAATTATTATTTATGTTTCTTCATATTAAAACAATTTTTCTTTTCTAAACAGTTTGGTGTTCCCAGATATGAGTTTAATGGCTACTGACCTCATTACAAACAGTACCCCATTCACCATCGATGTCGACCTCCAGACGACCTTCATATTCATCTTCACCATCTACCAGACGAACTGAAGCCGTTCGGTTCTCAACAGGCAGGATGTCAGGATCATCTCTCAGACGAAACTGTATGGTGTTAGGAATTTCATGGCCGTCTGCTCTCAAACAACCATGCACTACCATACCAACAGAACTCTCAAACTCCAGCACCACACCTCGACCAAGATCAAGGGATCTCCCGGGAATTATGAAAATATCTCTGTCCACATGATACACAGTGCGTTCATTCGCTGTAAAGTCACTGTCCTCCAAGACTCCGCCAATTACGTTACCAGGTCGACTGAAGTGCCACCGGAACCGAGGCACGTTGTCACTGACTATGTTGTCATAGAGACGATCTGTCTTCAGAACAGGGTAGTAGTTGACCCTGGCCAGGTTGTACCTGTCATCCTGGTCAAAGATAGCCTTGTGGATCGGTTCCAGCTGTTCTTGACTGAGGACCTCGATTCCCCACCAGTTCTCCATGCCATTGATGGTAATAGATGGATCCACAAGATGGGTGGCGATTTCACGGACAGAGTTCGGATTCTGAATCCAGTTCCGCTGCACCAGGACATTTCCAGACGACACCACCACTACTGCATTTGCCTTGCTCCTTGGGTTCAGATACATGAATGAGTCCTGAATATTATTTTCAACTAATTTGTTAAACTTAAACTCCAACTTCTGAAACGGACTGTTTTGAGTCAACCTCATATTTGTTGCATAGCGTCCATAATTATCTGTGAATAGGTTCTGGAAAATGTGATAGTTGACTTCAAAGTTTTGATACCATCGACTTATAAGAAGATCATATCCATTGTCAATCAATATCCCTCCCAGGCTGTGATTTTGAAAAGTATTATTGCTGATAATACCGACAGTATTTACCATCGGACGCACAAATATGGCATGTCGAAAGTTGGAGTCAAACTTATTGAATGCCACACTGAAATTGGTTGGTTTTGTTGTCGAGATATTACACGACAGATATTCAATAGTTTCATCAAAATTATACGCGAAGGAACTCTCATTTATCAATATGCTTCCTCCTTTACAGTAATTTCCGACTCGCACAGCTCGCCATTCATTTAACTGAAATTCTGATCGGACAATTTCCATCTTTTGATGTGCCTCAATCCTGGTCCGATTGAGCAGGAGATATTCAGTGATGATACCGTAACCATGGTTTCCAATTATCCTTGTGTTGTTGAGGAGCTGGAAGCCCCCAGAGTATGTAATGTTGATGCCTGCACCCATGTTCCTCTCAATCAGGGTGGTGTTGACAGTTACCTCCCCTGCTCCTTGATAGATTCGTATTCCGGCTCCGTACTTGTTGTCACAGACTTCGCTGGTGTTGAAGAACACCTTGTTGCGCATGTCTTGGATATTGACGCCATAGCCTGTATTATTTGACACCTCGGAGTAGATCAGCTGGAAATCATCATCGGTTTCTGAAACAAGAAGATTTAAACATATGGTGACTGCATCTGGTTGGTTCACTGTACATAAGTAAAAGTGATCACATAAGGTCAGTCAATGTACTAAGTTGGTGAGTGTTTTCTGGTTGTTTTTCATAGAGTGAGTGAGTGAGTGAGTTGGGTTTAACGCCGCTTTTAACAGTATTCCAGTTATATCGCGGCGTGTCAGCTTAATGTGGGAGGAAAGCCCGAAGTGATGCAGGTCTCAGACGTTTACCACTTCGGTGAAACCCACGAGCACGGGTATGGTGCTGACAAACCTAGAAACATAATCAGGGCGAATTTTCATAGAGAGAGGTTGTTTCAGGGTGGCTGTTTCATCAGCAAGTACATGTGCACCTCCCTGTGAAGATCTGGGTTAGAATTGGTCTTCAGCAACCCATGCTTGTCGTAAGAGGTGACTAACAGGATTGTGTGGTCAGGCTCACTGACATGGTTGATGCATGTCATCGTATGCCATTTGTGTATTGCATCCTATATATATATCCTATGTGGATCTGTTGAGATTCCGGCTAGCAGTATAGGTGCCTGCGTGATCATGCTTGGCAATATGGTTGAAACACTGGCGACTGCCCCACCCAACTATCCTGTCCTTCAAAAGTCCCTCCAACTCAATTGAACATTCATAGGCAATTGCAACCTACCATTCGCAAAAACTGTCGTAAATCTCATGAGGATTCGAACACAGGGTTTGAAGTCGTGGCATATGTAGTTCCTTGGAATATCAAAATTAAAAACTATATATGCCCTGTTGGATCTGGTGGTCACTGATTGCGGGAAGCTGCCATTGGTTACATCGTATGTGCCAATGAGAGTCCCCGTACTGGATTGTTCTCGTATTTCTATACTGCCACTGGCCATTTTGTCTCGTATCAAGTCCATGAAGTGAATCACGACCTTCTTGTTCCCGGTTGTCTGATAGCTCTGCAAATGACATCCAATATCACAATTAGTATTGTCGCAATCAAACATCAGATAGTAGTGCAAAGCAAGAAGCCATGTTTTTATTCTGCAGTCAGCAATATTCCAGCTAGTTCTCTCATACAGACACTGACACAAAAATATCGGAAAAATCCAATGTAATTCTGAAATAGTTTTCTTCTGTTTCAGTTTTCTGATCTACACACATTATGGCCATTTATAACCTGTCAGATTCCATTCAATGCTCATAGCACTATGTTATTATTACCCCCGCCTTTGGGTCAGTGTGCATTAAAATGTCATTCTCAGCTCCCTGGGCAGTATACAACCCAAGTGCAAGAAGGGTAACAATCACATTACCATCTCATCCTACCAGGAACCCATTCACTGCTGGGTGAACACAGGCAAACTTCAAAACAATTCACTTTACTAAGGAAACATCATGTAACATGAAGACCTAGGTGAAGTCAGGTGAGGTGAGGTGAAACGGGGTTTAACGTAAGATTATTGCACTTATATAGCGATGTGCATGTACGTGTGTGTGTTTGTGTGGGTGCTTGTACTAGTCCAGACTGATGCCGATTTATAGTGCTAGCTCACTGAGATACCATGCCACAGTTTAACATGAATATCCCACTCAGACACAGTATACTGACTCCGAGCCGACCAGTCCTTGTTTTAGCCCCTTAATGCCGTGCACCAGACAGGGTAACAACAAGTACCATCTTTTAACGTCTTTTGGTATGACGCGGCCGGGTATTGAACCCTGGACCTTCCCCTCTCCAGGCGGACGCTCTACCACTAGACCACGGAGGCGGTCTTTAGAAGACCTAGAAATTCAGGAGTCAAGCTGTCAAGTACAGTCACCCATACACCTACACCATCATTTTTACACTTCGCCTGACTGAGACCTGTGCTGTGCACAGGACCATGCACCAACACATTCCATCCACCATGTGACTTCTCAAGGCGTTGCATTATTATTTTTCTATTCGATTTTTCATTCTCAGCTCCCTGGGAAGTATACAACCCAAATTGCCTGTGCGCTGCTGCTAGAAGGTTAACAGCCACATTCTCATTTCCTACTGGGTACCCATTCAAGGCTGGGTGAACAGAGGTATATTTCAAACAAAGTCACTGGCCAAAGGAGGCACCACATTTGCTACATATCCTTCAAATTTACATAGAAACAAATGTTTTGCTGACCTTAGAGCATGAGAAGCCTGGAACTATCTTGTTTCCATCGAAGTCGACGAGATCCTGATAAACATACACAGGGTATGTCTGGCCGGTCAGGATTGGGGTATTACAGAAGGACTTCTCTTGTGGGAATCTCGTCAGGTAGTCGTAGTAGGTCAGGTTTGACATATACATCTTGATGCCGTCACCCCAGTTCTCAGTGATGTTGGTCATGTTGACAAGGACGTTGCCGACAGCAGTTTGTATGTACATACCGTAACCTGTGCAGATTGAAGAGTCTATTAGTATTATTAATTTACTATGAAGAGTTGGTTAACAATCATCATTCCACCCTTATGAGGAAGTATTACCTCCCCTTTCAGAATGCTTTGTATTGCCAACAGAGGGCGAATAAGTAAAACCATCTTCACTCGCATTTATGTTTGTGGTTGTTCTAAATGATGTGTGAGGGGAGGTGAATGGGGTGTAACGTCGTGTTCAGGACTATTGCACTGACATAGCGACGTGAATGTGTGTGTGTGGCTGCTCATACTAGTCCAGACTAATGCGAGCCCACTGAGGAACTATGTCACATTTTGACATGAATACCCCACTCAGACACAGTCTACTGACTCCGAGATGACCAGTCCTTGTTTTAGCCCCTTATGCTGTGGGCAAGACAGGATATCAACAAGTACCATCTTTTAATGCCTTTTTGGTATGACAGGGCCGGGGATCGAACCCCCAAACTTCCGCTCTAGGTAGGCATTTCAGTTACATCACCAAGTACCACACTTGCGGTAAATCCGGGATTTGAACCACCGATCAGTGGAATTTAGGCACCTAATGGTCAGATGATAATCAGAGTGAGTGAATATGGTTTTACGCCGCTTTTTGCAATATTCCAGCAATATCATGGCAGGGGACACCAGAAATGGGCTTCACACATTGTACCCATGTTGGGAATCGAACCCGGGTCTTCGGCGTGACAAGCGAACGCTTTAACCACTAGGCTACCCGACCGCCCCGATGATAATCAGAACAGTATTAATAAGAATAATAAATTTATATAGTGCTAAGTCCCAGCTAGGCTGTTCACAGAGACATAACATTATTATTCCCCAAGTCTCAGCCCCCTGGGGAGTATATAACCAAAGCTGCCTGAGAGGCACTAGAAGGTTAACGGTCCCATCTCATCCTACCAGGTACCCATTCACAGCTCGGTGAAGAGGCACATTTTGAACAAAGTCACTTGCCTAAGGAGATCCACATGTGCTACATGTGCTTCAGTGTGGGGCAGGACTGAAGCCATAGAAATTGTCAGGAGTCAAACACAGTCCCCTCCACCTACTCTCTGCAACCAACATTATCTAACTTCACCTGATCTGTGACCTCTTCGTTGTACACAGGAACACATGCCTAGAGGACTCACCCCAGTGTGCTGCAGAACCCTAGCTCCTCACAGTAATAGCCCGTTCGCGGAGCTCTCTATACTATCGCTGCCACCAGTCAAAACTCCCCACTGTGGCCACAACCATGCTTGGAGTTGAACTCGCAACCGAATGACCGTTATGTTTACAAACAAGCGACGACTGTCGTGACGCCGAATACACTTATCGCTGCTAAATTAATTTCTTCGTTTGTCAATTTGAATTTCTGTTTCATTAAAACTATCGTGTTATTGATATAGTAAGAATGTAAGGGAGAAGTTTGTTGATTTTCCGTTAGTCTGCAATCTCGAACCAATCTGATTATTAAAACAACAAAGTAAATTCATCTGGAAAACATGGTCAGTCGTACACCTTTTGAAAATGGAATATGATGGCATTCCCAAAGACATAAACAAAAGTATCAACGTTCCCATATTGGGGTTAGAGGGCAAATTTCAAGATTCTTGTAATGGCCGCGCCCACACTGGTGGCAGCGATGTTACCGAGAGTGTAACGAAGGTGTCACGCGCTGGGAAGGAGCTTGCTGCAGAACCAAGTAAAGGGACATAACTACCACTAACCTCTGTTTCTGTATAGAGTGCAGTTAGCAACATGGATGGGTCCTTCAATATTGGTGAAGTTGAAGGCGTCGTATGCACTGTACTTGACCGTGACATTGTTGAACACCGGGACATGTGGACTTGCACTTATAGCTGCCCGCTGGTAGTTCACGCCAATGCCTTTACCCCGGAATATGTCCAGTCCGGCATACAGAATATCTGTGTATTCTATCCACGAAAATGTGGAATTGGTGTAAACATTATCCTCAATATTTTTTAATGCCGAAGTGGAATTGTAGAATTCTAGTCCTCGCCAGTGGTCCATGGCGAGACCGTCCCGTAAACCTTCACATTCAAATCCTATGAGTTGTTGTCCATCTGGAAGGCAGAACATACAATTTGGTATTCACATTCATCAAATATATGGCATCAACTCTATTCTGAACACCAGGATATTTATTGAGGATTCCAAACTTGGCTGACAAATAGGAAAAAAACCATGCAGCTTTGTTCAAAATTGGGACTTCCTTAAAAGTCCTTATTTTCTTAAATTCCGCATATTCACGAGGCAAGGGAGTCCAGTTTCACCCTTGCCAAACTAGGCTGGAATGTCTGGGCTTGACCATAGTACCATCAGGGGCTATTACGCGTTATGTCCCTTCTATGTCCCTCCTACTGACCAATCAGATTCCAACTCTCATATCACTTGCATTTGCTTCAAATAAAATGGCGTCACCATGTAAAAACAATCTGATCGATAATCAAGATCAATTTTGTAATAAAACGAGTGTCACTTCGTAAAGTGCATTAAGTCATATGAGCATCTTGATTAAACATACTTTGCAAATTCTGCAATCATCCGAAATCTGCATGGCAGTTTACAAACCCGAACACCATTTTGATTGGAATGTGCAAAGACTTGTTAGTACAGCCAAAATATAACTGCATAATTCCAGCTGAGTTTGGCAAGGGTGCAATCTCAACTTTCATAGTCAGTTAACTTCCTTGCCTTTGGAAGATGTAAATTCAGGGGTACCGTATTCGACGTAATAAGCGCCCCGCTCTAATAAGCGCCCACGGCGATATTTGCTAATATCGCATTTTTGGCTAGGGGCCAGCGGTCGCATTCTTTTGGAGACGCATTAATTTCACGTTTTACAGTATATTGGCAAGTGAACAATCCCAATTAGCAACCCTTCCTATTGATCAATGTACACAAAACTTATCTATTCGCGTATAATACGCACTCGTGGGTTATATGCACCCTTAATTATGGGCAATTAAATTCTGGAAAAATGGGTTTTTCAGATTAAAAACGATGTTTTATAGGTCTGTTTTCAGTCGTACAATTGGGTATCTCATACCTCTAGTCGCACGTTAAAAGGAAGCCAGAAGCTGGAATGTAAACAATAAACTTGTTTCCGTCCGGTTGCGCACGCACCTCCCAATGACATGCCACAAATCTCGAAGAATAAGCCATCAAGCAGGACTGGACTGGATTACTTCCCAGTGGGGATGGCTGGGTGGGAACGTACGACTGAAAACAGACCAATAAAACATCGTTTTTAATCTGAAAAACCCATGTTTTAGTCTGTTTTCAGTCGTACAATTGGGTAGAATTCGACGGAACACTGGAAGGAGGGTCTGGAAAGTAATCCGGAAGTGACCTCTTGCACGTCGAATGTACCAAGTTCCTCACCCCTGTAGTGACAATAGAACATTCGACCAGATGCACGGACGAGACAAATTGTTTATTACGAACGCACAGCATGGTTAATGCTCATCGACACACAACTAATTATCGATGCGACAGGACAACTGCACGCGTCAGTTGAACGGCGATCGAAGTGGTTGACGTATAGTTTAGTTACAGAGCAACTCGCAGTATACAAGGTAACTAAACAGCATGTTTAATGCTCTTCGACCCACAAGTAAGTATCGATGCGACAAGGCAACTGCACACGACAGTTGAATTGCAATCAAAGTGTGGACGGCATATAATTTAGTTTCAGAACGACTCGTCGTATCCAAGGTAACTAAAACTGCATGTTTAATGCTCTTCGACCCACAAGTAAGTATCGATGCGACAGGACAACTGCACACATCAGTTGAGGTGCGATCGAAACGTGGTCGGCTTATAATGTAGTTACAGAACGACTTGTCGTAGGCAAGGTAACTAAAACAGCATGTTTAATGCTCTTCGACACACTACTAATTATCGATGCGACAGGACAACTGCACGCGTCAGTTGAACTGCGATCGAAGCGGTCGACGTATAGTTTAGTTACAGAGCAACTCGCAGTATACAAGGTAACTAAAACAGCATGTTTAATGCTCTTCGACCCACAAGTAACTATCGAAGCGACAGGACAACTGCACACGACAGTTGAATTGCGATCGAAGTGTGGACGGTATATAAAGTGGTTCAGAATGACTCGTCGTATCCAAGGTAACGAAAAATAGCATGGTTCATGCTCTTCGACACACAACAAATTATCGATGCGACATGACAACTGCACACGTCAGATGAATTGCGATCGAAGTGTGGTCGGCGCAGAATTTAGTTACAGAGCAACTCGCAGTATACAAGGTAACTAAAAAATACGAGCAGTACTTCTAGTCGGAGACAATGTCGAAGGCGACCTGATCGAGAGGCTCGTAAGTCTAACTAGACAGGTAGCGCAGAACGACATTGAGGTCCCAGGCCGGCAGGCGGAATTAATGTGACTCATCTTCAACCATGAAGGCACGTAGAATTTTCTGCAATTCCGGTATTTTAGTGAGCCTGTCGCCTGTAGGAGACGGCTCGTCTAGGTAGAACTACTACAAGAATCTTGGAGGGCGCTGGTTTCTTGAAGAGTAGCCCCCAATCCAAGTCCCTACTCATGGGTGACGAAAACGGCATGCCATAGATCGGGTAACGCGATCGAACAGGTGGTTTGCTGAAACTCTGCCCCGGCAGAGCAGAGGCAAGTTCTGGTCCATATCGTGAACCATGGCTCTGAAGACATTGGGAGGGGAGACTGAAGAGACTGCGGCGTATCTCCAACCTTTAAGCCAGCACACGTCGGTTTGTCATCGTCATGATAACTCAGGCAGAAAAGTGAGATAGCCAAGCCATAGCCAGGCTGTCGTCACAATCCATCGTCGACATCGATTGTGTAGATGTAGATGAAGGTACTGGTGTATTGGTCGATGGTCCATGGACCTCTGACATAGTCGAATCCTTCTTGGTCGACACCCTGGAGGTGAGTACCGCCGTCGTGATCTGGGCTATCAAAGCTGGGGCGATATGAAAGTGAGACGAGGGTGTCGATCGGTCATTATCTCTACGACGCTGTCGTCACAATCCATCGTCGACATCGATTGTGTAGGCGTAGATGAAGGAACCGGTGTACAGGACGATGGTCCATGGACCTCCGACGTAGACGAACCCTTCTCGGTCGACGCCGTCAAGGCGAGTACCGCCGCCGTCATCTGGCCTATCAAAGCCGGGTCGATATGAAAGTGAGACGAGGGTCACAATCGATCATTATCTCTACGACGCTGTCGTCACAATCCATCGTCGACGTCGATTGTGTAGGCGTAGATGAAGGAACCGGTGTACAGGACGATGGTCCATGGACCTCCGACGTAGACGAACCCTTCTCGGTCGACGCCATCAAGGCGAGTACCGCCGCCGTCATCTGGCCTATCAAAGCCGGGTCGATATGAAAGTGAGACGAGGGTCACGATCGATCATTATCTCTACGACGCTGATCTCCCAAAAACTCCCTTCGAAGGCGTCGCACGTCCCCGTGGGGACGAGGGCTACGATCTCTAACTGTAGAAGTACTACGATCCCCATCGTAGTTATCGTCCGAATCGAACTCCCGACGACCTCGAAGGCGACGAACGTCCTCGTGTCGTTTACTGTCACTCGACGAGGCCCTCGACCTGTCGTCCCATGAACGGGAACGACTTCTAGAGAGGGATCTGTGTTCACTGTCGACCCGCACGACGTTCCTATCGTCGTTGGTAGGACGAGAGACGGACCGACTGGGGACCGTAGTCCCCTCGTGGTCCTCGTCACCACCCGGTCCCGTCGTAACGGGGGTGGCTGAGTGACGCTCTCGATCAACCGATTGACGAAGATCAGTCGTGCGGGTAGTATCATCAGCAGGCGAACGGTCCCGTGTCTTGTCAAAAACATAAGTTGACTGAGGCGGGTCTTTTTCAACTGATTTCTTGGGTGTGGCCGACGCGCCACCCCCAGGGCCAGATGTAGGGGGTGCAGAGTCCAAGGATCCACCAGATGACCTCCTCTGCCTGTAGCGCTGGTCAGTAGCCCGCTTCGCCAACGCACGAAGATACAAGTTAAAGTTGATAGAAGACAAATGCTCACATTCTTAACAACGTTTATTCCACGAACACGTTGAAAACCCGTCCTTATTTATGCAGGAAGGACAATACTTGTGAGGATCTACTTTAGATAGTTGTCCTTGACACGAGGCACAAATGCCCGACATGTTGCCACGTGTATAATCAAGTGAAACACGTGTCGAACCCAAACAATGGATTACCAATGATTACATTCCAGGAGTCTACAGGTAAGACATAGTATTATTACTGTATTAGAACAACAACTGTAGACACACGATAAGTACTAGTAGAATACAAACTAGCAGTCTATCGCGAAAGTCCTTCTCGAGCGACCAGCTCAGAGGCGCGCTGAGAGATTTGTGGCATGTGATCGGGAGGTGCGTGCGCAACCGGACGGAAACAAGTTTATTGTTTACATTCCAGCTTCTGGCTTCCTTTTAACATGCGACTAGAGGTATGAGATACCCAATTGTACGACTGAAAACAGACTAAAACATATATCTGTCATATATAAACAGTCAGGCCGTTAGCATAAACCACAAAATTTATCTTTCAACTTTGTTTTTTCCACCAAAATAATATTAAAATAAGAGCCCCCCTATTTCTAATTTTGAGAGTGCCTTGGGCGCTTATTACGTCGAATACGGTATTTTAATATTTCATTCAAAGCAAAAATTTGAAACTCCAATTACTTAAAATTTATTATTCCAATTTGTGAATATTCACTGACAAATGCTTCAGACTTTGGGCCGAATATTGGCGTCGGAGCAGATCTAGTTAAATCCATGTAGGTCTAGATAAACCCATGTAGGTCTAGATAAATACATATGTTTGTCATACTTCATAGTCTATACACTCACAAATTAACACAGTGATGGCTGAAACCTTGTTATAGTAGTCTGTAATTTAGTATGAGAGTAAGAACTCCCATACTTTAACAAAGACTTACAATTAAATAGTCGCTGTGCTTTGTAAAATGAGACACAGGTTTAGATCAATACTTTCTAATTTTCACAAGAATTATAGCAAGTCAGTACTAGCTTGTCTGTATGGTACCTACTAAACAGAGCTGGGATGAGTCCAAATTTAATACCCAGGTACCCCCCTTTTACCCGACCCTACCAAGGTACCTGCTGTAGGTCTCAAGAGATGGGTACTAAATGTCCGATAGGGAATAGCTTGACTGTAGCCCTGGCAAATATATTTAGATACAGGTATAACATGATCTGGGCCCACTTGCACAAAGCGATCTTAGCGCTAAGATGATTATAACTCCCATACTTTAACATAGGCTTACAATAGTTGTAGCGCTAAGATCGCTCTGTGCAAGTTGGCCCTGGTCATGCATACCCTGAAGTTGACAGAAGTTTTATCTTTATTCAAACATATGAAAGTCGGACGGAATGTGTGCACAAACAGAAAGAAATGCGAACATCAGTGGCTTGTAGCGTAACTATGGAGTTCTAGATAAGCTTGCTCATTAAACAATATATCACGTGAGTAGCCACGGGTCTGGGTAGTCCTGTGGGTACCCGGGTCCTACTCAGTACCCACCCAACCCGAGTACCCGAGTTACCCATCCCAGCCCAACTACTAAACCAAGGAGTTGTTGAAATCGGTTTAAGCAACTTGAAGAGTAGATTATATATATCACGATGTTAAAGCATAAAGCCAAAAGTGTTGCAGAACTTGGATGTTTACCACTTTGATGAAACCCACAAGCACGAGTATGGTGCTGACGAACCAAGATACACACAATTAGAGCAAATCTGGGATTTGAACCCATGATCATAGAATTCTGACATGCCTAAGGGATGCAACTCTGCACAGCATAGCCTCACAAAATCCAAGAAGTTAAGTAGAACAGAACTGGTGCGGTCACAGTTTCCTTACTCATTATATCGATGGGGTTAAAATACAATCAATATTTTCAAAGTAACATACACTATGACTTATATCTCTGCAATATTCTGTAAAAAGGTAGCAACTGGCAAATTTATACAAAAAACAACTTATTGCTTACTGAGAACCATTATAGGCAAATATTCAAAATGAATCCCAGTTTCATCATTTCAATCTTTATCTTTCAGTTCAATAAATAGGTTAAGCAGACAGCAACTTATTATTTGTTCATTTGACTTAATTATCAAAATTGAGGAGCTAATGGATAATTTGTAAAAAAGTTATTTTAATTTACAGAAATGATAATCAAAATTTTTTTCTTGGTTGATTTACTAATAATTTTCCCAATCCATTTTTAGTTCATTACCAATGAAAGATATTAAAAATTAATTTAATTCATTAATGAGATTCATAAATTAGCACATTTGAGACTTATCATAGAGCTGAAACAAAAATATATTTATTTCTTTTTAAAAAGATGACCACCACAAACATTTATGTTGTGACCAATTTTTTGTTTTCACCAATTGATCAAGCATGGTCACACAGTGGTGATAATCTGCTTTCATAACCTCCACATTGACACAGGAACCCCAGGTGAAGCGACACACCGAGGACATACACTGAATATCTATTTCTACCGCAGCCATTCCACTTGCCTCAGTAAGTGTTTGGAGAACAAACATGGACACACAATGTAACAAAACACAGGGAAACAGGACCACAACACTAACCACAAATGTGTTGTCCGAGGTGGATGTTTGTCACGCCTGGACAATCAAACAGTGAGTTCTCCTGCCCTGAACACCTGGGTCTCCCAAACATCATGTAGTCGGTGTAGTTCTTGGCAAATGAGTGGTAGGTAAAGTTGCCTTTAAGGAATCCAAGATGGCGACATGTTACGTTGGCATCCATTTCTGTGAAACTGGAAATATAATATGTAAAATTTGTGAAGCTTAACATCACCCTGAATATGCATGTTACGGGGTTTTTTTCCAAATGTTTAAAATATATTACACTTTACTTTTAACCAATTCCTATATACATGTAGTACTCAGATCTGTTGCTGGACTCTAATCCGTGGCGGACTCTCTGTTCCGTGGCAGATTCTCATTGTAACATGACGTTCTGTTCGCAATGATGTATTATCCATGAACAGACTATAAGTTCAATTGTTTTATGGTGTCATGCTTGAGATGATGTCACAACTCTTTGCCTGTGATGACATCATGTAAGCTCAACGTCTATTACCGACAGACACAGCAATCAGTCCTACATATGTATGTCATCAAGTTGATCAAAATTACACAGAGACAACTTGTCAGATTCATCCAGGGTATTAATCACAAACTCTAGAACTTGGCAGGCATTGGGAACCATCCGTCTAAGCACAGTGCCCCTTTAACCATATTCATAGCTCACTTGACATAGTTGGTGCAGATTCCCCGCCACTTGTTCTGATATAACAGGTTGAGCTGCCCATCCTGCGTGGTGTTTCCGTCAACCAATCGGGCGTCATGGTACCAGTCACCTGACGGGTACCCAGTGTCCTCCCCCTTGTCCTTCGTCATCAGGATACGACCCCCGGGTTCGTCGCTACCCTGGAGTTATAAGGGATGTTCCAGTGAGAAATCAGGCTGTTACCTTGCTGCATTTTAAAATTGTTGTTTGTTTGTTTGTTTTTTAATGCTGTTTAACATCTGGACCAGACAATCCAGTGTTTGTTTGTATGTTTAACGCCGCATTCAGCAATATGTTGGTAATCTGTAAATAATCAAGTCTGGACCAAACAATCCAGTGATTTGCATCATGAGCATCATCTTCGCAATTGGGATACAATGACCACTGCCGTAGCCAGCCGGGGGGCAGGGGGGGCAGTTGCCCCCCCAGATTTTTTATAGAAAACAGTTTTATTTGAATCAAGTTGGGGACAGGTGATACTTGTACAAATATTTGCCCCCCTGTCAAAAAAAGTTAACTACGGCCTTGATGACATACATCAACGAAGTCAGCAAGCCTGACCACCCAATCCCATTAGTTGCTTCTTACAACAAGCATATTCTCCTTTAACAGCAAACATGGTTTGCTGAAGATCTATTCTCTACCCAGATCTTCACAGGTTGACAATCCAGTGACTGACATCATGAGCATTGATCTTCACCAATGGGAGGATACAATGACATGCATCAACTAAGTTACTGAGTCTGACCACCCGGTCCCTTAGTAGTCTCTAAAGGCAAGCATAGGTTGCTGAAGACCCATTCCAACCTGGATCTTCACAGGAGTGTTTGTTTCAATGCTATCATTTTCATGAATGTAGTCAAAATTTGTGCTAGCATTATAGCAACCCTGTGCCTTCTTTCACAAAGCGATCTTAGCATTATGATTGTTGTAAGCCTATGCTACAGATGGCTTAACGATCATCTTAGCACTAAGGTCAGCACCCTGAGAATTGGCTTGAAAGGACTATAAAAGATATTACAAAATTATTTAATCTTAACGTAAATTTTAATTGAAGGCAACTGAAACTTGATTTTGTTACCATTTTGAAAGTTTTGCAACATTTGTCATGTTTGTAACCCAAGCTTTGCCCTTAATTAAAAAATGGAATAATCAAAAATTATACATATATATTTTCTTCAATCAATTGTTGTCTATCATTATGATCATTGTCTATGGATGCACATAGTATTTTTCTACTTTTGTGGTTTGGTAAAGAGGCTATTTATGGCAGGAGAATATATTTGCTACAAACCTGTAACATGCATTATCATTGATTATGGAAAGCCATCATGAAATTAAAAACATAATTAATCTTGTGGAAACATTGTCACTTTCTACAAGCTATTGTTACTTACATTTTTCAATCACTCTCAAAACAAGTTCATACAAATCCCATCTCAACAAAACTTTTCTCATGTGGACTCTACTGTGTGTAAATGAAATAAGCCTAGTCTCTCTTGCCTATTGCCAGACTTACATCCCTTTGTTTACTTCTTCTGTGTGAACTGAACTGAACTTTATTTACACTCAGGCCGCTATCAGCGGCATCAGAGATGAGATGCGGCATCATCAAGATGGGAACCAAGTACACAAGGTAGAGTAAGTTTAATATTTCGACTATTGTACACTTTCCTTGAAAAATATTCCAACAGTCTCTACCTGTAATTATCAGGTGATAATGCAGGGCTTAACTTAGCTAAATAAAATATAATTAACAGGTTACTTAATCGTGAGAGTGAGTGATTAAGTGAGTATGGTTTTACGATGCTTTTAGCAATATTCCAGCAATATCACTGCGGGGGACACCAGAAATGGGCTTCACACATTGTACCCACCGGGTCTTCGGCATGACAAGCGAATGCTTAAACCACTAGGCTACCCGACTGCCCCTGATTTGGCCTTCAGCTAGTTTGATTAAATTGAATATCACCTTACTTTTTTAAATCTAGCCCTGTAATGCTGGTTGGTTTGTTGTTAAACGCCGCACTCAGCAATACTCAAGCTATATGACGGTGGTCTGTAAATAGTCAAGTTGGGACCAGACAATCCAGTGATTGATATCATGAGCATCGATCCAAGCAATTGGGATACGATGACATGCATCAACCAAGTTAGCGAGCCTGACCACCCGATCCCATTAGTCGCCTCTTACGACAAGCACATTCGCCTGTTACGGCAAGCATGGGTTGCTGAAGACCTATTCTACACACACTCACTCATATTCACATAAAATATAATAATTGTAAATATAAACTTTCTTATTTACTCACCAACTTCTAGAATGTCACTCAAACAGTAAATAAATGTTTGTATATATAAGCTTTAAAACTGATAGGCATTCTGAAACACTGGTTTAATCAACTATCTTAATCTTAATTGCCTAAGCTAATCAGGTAATTATATAATTAATTGGCTGGCAGGGCGTTGTTGCCTGCACCCTGGCGGGGGGGGGGGGGGGGGGGGGCACTGTCCCAACAAACCTCTCATCTTAATGAGATTTGCCCCCTATGATCATACCTTTAATTCCTTGTGTAAACAGTGGCATGCCCTGTTAGGCACTGCTTACTTACAGCTTATTTATATAAATACATTCAGAGGTAGTAAAACCGATACCACTTTCCTCATAAAACTACCTGCAGGAATCACTTAATGACAGCATATTGTGCAAACATTTCCTTCACCCTAATATACACAGGGCTTGTTCAACATGTTCAATGTGTTTGATGATTCCTGCCATATTTAGCATTACAAGGAAAGATATAGATTTTATAATATCAAAATTAACATAAGTTCTCTATCTCAGTGATTTTGATTGCAAATACTGTAAAATTTGAAAAATAATGAGCACAAATAAAATTATCAAACACTTCAATTGATCATTACGCAGTTGTATATGTATATAAAATGTTAAGTTTCTTTGTTTGTTGTTTAACGCCGCACTCAGCAATATTTCAGCTTTATGACGGTGGTCTGTAAACAATTTAATCAAGACCAGACAATCCAGTGATTGACATCATGTGCATCGATCCACGCAATTGGAATCAATGACATACATCAACCAAGTCAGCAAGCCTGACCACCCAATCCCGTTAGTTGCTTCTTACAACAAGTAATGAAATGCACAAGTAAACTGAACACTCAGCAAAAGTCAATCAGTGAGGAAACAAAGCATTCAATTTATTCATGACCTTTTTAACCAAAGAAACAAAAGACTTATTTACAATAAATAAGTAAAGTGTGAAATACCACATAAACTTTTCTGAACATTTACATACTTGCAATTTTTGTCAAATACTGTTACATCTAGGTATGATATTTATACAAGGCGATGACTCCATTAGATAAGTACTTGTTGTAGTCAGCCCATATGCCTCAATTTACAGAATCAGTGAAGAGTGGATTACACATATTCTAAGATCCATTTTATTAACAGAGTTCAGATTTAGAACTCGGGCTCAAAACTTGATGAAAGTAAACTTAACACCCCAAACATGTATTCATACATACATATATATACATGTATATATTTCTTACTGGGCTATCTTTTAGATGCATTCTTGATAATATTTCATTTACAAGTCATGGTGGATAATAACAATTGACTACACTGTAGAACGTCAAGTGTTATAAACATGTCTGCCAAGTTTATATTTATTGCTTTTGAACATTTCCGTTATCGATTGTGTCATTACGACATTAGAATGCCCTTACCCTGGATATGAGCGTTCCGTTCACAATGATTCCAAATCCTGGGCCAAACCTCATTTCCACCCCTGGTTCTATGTAGAGGCATCCCGAGGGTGCGATCTCCAGGTTGCCGTACGTGATGTGGGGGTTGTCAACTCGCATCAGCGCCCGTCTGTCCCTGATCACGGCCCCAGCCGGGTACTTCGACACCCGAGGTTCCAAGCAGTGATCGGGGATGTCGATGTAGTGTAAGAAATATACAATTCCATTTGCCACTACCGGTCGACCAAGGTCCGGAGGGGGGGTCACAAACAAATTTCCCTGACCCTGGGAAATCCGAACGCTCGTGAAGCAACATAAACAAAACAATAACCACACACAGGTAATTCCCTTTGAAGTCTCCATATTTCCTTTCGCTTGACGGTAAATATTTATGATTTACCTGTAGTTTTCATATCGTTTTACCTGTATTTTCTACATAGTTTGCAGGTAAGTCACGGAGGGTCTACCTGCCCAGATCCGTTTCCGTGAATCCAGTTACCTGTGTTCTCGTTTGAAATCTCGCAATCAACTAGGTCACAACGTCGCCTCGATCAGGTGCGTGATGTGACAAATATGTGATCACGTGACTGAATATCTATTTTTAGATACAGGTGAGAGGGATAGGCCCATGTGAATCAGCGTGACAAAGACATTACTTGTGTTACAATGTTATGACTGCATTTTTCGATACAATGTTACAACGAAAGCTTGTTTAGAGTTTTTACAACTTTTTGGTAAACAAAATGTAAATCACCGTTTCTAAAAATGCAAATATTTACACAATAAACGTTAAACAATGTTGGATTTAACCAATGCTAACAAACAAAATATTAAATTTTTCCGTAATATATTCAACTGTGGGTATATACAGGGAAGTTATTTGTTGCTTTGAAGATGTGCTCAAAGATCGCGCGAACACAACAACAAAATTAAATACTACATTTGTATTTGTATTTTTACAAGGCTATGCATACAAAATTTAAAATATGTATGCATATGTAAACAAAGGCACAATTTAAACAAATGTATAACTATAAAACAAGAAGAGAAAACAATCTATTCCTTCTGATAACAGATTTATTCTTTAATAATTTGTGACAAACATTTGGTTCACAGCTTTAGACAAATCAACAGGACGAGCACGGGGAATGGCATTGATCAATTGTACATTATACATAGCTGTATCTACTGCCTTTGAATGATTCTGATTACAGCTGAAAAGGACTGACGCTTCTAGATACTGTACGCTCAACTGCAGCTTCGACCCAGCGCCGTATTATTCAAATATTCCATTTTTTTGGCGTCTACAAACCAGTTCACATGTATGTCATACAGACCCTGAAACAAATATATCCAATACAGCCAATGCAAGTTTATAATAGGTGGCAAGTCTAGATTTATGGAGTTCCTGAAAGTGAAGTAGTCTCTTGGCTTTTTTAGATTATAGTTATGATGAAAAAAAAATCGTGTGTTCTTTAACTTCTTTTGAGCTGTATATTTATCATTTCATCAGTCTATAATTAGAGCCGACGTAAATCGGATAATAACATTGTCATGGTATCACCTGGCTCATATGTCATGTCGTGCCTGGGTCGTTATGCTATCTGGTCCGAACTCATTTTCAGACTTTTTTTTCAAGAGAACAAAAGAAAACACCACCGTACAGTGTAGGATCGCCGTAATATATACGACGTGACTCAATGAATTTCAATTTGGTTATTGCTTCCATTCAGGCTATATATCAACGTTCCGATAAGCTGTGGCGATCCTTGACAAGATCACGTTGTGGGCGAGTTTTGAACATGAGTATGCACACGCTCATTTCTGTATTGTCCACACTTTAGGACTGACTGCACTAAAGAAGCAGTAAAACCGTCTCTAAAAACCCAGTGTCAACAACTCTGTGCTGTGACGCCTCAGATATTGTGACCATTCGTCAACACTCGCTCCAGAAACCTGAAAGAAGACTCGTCCCCCTATCGACGAAAGTGCGAAAATACGACAAACCAATCAGAATGCGCGTATGACTTCAAGTACTTCGGTCAAAGAATCCCTCAGGGATAATTTTTGATTTTACATTATGCCATACATTTAAGAATATACCCAAGATACAGTTAAATGTGTTCAATCATACTGTATAATGCTGTAAGTCCCTATGTGTTTTCAATAGCATCTGGAATATTATATGATATATGGGGCAAATATACGTGACTCATTACGCAACGAGTTGACATTTTTCTTGGCTATGTCCGTTTGCGTGTAGACGGAACCCAGTCGCAAAAATGGCGGAAAAACACGAGTTGGTCACGAGTGATATTGTGACGTCATTACACATAACGTCAGCAATGACATCTCTACTTCATGAATAGAGATTTTTACACAAACATGTGGGTCGCAGTACTGATTTTACGGAACGGGTGTCAGAATCCTTGTATTTTTCGGGGAGAGTTTCGATTAATCACTATGACGTACATGCGAGTGTAATAAAACTTCGTCACCAATTATTTCTTCATCCTTTTGAGCTCCCCTTTAATAAAACGCAATGCCAACACGACCGCCGTCTCAGAAAAAACACAAATGTTGAATGACGTCGACGAAAGTCAGCTATGACATCATTTCTAGTGTGACGTCATTCCAACCTTATGTCACAATACGATTTGAATGACGTCAAGAATGTCGTCCGGATGACGTAAACAATACACTAGTGCGCGTGAAGTGATATTTGCACCAGTGTACATCTTCGTGAACAACTCGTGTTATTCGGGACAAGCCGAATAGAGCGCAGGTTACGGAAAGGGGCGAGTGGTGCCGAATGCAGTGCACATACGATTTTTAAAACTCGGTTATTTGTGGGTCATAAATGGTGTCATGATACGGATATTTCACCGTTATACTTTATGATAAATATCTGTCATGCATCGATTAAATATAAGACGCCAACGTCAGAGTCGATAATCGGACGAAACAGATTCCCTGGGGTGTAAAAGGCAATAAAGCCGTGAAAACTATATGAATGGATCACTGAAAATCAGTTATGACACCAGATGTTCGTCAAATGGGCATGCATGTCCTGCACTCGCCATTCAGCCATGTACCGATGCCAACAATGTAGATTGATTATTTATGACGCCAATTCAATACCGAAAGATGGGTAAACATTTCGTGTAATAGCCAATCTCATTAAAATCAGTTCTTAGGGATATGGCTAAATAAAGCGACAGCGAGACCTTAGATCTGATTTTGTGAGATTGTGTCATAGCGCCTGTAACATATTTAATATTTTGCAGATGCTTGAAATTTAGTGCTTTAAATGCCATGGTCCCGTTCCACAAAGCGATGTTTGCGTTACGAGTAAAGTAAGTCTATGTCAAAGTATCGGAGTTCCGATCACCTCAGAGCTAAGACAGCTTCGTGGTACTGGGCCCTGGACAAACACTATCAGAATGAAGTTCCTTTGTTTCCTCATATTTTTCAGGCACTGTTTCTAAGTATACCATTTATTCTTTTGCTCAATGTCGTAATATTCTTTTGTTTGTTGCTCGACGCTACATTTAGTATTATTCCAGGTTTGTCACCACGCCCTGTAAATAGTCGAGTCTGGACCAAACAAACCCGTGATTGCTAGTGTCAGCAACATCACGCCGTCGGGGTACGAAGACACGATATCAGCCATATCTCCAAGTTGTGTTTGTTTGTTTGTTGTTTAACGCCGCACTCAGCATATTCCAGCTATATGACGTCGGTCTGTAAATAATCAAGTCTGGAACAGAAAATCCAGTGATTGACATCATGAGCATCGATCCACGTAATTGGGTTACGATGACATGCATCGACTCAAGTCAGCGTGTTTGACCACCAGATCCCGTTAGGGGCTCTTACAAGCAGAGCCACCTCTTAAGGCAAGCATTGGTTGCTGAAGACCTATTCTACCCCGGGTCTTCACGGGTAAATCTCCAAGTCTGACTACCTGATCCATGTAATCACCTCTTACTACCACAGGGCCTCCCTCTATCTGGGACATCTTCAATCCCTTAACCCCCAGGAAAAATGACAAGTTCATATATAGGCACCATTTGACAACGTCGGAAAAACACGGAAGTAGATTAATCGTTCTGATTGATCCATGTGAAATGATTGACAGGTGAATGTGGCCGGACATAATTTTATCACTTGAAGTATAATATCATTGAACCTAGTTATCCTGGTCGGGTATTAAACTTGTCATTGGCTGTGTTGTGAATTTTGACTGCCCTAGTACTCCTTGCCGGTAGTATTTGGAAGCTAGTGTTACGTCAAATGACCATTCTTTTCTGGCGATTGTTGAATATGATGTCATATTGGCGTTACAAGTACTTTTAATGTCAGATAAAAACACACATATTCTATGAGCATGTGAATCACCATCTTCCCGAGGCAAGGGAGTTAACTGACTTCAAAAGTCCAGTGGAAATTGGACATTTTAAAGTCAGTTATCTCCCTTTCCTCGGGAAGATGGTGAACCACCATATCAAAACTTCGAGGCATGTGCGCCCACTTGCACGTATTTTCTGACAGACATAGTTGGTCTTCACAGTACATGTTCACACTTTTTACGACTTCTTAGCCTATAATGTTTGTGTCACAATAAGCTGTTGTTTTTTTTATTTAACGCGCAATTTTCCCGCTACATGACGGCGGTCTGTGAATAATCGAGTCTGGACCAGAAAATCCTGTGATGGATATCATGAGCATCGATCCACGCGATTGTGATCGATGACATGCATCAACCAAGTCAGCGAGTCTGACCACCCGATCCCATTAGTCGCATCTTACGACATGCACAATCGCTTTTTACTAAGCAGCCCGGGCTCTTCATCGAGACGTGCCTGGTCGTGCACATAACAGATTTGTGTAACAGACGTGCTTAAAGTCTGTCCTAATCCGCGCACAGCCTTCACTCAGAATATATACAAAATAAAAACTGTAATCGCGAAAAGAATTTGTTTAAATGTTCATCCGTTCTATGGTTATATGTAACGGTGGTGTCATTTCCCACTCATTCCAAAATAGCCTTGCCGGCTGATGAGTGGATGTGGGATATTACATATATCGCTGTGTGCGCTGTGCTTCTCAGGTGATATATATAGACTGTTGTCTTAACGGACAAATGTGTCATAATTAAAAACAAAATAAGAAGATGCATATTCTATTTACTTGCATAATGCATTTTGTATGAAATACATTTGTTTCATTCCTGATATTAATAGGCAAGGGTGATACTTTAAATTGTAATAGAATAATATATTTTATTCACAATCGGCTATTTGTTTCAATTTCTGCATGACTGATGTTAATCCACTTTGTATTTGAAACCCAAGAACAGACAGAAACCCCAACTTGTCAAAATATGACGATTGTCGACTTTGTGCTTGGCCTCAACCTGTTCCTGTTCTTGCTTTATGGACATATAAAAGATAGCTACGCGATAAATCGCATAGAACAATCTCACTGAAGTCAGATCGCTAACGGTAGCGAGAACTAAGATCTGATATTAGTGAGATATAATGTGCATTATCGTATTCTTTAATCTATACACACATATATAGATATATGATATCACAAATGTGACGACTGATATGAAGTCATTGTCAACATGGATAAAAAATATACCAAGGGACTGAAGTTAAGAATAATTCAGAATAAGAGTTATTGTTTGAAAGATCTAATGCTTGGAACTGTACGAGTGGATGGTTATTTGAACGAAATGATCCAAATTTGTTGGGATTGCAAATTCGTCCGAGCCGCCGTGGACAATAATTGTGATGGAGATTGTTCAAGGGCAGGTAACTCTATTTCACAATCTAGTTTACGTGGGAAATCCGGCCGCGGTCTCAATACATAAAACAGCTACCAAACAGCTTTTATTTCCTGGATTGTTCTCTGCCTGCGCGAATAACAGATTCGTTTGGACAAGCAAGCAGGTTTGTGTTATAAAACCCCAAACACCAGTCACGTCAGTGTCGCCATTTACAATTTTATTTCTAGTGTAGATGAAGATGCACTTCACACATCACTGTGACGACAGCATCAACACATTATGGAGCAGTGTCGATGTAGGGAGTTATGATTATTAGTGCTGGAAGCTGCTGTAAAATCAATATCTCCATTAACCTTTGTGGCTCAGTGGTCACAGATGGTGGTAGGGGTGACGGAGTCAGTTATGATACAGATTCTCGTCTCGACTACACCGCTACTAGTTAGAGTAACGATAAATGCAGTGCGTTATATAACAGTGAATGTGGGATTTCTAGCGCACGGTTCCTATCTGGTAGCGGACTGCGGCAAAACATTCACAAGCAGTTCGGTATCTAAGAACAGTTTTGATTCAGAGACCGGTACCCCTGTAAGTTTGTGAATGATATCACGTGTCAGCATTAGCATCGAAGAATCTATTTTATTTATGTTTTATAAATAACTATTAGGCCAAGATCAATTCCAGTGTCGTGAACAAATTGTTTCTACTGTGTGTTTTCACCTGTAAAACAGAGACCTTATATCAGGTGTATCGGTAGGTCTCTGTGTAAACATGGACACTTAATACGATATTAAGCTTCCATGGTGTAATCTAAATTATTGCACCAAAGACACAACCCAAATTAAAACATGTTTTTAAAAAATTGTAAAGTTATGAGTTCATACAAACAAAAAAATGTTGGTTCTAAAGGTAGGCATGTGCAATCATTTATCAGGTACAAAGTCTGAACTTTTAAGTGCTATCACCATCATAACATATGTTTTCTTGCCAATATAGATTTCTAAAATGATACCTACTTCTGGATCTCCTATTTAATGCAATTTAAATTGCCATTTGATCTGAGGCCGAAACATATAATGAATATGATTGTCGGCCTACTAAGCATGGCTTTACGTCACTTTTAGCAATATTCCAGCAATATCATGGCGGGGGACACCTGAAATCGGCTTCACACAATGTACCCATATGGGGAAGCGAACCTTGGGTCTTTGGCGTGAAGAGCAAACGCTTTAACCACTTGGCTACCCCACCCCCGTCGACCTGTTGACGATATCATTTGTTTTATAGATTGTCACAGACATGCCTCCCAAAGGGAAACAGATTGAGCCAAGTTGGCGGATAGAAGATGTGATTGCCGATACAGTCGACACATCACAAGACGTCGCTCGCAGTTTGATCGAGATGATGGAAGAGGGAGCCACCATACCCTTCATTGCCAGATATCGTAAAGAGAGAACAGGAAGTATGGAGGCCGAGAAACTACGAGAAGTCAGCAGCCTTCTCGATGATCTCAAGTGAGGATATTTGAGGCACATTGATATAATGATTGTAACAAAACTCCTATTCTGATCACAAGGAAGATAGAATTGTATTCTTTTGGAATGACAGAAGCTGAAGAATGTGGCTTTTGAATTTTTTAAAGTCAGAATATATTGCATGATATAGCTAAACAAAGTATACCATTGATATAAGTATTATGGCAGACACACCTTTCAAGCGGAAGGTTTTAGACACAGGACTACCCGAACCCGTGGTTAGTCACGTGATATATTGTTTAATGACAAAAACTCACTTTAGCTCAGTGGTTACATGACAAGTCGCTAATGTTCGCATTTCTTTCTGACGATGCACACACTCCTTTTGACATGTATATGTTTGAGAAAAGATAAAGCTTCAGTCAACTTCAGTGAACGCATGATCTGATTGTTTGATACATGTATCTAAATAGTTTCAGCCAGGGCTGCAGTAAAACAATTACCAATCAGACATTTTGTTCCCAACTCTTGAGACTTGCAGCGGGTACCTGGGTAGGGTCGGGTAATTGGGGGTTGGGTACCCGGGTAGTAAATTTGGACTCGTCCCAGCCCTAATACAGTGCACACTTTTGTTTTTTGTTGAGTAACATGATGCAATCACGTGACCTGATCCAAGATGTCTGACAGTCGAAATGCTTATAACGAACTATGGTTATAACATACTAAAATTATTGGTCGCTTTGAGTTTGTTGTAACCATAGTTTACTGTAATCTGCGTCCATCAGAATAACTCTAAGAGTTTCAGATTACTTTGAATACATGTGGACAGGTGACCTCTTATCAGTGAAAATGGGGACCTGAAAGTCAGTGGGGCTCTTTAAAAGTTACTTGAAAAGGAGGAACATGTCTTGTGGTGTCAGTGACCCAAACCCCCTTGTCATCCCATCCACCCATCTTTAAATTCTTCAATCATCTCAACTGAATTCCTGTACATTTATCAGTTACTCTTAAACACACAGTATATGTACAAATTGTATTGCAGTCCCCTAGGGCTGGGACGAGTCCAGATTTACTACCCGGGTACCCATCCCCCGATTACCCGACCCTACCTGGGTATCCACTGTAGGTCTCAAGAGACAGGTACAAAATGTACCTTAAGTTACCCATCCCAGCCCTACAGTCCCCTATGATTTTGGAGCATTGGTAGCCCAGTCCTCTACTCCCAGTACTCAGAGTTGCATCCCTTAAGAGTGCCAGAAGGCTAAGATCTTTGTTTGAATCCCAAATATTCCCTTATTATGATTTTTGGTTTGTTAGCATCATACTTGTGCTCACTGGTTTCACCAAATTTAAAACGTCTGAGACCTGCATCACTTTGGGCTTCCTTCCCACGTTAAACTTGAAAGCAGAGATGTAACTGAAATACTGTTCAGGGCCCATGTGCACAAAGCAATCTTAGCACTAAGATTATCGTAACTCCCATACTTCAACATAGGCTTAAGATGATCTTAGCGCTAGATGGTTTTGTGCAAGAGGGTCCAGGTGTTGCACCCAACTCACTCCTTTTTGATTCAGTGATTACGCTATAAAATTTCAATATCACAGAATAATGCACTGTTTTATTCCAGGAATGTAATGTCCAAGATGTCGTCTGTGTACAACAGCATTGAGTCTGCGGGTAAGATGAACCGAACTCTGGCTGCTGCATTGAAAAGATCCACCTCTCTCACTGAAGTAGAACACCTGGTATGTAGCGACAGCATAACTGACACGCATCATTCTTGTCAAACGGAAGAATGATATGTCTTTGAGCTAGGGCTGAGACGATACACCAACTGTTGTATCCGATACGTATCACGATACTTGCATGTGCTCTTATCTGTGGTGTGTAAGCCATCTTTTTCATAGACAGGATGGCTTAATACCTGGCATACCTATGATTTACAGTTGGCAGTGATGTTGGCAATGGATGAAAATATTTATGTTTTCACTACTCATTTTCACTAGTAATAAGTGTTTGTTGTATCATTTACTTGAGAATACAGTTAAGGTAAAAATCGATACTTTTTACTTGGTGTGTGATTGTGATCAATACTTGTATCGAGAAGTAAAAGAAATTCGCAATACTATTAAAGTGGGAACAGATCCAGAATATACAGACTGCGCGTGATCTAGGTTGTCTGCAGTGAAATAGCTAGGTGTAATTGATGGTTTGGTGATGTTGCACAGCTATACTCAGAGCTCTAATCTGCATATTTCTGTAAAATATGGAAAATAGATCACCATTACCCAATTAATTTTGAGTTGCATGCATACAAATCTTCATGAAACCAATAGTAATACCAACACTGCTTGTCCTTTTTCAACTTCCGTGCATGTATTTATTCACAGGGGCGGTCGGGTAGCCTAGTGGTTAAAGCGTTTGCTCATCTCGCCAAACACCCGGGTTCGATTCCCGACATGGGTACAATGTGTGAAGCCCATTTCTGGTGTCCCCCGCCGTGATATTGCTGGAATATTGCTAAAAGCGGCGTAAAATCATACTCAGTCAGTATTTATTCACCGATCTTTGTCTACTGATCAAATGCAGTCATCGTACATACTTGAACTCTTCTGCATTGAATTATGCATACAAATAGTGTAACATCCTGCTCGATGTGAATTTGGCATGTATGTATCTGTTTTGAGTTAGTGCAACTTGTTACACACTTGGGGCAGCACACCAACAGACAGAAATTATAAGTCACCTGAATCAACATTTTAGTCAGAATTATTTTATGAAAATGTCGACTCAGTTTAAAAATGCCCAATAGACTGGAGTGAAAAAAATTCAAAGAGTGTAAAAATATTTTGACTACCCCAGGAAAGTATTAATACCCCAATGTGAATGATAACTTGTGAGTAAATACTAAATGACTCAAAAACTATCTGGAGCCCTGTATAACATTACTGCTCTCCCTACTCAGTACGCCCCCTATAAGCCGGGACACAAGGGGAGTCTTGCAGAGAGAGCTCGCAAACTTGGCCTGGAGGAACCAGCATTACAGATTCTAGACGGAAAGCATGTTGAACTGGAGAAACTCGTCAGGCAAGGTGAAAAAGGTGAGAGGTTATTCTCTGGATTGAAACAATAAAATAATCGAATCCGGACCAGTCATCATGAGCATCAATCTACCCAATTGAGATACAATGACATGTATCCTCCAAGTCAGCGAGCCTGACCACCCGATCCCGCTAGTCGCCTCTTCATGGGCTGCTGAAGACCAATTTTAAACTATAATCTTTGAGAGTTCATGTGTACAATGTAAAGTCAGTAGCCAGCTCTACTCCTTATCAAATTGCAATCAGTTTGATTTAGAAATAAAGGTGAGAGGGTGTTAGTGTGAGGATGTGTAATGGTAAATCAGCAATATTCTCGTGTCGTGATGACCTGTAAGTAATCTGGATGAGACAAGTCAGTTGTGAGCTTCATGATCCACTCAGGGTACACACAATCAACCAGGTGACACGTAACCAACCAATCCCCATTTCCGTCCCCTGATGCATGCATGGAGTACTGGGGATCTGCTCAGCCTAAGACTGACAAGGGGGACAAAACAACAGTAAAAAATTATTTACTGAAGTCAAAGAGGGACTGTGCTCCAAGGCCTGTTACCCATTTTCAGTGTGTGCCAAAGATCCAGCAAACCATGATTGTCGTAAGAGGTGACTGTGCCTGTAGTAAGAGGCGACTGTGCTTGTAGTAAGAGGCGACTGTGCTTGTAGTAAGAGGCGACTGTGCTTGTAGTAAGAGGCGACTGTGCTTGTTGTAAGAGGTGACTGTGCCTGTAGTAAGAGGCGACTGTGCTTGTTGTAAGAGGTGACTGTGCCTGTAGTAAGAGGCGACTGTGCTTGTTGTAAGAGGCGACTGTGCTTGTAGTAAGAGGCGACTGTGCCTGTAGTAAGAGGCGACTGTGCTTGTAGTAAGAGGCGACTGTGCTTGTTGTAAGAGGTGACTGTGCTTGTTGTAAGAGGCGACTGTGCCTGTAGTAAGAGGCGACTGTGCTTGTTGTAAGAGGTGACTGTGCCTGTAGTAAGAGGCGACTGTGCCTGTAGTAAGAGGCGACTGTGCCTGTAGTAAGAGGCGACTGTGCTTGTTGTAAGAGGCGACTGTGCTTGTAGTAAGAGGCGACTGTGCTTGTAGTAAGAGGCGACTGCTTGTAGTAAGAGGCGACTGTGCCTGTAGTAAGAGGTGACTGTGCTTGTTGTAAGAGGTGACTGTGCTTGTTGTAAGAGGTGACTGTGCTTGTTGTAAGAGGTGACTGTGCCTGTAGTAAGAGGTGACTGTGCTTGTAGTAAGAGGCGACTGTGCTTGTTGTAAGAGGTGACTGTGCTTGTTGTAAGAGGTGACTGTGCCTGTAGTAAGAGGTGACTGTGCTTGTAGTAAGAGGCGACTGTGCTTGTTGTAAGAGGCGACTGTGCTTGTTGTAAGAGGTGACTGTGCTTGTCGTAAGAGGCGACTGTGCTTGTAGTAAGAGGCGACTGTGCTTGTTGTAAGAGGTGACTGTGCTTGTAGTAAGAGGCGACTGTGCTTGTTGTAAGAGGTGACTGTGCTTGTAGTAAGAGGCGACTGTGCTTGTAGTAAGAGGTGACTGTGCTTGTTGTAAGAGGTGACTATGCTTGTAGTAAGAGGCGACTGTGCTTGTTGTAAGAGGCGACTGTGCCTGTAGTAAGAGGTGACTGTGCTTGTTGTAAGAGGTGACTGTGCCTGTAGTAAGTGGCGACTGCTTGTAGTAAGAGGCGACTGTGCTTGTTGTAAGAGGTGACTGTGCTTGTAGTAAGAGGCGACTGTGCTTGTAGTAAGAGGCGACTGTGCTTGCTGTAAGAGGTGACTGTGCCTGTAGTAAGAGGCGACTGCTTGTAGTAAGAGGCGACTGTGCTTGTTGTAAGAGGTGACTGTGCCTGTAGTAAGAGGCGACTGTGCCTGTAGTAAGAGGCGACTGTGCTTGTTGTAAGAGGTGACTGTGCTTGTTGTAAGAGGCGACTGTGCCTGTAGTAAGAGGCGACTGTGCTTGTTTTAAGAGGTGACTGTGCCTGTAGTAAGAGGCGACTGTGCTTGTAGTAAGAGGCGACTGTGCTTGTAGTAAGAGGTGACTGTGCTTGTTGTAAGAGGCGACTGTGCTTGTTGTAAGAGGCGACTGTGCCTGTAGTAAGAGGCGATTGTGCTTGTAGTAAGAGGCGACTGTGCTTTTAGTAAGAGGCGACTGTGCCTGTAGTAAGAGGCGACTGTGCCTGTAGTAAGAGGCGACTGTGCTTGTTGTAAGAGGCGACTGTGCTTGTAGTAAGAGGCGACTGTGCTTGTAGTAAGAGGCGACTGCTTGTAGTAAGAGGCGACTGTGCTTGTCGTAAGAGGCGACTTTGCTTGTCGTAAGAGGTGACTGTGCTTGTCGTAAGAGGCGACTGTGCTTGTAGTAAGAGGCGACTGTGCTTGTTGTAAGAGGCGACTGCTTGTCGTAAGAGGCGACTACGACATCAGGTGGTCAGGCTCGCTGACTTGGTTAAAGCATGTCAGTGTATCCCAATTGCGTAGATCGATGCTCATGATATCAATCACTGGATTGTCTGGTCGAGACTCGATTATTTACTGACCGCTGTCATATAGCTGGAATATTGCTGAGTGCAGTGTCAAACAACAAACAAGACAATAGCCTAGATGTTTCAATCAACCCCTGTGTGAAATAGTGACTTGTGTATATATACAAGTGGCAGTCATTGACTGGTATACTATCACTATGTTGGTACATATTAATGCATGTGTTTAAACTCGTGGCATATATTTCAGGTTTGGCTAAGCCACATGACATAGAGACCGGCATCCAACACATCCTGGCGGACATCATCTCAAAGGACAAAGAGGCCATGGATGAAGTCAAACGATTGTGAGTTGTTTCCCCTCACACAGATGTAGCTCTTGTGTGCAGGTGTGGAGACGTCTAATGTGTAGCTGTTGTGTGCAGGTGTGAGACCTCCAATGTGTAGCTGTTGTGTGCAGGTGTGAGACCTCCAATGTGTAGCTGTTGTGTGCAGGTGTGAGACCTCCAATGTGTAGCTGTTGTGTGCAGGTGTGAGACCTCCAATGTGTAGCTGTTGTGTGCAGGTGTGAGACCTCCAATGTGTAGCTGTTGTGTGCAGGTGTGAGACCTCCAATGTGTAGCTGTTGTGTGCAGGTGTGAGACCTCCAATGTGTAGCTGTTGTTCGCAGGTGTGAGACCTCCAATGTGAAGCTGGAGAGCAGCAGAAGTAAAACAAGCACCAAGAAGGATGCTGAGGAGACAAAATCTCGAGCCCCAGACGACAGCCACAAGTTCGAGCAGTACTTTGACTTTTCCTGCCCCGTCAAATATATCAAGAGTCACCAAGTATGTCATAGTATTGTATTGTGAGTTACGTTTTGCACCATAATTTCGGTATTGATTATTTAGTGCCGAGTCAGCAAGTTGCATCGCCATTCACATTTGGCTGTACATATAACATGATCTCATTCAAATCTGATCTTTATGCTCGCAACCGCACACAAACATCTGAGGACAACCCATTACTGGTCACATCAGAACGGCCTTTAGCAGACTTTGACTGACCAATGAACTGACTAACAAGAAGTTGAAATTAGCCGAAAGCTGCTTTCTCAAGCTTTACGACACCTGTTTTAAACTGGTGACTTCCATTCTAGGCTACGCTTTGATAAATATTTTTATCACGAGAACCTGATCCCGTAAGTCGCCTCTAAGGACAAGCATAGTCACCTCTTGTGGTGGGTAGAATAGGTCTTCAGCAACCCATGCTTGGGGCGACTCATGGGATTGGGTGGTCAGGCTCACTGACTTGGTTGATGCATGTCATCGATCCCAATTGCGTGGATGGTTGCGCATGATGTCAATCACTGGATTGTCTTGTCCAGACTGTATTATTTACCGACCGCCACCATATAGCTGGAATATTGCTGAGTGCGACGTTAAACAACAAACAAACCAAACCAACCACTTTTGGTGAGCATGGTTGCTGAAGACCTATTCTAACACAGATCTACATGGGTCTCTGGTGTAATCAAGATATTGTGTTGCAGGTGCTTGCATTAAATCGGGGTGAAGACAAGAAGATCCTCACTGTGCGCGTGACCATCCCGGATTATGTGAAGAATCGACTTATAGGCAGCTACACCCACAAGTTTGTGAAGCACTGGTCATCTCCGAGTGTGAAGACGCTGATGTCGACCAGCATCGCTGACGCCGTCAACAGACTCATCCTGCCGCAGACCTGCAGACATATCAGGTGACGCCCTCTATACTCACAACATATTCAACTTGAGTTAAAGACTTGAATCCAGCTTCTGCAGTAATTTTCATGCAAATGTTTGCTTCCAACGTGTCCAATAATTACAATATGTGTGGATTGACCATGTCATGCATATCTTATCCAGTCAGTCATTGATTTGATTTCAATGAGACTTGTGTCTGTTGTTCCCCATATGGAAGCAAAGGGCATAATTGCTTTGTCTTTGTTCTGTACAAACTGAAAACTCAAGGGTGGAATAATAATAGTCTATTCATATAGCGGCAAGTTCCAGCTAGTCTGCTCATAGTGGAAGCCTCGGTGGCTGAGTGGGTTAGATCGCTGACTTTGTGTTCTGACTAGGTGCTTCATTCTGGCAGTGTGGGTTCAAATCCCGGACGGGACTCAACCCAAAAACGTACAAGAATCTGTACTTTACTAAGAAAGTGTTATCCCAACTATAACATTTATTGCTCATTGCCTCCTTTTCATTTTTTGGTGTATTTCCTTCAAATACTCCCACTACAGAAACAGCTGAGGCAAACATTTGCTTTTTTCATGTAAGGAGGGGCATTTCCGATCATGATATGTTAAAAATTAAACTAAATATTGACATAAACTGCTAAAACAGTAATGCCATGACAGAGTAAATATAGTAATATGAAAGAATGGTGGCCCTTAACTTATTTTTAGTGGTACATTTACCAATTATGGATTGTATTTAACCACTTGACAACTTTGAAAGGGTGTCTCGGGTTGATTATTGGTGTCATTACTGGAGGTTTCTAAGATGTCATGATGCGGAGACTCATTAGACTCACAGCGTTGTACAAGGGTGATGATAAATATACATTCAGTGAGAGTCTCTCTGTCACCAGGTCTGAGTTGACAAAGACAGCAGAGAAAGACTCCATCCTTGTGTTTGCCTCGAACCTGAAGCGACTACTTCTGACTCCACCCGTCAGGGGAAAGACGGTCTTTGGGATTGACCCCGGGTTCAAGAATGGCTGCAAGACAGCAGTTGTCTCCCCTACAGGTGGGTGGACCAATTTTCAACAATGACATTGATTAGTTTATTCTTGTGTACTAAAAAGATTTGCCCAGTTGTTAGAAATATCGAACATAATATCCTTAAAGTCTTTATGGACAGCTGTGTCACTCTTTTTTTTTATCTATCAGTTCACATGAAATTGCATTTGTTTACTTATTCTTAGAATATTTTACAAACCTTTCCAAGTGGTTTTTGAGTTCACTTATCATACAATGTGTGATGTTTTAAATCTACTCTTGTGTGAACCCATTTCATGTGTTCCTGACTGTTTTACAACAACAAAGCAAAACATCCAAAAACTATTGATATTAGAAAACAACTTTAGTCCAGATGAGTTGCCCTTTTGGTAAGTGTAAATAGCTTGTTGGAGTCCGAAGTTTCATTTTTTTAATGAAAGCTCGCTCGTAGTTGTGTTTTCTTCTCTGCAAACATGTGTAGATATTATTTTAAGTGTGTGTGTGTGTTTGTGTGAGTTTGTGGGTGTGGGTGTGGGTGTGGGTGTGGGTGTGGGTGTGGGTGTGGGTGTGATATATACTGAACTTAAAAATCAGAATTTGGGTGTTGTTTTGTGGTGTGACTGTCACTAACACTATCATGAAACATCTTTTATCATGACCCCAGTATTATGATACGTATCTTACTGGGACCTCACTATCATGATACAACTTTTATCGTGACCCAACTATTATGGTACATATCTTACTGGGATCTCACTATCATGATACATCTTTTATTGTGACCCCACTATTATGATACATTTCTTATTGTGTCGCCACTATTATGATTTATATCAAATCACTCCCCATTATCATGGTAGGTATCAAATCATGACTGTGTATTGCCCAAGCCCTAGAATGCACTGACCCAGTTGATGACTATGTGATGGCTGCACCCCCATCTTGCACTGCAGGAGGAATACAGACGACTCAGGTGTTCTACTTCCTGGAGTACAAGTCTAACAAGGCTGCCGAGAAGCAGAAGCTGGTCAACATCGTTAAAACATTCAGGTAACTTTGTCCATAGGGAGGAGATATGTACCATTCCGTTTACCACATGAGCTCTCACAAAGTCCCAGCAGTGAGTTTCAGAAGTAAAGTCCATAAGTGAGTGAGTGAATGAGTTGGGTTTAATGCCGCTTTTAACAGTTTTCCAGTTATATCATGGCGTGTCAGCTTAATGTGGGAGGAAAGCCCGAAGTGATGCAGGTCTCAGACGTTTACCACTTCGGTGAAACCCACGAGCACGGGTATGGTTCTGACAAACCTAGAAACATAATCGGGGCGAACCGGGATTCGAACCCACAATCATAGGTTTCTGGCGTGCCCAAGGAATGCAACTCTGCACAGAGAATCGTGGCGCCTTAGACGACTTGGCCACCCGTGCCCCCTGTAAAGTCCATAAAGATATATTTAGTGTTTTGTTTGTCAATCCAGTGTGAAGGAGTTGTTTCTGGTTCTCCTCTCTGATTCAACATATGTCTGTCATGGCAGCCATATTCGGAATTCCTTCAGGGAAAATATCTGTTCATGTATATATATTTAAATCCATTTCAGATGTTGATGTATCAATGTTGTGCATGATATTAAGCCAAATATGCAGGTTTGCTATTGATATTGTGATGCGAATCACTCTTCCTTAGGTGTACCTAAACAGTAGACACTCCTCTTTAGGTGTATTTACATCACATTGCAGGTGTGAGATGATAGCAATCGGGAATGGTGTGGCATGTCGACAGACGGAGCAGTATGTCGCTGGCCTCATCCAGGAGAAGGCGTTCGGGGAAATGCAGGTCATGTACTGGTGGGTGTATAGTACATGCATCTTCCCCTTCCAACGATGTAGATGTAGAAGGGCGTGGACTCATCCCACAGATGACATCCATACCTTGTCAGCATGCTGATAGGGTTAACCTCTTTGGTTATGTAAAGCACAGATTCTAGTACTTTTTTGGGTTGAGCCCCATCTGGGATTCGGACCCACACTACCAGAGTGAGGCACCTCATCGCTAGCACACAAAGTCACCAATATAACCCATTCAGCCAACGAGGATTCAACAAAAATGAAATCTGACAACTGGTAGTCCAGATAACATACTTTGTGCACCCCTCTGACAAGTGTGAAATTGGCACATCTCCCATGCCGAAAGCTATGAACACACAATGCCATTTAGAAAGCGGTCAAATGTAACAAATGTTAAATTTGGGATAAGACTTTCTTAGGAAAGTACAGATTCTAGTAATTATTTGGGTTGAGTCCCATCCGGTATTCAAACCCACACTGCCAGAGTGATGCACCTACATTGTGTAACCCTCAATTATTCCATTATGGTAACAAACAACATGTATCACATCACATCACAACACTTGCTGCCATGATACGGATGAGATGCTACATGAAAACTCTTTCTCTCACTCATTGACTGCAGACATTAGATTTCTGATGGAGTTTTGTTGTTTCATCCCAGCATCGTAGACGAGAGTGGAGCATCCATCTACAGCGTGTCAGATGAGGCCCAGCGAGAGTTACCTGACCTTGACCCAACTCTTAGAGGAGCAGGTGTGTCCCCTGTCCTGGATACAGATTTATATTCATCATATCATAACATGATTATTAGAATTACTGTAGTAAGGTTTATGGTGTAGTGGTATAGCGTCTGTCTGGAGAGAGCAAGGTGTGGGGTTTGATCCCCGGTCGCGTCAGGCCAAAAGATGTTTAAAGATGGTACTTGTTGTTACCCTGCCATGCGCTGGGCACTAAGGGGCTAAAACAAGAACTGGTCGGCTCGGAATCAGTATACTGTGTCTGAGTGCGGTTTTCATGTTAAATTGCGGCATGGTATCTTAGTGGGCTAGCACTATAAATCAGCATCAGTCCAGACCAGTGCATGTTGCTATGTAAGTGCTTTAATGGTGGGGCAACGTTAAACCCCTTTTCACGTCTCCCCACCTGTAGTAAGGTTTGATCGTGTTAAAGGCAGATGCCTGCACTGATCCAGTTGGGATGCACGCCCACTTTTTTTGTGTGTATATGACAACATGATAGTTTCTTAAACAACTTTTTCCAGTGATGGGAATAAAAAGAGCAAATCTCATTAAAATCAGATCTTAGTTCTCGCTACCGCTAAACAAAGATCTGAGGACATCCCATTAAGGGTCACGTCAGAACGACCTTTCGCGAATTTTTACCGACCAATGAAATGACTGACAAGAAATCGACATTAGCCAATCAGAAGGCAGCTTTCTTGAGCTTTACAACACAAGTTTCAAACTGGTGACTATGCTTCGAAACATATTTTGACGTATTCTCGATTAAAAAAATTAAAACTGATTAAAAGAATATTCTGGAATGGCTTATAGATGGCGTAGATTGCATGGATATAATCATAAAACCCGTAACTGTCGTTCGGAATACCCCGTGTTAAATATTTCGTGGTTGCATGATTAGAAAACACATTCCGACTGTCACTTTCATAATCTGATAAGTGATGCTCTGATTGATTGGATGAAAGGTCATTCTGACGTGACCCTTAATGGGATGTCCTCAGATCTTTGTTTAGCGATAGCGAGAACAAAGATCTGATTTTAATGAGACTGAAAAGGAACACACAACAGATTTTGTTGGGTGCAGGGTATTCATTGCCATGTACCATTTGGACATTTAATAGACTATTCCCGATTTTGAGCTATTTTGCAATTCATCGTTTGCATTTTGAGCAAAACGGACTGTAGATGTTAACTGGCTCTCAGCCATGTCACTTGGGTATTATATGGAACCCCATTTGTCAGTGTCATGGATCATCTTCCGCGATGACTCCTCTTGTGTCTGTATATGTAGGAATCTATGGCAGATCTCTAGGGGGTGGCAAATTAGTCAAATTTGAGAGAGAAATTCTTTTGTCATGTGACGTCTTGGGTGAGATGATGTCATATTCATTCTTGCTCTCAAGTCATGTTGACGCGTTGTCAGTGAGGGATGCTGACCTTTTTATCATGGGCTTCATCCTTTGTTTGCCCATTACAGTACGAAGCATCAGTTCCTTTAATAGAATTAGCTGATATTTATACAAATGTATATTCTCTATTGTCCATTATGATTTGTCTCAAGGTCAAAGTAAGATCTGCCATAGCTGGGAAACATGCCCCAGTTGAAAGCATCCCCCTGACAGGTGTAGGCTGTACCACTGATCTTACAAATACATAGGATACGGTCAGGTAGCCTAGTGGTTAAAGCGTTTGCTCATCACGCCGAAGACCCAGGTTCGATTCCAACATGGGTACAATGTGTGAAGCCCATTTCTGGTGTCCCTCGCAGTGATATTGCTGGAAAATTGCTAAAAGCAGTGTAAAACCATACTCACTTACTCGTGGCTGTGCTTTACATGTGGTTGTATACTGAATAAGTGACACTTTGGGTTTCCTGTTTCCAGTTTCCATAGCAAGACGACTGCAAGATCCCCTGGCAGAGTTGGTCAAAATTGAACCCAAACATATTGGTGTGGGCATGTATCAGGTGAGCTTTTTACACTTACCTGGTAAATGTATTCCTCATCTATAATCTCTGGGATGTATCTGTGAGCTATGTCCACCTCATCTGCAGGCTCTGGGATGTATCAGGTGAGCTATGTACACTTGTCTGTGTGGTAAATGTGCACCTCATCTATAGTCTCTGGGTTGTATCAGGTGAGCTATGTCCACCTCATCTGTAGGCTCTGGGATGTATCAGGTGAGCTATGTACACTTCTCTATGTGGTAAATGTCCACCTCATCTGTAGGCTCTGGGATGTATCAGGTGAGCTATGTCCACCTCATCTGTAGGCTCTGAGATGTATCAGGTGAGCTATGTACACTTCTCTGTGTGGTAAATGTCCACCTCATCTGTAGGCTCTGGGATGTATCAGGTGAGCTATGTCCACCTCATCTGTAGGCTCTTGGATGTATCAGGTGAGCTATGTACACTTGTCTGTGTGGTAAATGGGCACCTTATCTGTAGGCTCTGGGATGTATCAGGTGAGCTAGGTCCACCTCATCTGCAGGCTCTGGGATGTATCAGGTGAGCTATGTCCACCTTATCTGCAGGCTCTGTGATGTATCAGGTGAGCTATGTACACTTCTCTGTGTGGTAAATGTCCACCTCATCTGTAGGCTCTGGGATGTATCAGGTGAGCTATGTCCACCTCATCTGCAGGCTCTGGGATGTATCAGGTGAGCTATGTACATTTCTCTGTGTGGTAAATGTCCACCCTATCTGCAGGCTCTGGGATGTATCAGGTGAGCTATGTACACTTGTCTGTGTGGTAAATAGGCACCTTATCTGTAGGCTCTGGGATGTATCAGGTGAGCTATGTCCACCTCATCTGCAGGCTCTGGGATGTATCAGGTGAGCTATGTACACTTGTCTGTGTGGTAAATGTGCACCTCATATGTAGGCTCTGGGATGTATCAGGTGAGCTATGTCCACCTCATCTGCAGGCTCTGGGATGTATCAGGTGAGCTATGTACATGTACCTGCTCATATGAATGTTCTCATCTGTAGGCTATGTAGACACTACCCATGGGTACACTTAACATCTGATCCTTAGGCCTGTGACAAAAAAATCAGAGGGACTTTGCTGCAATTTAATGTTCATTGAATTCTGCAACTGAAACCATCTCCTTGTGTTAGAGCACCATCTTCCTACTTTGTATATTGTAATGTGGGAGATTCTGGCTATAAAACAACATACTTTGCATGATGTGGTCCGCAGCATGACATCGCAGAGAGCAAGTTGAAGACAGCTCTAGATTCGGTGGTGGAGGAGTGTGTCAGCTTCGTCGGCGTGGACATCAACACTGGCAGCGAGTGTCTGCTCAGGTCAGTGTGTACCTTCATTGCCATTACACCAGGTATCAACCTCACAACAGACTTGTCCATGGATATTGATGATTGATGGATGATGATACACATCATTATCTGCTTGGACACTAACTTCTGTATCTTCGAAATCCGTTTCCCTCATCAGTTCTTGTTCTGCTTGACAGTCAGATGGACAATTCATCTTCATGCAGTGTTTTCAGTTGATTATTATCCCCTGGTTATTATACCTCTGACCTCAAAGGACGGGGGTATGTTGGTATACCAAGGAATTCTGTCCGTCCGTCTTTCCGAGGAGTGGGGCCCAGGTGGCCCAGGTGGCCCAGTCGTCTAAGGCGCCGCAATTCGCTGTGCACAGTTGCGTCCCTTGGGCACGCCAGAAACCTATGATTGTGGGTTCGAGTCCCGGTTCACCCCGATTATGTTTCTAGGTTTGTCAGCACCATACCTGTGCTCGTGGGTTTCACCAAAGTGGTAAATGTCTGAGACCTGCATGACTTCGGGCTTTCCTCCCACATTAGGCTGACACACCGTGATATGACTGGAATACTGTTAAAAGCGGTGTTAAACACAACTCACTCACTCACTCATTCCTTCCTAGGACATTTTTTGTGTGACCTGTAACTGGAAAACTACTGCATGGATTCTTTTCAAAGGGAACCATTTTCTAATAGAAGAAGTGCAAAGTTTAATTTTGATATGTGTATTTTCTGAAAAAAATATGTTTTTCATGTTGTGATATTTTTTTTACTTCAACATTTGTGCGACCTATAACTTAGAAACTATTTCATTGGTTCTTTTCAAATTGGGGGTACAGTTTCTATACTACCTGGTAATAGGAGAGAGGTGCAGTGCAAAGTTTGATTTTGTTAAGTGGATTTTCTAAGAAAATATTGCTTTTCTGATGTTTTGAACTTAGAAATATGTTGGAGTCGAAGTCAGGTCATTAGTGAGCCCTGCTCACTTTTTGTCTTGTTGTGGGTAATTTTTCCCTTTGGAGTGTATGATGTCTATCACCGGTCTGCCTGGCCCAGACTTATATTTACAGGTGTAAATCAGGTGGAAAACAACATTCACTCCAAGAGCAGATCCAGCATTTTAGAAATGGAGGGATCCAAAATATCAAAATCCTCTCTCAAAAGGGTGGGGTCGGGACCCCCTGGATCTGCCCTTTAGATCCGCCTTTGCACTCACTCACTCACTCAGTTGTCACTTCTCAAGACTGGATACTATTTTCCCATGATGTCACTTGAATGGGAGTTGTCAGGACTTCAGCACAAGCACCAGACAGTGACACACGCCATGTTACACAGGTGTATGTGTGTGTGTTTCAGGAGGATTGCAGGGCTGAATGCAACCAAGGCAAAGAAGATCCTGGAGTGGCGGGAAAAGAATGGGGCGTTTGCCAGTCGGGAACAGCTGCTGGGCATCAAGGGGCTGGGTCAGAAGGGGTACGAGCAGTGCGCTGGCTTCATCCGAGTGCTGCACGACTTCAGTATGCAGGGGGAGAGGTACGAGGGGTGTTTAATAAGTTTTGCAACTTCAATATAAGACCAAGATGCAGAATATCTTTTGCACTTTTAATTTTCAATATAATCTCCAATATAATCTCCATTCACCTCAATAGACCTATTCCATTTGTCCTTTAAGCTTTTAATACCACTTTTTTAGAAATCCGCAGATTGGCCCTCTAACCACGCCTCTGTGGCAGCCCTTATGTCCTCGTCATCCTGGAAGCGTCTTCCATGTAGGGCAGATTTCATTTGCCGGAACATGATATAGTCACTGGGGGCTAAGTCTGGGCTGTAGGGTGGGTGATTTAACTGAGAACATTAAGAACATTAAATATCATTATTTGGGAGATTTTTTCCAATTTCAATGGAAAACAAGTAACTAACAATTCTGTTTACACACCTTAAGGAAAGAAGTGGGAGTACAACAGGTATGCATGATATAGGATTTATACACCATTTACTTGATACGACGTATTATATCCAGGCCAGACGAGGATGCTGCAGTCGAAGCACCAGGCCCATCAGGCAAAGGGAGAAAGAGGAAAGCTGGCTCAACCAAAGTGTCTGCCAAAAAGAAGAAATCAGAAATAGACTGTACCCCCAATCCACTAGATATGACATCCATCCATCCTGAGTCCTATCACATAGCAACAAGGTGAGTCAGTGATATATCCACAACACATTATACATGAGGTCACATTAGCTTTACTTATATACTTAACCTGTGGTGTTTAATGGTTAGAATAGGTCCCAGGAACCTATGCTGGTTGTAAGAGGCGACCAAATGGATCGGGTGGTCAGACTTGGAGACTTGGTTCGTTGCGAGTCATTGTACCCAAACAGAGTTGATCATTGCTCACAATATCGTCCACTGGATTTTCTGGTCCAGACACAATTTTTTATGGGCTGACGTCATTCAAGTGGAATATTGCTGAGTGTGGTGTTATATAATATCCTGGATGATCAAGGATGGTTATGTAATGTCGGGACTGTTTCAGACTAATGACAGACACTGGAGTTGATCCCAAGAATGTTGGGCAGGAAGAGTTTTGTGAGGAAATAAGACGATTCAGCAAACACAAAGGTGAGGGTAGCTCTTTAGATATATTTCCAATAATCATGTGTTCATAGATCATGTGACTCTCAAAATGATTGGTCGGTTTTGATTGGCCAACTGAAGTAATATCGTGTCTTACTGCATCATTAATTACAGTGTGATATGTCATTTATTGTTTATGATGTCACAAACTGATTCTGTTGTCATCAGAACAACAGACTGGCTCCAGTGATTTGGGGTTGTTTTTGGGACATTTCGATGGATTTTCATCAATTGTAGACAAAAGTGGTCCGGGAGTTTTGTCCCTTGGGCACACCAGAAATCTATGATTGAGGGTCCAAATCCTGGTTTGCCCTGATTATGTTTCTAGATTTGTCAGCACCATACCTTTGCTCGTGGGTCTCACCAAAGTGGTAAATGTCTGAGACCTGCATCACTTCATGCTTGCCTCCCACATTGACCTGACATAACTGGAATACTGTTCACAACAGCGTTAAACCCAACTCACTTCATTTACTTTCTTTAAATGATGAGGAGAAATGTCTAGCTTTACCTGCTTGAAACTTTGCATTAAGTATAACCTGTCCCGAGTGAATAAGTATTGCAAGGCTCTGTCTATTCTCTAACTATTGTCTACAGAGATTCATGAGGTCCAGGGTTTGGATTTGCTTGTTTCCATGACAAAGAGTTATTGCTTCTCCTGTGTCTGTGGTCCAAGGTTGGTGTTTAATGTTTGTATTGCCAGGTGTTGAGGAGCTAGCCAGGACGTACAACACAGGAGCTCCCACCATCACCCTCATCACTGATGCTCTCAGTCAGTCACTGACCTACGACATCCGCGACGGTAAGTGTGAAACACTCCCAACTTGACACTAGCAAACAACCCCAATTCAAAGATAAACTTCAGAAATGTAGAAATTTCTCATCATTATTTAGGCAATTACTGAAAAGTGTTTTCCTTATTTATAGCATTTACATGATATCAACCATAATGTACTGGTCTTGTCCACAGTCATTCTTATGGGTGTTCCATGCTTGTGATGTTCTGAATCTCCCTTGTTATTCGAAGAGACAATTTGATGCTATATGAAGTGTGAGTGAGTGAGTATGGTTTTACGCCGCTTTTAGCAATATTCCAGCAATATCACAGCGGGGGACACCAGAAATGGGCTTCACACATTGTACCCATGTTGGAATCAAACCTGGGTCTTCGACATGACAAGCGAACGCTTTAACCAGTAGGCTACCTGACCGCCCCGCTATATGAAGAGATTGTTAGTCCAGATGAGTATGCATGGTACCTGTATTAATGGCTTGAGGATTATTTCTCAGATGTGGCCCAGCTGTTTGAATTTGCTAATCATCCTTTCGAGATTTGCTGCCTGATGTTAGCTCACCTGGTCCATATTCCTGTAAATAATTTCCAAATCATTTGATGTCATTGGGATTTGGGATTTACATAAATACTGAACAGCATTAATTTTTTCTTCACTGAACTTAAGGTATCCAATGGCAGTGATCCAAAAGCCCATCTCAATTTCCAAATTGCACAAGACCGGGGAATATGTCATTTCCTGATGATGTTTTTAGTTCATGTTTGACCTGGTGTCCTGAATTTGGTTCTAGAATATGGAGTAGGCCAGGTTGGCTTTCCTGATTTTTATTCAACAGTTTACCTATAATTACATGTAGAAGTGGGAAGAATAATTGACCCAGGTAGACATGTGTCTTCATTCTGTTCCAGAGTATGATAAACCGCTATTCAAGAAGGGTGTGATTGCAATGGAGGACCTCAAAGCTAAACAAACACTGACAGGCAGAGTGACAAATGTGACTCATTTCGGGGCATTTGTGGATGTAGGGGTGGGTCATAATGGACTGATCCACACAAGTCAGATGAGACAGGGCCTGGAGGGGAGACAGGGTGTGCAGCTTGGAGATAACGTGAACGTGGAAGTCATCAATGTCGACCTCCAGAAGAAGAGACTTGGCTTGAAACTACTGGGTTTTACCAAGAAGTGATGTGATAATTATGTTGTCTTTGATTGATACATGAAGATGTACAAATCGTTACCAAGTGTTTGTTTGTTTGTTTGGTTGTTGTTTAACGCCGCACTCAGCAATATTACAGCTATATCGCGCACTCAGCAATATTACAGCTATATGACGGTGGTCTGTAAGTAATTGAGTCTGGACCAGACAATCCAGTGATTGACATCAAGAGCAGTTGGGATATGATGACATGCATCAACCAAGTCGCCGACCCTGACCAGCAAGCATGGGTTGCTGAAGACCAGGATCTTCACGGGTCGAATCATTAGTGAGTGAGTAGGTGCAATGGACAAAAATATATACGTTTTCACTGCTCATTTTCACTACTCATTTTCACTAGTAATTAGTGTTTGGTGTAACATATATTAAAGAATACATTTAAGGTAAGAATCAATCATTTTTACTTTGTGTGCAATTGTGATCAATACTTGCATCGAAAAGTAAAGAATCACGATCCACTACAAGTGGATACAATAATGAATATACAATGAGGGTACTTGGCTTGTCTGGTCTCACCTGTCTGATGAAGTTGCAGGTACAAGTGGACAAGTCATCTTTATCAGTTCACAAGATAAGAAAAATTATGTCTTTATTATGTAGTCAAACACTGTTGTGTCAAACATTGATATGTCGAATTTACGTTTGTCTCGAAGTAAAAGCTTGGTCCCTGCATATTCCTTCTTTGTTCATCATTTTTAACCTCTGATGTGTCGAAGTTACGGTTGTCAATTTCAAGTCCCAAACGTGTACTTTCAGCACAAATTTACAAGACGATCTCGGCACGACTCGTCGGTCGTCACAGCTCAGTTAACAAGGCTGTACTTATTTGTTGACCTACTTTTGAACACCATGTGTTGAGGCATACAAAACGTAGATCCGTCAAAAAGTGTTACACTGTGTGAAATTTTGATTTCGAAATAAACAAAGCTTTTCTTTCAACATATACAAGCATTCCCTTGACATATTGTACACGTTTGTAAGGTGAAATCACCTGATATGAGATAAAATGGTGTTTTCTTTAGATACAGTTACAAGCCTTGGTATGAAGGAGTACCAGTATGTTTCATGTATTCATACCATTCAATAAAAATGAATCAGTATTCATGTGGTTCATGTTTTATAGGGAGGCACGGTGGCCCAGTCGTCCAAGGCGCCGCAATTCCCTGTGCAGAGTTGCGTCCCTTGGGCACGCCAGAAACCTATGATTGTGGGTTCGAATCCGAGTTCGACCCAATTATGTTTCTAGGTTTGTCAGCACCATACCCGTGCTCGTGGGTTTCACCAAAGTGGTTAACGTTTGAGACCTGCATCACTTCGGGCTTTCCTCCCACATTAAGCTGACACGCCGTGATATAACTGGAATACTGTTAAAAAGCGGCGTTAAACACAACTCACTCACTCACTCACTTATGTTTTATATGTCCTCACCAATATTTCTTTGGCAAAGTGAGGACGGTCTTTTACTTATTTTAACAGACCAAGGATCATACATAATCTTGGCAAATCTAGGATCAGCAGATCCTGGCAAGCCTTGGGGACGCAAATCTGCAGATGGCTTTTGACTCACTGTACTTTGTAATGAATTCCTGAAATTATTACATCTTCATTGACCATCAATGTCTCTCAAGACACGACACAGTATTCACAGTTCAATACACCATGCCATATTGAAAATATATTTTCCCCCATTACACATTCATATCACAGCCATTTATTTATATACTCACTGACAAAAGAAACATGAATACCATATAATATGTCATCTTCCCGAAGCAAGAGAGTAAACTGACTTTAAAAGTCCAGTTTCCACCCTTGCCAAACTAGGCTAGAATTACTGGGCTCGATCATAGCGCCACCAGTGGCTATTAACAGTTATGTCCCCTCTAAGCCTCTCCTATGGACCAATGAGATTCCACCTCTCGTATCACTTGCGTTTGCTTCATCAAAAATGGTGGCGCCCAGTCAGGACTATCTGATCGATAATCAAGATCTATATTGTGATAAAACGGGTCTTACATCGCGATATACATCAAATCACGTGAGCACCTTGATTAAAAACATGAAAAGATTTGGAAAATATCTGTTGACAACAAGTTGGCGGTGCACATGCTTTGCAAATCCTGCAATCGACCGAAATATGCACAACAGTTTACAAAACCGGATTTCGATTTCGGTGCGCGATTTTGATTGGACTATGCATAGACTCGTTAGTCCAGCGGAAATGTAACTCCATAATACCAGCCTAGTTCAGCAAGGGTGGAAACTGGACTTTTATAGTCAGTTTACTCACTTGCCTCGGGAAGATGCATATATGTTGGTTAAAATATGAAGAATTGCGCATATTCAACATGAAGATCCGGGGTTAGAATAGGTCTTCCGCAACCCAAGCTTGCTGTTAAAGGCATCTGTTTGTTCTGAGAAGCGACTAATGGGATCGGGTGGTCAGGCTCGCTGACTTGGTTGATGCATGTCATTGTATCCTAATTGTGTGGATCGATGCTCATGATGTCGATCACTGGATTGTCTGGTCCAGACTCGATTATTTACAGACCGCCATCATATAGCTGGAATATTACTGGGTGAGGCGTTAAACAACAAACAAACAAAAATCATATTCAACAGATATTAGATTGGTTTGATGCACAAACAAACATAAGTTTGGAAATCATGTGCAGCAAATAGTGATAAGAATAGGGACACTCTTTGGTAACACTTGACTGATTGTTAGTTTTGTCATTAATAAGTACACATTGGAAACATCTCTTCTTCATGTACATACCTCTGTTTGAGTTTCTATGGTTTGTATTTCTTTGGCAGTGAGTATAATTTATCTATATAATTTAATGAACGTGCAGTTGTGTAGAAGTCTTACTTGTATTGCACATTCTTTTCCCTTGCAAAAAACTCAATTATCTCCGTAGTCTTTGCTGCCACAAGCATGATACAAAGTCAAGTTGAAGGGGGATAACTCTAAAGTAACAAACCATGGAAGGCAAAATTAAAGTAAAATATGAAACTAAATATTTCATCAAAAACTATTTTGTAATACAAAATATTAGTTTATTTACAAAACTAATAATCCATACACATTTCACAGTACTCTCAACAGTACCTAGTAAGTCTCAATGTCCAAAAACAACTGCATCTCTTCAGTCATTTCAAATGGGACGAGAGTAAAATAGAAAGGTACACGATATGAAAACATTCATAGGACAAAATCAACACAGGCAGATACATCCTTGCTTCATACAGGAAACTATCTATTCATGCAGCATTATGACTTCAGTCACCAGGAAACAATAAACTGGTGATTATGTAAAATGTCAAAGTTTTCTTTCTTCCTCAATTAACATGGATCTGCATCATGATCTTTTCAACTTTTTCATGAATCTTGATATGTTGACTTGCAAAGCCGGCCACAAAAGTGAAATGTTTTTCTTGTACCATTCCCTGCAAAAACATTTTGTCTGTAAAAATATAACTGATCACAGAATAGATACATGCACATAGCTATACAAAAGACAGACAACTAACAAGATTGTTATATTTTGACTATTTGAAAAACTATGCTGAAACACTTTGAAAAGGCATAGTTGATTCTGACTCTTCATAAGTAACAAGTGACTGGAAGCTTATGTGCAGGTATGGCAACATGAATGAGGATTCAAATTTGGAAAACATTATTGCAATGTTGCAACAGTCCAAATGTTATCTGTAAGTGGCAATGTTGATGATGTAGTATCAGTGAAGACAAGCCTTGTTGGATGGTTTCTTAACTGTTGGAAAGCAACATTTCAGTCAGATAGTTGACATGCTTGATAAAGGTACGAGCATGATTGGCTCGATTTAAGAAACTTGATTTATCTTACACAGGTGCAGGTTAACATGGAAAGCTAGTTGCACCAGACAAAACCAGGTTGCACGCAGGTCCCATACATTTATCAAAGTTGAATCATAGATGTATTTACTAGTCTAAGTAAGTACAACCTCAGACCTCTGATGCCTGTGTCATGTGTCATACACAACACAGGGATCAGTGAGTGAGTGAGTGGGGTTTTACGCTGCTTTAAGCAATATTCCAGCAATATCACAGCGGGGGACACCAGAAATGGGCTTCACACATTGTACCAATGTCGGGAATCGAACCCAGGTCTTCTGCGTGAAGAGCGAACGCTTTAACCACTGGGCTACCCGACCGCCCTTCACAGGGATCAGTGACACAGTATTGTAATAAAGCTTACTCAATGTTTTCACAGATTGATGTTGATTGGACAAGTAAGGGTAAGTCAGACAAAAAAAATGAATTCATGTTTCCATGCAATTGGTGCATGTAGACAGCTAATATTTTGCATATATCAGCGCTAAAAGAACCCTGCTTCTGCACTGAAACAATTAAGAATGTGAAATCCATTTCATTTCATTTGCAGAATTTTTTAATTTTAGTTTCATTCATAGATAATTAAACCTTGTACCTCAACTTGACAGATTGTTTCAGATGATGAAACTTAAACGTTCTAAGCACAATCCTTACTTGCACTACTAATACCACTCTGCTTGTCTCGATCTACTGATAGCTTGATACTTCTATAACTTCAGTGGTCCTAGGGGTCTTTAGACAATGGCAGTTAAAATTGTGTTCTTGCTTCTTCGAACCTTTTCAAAACTTACTGGGGATGGAGGATTTCATGAACTATTTTATATCTGTGGTACGTAACAATTTAATGTCAGTCATGACTTATGTACCACATGACCATTTGGGGCTTTTAGCAATATTCCAGCCATATCATGGCTGGGGACACTAGAAATGGGCTTCAAACATTGTATCCATTTCAGGAATTGAACCCAGCTTTTCGTTGTGACGAGCAAATGCTTTAACAACTAGGCTACGCCACGCCCTGTGGGCAGGTCATTAGAAACAGGACATTATATTTCAACAAGCCTTAAGAGGTCTCCAGTATATTTGACTTAAAGGACTGCTTACTTGTTGTACCAAATGTGACTCTTATAGTTCTCATTAAGGAAGCGTTTGTAGAAGACTGACATCTCATCAGCTGACAGCGTCTGAGGGGGATCACCTTCCCCTTTAAACGAAGCTCTTTTATCAGCTAATGTTGATTGCACATACTTCTTCTTTTTCTGAAAAACAGAGGGATGAAATTGATGCCTTCACGATGTAAATATCACAAGACAGCTTGCATTTTAGGATACAACATAAACATGATAAAGAAATTTCAAACCTTACTACTCATTAAAATCACACATTACACCTGATTCTGTTTGCAAACAGTTTTTAAAGTACATGAACAGTGTATCAAAAACTGCAAAAACACTTCCTGTTATCACATGGTTGTGTTTCAGAAAATATTTATGATTTATAGAGTAGTATAGGTAATGATGGTTCTGCCGCAACTCCACTGGAGCTGGATTTATATACCTATACTGCTACTACAGATGGAATTTTTTATGCCAAAATGATGATGCGATTTAATGATAGTCATAAGATTAAGTTAAATTGGCTCTAGCTCACCAATACCTGGGGCCAATCATTGCTTTAGATGAGCCTAAATGGTAATAAAAATATTCTTCATTATTTTTATCGATAAAGCGATATTCAACATTTTTATTAAGTTCTTCGTTCATTTTACTAGGAGACCAGACTATATAACTACACTCTTTTTGTAAATTGATAAGAAACAATTGATAACCGTATTTGGTTGGTTTGACATCACTGATATAATAAAAACCTTGTGGTAATTCTTTCCATTGAATAGCTTTCTCCATTATTATATATTTATGTTAGCATTTGTCTAAATGTAATCACACGATAGTAAACAATCTATTTTTAATCTCCAACCAGTTCTTTGGTTTTGGCACGGAATAATTGACGCGCTTGTTGCCTCCCCTCTTCTATGAACTTTTTTTTCTCGTCTTCGCTAATAACACTGGTCTTACGAGATTTTGATCGAATCTCCTGCTTCATTTTATTGTATTTGTTGAGCTCCGACAGCACTAAACGAAACTCATCCTCGGATATCTTACAATCAGCCATTGCTGTCGAAATATGATCCTCAATGCTGTTCAACTTTGCTTCGGCGAGTATCCGAATACTATCGTGTTTTAATGCTTTCTTTTGTAACCTACGAGAAATGAATTTTATCGCTATTCCTGCCAGTCCCGAGACTCCAGCGGTTATTTCCATGCCGAGCACGATAGGAGCGGCGATTATAGTTGATAGTAAACCGATACCCGCTACACCGAGTCCCATGCCAGATACTACAAGAGCGATGTCAACTCCGTCCAGAGCATTCACAGCTCTGCGATACTTTTTATACAATCCAAGTCTCAACTCCCTCTCCTTCACTATTCGATGTTTTATGTCGCTTATTTGATGTAATCGAAATCCATCAACGGTATCCATCTTTTCAAATGCTTCATTGAGCGCCGGATATAAACTCATAGTGTATATAACGATCATATAATAGTCTTCAATTGGTCTTGCTTAAATGTTTTGAGACTATACATCAACCTTATCAAATGTATATTATACGGCAAGAATATCTTAGAAAGAGAAATACTGTCACTTTTAATAATTTGGACCCCCTCGAGGGTTGCAACGGGCGATGCTCCGATATGAATAATACTGCAACGTTGACGCTCGTGTTTCTTGAGCCATTTAATCGATAGACCTGGTAATATATCGAAGGCATCTTCCGGTGCATCTCCGAACAAGACTTCAATAATAAGCGTAGAAATATTAGGTATTGCACTCAGGTTAACTTTAATATCTTCGAATTCAGTAACCAAATTTAAACTAATGTTTTTTAAGGACGGACGACTATATAACATATGACCTGGGTCATCTGGCAGGGGAGTGACCAACACACTTTTTCGTTTTGATGGGATATAAGCCGCGAGTACGATGCCACTATTTATTATCTTAGTTAAATTATGTCCCTTACCCATCATCACATAAGGTGGGGTAATGACGATATTCAGTAGCCACTCGATGTTTGCTTCAACCATAGTCCATTTATTATCGTCGTTGCGAGTAATATTGTACGAAGTGTTTTTAAGGAGTCTACTAACATCAACATCGCTTAAATCTCCTAGATTACCCGTGAATGTGACTTCTTTCCGATTGTATACATTATCGTGTAAGTGTAAAGCGTATAACTTACCATTGGTACCGGGTTTACCGAATCCTTCTGTGTCTCCGAGATCGGAAAGCGCAATTGTATTACATTGTCTTACTGTTCCAGGGCCTGATGCATCAACCATTATTTTTAATATGGAGTGTTACACTTAAGTATCCTATATGTACTGGTTGGTGTTTTACATCTAATACAGAAATTTTAAGGTCTGAAATAATACCCCGCTTCAATTTTTTATATTGTAATGTCGAGAATGATTCCGTTCTACCGCTATTATATTTTTCATTTTTCACTGGAACACTTCTGAGAAGAGATGAAGGACTTTCTAGTTGAATATTATCCGTTGTGCTTATTTGATCAAGATGAATGAACAACTCTTTATAGGGAACTAAATCGGGCAATGTATTTCCATGTTGTGTTTCGTTAGAACTTATAATTTTAAGCTCAAATCCAAGTGTAATTCCTAAGTATGGGATAAGAATTACACCATTTTCTCCAGTGTCGATTTTCAGCATCCCATTCGATTCATTTTGTGAGAGACTAATTCCATTAGGCTTAAAAATTTCATTATTGAGTGAGCATACGCTGTAATACCCATCAGGTATAGTAATGTATTTGTCAGGAGCATCTTCATCTAATATATGTATCCTATTATTAATTTTCGCAGCACTTATATTGGTCCACAGTGGGTAATACGTTACATCGCATAGTGCGACTTCGAGTTGTCCATCCGAGTTATCGATAGTACGAAGCAGTTGAATAGACTGACCATTTGTTATTCCCAGGAGTGTAACATACATATCAAATATACAATGATACTATATCATAACTTAAATATGGAATCAACCATTATTTATAATATGGAGCGTTACACTTAAGTATCCTATATGTACAGGTTGATGTTTTACATCTAATACAGAAATTTTGAGGTCTGAAATAATACCACGCTTTAATTTTTTATATTGTAATGTTGAGAAAGATTCCGTTCTACCACTATTATATTTTTCATCTTTAACTGGAACACATCTGAGTAGAGTTGAAGGACTTTCTTGTTGAATATTATCCGTTGTACTGATCTGATCAAGATGGATGCACAACTCTTTATAGGGAACTAAATCGGGTAATGCATATACAGTCACTGTTTTTTTAGGTGGTAATACTACTGACTGTCCAAATCCAAGTGTAATTGCTAAGTTCTCGTCAATAATTATACCTGTTTTTCCAGTGTATATTTTCACTGTCCCATTCGACTCATTTTGTGTGATACTCATTCCATTAGACTTAAAATTTTCATCATTGAGTGAGCATACGCTGTAATACCCATCAGGTATAATAATGAGTTTTTCACTACCCCTGTTTTCACCTGGTATAATCATCTTATTATTCCTTTTTGCAGCACTTATATTGGTCCACAGCAGGTATTACGTTACGTCACAGATAGCGACTTCAAGCTGTCCATCCGAGTTATCGATAGTATGAAGCAGTTCAATAGACTGACCATTTGTTATTCCAGGTAGTGTAACATACATATTAAATATACAATGATACTATATCATAACTTAAATATGAAATCGAGATACATTACTAATCAATCGATTATAGTAACTGCCTCTGGTGCTGAATTTTTCGTTAAATTCCCCGATATCTTTGAAAAGTACAGGGTCACGGCAACTAGCGATAAAATGGTGCACGATTGGTTTCACAATCCGATGCAATTTTGGCAGAATCAGTTAAACTTTGCCATATGGTGTGCCACAACGGGATGTAGCGTATCTGTTAATGCCCCAGGATTTATGCTAAATAAGTCTGTTTTATTATTTCACGTGTATTATCAGATTAGACGTATACTTAAAGAAATTAGTGCTCCATTACCGCAGGATCGAGCGTGGAATTCCACAAATAATAATTATGATAGGTCCGCGTATGAGCGTATTTGTCAGGAATTTAATGTTTCTACGAGTAAAGATTGGCGTATTAAAGGAGCAAACCATGGTCTAGGTGTTCCGTACAGCGGACAAAGAACTGTTAAAGAAGTCAGCGATGATTTAGTTAAAAAAACTCATCAACCATTCGATCCATTTAAATTCTTACAGAAAGACAATCTTTTTGTAAGATTGCATAATCTTAATCATGGCTGGGAACTTTCGAGTAACGATTGGAGAGGTTCCCTTATGAGTTTTAAGGGTGGTTTGGCTTATATTGTTACAAAATTTATACAAATGAACGATACCGCAAACGCTTGGAATGAATTTCTTAATGATAAAACGGAAAATAATTTTACTAACCCAGGATTTGTAAGATTTAATGAATCGATAAGAACTTATGTATGGGCAATTCTCGGTGCACAATCGCAAACACGAACATCCATTATCGGTACTGGGACGGCGCTCGATGCACAAAAACAGTTTGTCGCAAACGTGGAGGACGCCATTAATTCACCAGTTGACATACCATCGTCTATAAAGCGTTTTCAAGATGCATTACAGTACGCTCAATCCAAAGTGGACTTCGTTTATGCGCCGGGACTATACATGTCCCCGAGTAATATGGAACTTAAGATCGGTCAAGTGATAGGTTATAATAATAAAATTGTTATCGCTACCGATAAACAAAAACCAGGTATAAATTCAGATATTAACGTCGAATTAATAACGCAAACGATCACGGGCGAAAAGGGAATAGTCAAGCCACAAACACCAACTATCGATCAACCATCTACTAATGCTCAAGTACCACCGCATATTGAGGCTAAAAATCAACAACATATCGATGAAAAAACAGCGCTTGTAGTGGGTGGAGTCTCGGTTGGTTTACTCATGATTTGGTTAGCGAACTGATTTGGTGGTTAAATAGTTCTTAGCGAACACGTACAACAGCCCTGCAATTGCTACGATCAACCCCCACAAGTTTTGACTAAGCCAAGTGGTGGTCTTAGCTAATAAATTCAATAGCCAGGAAACTATACTCCCTATTATACCGGGAAGTGCAGCCGCGGCTTTCTCAGCGAGCTTTCCCAGTGCTGAACCTAATGCTTTTAAATGCTTTTTTATCCACTCTTTAATACCATTTTTATCGCTAGGCGGTGTACCTCCACCTGTACTACCACCTGTTAACGAGAGAGTCAAAGTCGATATAATAAATCCCAATGCGGTTAAAATACTGGCAATGGTTATCCCCTGTTCTCTGAACAATGTTTTAATTTTATCGGCCAGTGTAGTGTCATCGTTGAGGACTTGATCGATAGTTTCTCGAATACGACTGATTTGCGAACGAAGTGCCTTTCTATTACTGGAAGCAGCTTCGAGGCGGGCCGATCTTTCGTCTTCTAAGTTACGTAATCTTTCTGCTACGCGGCGTCTACTGAACTCATCGCCCGCCTGTTCGAGTTTTTCTCTTTAGCTATATGCTTGTCGATTTCGGATATCATGGCTGTATTATTGATGAGTTCTCCCCGCATTGTTCGCATTGCCTTGTCAAGACCTCGTAATTCCCTAATACTAAACTCCGAATATGGTGATACACTGACCGTGGAATTATCGTAATAGGTATCTAAGATTTCTCCGAGTCCGTTCGAGGCCACGTTAGAGGCTGCTTCCAAATCATCTGTATTACCGAGTTCAGTACGCACGGTTCGAAGAACCTTAGTAGTCTTCGCGGGAAGTTTTGCTCGTCCGTATTCTACAAAACCTAATTTATCACGAACAAACTCGCGACTATGTTTACCAGCTATAGTAGACAAGGCTAGGGGCTTACGAGTACTATAATGCATAAGATCAATATGCGGAGAGTCACGCACTCGCAATATTCCTTTATCATCTAGCTTAAACTTTGAATAGTCACGACCTATTGGGATAACATAATTTTTATCATCTTTTAAGGCATCGTAATAATCATTGACGGTTGATTGTAAAATTTCATCGTTAAGATTCGTGCCACCAAAGTTGGTTTCATCAGTACCCTCTTCGTTTGGGTTATCAAAGTCATCAAATGTACTTAGATCTAATTCATTATGTTCAAAATTAGCCATTTTTATATTAAACATAGGGTACATAATTTCAATATAAACAATGTCTTCGCAATACGGACGCAAGTTAAACCCACAACGTAGACTTCGAGATCCATTAGGGGTCAAGGCAATTCGTCAGTCTGTAACTATAACTAATAACCCTAGTACCATAGATCAGAATCAAACGCTTCTGGTTCGCTTTCCTAATCTCGGCGCACACGATGTGTTAGTTCCGGGAACTGTCCGACTAGCATTTACGATTAGTTTGACTTCTACAGACGTTAACAGGGAGCCCGTTCAGAACATAGGTCGTGCTATCGTTAAGAAAATTGCCATTAAAATTAGCGGTAATGAGGTTTTGAGTATCGACGATAGCGATGTATACTATTGCTACATGGATCTCTGGAGAACGGATAAAGAGCGGGAAAACTTACAGTACCAAGGTATTTGTAATAAGAACACATTGAGACTGCGCGTGGGTGCTGAAATTGTGTTGATACCAACGAAAAAGATAAGGCCGTTGCCGACGCATTAGGTAACAGATTCTATGTTCCCCTAGACTTTGAATTACTAGATTCCCACATGCCCTTTTATCAAGCATCCCTAGGCGATAGGTTAGAATACGAACTCACTTTTAATGACTACGGTAGAGTAATCAGATCTGCTAATGATGATGCTAGCTATTCTATTGACAATATATCGCTGGAGTACGATATGATAACGGATCCCGAATTAGCCAGACAAATTCGTAACCAGTATACCGGAAGTTTAGCCATTTTGTACGATCGCGTGCTGCGACACCGAAAGATCACGAGGGACAAAAAAGATACAATGTGGAATATCAATCTAAACGTCCCCACGAGGTCGCTGAAGGGTATTTTAATGTTGTTCGAGGACCCCTCCGATGCGTTTAAAAGAAATACCGAGAAGTTCTACAATCCCAAGATTACAAAAGTAGAATTGACTATCGAGGGCGTTCCTAATCAACTATATAGCCAAGGAATGCTAGCGTATCACCAGTGGGATGAGATTAAAAAACTTCCTTCTATAAAACATTCTCCGGAAGTTAACGCGGTCGTGAAAGATCTGTCTCTCGGGAGTGTATCGATGGGTGAATACCTCACCACGAAGTACGCGCTATGGCTCGACATGCGAACAACGGACGATGACCAATTACACGGCAGTGGGAGGAGAATAGAAAATGCTAGCGAGGGTGCCACCATACAGATAACGAAGCTCCAGGAAGCAGCTGGTAAATTAAACATATATTTGTACGTGATTATGGATGCGCAACTTAATATACAGAATGGGAGATTCGTGCAAGCAATCTATTGATAATCTTTTACCTAAAGATCCGCACTGCGCTATCATATGCGGGCAAACGGGCTGCGGAAAAACAGCCTTTATTCTAGATATTTTAGAAAGTCATTATCGGGACGTTTTCGATCATATCATTATTCTGTGCCCGACTATAAGCGTTAATAAAACCTACCTATCGAGAGATTGGGTAATGAATGACGACGGGGTACACAGAGTCGATCCGGGCGATCGTTTACAAGACTGCCTCCGAGTATGTCACGAAAAATACAAAGGAGAATCTACCCTTTTCGTAATAGACGATTGCAGCGCGAATAAAGAACTCACAAAAAAGAAAGATATGCTTTCGTATTTAGCATTCTCCGGTCGGCATACTCAACATAGCGTTTGGGTACTTACTCAAAAATACAACTCTGTCCTGAAAGATCTCAGAGAGCAGACCAAATGGGTAGCACTGTTTCATTGCAAAGATCGAGATTCATTCGAGGAATGTTTACACGAAAATGATGTCATTTATACCAAGGGCGAACGAGATAAAGTCAGAAAAGTGTTAGCGGCAACGAAGCACTGTAAACTCGTATTAAAAACCGATCAACCAGCTGCTTATGCAATTGCTTAGCAAATTGTAGCAAATTGTAGCAACTGCTAAACAAAATTATAGCAAATTGTAACAAAATTATAGCAAAAATGTAGCAAAATGTAGCAAATTGAACATTAGCGGTTAATATTACATAAAATGTGGTTCGAAATCCTCATTCTTTCACAACAGTTCATTATTACGGGTTGTATTGGATATGTCATATTATATTATGTTAGACTTAAATATCTCCTTAGGTATTACATTATGGAATGCGATGAACTCATCGAACAAATGCTCAAAGAATCTGATGCAGATCAACAAGTTACAGATAAATCTTTAGATAAACATAGAGAAAGACTCGCCGCTTTGGTAGCCGGTGGAAAATGTTCCCAATATTTGAGAGAAAATTATACCATCGAAAAAATTGATAACATGACCGACGAAGAGATTAAAAAACTGTACGCTCGTTACGAGTCTAGACTGGGAGCTACCATGACTAAAACGATAGGGTCTTCTATATTACAACTATACACAGCCGTAGCTAGTACGTTTCTCCCCATCCCGGCAGAACATCGCCTGTATTTATGCGAATCTCTAGAGAAAGACCCATTCATCGAACACGCTATAAGCGCAGTGAGCTGTGAGTTTTATCATAGATACGGAATGTTCTTAGCTCCGTTCACCACAGCTTTAATAACGGCTAGGTATTGTCAATTTAAACATACGTGCCCACTTAATAATATAAATGGAGACACAGGTGACACCACAGATTGTGAACGAGGAACAACAGATTGTGGAAACGCAACAACAGATTGCGGAACAACAAGTGAATGAGGATGTGAATGAGAAAACACAACATGTGAATGAGAAAATACTAAAACCCAGAGTTACTAAGAATCCTTTGAAAATAGCTGCAGGAAGAAAGGGAGGGCTGGCGAGGAAAGCAAAATTAATAAATAATTCAAATATTAATCCGATTAAAACATGGGCACTAGTAGGAGTTGCTGGTATAGCGGTTGTATGGTTCTTTTATAAGACCGGAGAAGAGAAATCGTCACCCCCGCCGCAACAACAAGTTCAATTAGAGGTTAGTCCCCATATAATGCTATAAGAAGCATGACTACTCCAGCTACAGACGGTAAAATGTTGGTAAACGCGACGTATCATTCAGCGGTGGTCACCGGCTTGGCCATTGGCTATGCCCGTATGGTTAAAATGATTACTAAAGCCACACCTCCCAAGCTAGATTTTAATGGATATGACATACCAATGATGGTTCTGGATATTGGATTAGCTATGGCAACGAAGGATATGCTCATCAAACAAGGACTTATCCCGGAAGACATAATGAAGTAATTAAACATTTGAATATTTATATTCATATAAAGATTTGAATATTTTATATTATTATACATATGGCATCAATTGCGATGATGGTCGGTGGAGCTATTGTTAATGCTCTAGCTTTTTCGGGGAGTAATTTTTTATTTTCTAGTATGAGAGGTTCGGAGCAGAAAAGACATAATAAAGCTTTAGAACAACTCCAAGCAGCCCAGTCACAATATACACAACAGAGAATGAAGAGATTAGACTTTATTCATGAACAACTGATTAAGGAAGGACATTCAATTCAAACGTTTAAGGATGTCGAATCTGCCATGCACGAATACTTCCTCGTTTATGGGAAAAAACTAGACCCAATACCAAGACCAACAATGAGTCAGTTTTATACACCGTCAGAGGAACAAAAGAACCGAGAGATCACATTTATCATGTTGGGATTGACTTCTGTATTGATTTTCAGCTATACCATGCATAAGTCGGAGTGACAGCTGTGGATATGTATAAGCCATGACCTAGTTTAGAGCGATCTATAAATAGCATAATCAATATCTCGCAGTGTAGCTGTGATTTGCATTTAGACAAATGATATAATAGATGTATATACCATGAATAACTGCAAGTTTACACTAATGGGGAAGACTACCCTTTGTAACCGACGCTGTGTTGATTTTTTTTACTGCGGGATACACAACTATTACATCAGGCGCGGAAACATCAACTATACGTGTTCTGTATGCGGGATAGGGGTCAAAGGTCGTTATTGTTTATGCAAGGAACACGGTGCTGATAGGGTCAGGAACCAGATTATTTATGCTAGGAAGAGAGATTACATCAATGAGAGGAATAGGTTGGGGAGAATATGTATTTAGATATATGAAAACAACCAATTAGACATTTGTCTCATTTTGCATATACCATTCAACCACAATGGTTTTTGTCAGAGAATTAAAAGCTATGGCAAAGCAAAGTGGACTGCGTGGATATTCTCGTATGAGAAAAGCTGAATTGATGGATTTACTCGGTTTGGAATACAACAGACCCGAGACTGTTAGAGAACTCAAAGTTCGAGCGAGAAACGGTGGGCTGAGAGGTTATTCTCGAATGAGAAGAGCTGAATTGATCGCTTTACTAGATAATAATCAACCTATTGATAATGTTGATAATGATAATGATGATAATGATGATGATAATCAACATCAAGAATTAATATTTGTACCCACATCCGCCGGCGTTGGTAAATATCTAAGAGGTTGGAAGATGGATATTAATTCCAACATGGATGTTAACGATATTAAGCCCATCATATCGAGTAAAATTAACGAGGAATTAGATGATTTACATAGTATAAAATACCAGCTGACGATTAAAATGACATTGAGTAAAAGTAACACAGACGATAGCACCGAATATACCGAACCATATTTCCGTAGCAATCAAGAAGTTATAACCGAATCCGATACTATAAATTCATCATTAGATACATCAATTCAGAGGATACAGGAAACTTTAGAACGCTGGACTAATAGAGGTTCGGGTTGGGGTGTTGATAAAATCGATAGTTTATATTTAGATATAGCAAATTATATGCCCTTCAAAGGTGGATCTTATATAGATTTACCTCCGTATTATAAGAAGAAAAAAGCCATAATTAACGTAAAAAATAAATCCGATGACTGTTTAAGAATGATGATAAGATCTGCATTGTTCCCCGTAGATTCTAAAATTGCAAATAGACCTTCTAGCTATCCCCAAAACGATGGACTCAACTTCGATGGTATAGACGAACCTACACCAATATCACAAATTGATAAGGTGGAAAAGCAAAATAATTTAGCTATAAATGTTTTCGGACATTCTAAAGGAATTGTTGTACACAGGATAAGCTCCGCTCCGGAAAATATCCCCAGAATCAATTCATTTCTGATCGAAAAAGATGGTAAATATCATTATACGTGGATAAAGAGTTTAAACAGGCTATTATACGATCAAACAAAACATGCTAGAAAGAAATATTTCTGTGAAAGATGCCTGCATGGGTACAGCAGACAAGATCTATTAGAAGCGCATAAAGAAGACTGTAGAGGTGTTGGACAGAATGCTATCAGGATCGATATGCCTAAAGAAGGAAAAAATATATTAAAATTTGAACATTATTGTAATCAAATGCCAGTACCGTACGTAATTTACGCCGACTTCGAAGCTCTTATCAAACCCATAGAAAATAATCAAGATAATAATCAAGATAATAGTTTTACGTACAAAACTCAAGAACATATTCCTTGTGGGTTTGGATATATAGTTGTAAGGTATGATGGGAAAACAAACCCGCCCGTGATTTACAGAGGTCCCGATGCAGCGGGAAAGTTCCTAGAATATCTACAAAATGAAGAGAGAATAATCAGGGAAAAATTATCGTGTAAGATACCCATGCGTATGACGAGGGATGATTGGAGGGCCCATAAGAAGTCAACGAGTTGTCACGTTTGTAATAAACCCCTGGATGGGGATTCCGTAAGAGATCATTGTCACGTCACGGGTAATTATCGGGGAGCCGCTCATAACGAGTGTAACTTGAAACTAAAAATGAATGCTCAAACAATACCCATCCCCGTTGTGTTTCATAACCTTAGGGGATACGATTCACATCTCATTATGCAAGCTATCTCGAAGACCGACGGCGGTTTAACGTGCATTCCTAACAATATGGAAAAATACATATCGTTCTCGTTGACTAAACCTATCCATTATAGGGACAAGGATGGGAAATCTAGAACAAAGCAAAGTAATGGGCTTAGATTCATAGACTCCGTACAGTTTCTGTTATCTTCCCTGGACAATTTAGCTAATGCGAACAATCCCGATGACTTCGCGATAACAAATCAATATACTGATAAGATAACACGTCATTTGTTGCTGAGAAAAGGTGTATATCCTTACGAATATATGGATGATTGGTCTAGATTCGAAGAAACTGAATTACCACCCCTCGAATCATTCTATAGTAACTTAACAGAATCTAGAATAACAGATGCCGATTATGAACACGCTCTGACGGTCTGGGATAAATTAGGTTGTAAGAATTTAGGCGATTATCACGATCTGTACTTAAAAACCGATGTACTGTTACTCGCCGATATATTCGAGATATTTAGAAAGACGTGTTTCAAACAATACGGTTTGGACCCGGCATGGTACTACTTCAGTCCCGGACTATCGTGGGATGCATTGTTGAAGAAGACCGGCGTAGAACTAAAACTACTCACAGATTACGATATGCACTTGTTTATTGAGAAAGGATTAAGAGGTGGTATATCGATGGCAGCTAAAAGGTATTCTAAGGCTAATAATAAATTAGTGGAAGGATACGATCCCAGTAAACCCGACATAACCCACATATTATATCTCGACGCTAACAATTTGTACGGATGGGCTATGAGTCAACCTTTACCCACGGGTGGTTTTGAATGGGTCAATGATATTAATGTGAATGATATCCATAATATCGAAGTGAATAAAGGGTACATACTAGAAGTTAACTTGGAATATCCAAGTTTGTTACATAAAGATCATAACAGTTATCCGCTAGCTCCCGAAAGATTAATGGTTAATAAAGATTGGATGTCGGAATATCAACGCTCCTTGATGGGTAATAGTAGGTTAGCTAACGTAGAAAAACTCGTACCAAATTTGATGGATAAAACAAAATATATAGTTCACTACAGAAATCTCCAGTTGTATCTATCGTTAGGTATGAAACTTAAGAAAATACACAGAGTTCTAAAGTTTGATCAAAGCCCTTGGATGGAGCCCTATATAAGGTTGAACACAGATTTAAGAAAGATAGCTACCAGCGATTTTGAAAAGAATCTATATAAGCTCATGAATAACTCGGTATTTGGTAAAACTATGGAGAATCTAAGGAAGCGTGTTGATGTTAAATTAGTCAGATCTAATGAGGAAGAAAGACTCAGGAAACTTATAGCCAGTCCGGCTTTTAACAGAAGCAAGATATTTGATAATGACTTAGCCGCGTTGCATATGCAGAAGAGTAATATAAAATTCAACAGACCGGTGTACGTCGGTATGAGTATTCTCGACTTGTCAAAACACTTAATGTATGACTTTTATTACAACGAACTTAAGAAGCAATACGGTGATAGATGCGAGGTGTTATATACCGACACAGATTCTTTGTTGATGGAAATACAAACCGAGGATGTGTATAAAGATATGGCAGAAAAAATAGATATGTACGACACGAGCGATTACCCAAAAGATAATCCACTGCACAGCGTTGTAAATAAAAAGGTATTAGGTAAGATGAAGGATGAATGTGCTGGGACCCCTATAGCGGAGTATGTAGGATTAAGACCTAAGATGTATTCTATAAAGAAGTCCGATTATGGGGAGATAAGAAAAGCTAAGGGCGTTAAGAAGTATGTTGTAAAAAAGCATATCAAACACGAACAGTATAAAGAATCATTATTCAACGGTAGAACGTTCAAACACGAGATGAACTCTTTAAGAAGTTACAATCATAGGATATATGGATTAAGAATTAACAAGACATCATTATCCCCCTTAGATACAAAGAGATGGATTGATAATGATGGTGTAACTACCTATGCTTATGGTTATGGTGGTAATACCGTACCGTCGGGAACTATGAACAACTCTTCTCGTACAAATGCCCTACCCGGCCCATCTTGAAGATAATAAAGAATAGGCTCTCCTCCTTTCGTAACCAATCGACTAATGTTATACGTCTTAAGGGACCAAATCGGATCGGTTGCGCGACGTAGGCCTCCTTCGAGTTCACCGGCCTGGTATAAATATCTTACCCTTACTCTATCCGGAAGTTTTCCTTCTTTGCCTCTCCTCGGTGCTGAAGATTCGGAAGTCACGGATTTCATTTTAATAGCATGGGATGGTTTCTTCCCTATTAATCTCGTTACTTCATTATTCAGCGCTGATACAACGGCTGATAATCGTGTCACCCATTCGGTTGATCTCAATCGCTCGGATTTCATTTCGATCCCATACTGATAGCCAAACAAACGTTCCGCTAATGTCCTGTTAAATCTTTCGACGATAGCTTGACTGCGGTGGGCCTCTCTTTCACCACGGACGATTTCGACATCGTGCTTTGTCAACAGTTTAGTTACCGATCCCATAAACTCGCGACCAGGATCTACTTGAAATAGCTTAGGCCATTTTAGAGGTCCACGTTTGTATATGCGACTCAGTGCATTAGCTACCTCTGTTGATTCTTTCGATGTTAATGGCTCAGCCTCTTTGTATCGACTAGCCACATCCACAACGGTTAAAGCGTATTTATACGTTTTGCGTTTTACCTTATCGTGGGGAAGAAACAAGAGGTCAGCCTGATGAACTTCATTCGTTGTAAAAATATCAAACTTCTTCCTTGGTATATAACGCGGTGCCGGTAAATATATTTGCCACATCGCTTGTTTCTTTAACCAATCCTTGGCCACATCTTTAGATACCTTAGCCGTGGTGGCTAATTTTGTTATTGCTCCTACACCTTTCCAATATCCTCGTGGGCTATAGTAAATTTTATCCATTATTAATTAATATTGATATTTCTTTTAAAACGACTTTCGTTGAATCACATCACTAATAGAAGCAATGATTGGCCCCAGGTATTGGTGAGCTAGAGCCAATTTAACTTAATCTTATGACTATCATTAAATCGCATCATCATTTTGGCATAAAAAATTCCATCTGTAGTAGCAGTATAGGTATATGAATCCGGCTCCAGTGGAGTTGCGGCAGAACCATCATTACCTATACTACTTATAGCATTATTACTTGTAAACATTCAGTTAGAGATGATTTCAGTTGGTGCCAATACCTTTGGAGCCTCCATGGCTCTAAGCATAATTAGTTTAGTGTTATCATAAGGACTATAATAAGTTGAGCTTAGGAGACCGGAGAGAATTTAATTAGACTTGGTCTTCAGATTAGTAGTTAAAGACTGTGATCGAATTAATTTTTCCTGCCAAACTGAAATTCTAATGTAAATTCAAAAATAAGTTTCCTCACTTTGACAAATAACTTGTTGTGCTCCTCCCAGAATTCCTGGTTCCATTTCCACACTTCCTGCCTGCGCTCCCTATATCTCTTCTCGAGCGGAGTTTCATCGGGTGGTATAAAGTACTTGACTGGGCGGATGTTGGACACTGAATCAGGTGGACCAACCCAGTCATTGGTAGTATTCTCAGGAGGTGTATTTGTCTTCACATTGTGTTGGTTCTAGATGAGTAAAACTGACATTAATAATAATAAAAATGATAACAACAAAAATAACTCCAAATAAGTGAATGTTGTGTTGTGTTAAATTGACCTCATTGATCATGTTGATACATCTTCTTATCCTTACAAACAAAGACATAAAAATAACCACAATTAAAGAAGTAGTGACACATCCCTTATTGGGTGAAACAACACGATATGTATCGCGATAGACATATTTACATCAAATCACATGGAAACATCTTGACTATAAATATTTAAGAGGAGGTTTGGAGTGAACTTGAAAGCTAAATACAACACATTTTGTATTATATGACTGAAAAAAACGCTGTGTGGGATTGGGGGTCATTAAACAAGTACTTTATTTTAGCAAGTGTATCGCCTTGTATCGATACAGAAAAGAATGTATCTCGCAACATATCGTCACATGAAAACACACAATGCACCGGTGCACTGATGTTTAGGTTCACCCCTAATCCCTTCTATACCAAGGAAATGACAATTGGTTGATGAAAATCAATATATTCAATGAATTATTTTTTTTCCATTCAACCATTCTTCCAAAATAAATCGGAAATGCCCAAACAAAAAATGACGTAAGGCATAAAATGTCAGGCTTTTATTACCTAATTGATACTGACAATTAAATAGGTACATGTACTTTCCTATATTAATTCGGGCTGCGACCCGTGAAGATCTGGGGTAGAATAGGTCTTCAGCAACCCATGCTTGCTGTAAAAGGCTACTATGCTTGTCGTAGGACGCGACTAACGGGATCGGTTGGTCAGGCTCGGTGACTTGGTTGATGCATGTCATCGATCCCAATTGTGTGGATTGATGCTCATGATGTCAATCACTGGATTGTCTGGTCCAGACTTGATTATTTACAGACCGCCACCATACAGCTGGAATATTGCTGAGTGCGGCGTAAAACAACAAACAAACCAAAACCAACCCTAGTTCCATTTCCCACATGGGTACAATGAAATAGCTGGAATATTGCTGAAAGCGGCATAAAACCAAACTCACAATATCCATCACAAATGTCCAATGACAGAGAACTTAAACATATTTCAAAGCAAATTCTAATATTGAAGCACTGATGATTCACCTGGACTTGCATCACAAAGCAAATACAAGGAATGACTGTCATAAGTCACTATTAGTATTACTGTAATGCACCACAGCCACCAGCAATCTGCACCATCTCACCAGGAACAGAGGGAAGTCCACTACCTACTGAGTTGAGGTCAGGCTGAGTTTACCTAATCTTGTTGTGAAGTTTCCACAAATCATGCTTGGATGTACCAAGCTACATAGCTAAAATGCAACTGTCCAGGTACTACCTTGATACACTTCCTACTGTGATGGGCCTTGGGACATTTTGCTGATCAGGGCATGATGAGCAGCATTTAGAGAACCTGTATAAAGTGCTCCTTGCTTGCTATTTGTTACATTTTCTGCAAGGAATACAGACACAACTTTGTGCTTATAAGTGTTGTATGAACAGGTAGTTCAGTGATGAACAACAAATTCTACAGATGTTCCTACAGAAACAACAACCAAGGTTAGTGAATACAGCTGATGTTTAATGATCATTTAATCATGTTCATGTATTTCAAGTTTCACATTCAGAGTTCGCAGCAAAACTCTTACCACAAACTTAGTATCCTCTTAAAACTAACTCCTTCTCATGACGAATGTTCATTACTTTCTAAAATGGTCTGTGGTACTGATTATTCAAAATTCTAACACTCAATTTTTGCCAGTTAGTGTTTTCAAACATGATACTCCTGCCCACATTCAAGAAGAAAGTCTATCCAACTCCTATCCTCGTATCAGTTTTACTGGAAATTTCAACTGATCCTTACTGACTTTGTTTACTATACATGTACTGTAGCTTTAGTTTGTTGGTTAATTAATGCCGCACTTAGCAATAAGGGTGAAACTGTACAGCGAGTTTTCATGCGATGATACGATATACTGTTTGTTTTCTGTATCGATACAAGATGATACGCTTGCTTTATAAACTTATTTATTACTTGTTTAGTGACCTTAATATCAAATATTGTAAAATGTTACATAAGTACAGGTGTTTCATATTTTTTGGATCACAGACCCACCAACTCTAATTTTTTAGAAAATGTAAAAAATAATAAACAGATTTCCAATTTTTTTTCCTCGCCGATAGCCGCTTGGTCAGTTATTTTATTTGTTATCATCACCTTTTAATAAAAAACATATGCATTTACCGTTGTAAACTAGAAAAGAGATACATAATTCATCTTTATTGATCTCGAAGCCGAACATGAAGAGCCTCCCTTCACAACTGTCTGTGTGGTAGAATTTTTATTGTTACAAGGGGCTTTATCGTCACAAATGGCGATATTTTGAGCACAGAATATGTCCATAAAGTATGCCAGTGACATTCTGCATTAAAACAAAAATGCATCTGGCTTTTTTCCTAAAAATAAAAAAAGCCTGGCCTAATTAGCGTTTCAAGTTCACAGCTAAAACAAGCTCTTAAGAACATGAGTCTACAGGCAGCTTTTCCTTTTGAACCTGCTCTGAAATATTTATAGTAGGAAGTTTCCACATGATTTGACGCAAATATCTGTATCACGGTACATATCGTATCGTGACCTATGTCTCATCCCATACTTAGCAATATTCCACCTTCATGACTGCGGCCTGTAAATAATTGAACTGCCATCAGGGTACAGTTGTATGCAATCACCACAGTCACAAGGCCTGACTACCAGCACTACAAGTCACGCTGATAGGGTCACTCTCAATCAGGTTACCATCGCAATATTCCCATGTTATAAAACTACATACTGAGCTGTACCCAGCTTTTGGAAATCTCAGAACTGTCTACTTCGTAAATGTATTCTTTTAGACTCGCTTGTAGATGTTAATACAAATGTATAGATGACTGACAAACGGTTTCTTTCCAACTTTTTCACCTCTCTGTGTATTTTGAAAGTGAAATTTTCCTTCTTAAAGGGACAGGACGTCACACGTTTTGAAGCTTTCTTTTAAAACAATAGCCGATAACCCCTGAGCTTACTCGGTTCTGCTTGCCTTATTCTGCAACAGGATATTCTACTCCAGTGACCACCCAGCAGGAGTAGGCTTTTCATGTGACCAGATGTTTCTCTTGTTTGTAAACAAACGCACTTATTCTGAAATAACCTTCAATGTATTCTGAAATAAGAACAGAAGGGCCTAATGCAAGCCTTTTGGTGCGCTTTACATACTGATTTGCATAATTATATATACATGCTACCTCAACAGCAACAGTGAGGTGAATGACAATATAGCTTTACACATCAAAGCGACCATATCACTAGCTCTCCATAGGGCTATGATGACAGCATGTGGAGGAAAAATATGCAAATGAAAGTAGTTTTTCACAGTATAGGACATCTTCTCAACGAAAGTTACGTTTATATAAATGTGTAGACTCGTCAAAACACATGAATGGACTGTGTAGGGTGTGACGATGTGACAGAGATACAAGTTAGGCTGGCCACCAGAAACTTTGGATGGGAGAGTGACTGGCTTCATATGGCCGATGCATATTTATATTGTAATATAGGCGCTGATAAACACTGGCCTCTAATCTAATCAAGCTGGCAATTACTATTTTGTAACTCATTCTTTAGCAAAACACATAAGCTTTCTCTCCAATTTGCCTCTGATTAAAGACATCACTGAAGCTAGTTTACTCTCTGCAGCGCTTGCGTTGTCTGCTTCACCATGTTTTTTTTGTTTGAGAATTGAATCAGGCATATGACATCACACTCCGAAATTATTTCATGCATGATTTAAAAACACACAGAACCGTCAATTTACTGTCCCTTTAAAAACACACAGAACCAATGATGTACTGTCCATTTAACCATATTTACACTGTTGACACAATTTAAGGATAACAACTAGGGCTGGGTAGGGCTGGGACAGGTAACTCTGGTACCTGGGTCGGGTGGGTACAGAGTAGGACCCGGGTACCCACAGAACTACCCGGACCCGTGGTTAGTCACATGATATATTGTTTAATAGACCAAAATTATCTAGAACTCTATGGTTACTCTACAAGTTACTAATGCACCCATTCCTTCTGATTTTTCATATGGTTGAATAAAGATATAATTTCAGTGTATGAATGACCAGACTGTTTAATACATGTATCTAAATACGTTTTGCAAGGGCAATCTAAACATGTTCCCAATCGGATATTTTGAGACATCTCCTGAGACCTACAGTGGGTAGCCGGGTAGGGTCGGGTAATAGGGGGGGTGGGTACCCGGGTAGTAAAGTTGGACTCGTCCAAGCCCTAATAACAACTTCTTTAATTTCTGTAAAAGTTACATTTTGGTATAGACCCTTATACCGTTGACAAGCAAGGTTGAATGATGAGCATGGTACAGAATATAAATAGAAGATGGAGGATTGTGGTACAGAATACATATAGTAGATGTGCCGTGGGAACAGATTAGATATGTTGTCAACTTCTAAGTAATGCCTATCAAGCAATTCATATTACGTTGTTGTCCACTGTGATCATGGTGATCACAAGTTTTGTTTTCACATGGCGTTGGTTGCAATTGAGACTATGTGTTGTGACTGGGTTATCATGGTTTTTGGCAAGAAAAATGTCCATGTCGTCATTGCCAACATTAACAATAAACACCTCTGCTTTTCCCCTTTCATCCTTCTAATCTATTCCGACCTGTAATCTCAAGGGCACGGCAATAGACCTGGGAAAACATGACCTTCTTAACATGTGTACTGTTTTCTGAATACCATAATACTAATGAAATATTAAAGCAAGTAACACCTTAGCATTGATAAGCGTATGAAATAACTTGATGTCGATCTGAACAAATATATTTGGGAGAAATAAAACTTTTGAAAATGCAAAATCCGTGAAACAGCTATTATACTGACCTCTCTCGTGGTTTGAGTTGCACTCGTCCTGTACAGTTGTAGGTTAGCAAGTGATATGTATCTGTATGATGTACTTGTAAGACTGTTTCCACAGAGAAAATGGAAAACAACCCGACAATTCATTTTCTAGCAGACTACATTCAAGGTAGGTAACTCTGTGTGACTTCGTGTATTCTAAATTATTCTGTTGAAAAGAAAGTGTCTGAAATGATACAACATGTGGTAAATATTAGCGTGATACATTTACATCAGACTGGATAGCCATTGTGAAGAAAATGCAAAGGTACTACACAAATCATGAATGGAAACATAACACCCGACAACATGCCACTTGTTTTCGTTGTGGGCAGAGGGCGCACTGTTCAGGGGCAGGTAACTCTCATATACACTGGAGTCGTGTTCATCAAGAAAATGTATTAGCTGTTTGTTTGGCTCTAATGTTTCTCTGCTCTGAGACATGAAGATATATTGCCGTCTACTTCGAGAAGAATAGCATAAAAATGTGGTTGTCCGCAACTGCCACCACATGCAGCGAGTCACGCGATCACACAGCTGGATACAGACTTGGCCACAAATACTGATTCAGTGATTGTGTTTTTCAACTTCAGTGAATGACAGTGGGATTGCTTGAATGAATCAGCTTTTGTCTCGCTGACAGCCTTACTGGAAAAAATACAAAACAACAGAAAGTCGTGCTCTATATCATGCAAGGTATACATTCCAAGATTAGAAAGACAAATTCGTGGTAGCATTGTCATAATCACGACCATGAATAATGATTCATCATTTTCTGATTTTTCATCTCCACACCATGTCTACAGTTTTTAAATAGGTTTAACAAGGTTTACTCCAGCACACCAGGCATTTGGTGGGAATAATATGGGATGGGGAAAGTTTTTATGAAACGTGACTCTATTTCTTTAATCTTATGTTTTTCAATATTTTCAAACTAATTATCATATAAGGAAGAGAATATAGAAGTTGACATCCATATATTCTCTTCCTTATGTGTATCACTTCTAAATGCCTGTCAAAGAGCTAATTATCACATAATGTTGAATAATTAAATTATATTGAATTTAGACATTACAATGTATTCATTGTTACTTTTAAATATACAGTTTTCCCACTTTTCAAATTTTGTTTTGGGAAACAGCACACGTTTCTGTCAAACATCTTGGAAATTGTAGCTGAACATTTTCTAGTTTTTCAATTGATAGCCTTACAGGGTTGCATGAAGAAGGGATCTTTTAGTTGCAATATTTCAATATTTGGCAAGATTTTATTTGACTGGGTTCAGCTGCAGGCTGTGGCACTTGCTTGCATGCTACCTCAGTCATTAGGGTTAGTTGTATCAGGATTACAGTAGTTACCCCCAACTATGTCCTTAATCCTTGGATCCCTTTTCCAATCAAGCATCCCTTAAAAAGGGTTAGGTACCCATTTTTGATCATGGGTGATATTGTTTGAATATTGCTAAAAACGGCTTAAACAATATCCACTCACTCTCTCTTCCTCTCTACATGCATGCATCCATCCATACACACACACACACACACACACACATACATACATACATCACGGTTCGCCCCGATTATGTTTCTAGGTTTGTCAGCACCATACCCGTGCTCATGGGTTTCACCGAAGTGGTAAACATCCGAGACCTGCATCACTTCGGGCTTTCCTCCCACATTAAGCTGACACGCCACAATATTACTGGAATACTGTTAAAAGCGGCATTAAACCCAACTCACTCACACCGTATCATGTTCATATTGTTGTAGCACATAACAGAGGTGTTAAGTAGGGTTGGTTTGTTCACAAGATTATGTTTAAACATTTTTCTACATGTTATACACATGTGTGAAAAAAGCTCTTCCTGTTACCAGTATCAAAGGTTAACATACTTGTGAGTCTACATTAGTGATATCACTGGTTATGAGTTGTTTATTTTTAACTATTTATCAACACACGGCTAAACCACATATTTCATCATAACCCATCCTATCCCTTCTCAAACCTTTTGATTTGTTACAAGAGACACACATGTTCTGACAATAACAACATCCTAGCCTGTAAAAGGCACATATTTCAGATGTCTGCTTACTGTGTGGGACCATCATATCTTGTAACAAGCATTCAGTTATAGGTGACTTCTATCATGCTCTTCTGAAACAGTTTCCATCAAATACATGATGTAATATTTTTAAATAACTGTTGAGATGTTATATAAGTGTCACACACACAGAAACTGGCAAAAGATCGGAAACTTGTGTACAGAGTACTGAACATTCTCTGCTCTAAGACAAGTAACAAACTTTGTTGTTTGAAGCATAAATTTACTGTGGTGTGTGTGTCTACGATATATATGATTAGAGGTGTTTCTGATAACGTTTCGACCCGCTTGCCTCCAGCTCGGAGACGCCGCCCGGACCAAGAGCTTCGTATCCCCTCCCAAGATGAGATTCCCCCGCGCAGTGGCCATGTGGCGGCTTGTGTGGACATGAAGCTGCTGGTATGGGGAGGATATCAGGTGAAACATTCTGTCATTACACTCAGGACACCAGTACATGCCTTAAAGAGGACAGGACCCATGAAGATCCGGGGTAGAATAGGTCTTCAGCAACCCATGCTTGCCATAAGAGGCGACTGTGCTTGTCGTAAGAGGCAACTAATGGGATCGGGTGGTCAGGCTGGCTGACTTGGTTGATGCATGTCATTGATACCAATTGTGTTGATCGATGCTCATGGTATTCATGGTATTAATCACTGGATTGTCTGGTCCAGACTTGATTATTTACAGACCGCTGTCATATAGCTGGAATATTGCTGAGTGGGGCGTTAAACAACAAACCAACCAACTAAATAGGATAGTTGACTGAGACTTGTAACTAGACATCATTCTATCTGACTACTGTAGTAAACTTAGAAAATGAGATGTTGTGAAAGATAACATCAGTCTGTGCCCAATACTTTTGAGGCTTCTAGCCTGAACTCGGTTCATGGCATCATTTTCAGTAGAGATTCGTGATATGATATGGATTATTAGCTGAGCTTACTAGTAAGATGGAACATAATTTTACCAGACCTGGTCTTTGGGCTAGTGGCTAAAATCTGAGTACTGTAAAGTTGACACTTGGCACAGTGAATCCTGATCCTGATATTCAAAAACATATTTTAGCAAAAATTATGTTTGGAATGTCTGCTAGTATAATGAGGGTTGTTTTCATTATGATCTTTTAGTATTTGCCAGTACAAATGAATTCCATGGGACCAGAACTATCTATAGTAGCAGGACATAACTGAATCATTGTATATTACTAATATTTAATATGGGAAAATTACTTTGTAGAATATAAGGGGTTCTTTTTTCATTTCTCTCGCAGGATATTAAGCTAAGTGATAAACTAGTTAGTAAGGTGTATATGAGCTATGCACAACATGTTTTGATTGTTTTTAAATATCAAATTACTGGTACTTTTACCTTTACCATGTTTACTCTGGCCACAATGATGACATCATATTTGTGTTATGAAACATACCAAAAGAAGCCTAATGTTCAACAAGTCGACTCTGAGTGAGACACTGACAGTCACTGTTTTCAATATGTTATGTAAATTGTATTGTACAAGATCTAGGACATAGACATTTTATGATAGTTTGGCTGTTGTTATTTACCCTGTGGACAACTTGACAAAACTTCAAATTTTGTTACATCAATTACATGTCTGTAAAGGATTGACCGTTTGATATTGGGGGCAAGGGGGGCTGCAACTCTGTATGGAGACTGTTTATTCTCTCATCTACAGCTGCAAAAGCAAATATTTCAAAAATAATTTCTAACTCATCCTGCAAACAATGTATTTTATTTGGCAGATAATTTCTTTTTTTTTCAACAGTCTGTATTGTAGGTAAACTATATTTTTGGGGGATAAATTCCCAGCCCCTTCCAGCCCCACCCCCCACCTCCAGAATATCAAATGGTTGGTTCCTAAGTATTTTGATTATTAATTCAGTGGATACTTTCAAAAGAAGTCTTTTCTAAATTAATTTTGAATGGATGTGTAATTTATGTACACAGGATGAAAATACCTACGAAGATCGGTACCTTCCGTCTAATGACCTCTGGTGTTACAGCGTGGACTTTGACAAATGGTAAGTTTGAATAACTATTACAACTTCAAAATTAATGTCTTGTTCATATTTTGATGAGGTACATATAAATACTAAACTCGCACCCGTGTAATACTAATTTTATGAAACGAGTGAATAGGTCTGGTATTTCACAAGCGAAAGCGAGTCAGATAACAGAACTATTAACGAGTTTCCTAAATTTGGTATTACACGTGAGCAAGTTTAGTATTTTATTTATTACTTGCCATTTACAACTTTTTTAGAATTTCACTGTCGTGTATGAATAGGCAGACACTTACATGATCCACAAAGTAATTGAGTTTAACATAATAAAATTTCAAACACGTTGAAGTGTGGACAAATGTGTTGACACATATTAATTTAATACCGTACAACGGCCCACCTTTAGAATTCAGGTGTCCGTTCCACAAAGTTATCGTAGCGCTAAGGTTATTGTAACTCAAATACTTTAACAGAAACTTACGACTGTCGCCTTGTGGAACGGGACCTGCACCACAAAGTTTACTGTCACATAACAATACTCTATGACATGATTTGTGGAATTTTGTTGCAAGATCCACCGGCGAAACAATACCATGTGATGTCAGACTACCAACAGGGTTGCTGGGGTCATTGAGTGTGCATAAGCTCCTCTCAGTGATCTATCATCTCCTCACGCATTGTCGTTGAATAAGCCAAGAGATGTTGAGAGTTTTCAATGTTTGTTAGTGTAACTTGTTCCGGCAGTACATAAGCATGTGCTTTGGTATTACACAATGTGTAATACAGCTGTATGTTTGTTAAACAGGTCATCTCTTCACGGGCAAGTTATAATAGTATTTATAGTTTCAAACTGAAATGTGCCACATTCTCATTCCTGATTATGAAGGTACCACATGGAAATTACAATTTGTTTTTATTCTTGTGGTGACAAATGTGGGCTTTATAACAGTATGGGTGCTTTCATCAATAGGTGGGAATGCTACATAATTTCTTTGTGCCGTGTTGATCCTCTGGATCAAAGTTATCTTGTATAATTATATATTAATTCTTCTGTGACTGTATGAGAAAATATTGATACACAAGGAATGTACTGCGATATGTGTATTGCTGACACCTGTTTTGCAATATACCGGTATAGCAGTTATACCGCACACCCCTAGTAGGTGTACATGTCTTATTGACACAGGGTATTTCCTTCCTTTTCTGTCACAAGTGAACTTTATTTTGTGTTGGTTATACTGATCACTTGGTAACTCATCCCCTACAATAACGAGCCTCATCAGCAGCAACATCGCCTTGGCTGCTCATGAACTCTCACTGGTTTGGAGACTTCTGACGTTGCCTTACCACCGGGTGGTGCAGTATGTGGCACCACATCTGCAAGCGCAACTTCACCAGGCGCTGCATCAACCAGCACAGCCTCATCTGGCACCTCCTTTCCCTGCAGTTCAGGGGTAATTCATAAGCACCGCTTCCGTGGTCTAGTGGTAGAGCGTCCGCCCGTAGAGTGGAAGGTCCAGGGTTTGATCCCCGGCCGCATCATACCAAAAGACGTTAAAAGATGGTACTTGTTGTTACCCTGTCTGGCGCTCGGCATTAAGGGGCTAAAACAAGGACTGGTCGACTCGGAGTCAGTATACTGTGTCTTAGTGGGATATTCATGTTAAACTGCGGCATGGTATCTCAGTGAGCTAGCACTATAAATCGGCATCAGTCCGGACTAGTACAAGCAGCAACACACACAAACACACACACGTACATGCACGGCGCTATAGAAGTGCAATAATCTTGGACGCAACGTTAAACCCAATTTCACCTCACCTCACCTAATTCATAAGCAGTTCTGTTTGCAATTCAGATGTGGAAGCACTCCTTCGGGGCACACATCTCATGATAGCGACAGACAGGCACCCACTCACTTGCAGTCTTCTGGATCTTGACTTTGCATTCTTCAGTCTCTAAAACAACATGTCGTTCCACGGGTTCATGTCGCATCCACATTGGTACACCTTACTGGCCCAGTCAGACGTGGGCGCTCCATCTGCTCCAACTCGCCAGATTTCCCCATATTTCAAGTCCTGTTCAGAAATGCACAAACACGTCAACCGCATCTGTGTCGTTGACTCTGTGTTTGTGGTCCATCAACCAGCACAGCCTCGTCTGGTACCTCCTTTCCCTGCAGTTTCAAGTCCTGTTCAGAAATGCACAAACACGTCAACCGCATCTGTGTCGTTGACTCTGTGTTTGTGGTCCATCAACCAGCACAGCCTCGTCTGGTACCTCCTTTCCCTGCAGTTTCAAGTCCTGTTCAGAAATGCACAAACACGTCAACCACATCTGTGTCGTTGACTCTGTGTTTGTGGTCCATCAACCAGCACAGCCTCGTCTGGTACCTCCTTTCCCTGCAGTTTCAAGTCCTGTTCAGAAATGCACAAACACGTCAACCGCATCTGTGTCGTTGACTCTGTGTTTGTGGTCCATCAACCAGCACAGCCTCGTCTGGCACCTCCTTTCCCTGCACAGGTTCAGTGGTATCAGCCATGGATGACAGGTAGCTGCATACCAGCTATCTTATCAGCTTCCCTCTACCCGCAACAGGTGCTGCCTCGTCAAGCAGGATGAAATCACCTGCAGCTCTTACATAAACAACTGTTTGGTGGGCGATCCCTTGTCTCTGCTGCGTCGCAAACAGATCACCTTCTCCTTAAGCAGATTTGGTGAAGCACGAATTTGCTGTGCAGAGTTATGTCCCCTGGGCTTGCCAGAAACCTATGCTCATAGGTTTGAATCCCGGTTTGCCTGATATTGTTTATAGGTTTGTCAGCACCATACCTGTGCTTGTGGGTTTCACCATGATGGTATTTGTCTGAAACATGTATCACTTCGGGCTTTCCCCACACATTAACCCATGACACAGCTGACACGCCATGTTATAACTGGAATACTGTTCAAAGCAGCATTAACACAACTCACACACTCCTTCATCAGCTAGAGTGGCAGGTCAACTTGTCAGAGCCTCCAGTTCATTGGGGGCTTTTCAAGAAGCGTTAAGGACTCTTCCTTGTCCCACTGGTATATTGGAACTTGTTTCAACGTCAGGTCCATGCAGGTCTGTCCTCTGGCCTCCGGATCCACAGGCAACGCCTGCGCTGCCTGCTCACCTTGGGTCAGGATTCCACAGGCTGCAGGCGTCTTCAGCTCTGGTCTCTTTAAATCTTCCTGCGACTGTGGTTCAACTGTGACATGGCCAACCATGTTCGGATACTCCCTGACTTGCTGTGGCCCTACCTCTAATGGTGGAGCCTCGAGTCAAATGTCTTTGCAGGGGTCTCTTTGATAAGCTTCATTTTGACTCACCATCTTTCATTGACGCTTTTAAAAATAGGGATGGGGCACCCATCTCGGGACCTTATAGGCCTCCGGGCTGTGGACAGCTCCATTTCACCTTTACATCAACTGTATGCTTTTCAGATGTGGAAGGCGCTCCTTCGGGGCACACGTCTCATGAAAGCGACAGCCAGGCACCCACTCACTTGCAGTCTTCTGGATCTCAACTTTGCATTCTAAGTCAACATGCCGTTCCACGGGTTCTTCCGAAACTGGCGTCCACATTTTGCCAAACTTATTGGCCCAGTCGGACACGGCTGCTCCATCTGCTCCTGATTTCCCCGTATTTCAAGTCCCGCTCAGACTTGCACATACACGTCAACCGCATCTGAGTTGTTGACTCTGCATGTGTGGTCCATTTACAAGAGGTGCATATTTCCAGGGGTTTCTCATCCCTTCAATATTGCCCTGCTGACTTCCTCTGTCTTGGCCTAATGACACAGAGGAAATCTGCTTTTGCCCAGTATGTTCATTGCGCCGTTACATTGATGTTACGGTGGAGAGATAAGTTAAAAAATAGAGGCAATCAGAGTATTCCCCTTACATGCTTATCCTGACACAACAGGTCGTGACTGCCTGCCCGTCCATTACCTCTAAGTTTGGATCAACTTGTCGATTTCTACAGGCAATCATTGGAATACATTGGTTGGTTGGTTGGTTGGTTGGTTGGTTGGTTGGTTTGTTTGTTGTTTAACGCCGGACTCAGCAATATTCCAGCAATATGTCGGCGGTCTGTAAATAATCGAGTCTGGACCAGACAATCCAGTGATTAATATCATGAGCATCGACCCACGCAATTGGGACCGATGATATGCATCAACCAAGTCAGCGAGCCTGACCACCCGATCCCGTTAGTCGCCTTTTACGACAAGCATAGTCACCTTTTACGGCAAGTATGGATTGCTGAAGACCTGTTCTACCCCAGAATCTTCACGGGTCACAGGAATACATGACAAGTAACACAGGATTATGCTATTTCTCAGGACAGTTTAGATGATAGTCAGAATCCCATCTGTCCAAAGTGATGTCCATGTTTACTGGATTCACAAGCATGAAACTGGTAAATGTAAGAACTGATTCCTTAGACTTCATAAGATACAGATTAGATACATCAAGCTGATCCGCTGTGAAATATATCTGAGATAGAAAAGTCACATTCAGTATGACTCATTCACTGTGTCTCTTGTTCTTCAGGATCCGCAATACCACCCATGGGACCCGCCCTCCCGGGACGTCTGGCGCTTGCTGTTGCGTCCTTGACAGCTTCTTCTACGTGGTGTTTGGTCACACTGACTTCGGCAACACCAACAAGGTGTACAAGCTGAACCTACAGACGATGACCTGGAGCAAGTTACCTGCCATAGAGCGAGCCCCAAGCCCTAGAGACAAGTTTGCCTTGTGGACGTATGAGAAAAGGTATGTTTTCTAGGCGAGACCAATTTTCCGCGTCTGTATGCAAAAATAGCCAAGGAAGTATACTTGTAAAATGATGAGAACTGTCAAACGTAGATGTGAGGTTAATTTCATTAAAAACATGTCTCAGAATAACAATTTTATAAACTTACAAACAAAGGATGTTTAAAGAGTTAGGTTTTATTTAAACTCCGTTTTTGCAATTTTTTAGTTGACTTTGTATTTTCTGTTCAAGGTTTATTGCCACACATACATGTACTTATTCTTGTCATCTTCCTAAGGCGAGGGAGTTAACTGACTGTAAAAGTCCAGTTCCCACCTTTACCGAACTAGGTTGGAATTTCTGAGCTCGATCATAGTGCCACCAGTGACTATTACAAGTTATAACCCTTCTATGTCCTTCCTACTCACCAATCAGATTCCACCTCAAACAAACAAAATGGTGGTGTCAAGTCAAGATGATCATGATGATCTGATTGATAATCAAAGTCTGTATTGTGATAATCAGATCACATGAGCATTTTGATTAAACACATGAAAAGATTTAGAGTGTGAGTGAGTTGGGTTTAACGCCGCTTTTAACAGTATTCCAGTTATATCGCGACGTTTCAGCTTAGTGTGGGAGGAAAGCCCGAAGTGATGCAGGTCTCAGACGTTTACCACTTCGGTGAAACCCACGAGCACGGGTATGGTGCTGACAAACCTAGAAACATAATCGGGGCGAACCGGGATTCGAACCCACAATCATAGGTTTCTGGCGTGCCCAAGGGACGCAACTCTGCACAGCGAAGCGCAGCGCCTTAGACGACTGGGCCACCCGTGCCCCCGAAAAGATTTAGAGAATTCTTGTTGACGCTGAGTTGGCGGTACACATGATTTGCAAATCCTGCAATCGACCAAAGTCTGAAAGGCAGTTTAAGAACCAGATGTCAATTTTGTTACGGGATTTTGATTGGACTATACATTGACTTGTTAGTCCAGCCAAAATATAACTCCATATTTCCATCCTATTTAGCAAGGGTGGAAAGTGGACTTTTTTAGTCAGTTAACTCCCTTGCCTCAGGAAGATGGTTCCAGCTAGATCAGCTTGGTATTTCATAAGCTGCATTTGCTTATATCATTATCTCCAACTGTGTACCATCCATTACTGAGGAGCTTTGCATCAGTATCCATAGTTTGATCTTTAAATCAGCCTTTTTTCTCATGAAGAACTTGTTACAATGTCTTCTGTTAATTTTATGCAATATAATCTTTTTCTAAGTGATTGAGACTAAGTTATTAAAGAATGCACTGTTTGCTACAGAATCTACTGTTTTGGAGGATTTGGTGTCCCCATACAGGAATACCTGTGTGAGAATGGAGACTTTGTGGCGGACACTTCGGGGGACTTCAATGTACCGGTATGTCTTTAAGTCACTGAGGATTATTCATGCATGTACTGTACACTACTACAGTTAAGTAGCTGCCATGTGCAGTATGCAACGTGTTACAGAAGTACATACAGTCATCTTTCATTCATAATTAGTTACAGTTACATGAGTTTGAGAATACTGAGATCTTTGGTAGAGACTAGCATGGAAGAGTGTATTTGAGTATTCTGTTTGTTTGCTTGTTTGGATACGATGACATTCATCAACCAAGTCAGCGAGCCTGACCACCCAATCCCATTAGTCACCTCATACGACAAACACAGTGGCCTTTTATGGCAAGCATGGGTTCCTGAAGACCTATTCTACGCCGGATCTTCATGGGTAGAGTATTTTGTACTGGTTGTGTTAGATGCACATATTAGTAAAGCGTAATAACTTTTTAATTTCAATACTGACTCAAATATAACTAAATGGTTAGGCTTGGTACCTTGGTTGTTTGCTTGTCATCGGACCTTGACCACATAGAATGTTTCGCATAATATCAACCAGATGATCTTCTGGTCTATAATTGACTCCTGCAGCTGTCGTATAGCTGGAATAGTGCTGACTGCAGCGATACACAGCATTCACTCACTCACTCCTTCCAGAATTATGTATTAACATATTACTTCTGTTTGTAGCGGTTCTTCCCAGACCGAGGTTGGAACAATCAATTGTTGGTGCTGGACTCCAGCAATGATGAGTGGTCAAATCCCAAGTGCAGGGTATGTCTGGGGGTGACTATTGGTCTGGAAATCACTATTGTGATAACTATTGATACTGAAAGAAACTATTGCGATAACTATTGATATGGCAAGCAACTATTGCGATAAATATCGATAGTTTTCAGTGTATCCATTTAGATGGATTTTAGAGTTGAATTAAACCTTGGAACTGAAGTTTCCTTTGAATGTGATAACCATAACAACAAATAAAAATATGACTGATTTGTTTTTTCTTTACCCTAATAATTGAAGAAAAAGAAACTTCCACATTACCATGTGTAAATTACTACCACTCATGATCAAAAGAAAAACAAATTTGAACAGCATTGCATGTATTTTTTTTGATATGGTAAATGCCATCGAAACTATCGATATTCCTAACTGAAAGTGATATAATTGATTGGAAACTGATTTAACAATCGATTTATTGACTTTGGGTGCTAACCAATAGCAATACCAAGTTCGATTTATCGTGACACTCCTAGGTATGTCCATATATAAATACCTGCTCATCTAGTAATATTTTGAAATTCCTGAAATGGTAGAATGTTTGAAATTATTTTTTGGAATCCCCTACCATAATGTGGCTGGAATATATCTAAATAAAAACCCACTCCACAATCCTGATGGTCAACTAATGAGCACTTATCAGCAGATCTTTGATGTATGCTTTAAGAAGTTATAAGATATATGGTGAAACATGAAATATTGATTTCAATTTCTTCATCCACAAAACATTCTCTCAGTCACTTCATCCTCCTTCATCGGATGAACCCAGGTGAAGGTTGTTTGTGGGGACTCGAGTCATTGATGGGGGGGGGTCAGGTAGCCTAGTGGTTAAAGCGTTCGCACGTCACGCCGAAGACCCGGGTTCGAATCCCGACATGGGTACAATGTGTGAAGCCCATTTCTGGTGTCCCCCGCCGTGATATTGCTGGAATATTGCTTAAAGCGGCGTAAAACCAAACTCACTCACTCACTCACTCGAGTCATTGATAGTGACGTGACTACGATTGGTCAGCAGATACACTGAAGAAATAACTGTGAAAATGACGCCTTATACAATCTATTGACTCACTGTCTGTCATTAAAAACAATTCTTTCAGTGTTTCTGATCTGTTCATTTCCTAGGATATTGACAGATATCTACGCAAATGTCCTAAGAATATTTTTCAAATTTGGTAATGATAACGAAGAATGTCATATCAAAAGTTTATAAAAAATTGCCTAATGGTTAAAGTGTTTGCTCGTCAGACCAAAGACCTGGGTTCAATTTCCCAGATGCAATGTGTGAAGCCCATTTGTGGTGTCTCCCTCCATTTTATTGCTGGAATTTTGCTAATAGCTGCGTAAAACCATACTCATTCATTATAAAATTGTGGGGGCGGTGGAGTAGCCTTAGTGGTTAAAGTGTTCGGTCATCACGCCAAAGGCCCAGGTTCGATTTCCCAGATGCAATGTGTGAAGCCCTTTTGTGGTGTCCCCGGCTTTGATATTGCTTGAATATTGTTAAAAGCGGCATAAATCCATACACACGCAATATGAAATTGTGAAAATGTCCTTGTCTCCATGAATATCACTTTCTAATGTTTCTTATTTAAATATCTTCACTTGTTCAAGAACAAATATTTAGTTTTTTTAGACCTGGAAGGTGTCAGTACCAAAATTTAAAAGTCAACAATTTGAAATTCACATTTTTCGTCTTCATTGTGATGGTCTGTGGTGTCTTTGATTTCTGGTCCAATTTTGGTTTTGTGTTTTAACATGGTTTTAAGGGAATGTCAATTGTTGATATGTTATCCTGAATCAATCAATCATTACCTCATTGATTATTTTGAAGAGACACATTCTTATACATTGTTATTGGGATGTGAGATATAGGAAGGGAAATGTAACTCATCACTGTTTCAATACATAGGGCCCGGTACCCCTGCCTCGGGCTGCACATGGGGTGGCGCAACTAGGAGATAAGGTGTACTTATTTGGAGGACGACATCTGACTGCGAGGATGAACGACCTTCACTGTCTTGACCTTTCAACCTTGACCTGGAGTGGAGAGTAAGTTGCGAAGTGTAAAAGTAGAAGGAACACCATTTCTTTCTTTCAGAAGATTGAATGTGTGTGCATGCATAGACGACTTAAATAGCTGTACATGATGATGCTTCTAAATCATGTTGTGTCCTCAATGAGGCGTTGTTGTGAGGTAGGTGCCCGTGCAATGGTCACCTGATACTGACTGTCATCTACCCCACCATTCTTCAAAACGCTATAGAAATAGTGTTTGAAATAATTATAAAACCCAACAAGACAGTCAGGCAGGTGATCCATAAGTGTTCTTCAAAGTTACCTGCCCGCATTCAGACAATATAAATATTTTAAAATCACAAAACCTAAGAGGCAAATTGTGTTTTGACTCAGTTGAAATAATGTTAACAATTACTTGAGAATCTACAATGAGTTATGATAAACTGAAAACATATGTAGTCTTAACAGTCAGACAGACGGGCAGGTGGAGGAAAATTTCTTGCAGCCCAACAATAAAGTTACTAGCCACGGGCAGGCTTGCTGGCAGTTATATTGGACACTGTATAGAAACCCTGTCTTGCACACCTGCTTTGACATTCTCATGTTGATTCCATTTTGCTTGGATCGACAATCATGTGGTTGTTGAAAATAATAATATGTTTTTCTTCCAGACTGACGTGTTCGACGGTGATCCCATGTGGCCGATCATGGCACACACTGACCCCAGTCTCACACAACCACGTCTTCCTGTACGGGGGGTACACCCAGGATCAGAAACCTCTCAGTTAGTAATATCTGTATTTAAGAATTAACATCAGTACTTTTTGTGTTTATAAATGAACAAAAAAATTATGTGCTTAACAAACGAGCTGTTTACAACAGTATGAAATCAGCGACACCATTCAGCACGATAATGCAACACAAGCTCCACCTATTCTTTTATCAGCCAATCAGAAAACAGTTGTCCGTTTATGGATACATACATGTTAAAGCAATTGGTGGCTTAGCCAGTCGAATGCATCTTCCCGAGGCAAGGGAGTTAACTGACTACCAAAATCCAGTTTCCACCCTTGCCGAACTAGGCTGGTATTATGGAGTTACATTTTGGCTGGACTAACGAGTCTATGCATTGTCCAATCAAAATCGCGCAACGAAATCCAAATCAGGTTCGTAAACTGTTATGCAGATTTCGGTCGATTGCAGGATTTGCAAAGCATGTGCATCGCCAACTCGTTGTCAACAGATATTTACCTAATCTTTTCATGTTTTTAATGAAGGTGCTCACGTGATTTGATGCACTACGCAATGTAAGACCCGTGTTATCCCAATATAGATCTTTATTATCGAACAGATCGTCTTGACTGGATTGTCTGGTCCAGGATTGATTATTGATTATTGATATGCTGTCTCATGCTGAATATTAGCAGAGTTCCCATTTACCGTTAATTACCAGGTTCTTTAACTGGTAATATTAGGCTAAGATCACTAATTCATGTTACTGCCAGTCCCTGTTGACCGGCAAATAAAGTACATGTACCTTATAAATTAGGGGGCACTGTTCAAAAGCCAGCAGGAATGCTGATTAGAATGTTTTACACGAAGAAAAGTTAATGTTTGACTTGTTTCCATCAGTACTTTAGTTGCGAACTCCTTCCACTGACTCACTCACTGTTGACAGGTGATGCGTGGGTACTGGACGTCGATGTGTGTCAGTGGACACAGCTCGTCATCCCACAGAACAACCCTCGCCTCTGGCACACAACAGCGCTGTCCTCGGGCAATGACATCCTCATCTTTGGCGGCTGTTGTGACGACATCCTCAGCCATCAGGTTAATGTATGTTTATCTTTTGTATTTGAGGCTGACATTTTTGGATACGGGTGACATAGGTCCCCAGTACCCAATACTTGTTTCCAGGTCAGAATACCCCATCCTTGTCTCTCTGTGGAGATCCAGGTCAGAATAGGTCCCTAATACCCAATCCTTGTCTCTCTGTGGAGATCCAGGACAGAATAGGTCCCCAATACCCCATGGTTGTCTCTCTGTGGAGATCCAGGTCAGAATAGGTCCCTAATACCCCATGGTTGTCTCTCTGTGGAGATCCAGGTCAGAATAGGTCCCTAATACCCCATCCTTGTCTCTCTGTGGAGATCCAGGTCAGAATAGGTCCCTAATACCCCATGCTTGTGGAGATCCAGGTCAGAATAGGTCCCCAATACCCCATGCTTGTCTCTCTGTGGAGATCCAGGTCTGAATAGGTCCCTAATACCCCATGCTTGTCTCTCTGTGGAGATCCAGGTCAGAATAGGTCCCCAATACCCCATGCTTGTCTCTCTGTGGAGATCCAGGTCAGAATAGGTCCCCAATACCCCATGCTTGTCTCTCTGTGGAGATCCAGGTCAGAATAGGTCCCCAATACCCCATGCTTGTCTCTCTGTGGAGATCCAGGTCAGAATAGGTCCCCAGTACCTCATGCTTATCAAAAGAACAAACTAAACTTGGGATCAGGTGGCCAGGCTTGGTGACATGGCAGATTTCATATCATCATGCCCCAATGGTATCGATAGTTGCTCATTCTTTCAATCACTGTTTTTTCTGGTCCAGATTTCATTAGGTACCGGCAGCCGAGATACAAATTGAATATTGAAGAGTGTGACCGACACTAGACACTGTTCATTCACTGAAGGTGACCAGAGACCCTCTTCCCAGTAACTTGTCAGTGTGAGTTTATACCATATCGAGGTGGATTGTAGCTCACGCTATTGACCACTGGTTCGACTGATCTAGGCTTTATCACATTACAGGTTGTTCTGATAGAGTTGTATAGTGCCTTACTCGCTTGCACTTTCATTTTATTCAATGTTTTTTGTTTTTCTTTCAGGAACATTCGAACAAAATTCTAGCATTTAGATTACAGCCAAAATCTCTCCTAAGGTAAGGCTTGCAGCACTTATTTGTTTCATTTCAGTGTCTATAATATTAGTCAGTATTTGGTGAGACTTTTACACAAGTCTTCTTTGATTGAGCAGCTCTTATTTACCAGTGCAGGTTTTGGGTAGATTTATTTAGCATATGAGCTTTCTATGAGTTATCCCAACAACTGTGTCTCTAAAAGCCCGTCACAGAATTTTTATTGGAATTTCAACATGGGCACCATGGTTGCCACAGTAAAAATATCAGTTTGGTCCAAAACTCAACCAATTCTGTGTGTATCATACTGTGGTTTACCATAATATGTGTTTTGGGTATATTTTGAGTTTTGACAGCGTCCATTTTGGAACTCATTAATGGCTATTAATTGGCTATCTTTTTTCAAAATGCATGTCGCTATATAAGCTATCTTGACGGGCCATTAAACCCCATTTCACCTCACCTCATCTCTACAGCATCATAGTTGTAAATACTGTCAGTCATGGGGAATACAAATTTAAGCAGGTGCAGAATGAGGAGAAAATAACACAAAGTAATCTTAATCCCTTTATGTGAAACAATGCCCAGCTGAAAATAAATACAATTTAAATGGTAAATCAACATGTCTGGTGATTTTTTTTATCTAAAATTTCAAACTGACTAAGTTTCTTATCACCTGTTCATTTACCAAAACTCACTGAAGTGGTACGGTGTAATTTTTTTCTGCGCATAATATTCGAAAAAGTTTTTTTTTTAAATACTGAATCCGCTAGAGGGGGTAGCGCATTATACTTGGGTTCGCAATATACTGAAGAAAATATGGTATTTATAATCTTTCTTAAATATATTTTTTTCAGGTTGTGTCTGGAGACAGTGTTCAATTATCGCATTGAAACTCAGCCATCTTGGCCTTACCTCCCTTCTATCCTCAAGAAGTGGCTGGACACCAAGTTAAAGTGTTCACGAACTGTTCAAACCGTCAACCAGCCGCAACACAACAATAAGGAACAGGCTTCCACCTGTGAGGTCACATGACCCTGGATGAGGTCATGACCATAGATAGCCCTTCCGAACTATGTGTGGCACAGATTGTGATTTTTAGGTTGTAATTTATTCAGTTGTGTAACTGCTTTTAGTGATAATACCCACTGTGTAACATGTGATCCGAGTGCACATTGATTGTGGTTGAATGGAATACTGTATTCGACGTAATAAGCGCAACGGGGCGCTCTCAAAATTAGAAATAGGGGGCTCTGATTGGAATATTATTTTGGTGAAAAAAACAGAGTTGAAAGTTTGTAAATTTCGTTGTTTATGCTGACAACCTGAAATGTTTATATACGACATATATATTTTTCCAGGATTTAATTGCCCATAATTAAGGGTGCATGTAACACACAAATGCCTATTATACACGAATAAATAAGTCTTGTGTACAATGATCAGAGGGGTGCTAATTGAGATTGTTCACAAGCCAATATATTAGCAAATATCGCCGTGGGCGCTTATTAGAGCGGGGCACTTATTACGTCGAATACGGTAGTTGTCCAGGGGCCCGTTCCCCAAAGCAATCGTAGCGTAAGGGTGATCATAACTCTCATACTTTAACATTGACTTACGATCTTCCTAGCACTGAGATATCTTGGTGGTACGTGGCTGATACTGACTTGAGAAGAATATTTTGAAATGGGATGACTTTACAAAGGGACTATCCTTGACGGTCTGATGTCCATTTTGTTCAATATCGGCCTTGCAAGTTGTGCCCTTTGTGACATAGACATTGTCTGTACATTATCATGGTGACTGGTAACTAAATTACGTTTGTGTATGTTAAAATTGAATTGGCAGACATCCATAGGTTTTTACTCCCTTGACAGAAAGTGTCTCAAAGATCTCCTTTCAGAATTCTGATGCAATTTTAAACATGGCTGCCATCAGTATCCCACGCCACGAAGTGGGGCGGGGGATATAGGAATGAAATTCGTCCGTCCAACCTCTTCTCAAAGGAGACAATTGCGTGGATCGATGCTCATAATGTCAATCACTGGATTGTAAGATCCAGACTCGATTATTTACAGACTGATGTCATAAAACTGGAATATTGCTGAGTGCAGCATTAAACAACAAACAAGCAATGGTTAATCCTAGTAGGAAAGTACTCAAAAGCATTTTGATGGACTCATTTTGAACTGTCAATTAGAGAATTCATTTGTACAATAGGAGCTATGACTTTCCTAGATTTGGATTCATTGAAGAGATTATCAACATCTTTTGTCGGGAGAAATCTGTGTATAAGAGACGTAATGCTTTGGTGTCCATTTTATTAGGGTTTGAAGTTGTATGTGTCGACATCAGCTGATGAAGATAGTGGATCATGAGAGCGAATTTCATACCAGCGTTCAGTAGGAAATGAACGACAGTGACAGGTTTAGTGTTCGTCAAAGGGAAGTAACCCGCTACTGTCACTATTCAACAATGAGCGATAATAATATATATTATTTTGACATATATCATTCTTTTGTCATGGGGGGCACGGGTGGCCCAGTCGTCTAAGGCGCCGCAATTCGATGTGCAGAGTTGAGTCCCTTGGGCACGCCAGAAACCTATGATTGTGGGTTCGAATCCCAGTTCGCCCCGGTTATGTTTCAAGGATTGTCAGCACCATACCCGTGCTCGTGGGTTTCACCGAAGTGGTAAACGTCTGAGACCTGCATCACTTCGGGCTTTCCTCCCACATTAAGCTGACACGCTGTGATATAACTGTAATACAGTTAAAAGCGGCGTTAAACCCAACTCACAAACTCACTCACTCACTCACTCACATGGCTATGATTTTGTTTGCAGTGGCTTAGTTGATCTAGAATTATTATCTTATCCATATCATATATGGTCATCAAATATGGCTATTTGTATCGTAGCTGGTGATTCGTGTATGACTGTAGGTATACAGTGATTCATGTATTGCAATAAGGATATGGCGATACACGTATTGCTGGTTGTATTGCTAGATGTATCTCTTTTTGTCTGGGATACCATGAGAGCAGTGTGCACAGGGTATTATGTGTAAACAAAATAATCACATTACTTTGGGCCTTGTGAATGTGTAAGGCCATATTCAAGCCCTGTGAACTGAATCAAACAAAAACACGCACACATAAACAAATTACGTCTTCGGTAACAACAATACCTGAGTTATTGTTTCCAGGTGTGATATGCAGAGTTTGTGATGAACACCACACTGTATTGCAATTACAAGTTTCAAGAACAGATGGCTCATGTCGCGTGAAGTACAGCTGGTGAATTATTTCTACTCACAGACCCTAGTGAATAAATTAAAAAAGAATCCCAAGTCAAGTCTAGAATAATTTGGCAAGTCCAGATTAAGCATTGTTTACACATCTCCATTTGGATTTGGGTTGTTTTTTTGTTTTTTACATATATATTTTTAAATAACATTACTGTATTTTGGGGACTAAGTTTTGGTCTACTAGTGATTATGTCTCACAGCTTAACTGACTGGTTATGAAGAGGGTATTGAGCTACTGTATTACATTGGATTTCATAGATAAGTTAATTCTCCTAATGCTGTACAACATTTCATTCATTTCCATGCAGTGTTTGTCAGCACATAGCAGGAAATATTATTCATGTTAAACAGATTTTGATGGAACTTGTATGAGTTCGAATCATAATGGCTTTGTGGATGTTTGTTTGACAAGTCTCATTTTATGTACAAATTGTTTTGTTTTTTGTAAACAATATAAAAAGATCAATAAAGGATATGAAAGCATGTGGTTCTTTTTTATCACCCCCAAAATAAAGAGAAGCAGTGAAAGAATAAATATTGAACAAAGCATACTGTTTTTTCATGACATGCAAAACAGAGCTGAAAAAAGATTATGTTCAACATTATCACACAATGATGGAAATAATTTGTGTCAGGAATGTAAGGGGGATAACTCTATCATTCTTACAGTCAGCTGACTTCAGGCAGACGGGCTGAATGTCATAAAACTGGACCTTTCTAATTCACTGATCATTAAAATCGTGTTTACAGTTGCAGATATTTAGAACATATTTAGTGGCAAGCAACTATGGAATAGAAAAACATATTTGGAATTTGGTCTGAATTTTTTACCTAAATTTGGGCCAAAAATCGGTAAATATCAAATGGGCCTTTAGGGCATTATCCCAGAAAATGAGAATACTGTAGTTCCTAATGAATCGAGTGTGTTTGTGTGTTATACTGTCAGTAGACAAGTAGGTCCTGGGTATAACACAGTTGATTCTATGCGACCATGTTGTGTGAGTGAGTGAGTGAGTTGGGTTTAACGCCGCTTTTAACAGTATTCCAGTTATATCGCGGCGTGTCAGCTTAATGTGGGAGGAAAGCTCGAAGTCATGCAGGTCTCAGACGTTTACCACTTCGGTGAAACCCTAGAGCACGGGTATGGTGCTGACAAACCTAGAAACATAATTTGGGCAAACCAGGATTCGAACCCCACAATCATAGGTTTCTGGCGTGCCCAAGGGAAGCAACTCTGCACAGCGAATCGCCCATGTTGTGTGGGTAAGATGACATGCAAAGCAGACCTGTTACACCAAGTGAGTGAGTGAGTGAGTTTGGTTTAACGCCGCTTTTAACAGTTTTCCAGTTATATCACAGCGTGTCAGCTTAATGTGGGAGGAAAGCCCTAAGTGATGCAGGTCTCAGACGTTTACCACTTCGGTGAAACCCACGAGCACGGTTATAGTGCTGACAAACCTAGAAACATAATTGGGGCGAACTGGGATTCGAACCCACAATCATAGGTTTCTGGCGTGCCCAGGGAGCACAACTCTGCACAGCGAATTGCGGCGCCTTAGACTACTGGGCCACCCGTGCCCCCTGTTACACATAGAGATCATTAATAGCGCTAAGATGATCTTAACTCCTATACTTGAGTCTTTGTGGAAGAGGGCCTAGTTCAGGACTAAGGTTTGGGCCTAGTTGATAACTAAGATCTTTCCTCTACCAGTGTATTAAGAACTCCGATCAGCAGCCAGACAAACCCCATGAGGATTTGAACTGGCACTCCGGTAAACAGCATGTAGCAAGAGGCAATGGAAATGATTAGGTGGTCAGCCTTGGTGACTTGGTTGATTGTGTGTCGTACACAGAGGACGTGAACTTTGCCGATAAATTAATTCCTGGTTTGTCTCTCCTAGACTCAATTATTTACCAGTCAAACAACAAGCAAACACACAAAAATGTAACCTTTCAAAAATACTCTCCAGTAGTAAAGATCACAAGTTAACAATGGCTAGTCATGGTTGCAGTTAATACCTGACGTTAAGAACCTCCAGTGACTCAGACCGCCTCCGTGGTCTAGTGGTAGAGCGTCCGCCCGGAGAACGGAAGGTCCGGGGTTCGATCCCCGGCCGTGTCATACCAAAAGACGTTAAAAGATGGTACTTGTTGTTACCCTGTCTGGCGCTCGGCATTAAGGGGCTAAAACAAGGACTGGTCGGGTCAGAGTCAGTATACTGTGTCTGAGTGGGGTATTCATGTTAAACTGCGGCATGGTATCTCAGTGAGCTAGCACTATAAATCGGCATCAGTCCGGACTAGTACAAGCAGCCACACAAACACACCCACGTACATGCACGTCGCTATATAAGTGCAATAATCTTGGACGCGACGTTAAACCCCATTTCACCTCACCTCACCTCCAGTGACCTCATCCGATTGTCTATATCTTAAAATCTCCAATTTGTGCAATCCCCCTCCCCTTTTTATGCACAAATAACTGTTGCTTATATTTTTAAAACTTGCAACTTTCACATCTGTATCCTATTGAGTGAAACACTGGGCAACAGAGGTGCTGATAACCACACTGCTTTTAGAATGTCTTGTTCAAGTACGTGTAGGCCAGCAAGAGATATTTTACGTCCGTTTCATAAGGTTCATGGAAAGTGTTTGAAACTTTAAATTAGTGTTGAATGTTTTTTTTAGATTTTTCTTTCGGTTTGTAAGAAAGATAAAGCACTTCCCCTCTAGGTTTTAAGACATTAAAAGCCCTTACCAGAGGGTTTTAAATTGAGTTTTTATGACAATTAAACCCTCATAAGAGGGTTTTAAATTTCATAAAAATCCAACACATAAACTCCTATCCTTGATCTCAGGATCCAGGCCACAATCTTTATAGTTTTATGATTTATGGAAATTATTTTACCAATTAGCTTTGGCAGGTTGAAATAAAAGATATTTTGTTAAGATCAAATTATGTTTTCTAATGTAGCATGAAGTTGTTTAGTTGGTAAAGGTGGGAAATATAAATGCTAAATCTTCTCAAGTGATTAATATTCTAACAGTACATGCAATTTGGAAATGTTTTTGTTCTTTTAATAATATTTTGTAGTGGCAAGAGACAAACAATGCATTTGATCACTAATCATCGAAACATTTGTTTGGGAGCTTTTTTTAGGTGTACCTTTATGTTACGCAATTTCATCAATGAAAGGACAGTCAGGAAAAAAACAATATATTGAAACTATTTCTTTTAAATTTTCAGAAGCTGCAGTTGCAGTTGCAGTTTAATCTGTAAACCATAAATATCAAATGTAATGCTTATTACAATTCTTTACAATTTTCAGAAGCTTTGGGTTGCAATTTAATCTGTAAACCATAAAAATTAAATGTAATGCTTATTACAATATGAAAGTTAACATTAGAAATTAGCACAATGAAATAAAACAAGTCCCTCATGACAATTATACATTCCAGTTAAGGCCTGACTTTTTAAAAACTTGTTTCACAAATCTGCTGACTAAAAAATACTGAAAAGTGACAAAATGGAAAAGCAATCCTATTGTTATTCCCACAATCAGAAACAAGTAAAATGTTTAAAACAAAACTCATTTACTGTCATTATCAATATAAATAAAGCATGTAAAATACTATAATTAAAACCTGTTGCAAATATATCTTACAAAATTCAAAACACAACAACAATCACTTGATAATGTGTTTACTGTTACATGACCAGTTTCATCATCTCTCTTTGCAAGTGATGCTAAATGCTACTTGTTGTTTTCTTTGAAAGGCACAGAAGACGTTTGGTTTCATAATAACTGACAAATTATCATGAGTGATGACTTATTTATTTACACAGTCGTTGCAGATACTGGCCTATTTATCAAGAATGTTGTGAAATTGGAACCAACTTTTGCAACAATGTTGTTTTACATTACCTGTTATTGCCGGATAGTTTGTTAATAATTTAGTCAGAATGAGTTTCAAACAGTCTGAAAGTGGTATGTTTTATCTCAAAGCGCTTTTAGAAACACTTATAGCATGTCCCAGACAATATTTTATAGATCTAAAAGATTTAAAAAAAATATAAAAATGATCTCCCCGGCCGGGAATTGAACCCGGGTCTCCCGCGTGACAGGCGGGGATACTGACCACTATACTACCGAGGATCTGATATCTTGGCGGCAATTTAGGTTATTTATAGAGTTGTTCGTGTAGCTAGTCTAGCTTGACATGCTTGAAATAGTTCCTGCTGGGAGTCGCTCGAGCTGACGTCATGAGTTGTGTCACGTGACTTGGTCTGTACTCGCTAACGTGCTTGTTCCAAAATATTCGGAATACTATCGTTGTGTACAACATATCAGAAAAGAATCGTCTTAGTTGACACCGATTTACGGTAAGTTTATTAACTCAATAATTGATGGCAAACTTCACTTGGTGATAAATGTTGTATTTAATGGGTTTTATTTTGGTCGACGGAGGGGCAGATGTCTTGTCCACAAGTGTGTCGGCCCAGGTTTGAGCCGCGTACATTTGACTTCGACCTGGGCAAAAAGAAAGGTGGGCATTGAGGAGCACGAACATTTGGCGATCACGATAATCGCACAGGTGCACATCACAAATATTTCCTTACATGTCATGTTTGTAAGTTTTCATTTTAAATGGAATGTGAGAAAGCGCGTTCCCGTAGTCAGTGGTTGTAGGAGACGGAGTCAGGAATGTGTGTCGTTGTCACTTCCTGAAGTTGCAGAATCAGGTTTATTTTTGTTGGTGTTAGGAGGTACTTTCTTGTTTTCATTCTTACATCAAACAGATATCTGCGGAGATAGTATAGATTTGCTTGTTAACTGCTCTTGTCTGAAGGAGCAGTTTTGTAATGTCACGCTCAGGTAGGTTTTCTACCTGTCAATTCAAACACCTGTAGGCCTATTGTGTGCACTGCTGAGATAAATCTGGCAAAATTCCTTGTATTATTCAATCTCAGCAGTAATTCAAATTGTGAAAGATCCAAATGGCTGTTTTTAGGTTGCCGATGAAATAGAATACTGACATAATCTTTATAACAGACCAGCACAATACTATAAGGGTTGGAGCCTGAACATGACAGAGGAGATGGAGAATGTTGACATAATATGCCAGAATTTGATCAGATTTAATGCATTAAGACATGAAGGATTTGTTTAAAACTGTTTTTCTTTCGTGTGAATACTGTGCTAAGATGTATTGAAATAGCTGTACTTGTGTCAGGTTCAGCCGTGCCTGAGTTCCCATAATAATCAATAGCTTGAATATGTTTCTGACATATAGCTAATAAATCTACCAACTCACTGTGAATATAAAATGATGTTTTCAAACTAATTGAGCTTTTGTCATGTTCATGTAGGTTAATTAAGCTAATGAGATGCAAGCTGCCTCCAGATGATGGCCAGTAAACAGTATCCATTGGTAATATCTGCTCTTGAAAACACCCCCTTGCTGCAAGTCTGACTGATTCATATCAGCTATGTACTGGCCCACATGAACAAAGGCAGTGGTGAGGTGGTGAAAAACAGACCGCAAACATTTTACATTGTATGACTGGTTGAATAAATGGATATGAAATTGATGGTACAGGCATGCTTTTACAATTTTCTAAATCTTGATAAACGGCAGATTTACAATATTGTTTTGCAAATTTGACATAAAAAAGAATGAGACAAAGTGGCTTTGCCAGTAGAGTTCTTTATAACCAGAATCTCATCCGGGCAATTTTTATTTATGTTTCCAATGTAGATAGCTAATGAAGTAAATTTACCCAGAAGGTATCTATGAATAAAACATTTGAATGATTTAGTCTTGAGGCAACACATTTTTCACTTTTATTTTCACGGGCCCTGTGCCCCTTCTGAAAAGCAGCTGGAAAGAAACAAATTAAACATAAACATTATTTTTGCTATGACTTCCGCTTGTTATACATTTTAAAATGTTATATGTAAATTCCATGTCTACATCACTATCAGTGATTCAAAAAGCCAGCTGCAGAGCTGCAGTTTTATCTCCACAGCAGAATGACTTTCATATAAATAAATAGAGCCAAATAAATAAATGATCTACATAGCTATTTAATATTTTTCAACCGACCTTGTGTGGAAAAGCTGGAATAAATGTGTGAAACATAAAATTAAAAAACTGTGGCCTAATTTTTGAAACAGATTCTTTATCATTGTATGGTATGAAAAAATTATTTTATCCAGTGGTCAAGTGGTACAAAACTATCTCTGGTCAAACCAAAACTTGCGAGGCAACTACTCATCACAACATTCACAACAAATTGTCTACCCAAGTTCTGACTTTTTTCATTCTGAATTGTATTCCAATAAGGAGATTGACATTTCATTTTTTCCATTTGCAAGTTGGATAACCTTGATTAAAGAGTTTTATTCTTATTGTTATAGTGGATCAGTTAAATCGTTGACTGTGCGTTTCATAAGCAACAATAGTCCTCCTACTTTAGAATATGGACACATTTTCCATGACCAACAAATGGTACTCTGTGAAATGGTCATAGGAACAGCTGCGATGCATTCCTGGTGTAATTATGTGTACTCCAGACAAACTTGTTATCAGATGATGAGGTAATAAAACTGTATATTGTAATTGAAGTAATTAGCACTGCAGGCATTTAGCCAGTCAGTGCTAAAGTGTGTGCTTGGTGAAATACCATCTAGGACGGGAGGGGAGGGGAGTGTGTGCTTATAAGGACATATGGACACACTACTCATAGTATGAGTTACAAGTGTCATGAGGCCTAATAGGGATAATTAGTTTTTGTTCAAAATACCTTCAACAATGTTTGGGATATATCATATTATGTGCTCTATTACATCTTAAAGAGTCAGCAGCAATGATAAAACAGTAAGGGCTGTCCCCTTAGTGTACTTGAAATGATACATATTTAGCAGCGACAGAAACTGTTTTAGTCCACTAGTCCTTATAATGATAACATGTAATGGCAAATACTATTACTGTATTCGACGTAATAAGCGCCCAGGGCGCTCTCAAAATTAGAAATAGGAGGCTCTTATTAGAATGGTATTCTGGTGAAAAAAAAACAGAGTTGAAAGATAAATTTCGTGGTTTATGCTGACAGCCTGAAATGTTTATATACGACAGATATGTTTTTCCAGAATTTAATTGCCCATAATTAAGGGTGCATATAACACACAAGTGCGTATTATACACGACTAAATAAGTCTTGTGTACATTAATCAATTGGAAGGGGTGCTAATTGGGATTGTTCACAAGCCAATATATTAATAAATATCGCCGTTGGCGCTTATTAGAGCGGGGCGCTTATTACGTAGAATGTGGTAGTCCTTAGGAAACCTTAACTGTTGGGCAGTTTGGCACAGATTATAGGACTAGTGCCAATTTCTAATGCTGTTCGGGTAAAATTGGTTCCAGTCCCAAAATAATTAATATATGTTTCGATCCATGAATAATAATAATTTACTTTAAGATACTACTCACCTGAGCACTCCAATGCCAACCATATTAAATTATCCTGACATATATATACTTAATATTCCTTTTCATCAAATAATTCAACACTGAGCCTGTTATTTTTTCAAGTCTGAAGATTGAAATAATCATGGTAATAGAGTATATGTTATACTTAGAATCATGATAATCATGATAATGGAAGGTGTTCATTAGAGGAGGCAGTCACATCCTGCTAATTATCTTGATGACAGTAAATACAAAAGTGCATTTCTTCCATAGTCATTCTACATATCTGTATGAGGCATCAGGCTAGCCTGGCATTTGTCACAAAGCTGGCGATGATATATGTCTGGAATGAAGGAAGCTTCGTGAACTTTGCCTTTAGAAGAAAATCGCTGCGAGTAGACTTGCATAAGGCTCTAGTCTAAGAACATTATCATATAATATTAAGAATTAACAGCAACTGCTTCATGTTCTTATTTTGTTTCCATGAAAGAATGTCCTCTACTGTTAACATATCTACAATGAACTAGATTTGATCATGTTGATAGTTAACCAGATGCAATACCATTATTTGTCTAGACTTGCTCAGAGGCTGATAATTGGTCCTAAGTCAGAGATCCCAAATGTTACTGTTTTGGGTTGAGGAATATGGACTTGTCTGCCATTTAGGGTACCGGGTACGTTTCTGTATTCTAATTTTAGTTAGGGTACGTTATAGTTCCCTTGCCGACAACGACCCTTTCAGCCATATTTACCTGCAAGCCTGTCGCTTGTGCCAGTAAAGTGTTCAACATTAGACATATAAATCAGCCCTTGTCATCACCTTTGTGATCAAATTTGACAGAAATGTGTCCTGATGATACAACAGACGAACATTTGGAATCCCGCGACCCACTCAGTTTCTAACACTGCTATTGGTACAAAGCAGAGGTAATCAAAAACAAATGACTTGCTGTGATATCTCAATTGTGTTTCTCCACTGATGGAGGAGGGGGTAAAGGTCAGAGGATCCCCCACCCCCAGTTTCCAGATTGCAGGGAACAGCTGAAATACACACCATCTGCCAATCAAGCTGACAGCTTTATTATGATTCTGGAAATGAAGAATGTCCCCCCTAGGCCCCTTAGGTCATCAAATGCAGACTGTGTGTTGTTTAGTGGGGTTAGCTGTTTACAGACAAGTTGGTGTATATTGGGAATTAGCACTGCATCTACAATTAGGTAACAATGTTGTCCAAATTGAGTCTACTTGTGCCATTGTGGGAGCTACATATGCTTAGTAAGGGTATGGGTAGGAATCCAAGTATTAGTATATCGCTTGGCTGATACAAGCAAATATTTATATGCTTGCAACCGTAATTATTTATAGCCTTCTTGTATATTATAAAATAAGTTCAAGTATGATGTGGAAACTTGAAAGGCACTCCATTAACTAAAATATATTGTTCCATTTTAGAGAATTTTTGTGTATATAGATGATGTAGATTAAGTTAAAATATTTCCCAACAATATCTTTTTATCTCTGGAGTTTAAAAACTTATAATTCAGGGTTGTGATTCACTCTTAAAAAGAAAGAATATCAACTTATGAAATAAACAAACTGTATCAGGATACGAATCGTTTCATATCCATAGTATTGGTACACATATCACATCATGACCTCTCCATATCCTTATACTTGTAGTAAAAAGTAAACAGTACAATAGCATCAAGATTTTGCATTTCAAGTATACCCATGAACATCTGGTCTTCAGCAACCCTTGATTGTAAGAGGTGGCTCGGCTTGTCGTAAGAGGCGACTAATGGGATTGGTGGGTGGCAGGCTCACTGACATAGCTGATGCATGTCACCATAACCCAACTGATTAATGTTCATGATGTCAATCACTGGTTTTTGTGGTCCAGACACGATTATTTACAGACTGCCATCACATGGCTGTAATATTGCTGAGTGCGCAGTTACACAACAAACAAACAAAGCAAAGCATTGCAAGTAGCCCATTCATGTAACAATGTTGAAACTTGCCTTTGTAATGTCCGTAAATGTGGTATACCCATGAATATACCTCATGTTGTGCTGACTTGGTTACTTTGTGTTTATTGGTTAAGAAAGATGGATATATGCTGAATTAACAAAACATACCTGCAAGCTTTGTAAGGTGGAAAACTTGTTTGTCAGAAATTAGCTGACCCAAATACTTCCATGTTCATTCACTGATGTGCACTTCGTAAACAGAGATATTTATTTTGGTGCAACCTTTATGTTTACTTGAAATTTTCTTAGGTCCTATTCGATAAAGAGACATCACAGTGTTATTTCTCAGTTATCTGAATGTTGGTGTAAACATTTCCGTGATACTTCAAATAGTTTCCATGCTTAAACAAATAGTGAAAGCAGCATCTTTGATATGACACTGTTGATTAGGTGAAGAAACTGTCACTACTTCCTGTCGTGGTTGAAATAGTTGTGTCTGAATTGTCAAATTTTCCGAAGGTTTCTTCGAGACAGTACTGATTTTTTTGTTCAGCTGAAGATGATTGACTGACTACCTGTTGAGTCGTAGCTTCTGTGAGTATTAGGATATGTGCTCGTAGAGATTGCAGCGTTTTATAATCATGATAATGATTTCAAGAAAGTATCATTAAGAGTTTTGATTGGGGGTCAGATGGAGATGCAGTCCAGAGGGAAATACTGGCGTGAGTACATCGTTGGTCGTTACTGATTCTGCATCAAGTTGAGGCCTTGGGGATGCAGGCTTTGTGTAATGTAGAGTTGCAAATTTGTCTTGGTATTGAGAAACATCGAAAGACAGAAGACATCAACTTAGTTCAGCCATATCTAAGTGTTCACCAGAGGTGGGTAGTATTATGGTATGCCATGATGTGAAATACTAATGAACGTGTATCGCAATATGTTAGGAAAAAACTGGTATTTTGCGTTTTTTAAGCTCATGCAGAGCTGCAGTTAACTTTTTGAGCATTTGAGTTTTTACTCTAGGGTTTCTATCTTAATTGGGTTATTACAGTTTTCATTGGGTAATCAATATTTTTTCACTCATCTATTCATCACTCTATTTTTTGAAAAATTAGCGAATAGTTTAAGATTTAAAAAAAAATGAAATAATGTTTTAGATGTATATAACTGTTCTAAATATATAGGCTTGACTCGGAAAGTAAATTAGCTTGTAATTGTGTTTTGGAAATTAGCTCCTTTGTAAGCATACTGAAAAAGCTTTATTTGGTTCGCATGTATGTTTTTATACATTTGAGATTTTCATTTAATGCATGCGTTTCTGTACCCAAGTTAATTGAAAGTAATTGGGTTTTTAATATTTTTTTGGGGTATAGATATATATATCGCAGATATTCTTATCTGTAGCTCTGCTCATGCGTATTTTCATCTTGTTGACAAAGCTTACATAAGTGACCAAACTGAAGTCGAATTGAAATTATGAAATTAGTAGCTCTTTACTGTGATTGAAAAGAGAAACTATTTTGCTTCCTGTATATAATGTGTCTATTGCAAACGTGACCTTAGCAGCATCTAACAAAATTGTGGACCTCTACGAAGATGTAAAAAATGGAGGGGAGGTTCTTTTTTCTCCCGGTTCATGACAAATAAAATATGAAAGAACACATGTGATATATTGTTGTACATATTGCAATACATGAATCAGTATTGCCTTAAATTGCAATAGGAAAGTCATGCCAATACCCATCACTACTCAGCATTAGAGATTTGCACTAGTTTTATAGTCCATGCCAAACTACCCAATAATTCTGGTATTATAAGGACTACGGGTAGTGGAAATTTGCCATTTTTGAGGTTTTTCTATATGTTATCATTATAAGGACTCGCTACTGTTCACTATAGCTAAAATATCAATATAGTGAATTTCTTTTTCAGCGAATTGTGTGGAATCCCACCAACTCAGTATATTAACAGAAACACTGACCAGACTGACATTATTGGCGCCTTGACTGTTTGTGGTTGGGGAATACCATTATTTGACATACACCAAGTCATGGTTGTTGTCATTTAAGAATTCAAAGTCATCCATCGTATAAAGATGTTTCCCGTTATGCGATCACTTATTGGTTGATATCAAACAGTTACCTGTCAAATTGTTCCAATCATACAAAACTACCCCATGATGCCAAATAGTAAGTTATTATAATTAACCAAGGATGTATTTTTGAATTTTTATACATATTGCCTAAAAAAATAACAGTTTGGAGAGTTTTTCTTAATCACAGGATCCCCTTGTTTTTCTACAGTAAATATGTTAATTATTCTGTTATCAAGTTCATTATAAGTAAAGTGTGGTTAGATCAAATAAAATAGGCTGCTCAAAAAAAAATTTCAGGTGCCTTTTTCTTAAAAGAGGAGGAGGTTGGACCTTGTTTATGCTTATTGTTGCAAAAAGTTATGTGGGAGGACCTTTCTAATTTCTCCCTCTAAGAATACTAACAAACACAACAAGGCACACTTTGAACTCATCCAAATACAATATTCGTCATCAAGAATTTAAGTCACAGGAATTTTGAAAAATATTTTTTTATTGGCAATAAATATGACACACCTGATTTAATGTGACATACCGAAGCCCCGAGAAACATTTACTGTTCGTTTGTTTTTGGCCTCAAACCATGTGATGTGTGATGTATTTATAGCCAATTGAGTAAGGTAAAGATGTGTACAGTATATCAAATTATCAATATCATGTATATGAGACGAGAGTCTTGTTTCAGATAGTACTCATATCTACTGTGGTATAAGTCTTGTTACCAGTAAACTACGAGATACAATAGCCTTAGCACTATGATGGCTCTGTGAAATGGTCCTCATTCGAAATGCCCGTTGTAAGATGTACATGCAGATGTCATGTCTATTTTAGGGTTCCTCACACTAAGTTTATGTGTTGGTCTGTTTTCGTTGCCTTTAGCCAGCATGACATGTTAAAAATAGCACATTGTTTGGTCGTGGCCACAACACACCTGCTTTTATTGTACCTTTGAAAGAAGACATTTAAGCATTGTAAACCAATTAGGTTATTGAAATCTAGAAGCTTGTCAGTGTGGGAGTTCCTGTTCTAGTACATAGGTTTATACTTTGTGTGGTGATCAAAGGCTGTTGGTTGTTGAGGTCAATGAAAACAAGGTTTTGCCAAGTGTTTGAGTGAGTGAGTGAGTATGTTTTTTTAGAATGCTTTTAGCAATATTCCAGCAATATTACAGAGGGAGATACCAGGAATGGGCTTCACAAATTGTACCCATTTGGAAATCAAACCTGGTTCTCTGTCATGATGAGCGAACACTTTAACCACAAGGCTACCTCCCAGTGTTAGAAATAAAAGGGAGTCCGGTCATTGAAGTTTTCTGCTGGAGTAGAAGTAACATAACATGCTGATTATACAAGTCTAGGCGGTTGAGGGACCCCTTTAAAGTAATATTTTTACTATTAAGGCCATGACAAGGACTTTCATACTTTCCATGACTCCCTACCCTATGTTGCTTGCAGTGGGAGTAATGTTTGTGTTATCAATATTAGCAATTGATTATAACACATGTGAGAACAGCTGACATTTGCAAGGGTAAACACCATGGACTGAATCCACCTGGTCTTTAATTTATTTCAGTCTATGTATGAGGGAAAACAATAATTTGGAGGAGAAAAATGTATTGTGTAATAAACATGATAATAGTAAATGTTAGTCTATGGAGACCCATCTTTGATTCCCCACGGGTAGGCTGAGGCCATTTCTTGGTGTCTCTGTCCTTATAAGGCAACACCCCATGGTGATGCTGGGTTAGGGTTGGACCAGTGTAACCAATTTGCTTCTTGTACAGGTGACTAAAATGGGTCAGGTGGTCAGTTTCGGTGACCTGGATGACTGTGTGACAGGTACCCCAAATACAGGGGGCATGCTAATGATATCAACCACTATTTTTTCTAAACCATACTTGATTATTTACAAACCGCCATGAAATAGCTTGAATATTGTTGACGACTGCTTTAAGAAAGCAAACAAGCAAGTGATAGGGCTTGAATTCTTCAGGACTACATAAAACTGTACTCCCCTTCATCTTTTCATGAGATAGTAACTGTGTCGAACCCTGCATTGGATATTTATAAAGGTAGAGTTAAGGCAGCTAATGTCAAATGGAAGACAGTACTAGATTAGCCTTCACTGGGCTTCTTTCATGAATAATCATGATTTCCGATAAGAAGAAATAATTATTCATTCCAAACCCTGCACATAATGGAGTCCTATAGACCAGTGCTGCCACAATTGACCCGCACTGACCACACTGATGACTGTCTACCTACTTCCTCCACACAGTCGACATGTCTACCAGCATGTCCATCCATCAGTCGAAGACATTTGAGAGATGAGGAACATTTCAACTTGATTTAGAATTTATGAGGATTTGCCTTTTTCCTGTAAATAATTCATTGTTTGTCTCGTGATTGTCTGCCTTTTCAAACCAGTTTCAAATGCTGATGTATGTATGCGTGTGGGATGTGGAGGACAATTCAGCTCCTCGACTGAACGCTTGTTTCGCGATACCACTTTAAATTCATGTAAATAATTATGATAAATTTCAAAATCTAAATTGCCAATTACAAGAACCTTGAACATCTGCTGTTCTGTTTATGTAAAATGACATTAATTGGAAGGTATACACTAACAAACTTGAGGTTATGACTGGCAAATGAGTATTGAATTAATCATCACTCACTCATTCGCTTGATTTTTTACAGACAGCTGTCATAAAACTGGAATATTGCTGAGTGTGATGTCAAATATCACTCACTCACTCACTCACTCACTCACTCACTCGAGGTTGCAACTTCATTCTTGACTGGCTAACCCCACTGACAAGTGACATGACACAACATGTGGGTCTACCATCAATATAAATCAATCGACCATTATCACGTATGTGAAATCATTATCTGTTTAATTGATCTGACCCTGTGGTTAATTATTCACAAGTTCAGAGGGGGTGCCACTCATTTGGACCATTAAATCGACCAATTAATTGATTATTGCATTCCACAGAAGGTCATGTGACAGGAAAGAGATATATAATGGCGTTAAACGGCAAGCACCTTCAGAGGCAGCGCTGATAATAAATTAATTGTCTTTGTACCTTTCAACTTTATTGTTCCTTTTTATGAACCATTTAGAGTTATTAAGTGTTGGGTAAAGATGCACAAAATACTAATATCTGTACATGTGTTCATTTGTTAATGGACAGCAAAATTCCACCAATGAGAGTCTGTATATCACCATATATCACCAGATGATCCAGTGATTAATATTAAAAGCATTGTTAGGGTACAGTGGCATCCTATCAACCAAGTCACAGAGTCTGACCACCCAATCTATAAAGTCACCTCTTGCGACATATCCCAACCCTGAATAGTTAATTACATGAATTATGACTCTGCAAATGACGCTTTAGGTCAGGGGTAGATGCAGGACTCGGTAAGTTGATAAACAGCCTACAAATAACCTATGAACTATATTTTTATCAACTCTGTGAACAAAGCCTCATGTGAATGCTTCTGAAAAAAGAGGTCCCCACTCTTTCACAGCCTATAAACATGATAAATGGTATTGGAAAGCATAAAAAAATTTAAGCCTTGTTACAGCAATCATTGCATTTAGATTGTTTTGTTGGAGCCGCTTTTGATGCTACCTGACCTTATAAAGTGAGGTCCTCCTGCACCAGTCAGGCTATAGACAAGAGCAAGTGGGCATCTCTGTTTAATACTATTTGGGAAAATCCTGACAAATGGTGTGTGTTTAATGATGTGTGCTCAGACAGACAGATTTGTACTGATTAACAACATCCAGAGATTGGCTTTCAAATTAGTCTGAGCAGTAGCTATTTACAGAGTACAGTCTCATTGCCATTGTCTTTTGAACCCTCTGTGGGATGTCTCTATGCTGGAACATATTATGAGTGATCAGGTCCCATTGGGGAGACTCAACATCTATCATGATGGTGTTGAAGTGAGAAAACGTTGTACTCTTCATTGTCTCGTTGGAGGCAAAGTATGTCTCTGGTAACCATGTTGGGACTTGGATCAGACTAAAATGGGGATTGGTGCCAAAATAAGTTTTAGTCCACTTAGTTAAGTCCTTATCATGCTTATAGTGATAACAGCAAAATTCTCAAAAAGGGGCAAATTTCTACTTGTCCTTATGATACCTTAACTATTGGGCAGTTTGGCAGGGACTATAGGACTAGTGCCAATTTCTAATGCTGGGTTTGTTTCTCTGAGTTTACCTACACGCCCAACATGACCTCTGACATTATACTTACTGACAATTTATTTTTCCAAATTGATGAATTTTGTTGCAGTGACTCATATGCCAGCACTTTTGAGAATGTTTATGAGAGAACCAATATATATATCACCTACACTTGCACATTAATTGAAAAAAAATAGAAAAATGCTTGTGAAGCCAACTAAGATGCCTACCTCCCTTAGGAGCTGCCTTTTTTTTCATGCCTATCATATATCACTGTGTACAAGGAAATGTTTTTGCACTAAGAATTAGGTGTGTGTGTCGGTGTTGGGGGGGGCGGGGGGGGACACACACATGCATGCACGTCTCTATATAAGTGAAATTATAAATAAATCTTGAACACGAAGTTATACCCAATTTCACCTCGCCTACTGTTGCTGTTCTTGGATTAAAGTCTTAGTTTTAGTTCTGGACCAAACAATCCAGTGATTGACATCATGAGCATCAATCCACATAGTTGTGATGCGATGACATGCATCAACCAAGTCAGTGAGCCTGACCACCCGATCATGTTAGTCGCCTCTTACAACAAGCAAAGTCTCCTTTTACATCAAGCATGGGTTGCTGAAGACCTATTCTACCCCTGGTCTTCATGGATCTAAAATCTTAGTGACCAACCATTATAGTTTCGAGTAGGTTGTATGTTTCCCATCTTTTGATATTTTAAATGTTTATTGTTGCATATATTTCATTGCTCATAACATTCCATAGAGATACAGTGACCATATACCTAAGAATACATACATATGGAAATGACAATAGCATATAAACATAGATGATATTATTTTATTTTCACACCTTTTATGCATTTACTAAATCAAAGATGTCTGGATTTTGAAGCTTGAGTTATGTACTGAGTAGTTAGTTCAACATGAACACTCTCATGTACTATTTACAGCATGGTAGGATCGAGCAGTGTAGTGAATGTCACATTCATGTGCAGAGGGCTGCCTCCACATTCAAAGAGCCGTGTTGATTGTTGGACATGAGAGGAATGCTCAATGGCAGAGAGTTTCATAGCTCCACATTTGAAAATACAAAGACGGGGCCAGATGGTAGGGAAGGGTTGACCCGGGTCAAGACTGGTGGACTCCCTTACAGCTGAGAAATGCCATCTGTGCTCACCCTCCACTACAGCAGGGATTGTTATGCTACCAATTGAACTGTTTAATGTGTGCTTACTGAATGAGTGTCATTCATAGTCATGGTTCTAATGCATTGTGAGGTGAGACTTTTTACAATTGGTTTTTAAATTCCATGATCCTAAGACAATGAAAAGTTTACGAACAACATGCTTTCGTTCGATTGAATTAAAACTTACGTTTTTCAGGGATTTATCAGGATTTCAATCTAAATGAACTAAGTGCCCTTGGCAGGCATGTTGGGAAAAAATGTAATTTTGTTCCAAATTGAGCATTTGTTTTATAGCTCGTATTTTCCTTAAAGTTCAGAGGTGTTTTAATATGTAATTTTAACATTGCTTTCAGTGCAACAATGTGGAACTCTTCATTAAGCCTCTTCCTCTATATTATTCTATATCAGTTATCAGTTCAGTTATAACCATAACTGCATGAATTGGGAAATGTTTATTTCCAATTTAGGAATTTTAACGGACATTTGCTGCAGACTAGGGGCCTAATATCAGCCTCTAGGCAGGTCTAGATAAATCCCTGTGTTCACCACAGAAAGATGGTGCATGCAATATATTGAACTGGAGCACATAGAAATGTTTGACATATGCTGCACACTTGGTAACATATTTGTTTACTTTTTCACCAAATGAAAAAATAAAAATCTCAAATATCTTTTAATATATATTTTTTTCACAACCATCAGACCAGACATTTATGGTAAAAAACTACATGAACCAAGATGTGAAAAAAACCTGTCCCAACGTGTTGCCTCAACGCTGTGTGATACACAGCTGTATATCATTTATATGTCAGATTGGCTGGTGTGTAATCGAGATACCTACTAGAGACTCAACATGTCACTATACATGATGGGAGTTCCGCTTTGTTGCTGTAATTGGTGTAATTACCGCCCCATTACCACTGTCCTGAACACTCCCCGCCTTGCTTGTCAGAAGGAAACTATTGAGAATTAGGAAAAAAGACAGCAAACATGCTTCTACTTTTATTAACATAGTATATGGGATATATTGTCATTATTTACTTGTGTTTGAAGTTAAATGGGTCCTGAATTCTTTGAGGTCTTCTACGGTACCACCTAAATCTCTACTTTTAAACCCTGTGGGGAATCCAGGTCAGAATAGGTCCCAGGATCCTATGCTGGTTGTAAGATGCGTCCAAATGGATTGTATGGTCAGGTTTGGCGACTTGGTTGAATGCATGTCATTGTACATACCCTGATGGCGTGATGTCATCACTGGATTGTCTGGACCAGACTTAATTATTTACAGGCCACCGTTGTATAGCTTGAATATTGCTGAGTGTGGTGTTTAGCAAACTTTAACTTCTAACAGTAGGGTTATAACAAGGACCATTTGACTTTCATGCTTTCAATTTTGGACATAATCTTGGATGCTGGGTCATCACTGCCTTGGGGATTCAAGGCAAAGATAGGTTCATTGTACTCCTAGCTTGTCACAGGAGCCGACAAATGACGATAGTTTGGTCAGGTTCAATGACTTCGCTCATTGCGTGTCATCGTGATGCGATGGCGAGGACCGTTGCTCATGCTTTCAGTCACTGGTTTGGCTTGTCCAGACTTGATTCTTTACAGGTCATGGGATGTGGCTTTAGCGTGTTGGAGAGGCTGATAACAATGATAACATGCTGATTATACAAGCTAGACATGCTAGATATCTAGACAAGCTTGCCCTGTCTATTTTAATCATCTCAAGAACTGGAATAAAATACATACAGAGATATTACCCAGTGATGGTGTGGGAAAGCTGTGATACCGCTGTCTCTGAAAGGTAAAGTCCCTCTCCTTATTGGTTCAGTATGGGGTCCTTCCTTCTATGTTGGTCAAACAACTTTCGCCTTTATCTAACTTCCCCACATTGGTAGTCAGGTAGTGGTCAGTTGGTCCTGGTGTCTCATGTTTGTACAACCACCATCAGTATTTGTGAATCTTGTGTTACTGTCCATGTTAAGTCAACACATTGGCGAAGTCGTGTGACCTGAATACAAGGTCATGGTCATTCTCATCCATGTATGGAGGGTACACTATTGACGTTACATGTTTTTTATGTCACATGTTGATTGAGTTTATATGAAATCCTGCCTACATAGTAATCTCAGCATTTTGTCATGAGGTCAGTGTTTTTGTATGAAGAATAGAAGGTACACTACTCCACTTTTGATAGGGATATTTTTCATTCTCCCATAATGCACAAAATGGATTCTCATAATATGTCAAGTGTATATTTAAATAGAATGACATGACTGATAATCCCCATCAAACATTGAGCAGTATATGTGTGAAATAGATTTGTTGTAGTTCCGTACTGTTTTATGGAATTCATTTGGAGGCCAATGATCAGCTTCACTTTGTATGTACATGATGTAGTCCTATTTTACATCTTTCAGGGGTGGTCGGGTAGCCTTGTTAAAGCGTTCGCTCATCACGTCGAAGACCTGGGTTTGATTCCAGACATGGGTACAATGTGTGAAGCCCATTTCTGGTGTCCCCTGCCGTGATATTGCTGGAATATTGCTAAAACTGAAAGCAGCATAAAACCATTCTCTCACTCACTCACTCACTCACTCACTCACTCACTCACTCACTCACTCACTCACTCACTCACTCACTCACTCACTCACTCACTCACACCTTTCAAAATGGATGCAAATTTGTGTCCTTCATTAAAGGTATCGTGTGGATGAATGAAATCATTCAATTTGTTGCCATGGAAAAATGACGTAGATCATTACGTTGTTGGTATGGATGTCCAATAAACATGAATATTCCTTGTGTGCTGTCAAGCTAATGCACTGAGCAGTGTAAGTTTCAGCATAGATTACGTTGGCATTTTGCAATTGTTAGCATGTAAACACTGGCCTCCATTCTGCAGGAGGAATTACTAGCTAAGACCTGTCATGATAACATTTCCCCACTATCTCACAAGTGTCTTTGTCTGTGGCAATATGATATGGCCCATGCGATAACTCCAGATATGACCTAATTACTTCATCCTGCAGAGGACACAGGCAATATGGATGGATGTGACAGAGATGCATCAAGGCAGCAGGATTGCAAATTTGCTGCAGTATAAAACAATGTATAAAGTCATATTGGTGTTGTGAATGGCAGCAACTGTTTAACTAACGTATTATATATTACTTCAGAAATGATCTGATTCCATGCTTGACGGTGCTTTACTGCCATTTGGTCTGGAGATGATGTGACTGAAGACATTTTGTGGGGGTTGTTCTGAAATAAATGAAGGAAACTGGCCCAGTTTAGTCTGTCATACAGACCCTGAAACAAATATATCCAATACAGCCCATGCAAGTGTATAATGGCAAGTCTAGATTACTGCAGTATCAGGAAATGAAGAAAGTCTCTGGGCTCCTTTTTATTATATTTTAACAATAATTTAACAACTGTTTTTTTTTCTGTAAAATATGTTCATTTCAGAAACTAGATGTTAGTCTAGGCCCAGTTTATAAAAGGAAATTCTACATGCCTTATTCAAGAGATTTTAAAGAATGAATAAATACATTTTCATGAGTATCATCCGTCTAATATTTGGAAGAGTAGGGGATATGGGAGCCCAACAAAAACCTATCCTTGTGCCACCTTCGCATATGTCCATTGTAACAAGTAGGTACCCATGAGCGGCGATAGGAACTAAAAAGTGACTTTGTTTGTCAGTGGAGGCAACTAACAGGATCAGGTGGCTAGGCTTGCCGACTTGGTTGATGCATGTCATTGTATCCCGATTGTGTAGATTGATGCTCAAGATATCAATCACTGGATTGTCTGGTAGTGTAAATGGGCATATAATGTGTAACTGGGGTTTGCCAAGACTGAATGCCTTCATGTGCGCAGATGGAACGCTCTGTAATATAAGATAGTGTATCTCTTCATGTCAAGCATCATGCAAAAAGAGGTTGCCATTTCAGCTGAAAGTGCAGCATATTCTGACTTTTGTTGCTTTGTTAGTGTTGCTAGGCAACTCTCGTTGAAGGTCAATCGGCCTTGTCATTAATTCTAAAACGCTGACATTTGGAAATCAGTACCATAAGACATTGATAGACATCATGCACATCTGCCATACTTTAAAAAGTATGTAAACTATCTTCATCATTGGCTTGCTGTCTTAATGGGTTTTGTATCGTGAATATTTGAGGTGGCATGAATATTTCAGTGTTCAGTGTAAAATGCTTCTGACACTCTTTTGATATGACTGTAATAGAATCATTGTGATCAATATAATCAATGATGTTTGTCATGAGATATCCATAGTGTGGACTCCAGACAAGATAACATACCACTTGCTGTTGTACTTGGCCTCCGTCTAAACATACCACACAAAGGTGGAAATATTACGGGGGAAGATCACAGGTAGAATGGATGTTGGTGGTAGGAATCTCAGGTGGAGGGGCCCTTGATGAGACAGGTATGATGCTTCATGTCTGAGGGGTTTGTGGCAACCAAACCGTGATCATGCTCAGGCCTTCAGGCTAAACCTGCCATGCTGATCACATGTCAATATTTGTTTATGGAATTATGGATCTAGAATGTTGCAGTAATTCCCTTGTTGCGGGTACAGTTTGTGATAGACTCCTGTTGAATTCTATGATAAGGTATCATGGTTTTACTTTTAGAGCAAGTGTATGTATTCTATACTAAATTATCATGGTTATAAAGCAAGTGTATGTATTCTATACTAAATTATCATGGTTATAAAGCAAGTGTATGTATTCTATACTAAATTATCATGGTTATAAAGCAAGTGTATGTATTCTGTACTAAATTCTCAATGTTATAAAGCAAGTGTATGTATTCTTAGAATACATACGCTTGCTTTATAACCATGATAATATAGTATAGAATTTCTATACTATATTATCATGGTTATAAAGCTAGTGTATGTATTCTATACTAAGCTATCATGGTTATAAAGCAAGTGTATGTATTCTATACTAAATTATCTTGGTTATTGAACAAGTTTATGTATTCTATACTAAGTTGGTTATAATGGTTATAGAACACATGAAGTGCTGGGTTATAAGATTTGCCTTGTCAGTTGTACAGTATTGCAAATTAGACCTGATTGCATTTGTCAATAGGTAACTTTAATGCGTCCATTGTGTCTATTGTTATACAATGCACATGCTGTAATATTTACCTAAAAGCCTATCACTTGTGCCCAGAGTGTGTTAGATAAGGCTTTAAAATGGTTAGAGATAAAGGGTCCTTGTCATAAGCCTAAAATATGCTTTAATATTAAGAATTAAAATGAAGTGGGTCCCTTGATTCTAACATTGCATATAGTTTCACTCACTCCTCGATCTGTGAAGATCCGGGGTAGAATTGGTCTTCAGCAACACATGCTTGCCGTAAAAAGCAACTATGCTTGTTGTGAGAGGCGACTAACGGGATCAGGTGGTCAGACTTGCTGACTTGGTTGATGCATGGGCTCGTATCCCAATTGTGTGGATCGATACTCATGATGTCAATCACTGGATTGTCTGGTCCAGACTTGATTATTTACAGACCACTGTCATATAGCTGGACTATTGCTGAGTATGCCGTGAAACAACAAAGAACAACAACACTCACTCACTCACACCTATTCACTTGTTGTAGATTGGTATCAGGTAGTTTCCCCTTTCCCTCACTCACTCAATGCTTGACCTTGAACTTATCAAGTCTCTTCTCTCGACCACAAGTGACTCACTCACACACTCACTCACTCACTCACTCACTTACTCACACCTATTCACTTGTTGTAGATTGGTATCAGGTAGTTTCCCCTTTCCCTCACTCACTCAATGCTTGACCTTGAACTTATCAAGTCTCTTCTCGTCTACAAATGACTCACTCACACACTCACTCACTCACTCACTTACTCACACCTATTCACTTGTTGTAGATTGGTAACAGGTAGTTTCCCCTTTCCCTCACTCACTCAATGCTTGACCTTGAACTTATCAAGTCTCTTCTCTAGTCTACAAGTGACTCACTCACTCACTCACTCACTCACTCACTCACTCACTCACTCACTCACTCACTCACTCACACCTATTCACTTGTTGTAGATTGGTATCAGGTAGTTTCCCCTTTACCTCACTCACTCAATGCTTGACCTTGAACTTATCAAGTCTCTTCTCTTGTCTACAAGTTGTATGATGTTATCCATGTCCTGCTCGGCCTTTGTTCCTGAAGATAGGCATCTCAGACAAATACTTGTATTTATTGAAACAAGGGCCTTAATACTCTCACAAACAATTTCCGTCAGAAGTTAAGCTTTTGTTACAAGACAAAAGAGGAAAGGATGAATCTCCCAATGATCCTATTTCCATAATGGAGAGAATTAGATCAGGTTGACCTGTTATCTCTGAATCAAATGGTTGGGCCAGTAGGTTTGTGTAGGGTTTATTGTCAATAACAAAACAAGCCATCCTTTGTCACCTCAGGCTAACTGATTCCCTCATCATTAAAAAAACTTGGCTGCAACCATTGTCTGTCTTTAACACATCAGATACTTATATAGTGTGGCCTGACAACAAACCTCCCAGGCGGAACAAAGGGCGGAGGTGCTAACACCCAATCAGGGAATAACAGGGAATATAGCCCTAGGCTGGCAGCATTGGTTGGCATCAGGGAGTGCAGTGAGGGTCTCAAGCCATGTCCCAACTCCCCATATACACTAATTGAAGAAATTACTTTCACAGGAAGATATTCGTTAGTAGTCTGGACCATTCCTCAGAGAGTCTGAACATGGATCTGACATTTATCATTTGGTTGTGGCCGACTTGGGTGACGTGCTGATGGTTGCTGTATGGGAGCTCAGATTCTTGGATAGATCATGTATGACTGTGGATTTGAGGTGATCTTACATTCATGGAACATGATTTAATTTACTTCTCCCTGGTATCTAACATCTGGTGTCTGACTGGGTTGTGTTTCAATGTAGTTTGTACGAATGATACCATGGTTACATTAATTGTTACTAAATATGCTTAATAGTTACTACCGTATTCGACGTAATAAGCGCCTGGAGGGCGCTCTCAAAATTAGAAATAGGGGGCTCTTATTAGAATATAATTTTGGTGAAAAAAAAACAGTTCGTAAATTTCGTGGTTTATGCCGACAGCCTGAAATGATACAAAAGAAAAGTATGTGCGTATTATATACGACAGATATATTTTCCAGAAGTTAATTGCCCATAATTAAGCGTGCATATAACACACGAGTGTGTATTATACACAAATAAATACATGTACATTGATCAATTGAAAGGGGTGCTAATTGGGATTGTTCACAAGCCATTCTATTAGCAAATATCACCGGGGGCGCTTATTAGAGTGGGGCGCTTATTACGTCAAATATGGTAAACATTAATTCTTTGAATTGAAATATAGTGTTTTAAATCAATTTAAATAACTCTGTATTCTGCAATTTCTGTACTTTGAGAAAAATTGAAGTGACATTAGGTACTGGTACTATTTATAAAACATGCTGAATAATACAGGCACTTTTCATTTTTGTTTATCGAAAATCACTTTTAGAGTTTGACTGACAAATATTTTATTTTACAATTTGATACTCACGGCCATGATATATTGAATATCTGGCTTTGGCATGTTTTAAGGGCCATGGTAAATTCAAATCATACAAAATGTCTTTAAGCTGGCAGATGCTAAAAATGCAATGCCAACCTGTTCAGAAATGTCTGATCATGATGATTGAGAAAGTTTTTCTTGATCGCTGTAGTTTGCAAATGTCAAGATTTGTCATAAACAATAAAAACTATGCATACATAATATGCAGCAATGATAGTGAAGTTATTACAGAGAGAACTGGTGCGATTCCCATGACAGAATATCGTATTACCCAACATGTGAGCAAACATGACAGATCTCATGTGTACATACATGCTCTCATTGATCAGAGCGATAGGCCAGGCATGGCTGCTCAGTACTGGTCGATCTCCCAGCTGATCGACTTGTCGCCATTGTTGTGTGTTGGTCACAAATCCTGCTGATCTCGCTAATTACAGGTAGGGGGAGTGACAGGTATGCAGACAGGTATTTCTTATCCTGAAGTATTTACCCGTGTGGCAGGTCAGATGATCTTAGAGTATAACAGGGATTTCACAAGTTTGATGGTCAAGGTGTTCAGCAGGTTTCAGAATGTGTTTGATTTTTAGACTTGCTTTGCATTTAGGAGGGCGAATCTATCATCAGATCAAGTTTTTCTTAAATATTGAGTCATAAACAACACAAGACAATTGTGGAGAAGTTAAGGTAGATCATGAATTTTAAATAGAATACAAAAGTTAATGATTGCAGATGGAATTCTTTTGCTATAATCCTTTCCACTTTCTTTGTTTATAACCATGATGATTTCTGTCCTGAGAATCATGGTTACCATTTTCAAAACTTTCCATGGATAATTCATCTTCAGCTGCCTTGATATTGTGAATGATAGGTCTCACTGAACGCCAACGAACTCTGTTAGCCCGAACTTGCCCTTCAGCATAATTTCAGCTGATATTCCTATCAACAGATTGGCTATAATAGCTGAGCTTACTTGACCAAATGAAATTTTTCTAGTCCTGGGCTTCAGACTAATGGCAAAATTTGCAGACTGAGGTCTTTGTATGGATGCCAATCATGGATTACAGGCAGCACATGCTGAAGAGCCTAGACCCTGCACAATGTTAAACGCTGGATGTTTCTGACGTGTGTAATGTTTTACTTGATAGCTGAAACCACCCATACATAATTGTCTACGTCAGCAATCTTGAAAGCTGAAACCAAGAAGCTCTCATTTGTGTTGAAAGAGAGAGTGGACAGACTTGATTAATTTCTTTACTGAAAAATGTTGTTGTGCATACTCCTCCTGAGTGGGAAAGTTTGGTCATCACTCCTGACTTATTGTCTGCGTCTGCTCACCATTCCTGTGGATATGATGGTGGACAAGATTGTAACTGGTGTCTGGCTGCAGCCTTGAGGCCCTCTAATGGGGGTGTGGTTTTGAAAGAACCACTAAATTAAGAAAGGAATGTTCAAATTCAAGTTTAACTGCTTCGGACCAGTTGCATCTCAAGCATGAAAAGGATATATGCCAGAATTGGCATTAGTGGCAGAATTGAAGAAGACAGATTTTAACATACCGGTGTTGGAAGAAGCAGGTCTTGACACACATGTGATGACTTGGGATTGTAGACCTTGGCCTCCTTCAGTGGGAATCACTGTCAAACCGTTTGATTTGTCCCAACCTGCTACCTGGCTTACAGGGCAGGACACGCTCACCCATCTCACAAACACCTGACATGCCTTGTGTCACCAAGCGTAGTGTGATTAACTTGATAGTGATTCCTGAGCATTTTATCGCTTCCTATGCATTGTCTCTGGTCTTACAAATGTAAATACCCATTAGGTGGTGAGAGATTTCATTTATCATAGGGCATAATTTGTTCTGCCCTGATCCTCATTATTCAGCCTCATAACTTCCAATACTTTACAATAATTGCAGAAATTCTTACGGAAAGATTTACATCCAAATGTTCCTGTATCCTTTTTGCTGTTTGCATGGTTTGAGAATATATTTTGTAATTAAGGACCATTTTAGTCTCTCATATTGACCATGCTTAAAAAATTTTTTAATCCTAAATAGACCCCAAGCCAGTCTAGCTTTTGTCAGTTTCTTAAAATGAAGAGATTCTCTTGGCTCCTTTTTGTTATATAGAGAAAGAGAGTTTAACAAACATTTTCAATTTCAGAGATTAAATGTTTGTCCATGACCGAACCTAAAATGTAACATGTAACATGGTTTGGTCACATTTATTTATGTCAGCATGAACCAAGTTCAGGGTTCACTCTGGGAGTTTTCTGACATGCGCCGTTTATGTGAAACTTTCCTCTATTCCAGAGGTACAACCACACCTGCCCATACAGAACAATGTTAAAATGCCCCATTTGTTTTGGAAAATGTGGGCCTTTTTTCCATTTTCCATGCTAAAAGCTCAAGGCCCCACCCCAGATTTAGCCCTGCAAATTTTTTTAAACCGTTCATCTGTGGATGTAACACCTCTGTGGAGGATCAGGGGATTTCGGGGGATGGGTTTGTAGCTTTGCTAGGGTCCTGTTACACGACTTGTGTAAGATAATCTATTGAAGGTGTTATGTTACTAGGCTTTGCTTCAAGGTGTTCTGTTAGGTGGCTAGAAACGTAGCAAGTGATGTTTTCAAATAAACAAGCTCTGTTTAAGACCTGTGGGAGATAAGCCTTTGTCAGAGATGGGTAGTAGGCTTTATTTTAGTAAGTTATCTCGGGGAAGATAAGATGTTATGGACTTTGCTGAGTTTCTCTAAGTTTTCTCACAACTATCTACAATGGTGATAAAAAACATTTGGTAGCACTGAAATCAGTGTTTGAAATAAGCGCCTGCCTGTAGACCTGTGGCAGGAAGATTTTGTGTCCCGTAGTTTCAAATTTGTATGAGTCCGCAGTAAATTTACATGTCAATTTATTTGTCAAAGTAGGCTGCAGTTGTTTTAAATGAGGGCCTAAAGGGTTTAGGCAGGGCCTGCACCTTCTTAAGTCTATGGCATCCCAATGGCAGCCTGCAGGGTTCACTATAGTCCTGCACCATGACCTTTGAATATATTTATTTTATGAAAAAAATAATAATCTAGAAATGCATACAAAAGCAAGTCTAGCCAGCTCAAGCTAGCTCTATTCTGAAATCAGCATAGGGAATTTTTTAAATATTTTTAGAGTCAAGAAGGATATTGTGTAATATAAGATTTCAGAGACTAAATGTTAGTCTAGGTTCACTCCAGCAATTTTTGGACATGTCCCCTTTATCTGAAAATTTCAAATATTCCATAGGTACACCCACACTTGCCTATAGAGCACAATGTTAAAATGCCCCATTGTCTTTGAAAATGTGGGCCTATTTATTCAAATTTAGGGGCTAAAAGAAAGAGGCCGCCCCTCCCCACAAGAATTATCCCTGAGTATGGCTGTTTGTTTTATTTCAAACCCTGCATGAAATGATCGCTTGGCCATTCGAGAGATGGTTATGTCTTATTACTTTCCTGGGAAACATACATTGTTGTTATAGACATAATTTGTTTATAGGAAGTTTGATCTTTAGACGAACTGCATCAAAGAATCTGTTAAAAAGTGAATAACAATACCGTCTTTCTACTCATCGAAGGTACAACCCTTAAACATGTTCAATGTAATGATAGCCAGTAAAACATTAACCCATAGAAGTAACTTTTACATTGTGAATGTTCATTGGTCTGTTAACCTTCCCAGCATGAGGACTATGGCCATTGAACAAGTGACAATGTTCTTGCACTGTTGGCCCCCAAGAATGTGTCAGTAGGCTGGCAGGGTTCAGTTCATGCCCACATTATGATCCCATAAAAAAATATGTGACAATGTATTGGGAGTTTTACTGTCATGTGACAGATGTGAAAAAAAGAAGAAATATGAGCTTCGCATCACAAAATTATATATTACATATTCTGTTCATGAGTTGTTCAGTTTTTAAGGGGATAAAATTATGTCATAAGTAACTGACTCTGGCTTGCAAAGAAATAAGTTGTAATAAGTCCAATGACTTGTCACTAAACATGCTAAACTCAATATCAGATAAGTTGTTGGATACTAAGTTGGTTGGTTGTCACTCCATAGGTACAGGTTCTATTCCACACATGGGTATGAAATGTAAAGCCCATTTTCTGGTGTCCCTTGCCATAGTATTGCTGGGATATTGTAAAGAGTGGCATAAAACCTTAGTCACTCACTCACTTTGTCCTGCACCATGACTGTGGAATTTATATTTATGTAAATATTTTCTTACTAAAGCCTAGGCAAGTCTAGATCAAACAAAGCCAAGTCAAGTCTCTTGATTCTACATGTGAAAACAGCAGAAGAAGAAAGTAGTTCTGTAGAAAAAGAAAATTACAGTTGAATGTATCCATCGACTTAGTGTTAATCTGTCACTCGCTTGGTGGGTTCCATTAATGTGGACACTTTATTGGGTGTATCATCCAGATTCCTGAATACTGCTGAGTGCTTACAAACACACGCACAATCAGGCAGAGGCATCACACACAAGCTGGAACATCTTGATGTTAATTGATGTGAATTTTCACATTGACGCCGACACTACCTTTTTGCGTTCTACATGTTCTAGTTATGACTGTATGGTTCTTCTGTCTTCCATATGGCACCATATTGCCCTTTGTCAGGTACGAGGTAATCAATACTCACCTGAATCAGCTGTGAGTTACCTGTGACTGGCACAATGTGGGTCGCAAGCCGATGCAGGAAACATCATCATTACTGCTCCCTAGTGTTGTTGAGTAGGAGGGATTCTGCAGACTTTAGAAGTTGAAGGCACAGATTAAACTCTTCAGGCCCTCATTTAATAAACTGCAGCTTTTTGTGACAAATATACCAAGGTCAGCATAGGGATCTGAGGGAGTATACAGTTAATACAACCTAGGACAGTATAGGGGTCTTCAGGGAAACATACAGTTTATATGATCTAGGACAATAGAGAGACCTGAGGGGAACATACAGTTTATATGATCTAGGACACTAGGGATCTGAGAGGAACATACAGGTTTTTATATGATCTAGGACACTGTAGGGATCTGAGAAGAACATACAGGTTATATGATCTAGGACACTGTAGGGATCTGAGAGGAACATACAGGTTATATGATCTAGGACACTGTAGGGATCTGAGATGAACATACAGTTTATATGATCTAGGACACTAGGGATCTGGGAGAAACATACAGTTTATATGATCTAGGACACTAGGGATCTGAGAGAAACATAGTTTACATGATCTAGGACACTGTAGGGATCTGAGATGAACATACAGTTTATATGATCTAGGACACTAGGGTTCTGAGAGAAACATACAGTTTATATGATCTAGGACACTGTAGGGATCTGAGGGGAACATACAGTTTATATGATCTAGGACACTAGGGATCTGAGAGAAACATACAGTTTATATGATCTAGAACACTGTAGGGACCTGAGAGGAACACAGTTTATATGATCTAGGACACTGTAGGGAGGTAACCTTACACATGATCATGCCTTTTAGTATCATTAGGTTCAGAAAGGTCAGTGTTCGGGTGAGTAAAGTTGTATATTGTTGACAGTGTGCCACAGAGACTATTTGTGTACAATTGTGCTGTGTTTACACATCAAATTAACCTGTTGGTTTTGTTCCGCTGTGCATGACCCACACCGCTAATTTCACTCTTATTGATGAGGACAACAAAATTCCAGCAAGAAATGTTTATTTAAGCTTACAGAAGGTCATCAGTGATAATTGCCATGTAACACAAACTCTTTTTGCCTTCAACTTTTCCAAAAATCTCTTGAAGAGCTGAAAAATTATTGATGTGACATCAAGTTGTTTTACGCACTCAGTGGTGGTCTGTGTGATGAACTCACTCTGGTAAAACTGACATCATAGCCTATTCATTTCTCAACTGAAGAGATAAATACATGGCCCCAAGCCACCTTCCATCCCCATTACAAATATTTCATTTTGAAGAGTTATAAAACATTCACTCCTGGTGCTTGTGTTTGAATCTTTTATGATTCAATCAAACAACAGATCTTACGAATACGTTTTCCTCATATTGGAATGGATTTTCTGTCATCTTTCAAACCGGAAAGTTCAAAACAATACTGTGTTAATTTCTAGTGGGTTTCATTCCTGATGGATAAATGAAAATGGCTTTCCTTGACACTGCTACACTTGAGAAAATATTCTGTGGTTTATCACATGAAGTGAAGCTACAAGGCTTTGGGGTAGATTAATGACAGTGGTGCCTCATCCATCAATTAATGATTCAATTCCTCCATCGACTGTATTGAACAAGTCTGGTTACAACCAAACGATGAAGTAAAGTACTACTTGTGGAAAACTGCTCTTCTATTTGAAAGTCAGGATTTGTAAGATGTAGTATAGCTTTGTGTCTTATCTTGAACTGATCTTGTTTTTATAGCTGACACAAACATTTATTCTCGATTGCTGCAAGAAAAGTATTACCTCATTGTAGAATGAATCAGCGCTTTGGTCAGGTCGTACCCTTGTGCCTGCCCTTCACACACAATCGTGAAAATTTACGCCAAAAATAGAAACAAGTGCGTTTACATTGGTGCACATCTGTCAGTATTGTAACATAAAAAATCAGTTAGGTAGTGTTGAGTGGGTCTATCTCATTTAGTTATCAAAGTTTGGGATTGGGCTTCGAACACATTTCACAGATAAGTGGGGCGGTCGGGTAGCCCAGTAGTTAAAGCGTTCGCTTGTCACGCCGAGGACCCTGGTTCAATTCCTGACATGGGTACAATGTGTGAAGCCCATTTCTGGTGTCCCCCACCGTGATATTGCTGGAATATTGCTCAAGACGGCGTAAAATCAAAACTCACTCACTCATTAAACAGATATGTCAGCAGCAAAAACTATTCCTGGGATTGTGTACCATATATGGTAAATACTGTAGTTTTCTCAGACAAATGAAGCATCAGTTGCTGCTTTAAGATGTGTTTATTGGTTAGCACTGGGACGAGTGAAAATTATGTGAAACATAACAGTCATTTACATCATTCTGTCATCATTCCGTTGGCACAATTCCAGATATTATTCCACATTTTTTTTTAAATAATGAGCCAGCTGGCATGTTTTGATACATGTCTCTGAAATGAACATATCTTACAGAAACAAACAGTTGTTAAATTGTCTTAATAAAGATATAATAAACAGGAGCCTAGAGACTCTTCATTTTCGGATACTGCAGTAATCTCGACTTGCCCACTCATATAGACTTGCATGGGCTTTATTGGATATATTTGTTTGAGGGACAGTATGACACACTAACTTTTTGGGTAAATCTTGGCCAAAGCACTGAATGATTTTGTGTTACATATTGAAATGATGACATTTTTCATGGTGATGGTGAAGAAAATATATAGATTTTTTATGTTACATTTATATCTTCTGTTTAAACTTCTGACCGACAAGTTTTGAAACCTTAGGCAACATGTACAGTAACACGCCGAAACACAACACAAAATGTACTACCGTATTCGACGTAATAAGCGCCCTGCTCCAATAAGCGCCCACGCCGATATTTGCTGATATATTGGCTAGTGAACAATCCCAATTAGCACCCTTCCGACTGATCCATCTACACAAGACTTATTTATTCGTGTATAATACGCACTCGTGTGTTATATGCACCCTTAATTACGGGCAATTAAATTTATCTGTTTTTTAATACGCACATACTTTTCTTTTGTATCATTTCAGGCTGTCAGAGTAAACCACGAAATTTACGATCTTTCAACGCTTTCACCAAAATTATTTTCTAATAGGAGCCCCCTATTTCTAATTTTGAGAGCGCCCTGGGCGTTTATAACGTGAAATACGTTATTACTACTGTTCCTGGTCATGCTAGTCTGTACACACGTGCTAAACAATACTCAAATCTGGGAATAACAACTGTATGAAAACAAAATGTCATAATGTGACAGATTCACTATAATTATATGAAAAAATTGGGTGTTATTTAACTTCTGTAGTAGTATACATTGAACAACTTTCATAGAAACCATACTCATCCATCCAGAAGAAAACCATTCAACAGTGTGTTATATTTTATTGTAACCGAGGCTTCATTTCACAAGCAGTTAAATGAGTCAGTGTCCTTCATTGAAGTTCGTACTTATGTGCCATGAAGGTACTTTGTCAATATTTTTCTTGTGTAAACTGTTGCTGGTGAAATAGCACTGTAATGTAACCTACCACTGTAGATATATTAAAAGTTTCACACCACAGTGGCGTGTCATGAGGCATTGGCTCTCAATAGTTCATGACTCACATTAAAAGTGTTTACATACTGCCGATGTGAGCATGATATAGTTATCCAATTCTGGAACAAAGCTCACATATACTTGAAATATGCACTTGGAGCTTATAGTAATGGTAGACTATTTGTTAACATTGTCAAGTGACTCGACACTTGGATGAAATAGCTCCACATGGTAGACTTTACACAAGATTTTAGATGTTGAAAATAATCAATTTGGTATACTTATGGCTAAATACCGAGCTGCAGTTGTCACACAGGCTTACTCAGGGTGTTCTTTCTGTAGGTAAACAATATGGCTGCTGATACGTCTGCCTGGACAGTGACAGATCTGGCAGATGTTTTGAAAACTGTGGCTATCATGTTTATCAAGAGAAAAGATGACATATCAGTCTTATTGATCAAAGTGAATCAGGTTTGGAGGTAGTGTGTTATTGGTGTATTAAAATGTCAGATCTGTAGTTTTTCATTTATCCTATTTATAAATGTGAAGATCTGGTGGGCATTCTTCTGGAACACATGCTTGTCGTAAGAGGCGACCAACGGGATTGGTTGATTAGACTTGCTGACTTCATTGATGCATGTCATCGTTTTCCAAATGTGCAAATTGATGCTTATGATGTCAATCACTGTATTGTCCGGACTCAATTATTTACAGAATGTTGCCATTTAGCTGGAACATTGGTGATTGCGGCGTCAAACAATAAACAAACAAACCATTTATCTCTATTACATAAACAATGGTGAAACAATATAAGACACAGGATTTCAGATTGGTTCATTTTCTTGGACATAAACTGTCATCTGAAGTATCCCTTAACTTTTTGACTAAATTTGTAATTCCACAAAAGCTGTGATCTTACGGGATGGAGGTGTGCCTATTGGGGGACATTATTTTGGTGTCATGCTTTACCATGTTTATAGACAAGCAAGGCTTAAAATATTTCTGTTCCATCTATGATTATGTTTTTCACTTTCTAATTCTTCACAGATTAGGTTTTGACTTTCCCTTAGCCAACATAGTAGAGACCTGTTGCAAGTCTATCATAGCTGACACCAAACAGTGCCAGACACCACTAGTGGTACAAATTACCAAGGAGACTTGCTGTAAGTCTATGATGACAACATAGAAGGATAAGAGATTGTACTGTAATGGTCAGAGAGATGATGTAAAACCTTGTGGCAGGGTTATGTCACCCCAGAGATTGGTCAAGGCAAATAAATGACAAAAGAGACTTGATGTAAGTCTACTGTTACATGCCTGACCACATGAATAAGGACTTGGGATGATTTAATTCCATATGTACAGGAAACTTTTCAAAGTAATAGGCAAGTCCGGTGTGACAACAGGAATTAGTTACAGAAAATAAGTAGCAAAGAGACTTGGAGTCAGTCTAAGGTGGCAGAGAGATCCCAGATGTGACACTCAGATCAATATGGTGAAATTCCTTTGAGGGCAGCATTCCATGGACTATCTGCTTTAGTCGCCCAATACCTCACCTCTAGCTGTGACAGGATACGCTATTACAAGCCCCCAATCACCACGTTCTGCAGCCCAGCTCTGATAATGTAACACTGCTCTTAAAAATACAGCCACAAATCTGGGATTCTGAGAAACTAATGATCAGTTGTTGGATAAAGAAGAAAATATACTACTCAACAGAAGTTAAAGAACACCTAACTTTTCCTAATGACTATAGTTAGTCTGTCATGGCTGGTGGGTAGTGCAACACACAGCCTTCAATTGTGGGTGTTCTTTAGCTCGTTTTGGGCTATAGATATTTATTGCAGATAAAGGGTAACCTTGGGCTACAAGAAGGCCTATTTGAACCTAGAGCAACCTTAGAACATTTTTAATCCTTATAATGATAACATATAGCGAAACACTTAAAAAGGGCAAATTTCTACTTCCTTATGATACCTTAACATGCTTAACTATAAGGCAGTTTGGCACGGACTATGGGACTAGTGCCAGTTTTCTAACACTGGCAGAGTTGTGTCCCTTTCCTGTTGGTCAGGATTTGATGGTCCTGGGTATAAATCTCAGATTTTTATGATCTTGGGTCTGTCAGCACTGTTCCATTGTCTGCCATTTTGGACTTAACTCTCACCTAAAGCAAGCACCAGAATACTGAAATGTACTGTCAAAAAGGTTTCAAACCCCACCTCATACTTTGTTATGGATTACTGTTTTCTTTGTCACCAGCAATTAACATGATCATTCACTAAAAGGTTCCTAATTTGCTATGTCAATCCACAGGTAGTGAGACAGAAGAAACAGTGCGCTTTCATATTATAGTTTCACTATATCACAAGCCAGGCAGTCAAGTTCCTTTTAGTTTTAATTCCCTGCTTCAGAAGTCACTTTCAAAAACACACACATTATTCAAACAGACACATAAAATCTGTCAGCGTGGTAGGATTTGATTTGATTGGCTACTCACTTAAAATTTCATTTTTGAGAACACAAAAAAGGCCAAACAGATGCTGTTTTCCTGAGTGAAACCGAGCATCTGATTGATTTGAATATTCTTTAGTCAAGTGACATATAAACTGCGAAAGTAATAGTCAGGCTTGAGATGTATAGGCCCAGAAGACCCATATTGCCCAGAAATGTATCGGACATTTTTTTAAGAGGGGGAGAGGGGCATAAAATGTTGACTCTGGGCTAGAATAGGTCCCCAGCTTCTATGCTTGTTGTAAGAGGTGACCTAATGGATGGGTTTTCAGACTCAACGTTTATAGTACCCTGACGGTATGGTATTTTTGGCACCTATTTACACTTACACAATGTTACATTGTTAGTGGGGGCAGTGGGGTAGCCTAGTGGTTAAAGCATTAACTGAATCAATGCTCATAATGTCAATCACTTGATTGTCTTGTCCAGACTTAACTATTTACAGAACGTCGTCATATTGCCGGATTGCTGATTGCAGCCCATTTCTGTTTTTCCCCACCCTGATATTGCTGGAATATTGCTAAAAGCAGTGTAAAACCATGCTCACTCACTCACTCACACTGTGAGTGACAGGGGCCTCCATGTACATGCTGCAGGAACAGCTCGAAGCATTATGATGCATACAAAAGGAAGCCAGATTTTAATCTGGGTCAACATGAGGTGTGAAGAACTTAAAAATATTTCCTCAAATGTTTATGTGGAACAGCAAGACATGAGGAGGAAGTTGTACTGTCTGCATGATGGTCAGATGTGATGTTGACAGCAAAGCCGGATTTATGTTGTGTGACCATCATGATGTTTGTCAGACATTCTGATGAATCCAGGTCACAGGGAAACAGAAAAAAAACAACTAAGGAGTACACATCGTGGTCATTTTTGTTTCAAATGAGGTAGGTTAATCATGTTAATATCTAGAAAGATTGTAGTTGTTGCTCTCAGAGTCAGTGACACTATGGGTCAGAAATGAATATAACAGGTTATACACTCAGTGACCTGGAAACGTTTTTCATGATTATTTTGTCGCAAGCATGGCAAGGGAGCAGATGTCAGCATTTTAAGAGGTGAAACTCTCAATTCTTGGGTTTTGCTTCTTGAATTTGTGAAAAAAATATGTGGTAATAATATTTGTACATTGGGTTGGTAGGCATGGTAGGTGAGAAACATGAAAATGTGAAACAGGAACACTCGGCAAGAATGATGGTCTGAATCCTTCAAATGAAGACATCTAATATGTTTCTTCTGATCTCAACTGGACCAAAGGCAGGGTTCATCACCAGTTGTAAAGATGGTCATGTTGAAGTCACTTCAGAAACCATTCTGGCTAATGGAGTAAAAACCTATCCACTACAACATCATCACCTTTGAAAAGTGTTCACAATTATATTTTAGTTTTAATTGGCAGTCATTCATTCAAGTGACAGTGTGTATGAACATTTATGTACATCATGATTGACGGAATGGGCCCAATATCCTTTGCACTGTTGCATCCCCTTGCCAATCCAGGATCTGCTGAAAGTTGTTCTTGGTACCTTGCTTGTGGCTTTCATCAAAGTGGTAAATAGTTCAAAATTAACTTTAATCAGCTCGTCCAAGACCCGAAATTTCAAGGGCTAGTGACATTTCCGTGTATAATGCAACTTTTTCCATCTGCTTGATGGCAACTTTGTATTCATTTTTGTCGACAAGTGAAACTAAAACTTAATTTCTATACCTGGTAGAGGTCTACAATAGTCGGTGCTGATGTAGCTAAGTTGTGTGGCAGACACATAAGTGATGACAGGGCTATAAATCCCCTATATCCACCAAGCCCTCTGAGCTGGAGGTGTATGGGATATATACTCTTATAATCTCCTATCTTCGTATTCCTAATTCTAACTCACCAATTTCCAGGGAGGCTGAAGTTTGTAATTTGCCAGCTATGGCCTTGGGTTATTTGTCGTATACAGACCATTTTCCCAGAAACTCGGCCTGCATGGCTTGTCTCCCTACAGCTTGTGGATACTTACCCTATTCTGTGATCTACTTCACAGCCTCTTCTGTTGACGAGAATTGGCTGTGATAGGGGATTGACTTGGTCCCAAATTTATCTACTTCGTGATGTGTCACAAAAAATAGTAGAACTATTGTCAATTCATTCTTCGTGGTCCATAATGTGTTAGAAAATTAGTTTTGGACAAATTGGTTTGTAGGATAATATTATCTGGGTGTATGGGTTCAAAATAACCACCAGAAGGAGATGAGTGAAATTATGTGAGGTCAGTTGTTTTCTACCAAACTGCACTGCCAGTAATCATGGTGTTGTTAGGGGCATGAGTAGCCCAGGTACACCATGTACACACCACTGGTTATGTCCAAATTGTCCTTTGCTTGTGATTTTTGTTAACACACTAGATTTAGGGAGAAAACAACATGTCGCTTTAGATTTCCAGACTACCAGACCAGTTGCCATGTCTGTCCCGGAAAATTAGTCAGTTTAATTAATAACTACATGTTTTTGGTTTTATTTCAGGCTATCTGATTTTGACCCTGAAATGCAGGTTAGAATGTTATATTTCATGGGTATGCAATCTACCAAAATATTTGGTACTGAAAATACGCTTAGTTTCTATCGTTTCAAATCAGATCAGTCACTGCACACATACTGCAAAATATTAGTGGCAAGATTGATCAGGGTATTTTTTTGTGAAACTTGTATCGATCAAAATACTGTTTGTCTAAAAGTTTAGGACATTTATTGCTGTTGTTGGAGTTCAACATCGTGGCAAATCAGCTATTCTTTAGCAAGGTTTTCCTCTTTGTCACATATCAAAATTATGTTTTTCATAATTGTAACTTTTTCTTCCCAAGTATTTAAAAGACGTCAAAATTGTGGGATTGCTTTTAGGAAAATATTTGTTAAATATTGGTAATATTGACACAGAAATTAGGGTCCAAAGGGGTAGCTTGAATCACATTTCCTCTGCAGCTTTCATTTTCTAGCAACAAATACATTGAAGTAAAACATCCAAAGTCCTGGAATTAATTCCATAATTAATAAGTAATTGATACAAGGATCAAAGGCAGGGTTGACGGCTTGCCACCTCTGAAGGACTTCTCAGTTTGTAGTTTCCTGGACACAGTGTGATGGGAGATAGTGTCCATTCTCCAGCTTCAATTAACCTTCATACCTACATGGACAGAGAAGATTCCTTTCAGATTCCTTGTTGTAAAAAGAATTGTCACTCGCCTTGAAACTTGGGGACAGTCTCATATGTATTTATGTTAATATTGTTGACCTGCTTTTCACCATTGAACTATTCATGGTTCACCTTGTTCAAACCAAATAGGTCACAGTTTTGGTGTGAAAATGAAGATATTTTACAATATTTTAAAGATGTGCAAAATTATGTAACATACTTTATTCATTTTTGCATGTGTTTCCTTCAATTTCTGAAGATGTGTATTTACAGTTTGAAAAATGAATCTTTAGTTTAAATTGTCAGTAATGTGATTCTAAAATAACATTTGGTAACCTGCACACCTAGTCCTGTTAACTAGTTACTGTTGACAGATAAAAACTGAGATGGCCTTTTTGTGAATAGGACTGACTGTTGAGATGCCCCCTCTGCAGCTGTAACAGACCTTACTGTAGGTCTTCAAGTGAGATGAAGGTTTCTTTGCTTTGTTTTTCCATGACCTCAATTGCCCAGTTTTGCCAGGTATTTGAAGCATGTTACTGTCAGACAGTGACAATAGTCTCCACTGCCGTCTCGCATATCTGTGTGAATCTGGCCGTAAATGTTGAATCTACGTGTAAGCGGGTCACTGCGATGGAGAACCTTGCAGAACCATTGATTCGACATGCTGAGGCATGCGGGTTTTACTTGTACCTGCAATACATCCTTGTCAATTCCAATGCATTCTTGTCAATTTGTATTGCAGTTCCGCCTTGGGGACTTGTCATTTATTAGTGTGTGTGTGTGTGTGTGTGTGTGTGTGTGTGTGTGTGTGTGTGTGTGTGTGTGTGTAATGTTCGACAACTTTGGATTCACGACACAACTTCATGTTGTCATGTATAGCGGAAATAATGCTGATGTGTCGTTAAATTGTAACTAACTCACTCACAATATCAATTTTCATTTGAGTGAGAGTAAAATAACAGTTTGGATAAGGGAACATACTTTTGATAAGTAAACATGCTTCATCCAGTGTATTGAACTCATGTGGTCTGTTTCTTCAATTTACTGATACATTTAACTTGTGATAAAAAATGTAACCACATTAGACTTGTGCCAACAGTTAGGAAGTTCGTTTTGGATATTGTTAAATTTACATTTCATCCTCTGTTTGCTGAACTATGTTGCAGTGTGAGGAACGTGTGCCTCATAATTACCCCTGTAATAAGGCTCCTGTTTAACAAGAATGCGAAAACCTGCCATGTCAAACGTTAAAATGAAGTTGACACAGCAAGGGAGTTATTTGCCCACAGTGATCTCAAACACTGTGCTGAAATTATACAACAGGCTAGTGCCAGCTGAAGTCTGGCAGGTACAATGGAATAGACTGGCAGCAGTCTGGTAGGAAAATAGCAGCACATCGTTTTCATTTGTTGCAAAGGAACAAGAGTGTAACTACATGACACTTTTTTATGGAAAACAACTTCTTTTATTCTTTGAAATCAGGTTTAAGAGCAACTTCATGAAGGGGTTGAAGGGCTCTGAAATGTGGTTACAAATGATAAAAGAAGTTGTTGAGTGTCATGTATTCATGTTTTTCAAACTTCCAAATGCCTATCAAAGACTTCAAGAGTGTAACTTATATGATAAAAAATTTGAACTTGGTCGTTTTTGCTGTTTTATGTGAAACTATGTGCTTGCTGTGCACAATCAAACTTCATTCAAGTGTCTTCAAGCAGATAGGCAGCATACTTTTCAGCAGATTATTGGTGTTACTGATGAATTTTTGTCTGGATAATCAACAGCAGTGCTATTGGTAAATGTACTTTATCTCACAGTGTAAGTCCTCAGGATAATGTTGTAGTTGGTGAATGTGGCAACGTGGACTAATGGTCCTTGTTAGATAGTGCTGAACAGATCAGTGGAACACATGTATATCAGCCAGGTAAATGGGGATGTCAGGCAGACTATGGAGGCAAGCCAGAGAAGTGTCACATGTCTATCAAGTTAGGTAGGAAAATGGTTCATGTGGAAAGGTTCAGATCATCGGGAGGCTGTATCAAGGCTATGTAAAACAATTAGAGGTCATCGTTGGCTTAGTAGGAAGACCAATTACGGGTGATCATAGGGAGCGTGTATCTTGGCTAGACGTAAGACGATTAAAGGTCATAGTTGTTAGCCTGTATCGAGGTTAGGTAAACCAGTTAAAGGCCATAATTGTGAACTGTATCAAGTCTAGGTAAACATGTTTGGCAGATCATACAGGGCCTTAGAGTCGAGTGAAATCAGATCCCTGATACGATACCAATCTAGATGAAAATAGAAGGCCATGTCGGGTGAACTTTCAAATTGGCCAATCAGCTTAGTGGCTCCTAAATTATTGGTACAAGTGAGCGAAAAATTCAGACAAGCCTATCTTATTTTGGTATCTCGAAAATGAATATAATCAGGGAAATCCATGTCCAAGAATATACAGTCATGCTGTTTTCGTGGATGTTTTATTAATCATGTCGTTTCTGACCGCCATGGAATATACACCCAAAAGGCTGCATTAAGGGGGGGTTATTTTGTGTTGTGTGGCGGTTTCTTTGGCTGAAATTGCAACTTCTGAAATGAAGCCAAATTGTTTTAGAAATCTAACCTCTGATGGTTTCAAGCACCTGCACATCCTTCATTTTGAATGGGCAGTCAGTATTAGATCAGGGTTGATCTGATGCAAACGTCTGTGGAGAGAGGTTGATCTGATGCAAACGTCTGTGGAGAGAGGTATCGCATCAGAGTAAAATATCTCATTTGTTTGAGATTGTCTCAGAAAAGACTCAGTAGACCTTGTTCAAGCAGATCATATAGAGCCTTTATCAAGGCTAGGTGGACAAGCAGATCAAAGGACACCTGTACCAAGGCTAGATACAGAGGCAGCAAGCTGGGAGCTTTGCCAGGAATGTAGCTGAAACATCCGTGTGTCTCCTACTTCTCAATTAACATGGCCGCCTGTTCTCATCTGGGGGTCAGCTCCGAGCTAAGCCATTGTATAATCTTTCCGTGGAGGATTACTGTCTAGTGGCAGTTGTAGAACTTTATTGATTGTACTCCCTTTTACTTCTGCCATGTCTCAATCCATCAAGGAACACTTCATCATGGAGTGGTACTCAGAAGCAGGAGGAAGCTACAATGAAATATGATTATACTTAATTTGCTATTCATAATTTGGTATATTAAAACAAAAATAAAAAGAGATATTGTTTTGGGCATGTGGTACCCCAATTTTGTCATGCATCATTTGTTTCACTTTGAGTTGAAAGAGAATTATCCTCAAAAACATGCACAGAACTGTAAGCATAAATATTTTATTGAAGATAAGTTATTCAAATCATGGAGTGTTGATTTCAGTGCTTATCTTCTGGGCACTTGGTCACCTCTGCTTATGAAGGCAATTAATTTGAAATTGGAACACATATTCTGTTGGAATGATTAGATAAAGAAACAGAAAACGTCCCTCTGATGGAAGCAAGTGGCAGCTAGAGCAGATATCTCCCAAGCATGTGATAACAGCACTTACTGCCACCAAGCATTCAAGCCATAATAACCCACCTGTGTATTCACCAGATAGGAAGGTGGAATTTGTAGGCAGTCGGAGACTCTTTTCACAGGATGTTTTCACACTTAATGAGTTAAATATCCTGAGTTATCACACCTCGATGTCGAGGATACTGGGGTTGTGCACCGTTGTGTTGTGCTTGTGAAAGATACTTTAGCGTTTTTCTTTGTGTTTTACACAACTCAGTGTCTAGCATGTCTAATTTGACTGCATTTATTATTAATTGCTGAATCTGTTTAACTTCATGTTGTCATCAAGTGTGTATTTCCTGTGTGTTTTACACGGCTCGATGTCTAACACATGTCTGCATATTTGGTATGACTTGATAAATAATTATAGTACAGAAACAAGTTTGTGTAACTGTCATGCTTGCTGTACAAGACAACTATGCTTGTCGTAAGAGGCGGCTATGTTTGTCGTGAGAGGCGACTAACGGGATCGGGTGGTCAGGCTCGCTGACTTGGTTGATGCATGTCATTATATCCCAATTGTGTGGATCGATGCTCATGATATCAATCACTGGATTGTCTGGTCCAGATTCGATTATTTACAGACTGCTGTCATAAAGGTGGAACATTGCTGAATATGGCATTAAACAACAAACAAACAAACAAATCTGATCCTTGTAAGAAACTTGTGAAAAGTATTAGCAGGTTTAAATATGACATACTGTTTGGATAAATATTAACATTAAGACTTAATTTTTACATCAAGGCTCTCAGGACATGAATCAGTCAACAAACTTGTATTCATAACTTTTGAGGTTTCTTAACTTATGATCATGATGATTAAAATAATTCAGACAACAAGTTTCTGTTTTAAAGAACCAAGGATACATGGTAATATCCTTTGAATTATATGAGTATTTGTCCAGAAGCAGTGTTTCACTGAAACTTATTAGTTGTTGCATAGTATTTGATTTATTGGCCCAAAAGACGTAGATGATAAAGATTAACATTTGATAAAATGTATATTTACTTGATGACACAAAAATCTAAGCTCTGACGTTATCTACACTTATTCTATTATCTCTAATAGTGTGATTTTTTGCGTGTGTATGACTCTATTGTTTCAGTCATATCCGCAATGGAAAAGATTTGTGTACATTATATACCACTGTGGCTTGTTTTAATCATTGTGAAGGAGCTATGCTATATGAGACTTCCTGTAGTATAGGAGGCAGAAGTGGTGGCCATTTTGTAGGCAGCATCACAGAGAGACAAGAGTTGTGTGTGGGAAACGTGTGGCATTCTGCTCCCCGAGATCACTGTCTGGGTATCACTGGGTGAAATCTAGACACTTATCCTTGCTTCTCCTTTACTTGCAGACCCCAACTGAAAGATTACCTCATTTGGAGTACAAGCCACAGAAAGGTAAGTTTGAAACAAGTCAGAACTGATCTGAAATACCTGTTTATGCTGGTGATTCAACATGATTGATACTGCTGCTATCACTGAGATGCATTATTTTTTTATAATAATGAAAAGGAGAAAGCTTTTGAAAAGGTAACACCCATTTCTTCAACCATTTTGACAATGTCTGTATATTCATATTATTATGCAAACACAAATGTATAGGATACTTATTGGTGATCTGTTAATGAAAGCAAAAAAAACAACGTTCCATAAGCATAAGAAATCTCTGCTAGAGGCATATTCCGACTATATCATTATGTGTTTAAGACTCATTATCAAATAGTGATGATACCAGGTGTTTGTGGAAAAGTGAACTTACCCTGTCCCACCTTTGGTGTCCATCACAAACACATGCAAAGACAAGTCAACTGTTCACCTGAAAAAAACATGGGAACATATGGTACAAGTCAAAATAGGAGATTATGTTTGTCACTGATGTGTTAAATGTGGAAATGTCCTTCAGCATATTCAAATGTCTACCTTAAACATGTTAAATAGTTTTGAAAGCTTTTCTCAGGCCTTGATTGTTGTAACCCTTATCAAACAACTTTTAAGCAAGAGTCGTATGACCATCTTTGAATGTTTCATAGAAAGATCAAGCTTGATTATACCTCATAAGATGTGAAATGTATACACCAAAGGCTGGAGCTGCTGGATTATTTCTCGAAGTAGAGGAAAGTTGACTATTTGAAAGTTAAAGTCATTCCTCTTGTCATACAGTCTTGTGGGGAGTGCTTTGTCACCTGGTCACTCTGAATATTTATGCATAGATCTAATTATGACACAGATGAAGCAGTTTCTCTTGTCTCTTTTATTTCTAGCTCAGATGGGAAATCAGTGGAAGGGATATAGGCAGTTTAATCAGTATTGAACAAATATTTTACGAGGTAAAGTTAAACTTCTTGGCCAGATTCCAATTTTTTTATTTTGACAATCCAAGGAGAAATCGGACTCACATGCATAAAGAAACAGACCAGCAAGGAGTGGAACAAACTTTATTTTCAAGTTTTGATGTATAGCAATTGGGGATTATTAAACTGAAGAATTTTGGCTTGGTGGTAATGTCCAGAGGGATAGCTAAAGCATGGTGGTTAATGCTTTCACACTGCTCACAGAAAACATGGGTTTTACAGCCCACATGATATTGCAGGAATTAAAAGCAGTGTCATACTGTACACACTCACTCATTCATTCCGTGAGTTTCTGGATTTATATCAGAAAAAGGTCTTCACCTGGCACATTGGGCATAGCAAAAGAGATGCATTTCAGTCACTCGCCCTTGTATTGGTGCCAATTGGAAAACCTTCATATTCATGAGTCCAACTTGAACTGTTGAACCTTTTTTGTTTGGACATTGTGTGGTATTCAAGATTCTGTTGTTGCTAAGTAGCAGCCTCTGTCAGGGCTTGTTTGTTTGTCATCTCTCGTCATCTACCTCTGTGAAAGTATACGCCACCACGTACAGTGAATGCTGCATGGGCATGATTTGGTACTTTGTGCAAGGTTCTACAGCGATCAGCGTTCAGTTTCAGCTATTGTTGATGGAAAATGTTTAGACTATAAAGGACATCACCAAGGGTAGGAAAACAGTGTTTAGACTATTAGGGACATCACCAAGGGTAGGAAGACAGTGTTTAGACTATATGGGACATCACCAAGGGTAGGACGACAGTGTTTAGACTATAAAGGACATCACCAAGGGTAGGAAGACAGTGTTTAGACTATTAGGGACATCACCAAGGGTAGGAAGACAGTGTTTAGACTATATGGGACATCACCAAGGGTAGGACGACAGTGTTGAGACTATAAAGGACATCACCAAGGGTAGGACGACAGTGTTTAGACTATAAGGGACATCACCAAGGCTAGGAAGACAGTGTTTAGACTATAAAGGACATCACCAAGGGTAGGGAGACAATGTTTAGACTATAAGGGACATCACCAAGGCTAGGAAGACAATGTTTAGACTATATAGGACATCACCAAGGCTAGGAAGACAGTGTTTAGACTATATAGGACATCACCAAGGCTAGGAAGACAATGTTTAGACTATATGGGACATCACCAAGGCTAGGAAGACAGTTTTTAGACTATAAGGGACATCACCAAGGCTAGGAAGACGCTGTTTATTTCAGTATGCTGTGTCTGAGTGGATAAGTACAAGCAGCCCCACACACATACATATATAAATGCAATTATCAAATGCAAGGTTAAACCCAAATCACACTCACTCACTCACTCACTCACTCACTCACTCACTCGGGACACTGTCTGACACAAGTTTCCGCCTTCCTTTGGATGATCGTACTTGAAGCCAGCCTGCTCCACTGTCATCAGTTGCGAGCCAGAACATGAAAGCATTGCTGACATCATCTCTGAACATGTGTTGTGTGGAATGTAGCAGAAAAACTGTCATATGGTTGTCACTGAGCATGAATGATTTTCCATTTGTAGTACTACACGAAGAACACTCTGGCAGCCGATGAGGAGGATATTATGCAGAGATTAAAAGGCTTGGAATCGTTTTTGAAAAATCTTACAATCCTGACGAGTGATAGTTAGGAGACATGTTTGATTGACAAAAAATTAATACTTTGTGTCACTTTGTTCATCATGTGCATGCCCAATGTTTTATCTGCCACTTTGCCTGTCAAGATTGAAAGAGAAACTGACAGCTTGATAAGAAATGAGCTGGTTGAAAAATGTCTTCCTGATTGATATCCAATTTCCTGGAAGGAATGAGCTGTTTTTTAATAGCTAGTTATTTACCTTACTATTTAACAATCCAGTTATCGACATCATGAGCATCGATCCACACCATTGTGATGCAATGACAATCTATCAACCAAGTCAGCTAGTCTTCCCACCCATGGACCCTATATTCTTACCCAGAATCCCTATGGGTCCACATAGGATATATATGGGACCCAGAAAACTAAGACAATTCATGCGAATCACAAATCTTACGTTTCCGGATCCATTTGTCAAGTGTAGCATATCACCATGCAGTGGCAGTGAGATATTGTATTGAGTAATAACACACTCCTTAAATAAAATTAGGCTACTTACAAAAGGAAGTATCAAGTGCATTGTCCCCGTTGGAAGACAAGTTTAAACAATTGTGTGACAGTGATATAGGTATAAGCGCCCGATGATGTAGTTCAAAATACTTTTAGGGCATAATGGTGTTTTGAGTGGTGTCATTACTGAAATTGTCGCATCCTCTATCCGGTGTGAGCCATTTTTCAACATTTACGAGTACGTAAGAGTTTTGTGGTACAAATTCTCTCTTTTTCAAGACTACTTTCCCTAGTAATGTTCAGAGCAAGTGTCCTCTGCGTCAATGTTCATCATGTTCATGGTTCCATTTATACGTTTGTTTCATCATTATTTGCATTCCTTGTACTAAAATGTTACAGTGTTGTATGTTTTCCTTTTTTACAATACAATAGGGCATTTTAAAAATTCTGCTGTATGGGCAAGTGTGGGTGTACCTCTGGAATGCCTCTGTGAAATTTTCACATAAAAGGCGCATGTCAGAAAATTCCAAGAGTGAACCCTGGCTTCTGTTTCATTGCAATGTTAGTTACTTAAACTGTACGTCAAAATGTTGTGTGTTATTCACTTCATGAGGCATTATTGTGAGTCTCTTATTTCTGGTGATGACTATGGATGGCATCTCATGCTAAATTTGAAACGTATGCTATAAGTTTATGGACTTACATTCAGTACAAATAAATAATTTGTTGATAACATGCTATGTATCAGAGAGAGCATATTGTGACCTAATGTTGACTGGTGGATGCAGATCTGCAGTTCAGAGTTTCAAGATGGTGCTGTGACTTTCATTGTCAGATATTTCCCCATCATTTTCTATTAAAGAGGAAAGGGCAAATATTTGTATGTCCCTTAGGTAAATAATTCCAAATCCATGCTAGCCATGATAACATACATGGCAGGTTATCACATGGGACCAGACCATTTTGAAAAGCAAGGTCAACCAGATGTCAGCCATCTTGGATTCTGCAAGGTATATTTAGCTGCAACTTTGGGGAGAAGAAGGTACAGAGGAAGTAGGGGTTTATAAACAAATAAGTTGAAAAAATAAACAGTTTTCGCAGTTATAAAAGCAGGGTTAGGCCCTGCATCCACATGGTCGTGGGTTCGACTTCCTGGTTCACCTGTTTCTAGGCTTGTCAGCTCCATAACCATGCTCGAGGGTTTTACTAAAGTGCTCAACATCTAAGACCTGCATCACTTTAGGCTTTCCCCTTAAGCTGACAAGCCATAATATGCCTGGAATACTGTTCAAAGTGAGTAAAGACTAAGTCACTCACCAGCGAATTACAGTACTGTGGAATCAACTCACAAAACTTCTGAAGATGGCTCCTTTGCTTAGTTAATATCCATGCGCTATGAAATTACTAGATAGTTTGTTTCAAGTAAGATAATGTTTCTAAACATAAACTAGCAATGTCAACAGCCTGAAACAATTTATACTAACCTAGTGAGACAGTTTCACGATAATGTATTGGAGACACTGATGTCTATAAATACAAGATGGCAGCTTGTCATTTCTCTTTAAAGAGTAGTGCAACTACTGAAGCAAACGACCTTACCGAGTGACAGACAATGATATTTCTGTCAGTAGTATTTGGATCTGTCATTGATAAAAAAGAATTGCTGAACAGGTTGTCGTTTAAAGAAATCAATCCTCAAATTACATCTGATTCCTGGTCTCTGGAGGTGTAGTAGACATCCTGATCTGAATGATAATGAGTTCTTGGCCAGATTCTGTAGCAGCCCATGATGGATGAAGAGGATGACTCTCTCTGACAAACTTGGAGGAGGATGAGTGTTGGTTGAGAATACCGGTGGAGTAATGGTACATGTATTGTACATCTCTGTCACAGCTGAGTGAGGCCAGGCTCCTGGAAGTGGTAGTTATGAATACACAGGGATTCCCTCATCCAGACACAAGTTCACCAACACCTTCAGCTGAAGACGAACATGTAGACCCTTAAATAAAGTTAGGTGTTACATTTATAAGGTTAAATACAAATAATGCTATAAAGTAACCCCTAAGTGTCTTAATTTCCTACAGATGAAAAGGGGTGAGTATAGGCTGCTGGGGCTGAAAGGGGGAAACGGAACAAGGGTGATTGTTTTATCAAATATATGTTCTGGGGTCTGTAAGAGGCTGCTTCAGCTGTTGTCTGATGGAGTAATATGGTTTCTATGACTACTAATGTCGTGTTCGACTTGGCCTCTTGTCTGAGACGAGTGAGAATCAAGGACTAGTAATTCACAATATGAAATTATGCTTTAAAAGCAACTAATCGGAAATGGGCAATGACTCATATGATTGACTCATAGTGTCTACCCCGTTTGATGGTGTCTGCCTGCCGTCGTTGAGGGTGCCAACACCCTCTGTCTAGGCGTCTGGCATACCACTTAATATGTCTTGGCATCCATTAGGGATTCTTGAATCATATCGGTGTACACAGCTGGTTCAGTAAAATAGACTTAGATTTTAACATGGAAGGCATGACCATGCGTGCTCATAAGCTTAGGGCTAAATATTTTATTGATTTGTCTTTTCAATAAGAAATACAGATGAAAAATAAATTTGAACATTGAAATATTGGCATCCACAAATTATGGCATCCAGCATAGTGCCCCGCAGCATCCGGAATGCTAGCAGGACTCAGTATATCAGGTTGGCATCATTTAAAGTATTAATAAAACATTGCATTTTCAACTTCTAACAAAGAGTGCAGTTCATTTGGATCTGGAATGAACCATTGTATACCCACACTGACTGTTACTTGTCATGCATTGCACATACATTGGCTAAACCACCGGTGTGTTCAAGCGTGTGTTTTTGCACTTTTCATTGTTTTTAAAAGTTGTCTTTTAGTCCAGTTTCATAAAAGCATCTAATCAGTGTGACATAGGCCTAAACAACATGTTCTTCAACTGTTAATTACATTGTCAACATACTCCGACCTATTGACGCTTGATGGCATATGTTCGTGTTTGACACCTTGCATACCTAGGTGACCCTTCAATGATGATGTGGAGTATATAACTGAAATACTGTTCAAGCGACAATAAAAATGTTAAACCCAACTCACTAACTCCCCATCTGTTTAAATTCATTGCTTGTTGTTTCGAAAGCTGTCAAGCCACTTGCTTGTTTGGGTTGGACTACCTCCATTTCATGAATAAGCTTTGAATAATAGTATATGATCTCCATCTTCTTACTGTGTTTTTATTCGGTCCTGATACAGAACAGCCTGTTTTCATTTCCACATGTGTGATTTGCATTATGGGAAATCTTTCCGGTGTGGTTGAACCAGGGTACACGCCATGACGAGTAACACCTGCAGCAGTGGAGGAAATTGTCTCATCTTGGTCCATTGGCCGATGGTATCAGTGACCTTCACCTCATCTTGCCTGCTTTCTTGTTCCCCATCCTGCTGAATGTGAAACTGGAGCCTATTTCTGCCATGGCTTTGTTCAATGCCTATGTTGAAACATTACAAGATAACTAGGTTAATGAATTGTTTATTTACTAGCATGAGGAAGCTGACAGTTTAGTTGTTGCTTTAATGTTTTAAGAGATGGGATTGGCCACGCTTGTTTGCTGACATTATATGAGATAGATGCACCTGTTGTGTGACTACTACGTATACATAGAAGGAATTTTACTCCCTGAGGTATAAAATGGAATTCACTCACAGGGTTTTACGAGACACACAAATGTCCAGTCCAGTACGCACAAATATTGAGAATGAATGCAGAAAAAAATTGTACTGCGTCCTGAGGGATGCACAATAATATTCATTCTACTCACAGCACATCAAGAGCAGTTGTGGGTGTCTGTTATTACAGCCATTTGTCATGACCACTGGGGGGCAGGGGTGGCCCAGTCGTCTAAGGCGCCACGATTCGCTGTGCAGAGTTAAGTTCCTTGGGCCAGAAACCTATGACTGTGGGTTCGAATCCCAGTTCGCCCCGATTATGTTTCATGGTTTGTCAGCACCATACCCTTGCTCTAGGGTTTCACCGAAGTGGTAAACGTCTGAGACCTGCATCACTTTGGGCTTTCCTCCCACATTAAGCTGACACGCCGTGATATAACTGGAATAAGGTTTAAAGCGGTGCTAAACCCTACTCACTCACTCACTGTCCACATGATCATTGATTCATTCCAGGCTCTAAAGTAATTATCTAAACTTCCAGTACACTACACCATTATATTACTTTACAGGACACTCATGTTGCCTGTAAGGACCCTTAAAATAAATTTTGGGGGGTCCCCTCGACCTCCACTTTTGTATGTCCAGGTAAAACCCTGCACTCACTCACTCACTCTGTAGAACCTTTTTTACACATAACCTTCTTTCATATTGTTTCCAAAATAAGTGGTGATCAATGGGTCTACCTGTACTCATTTTTCAAAACCTTTGTATATGTTTCTATGACCATCCACACAAGCCTATAATTTCTGAATTTTGATGAACAGTTGATGGATTGATATTTTCTTGGCAAAGCAGAGTGCTTGTTTTGATTTCGCTGAATGTTTACTCTTTAGTTATAGGAGTGGTAAGACAGCCCAGGGGTTAAAGTGTTCTCTCAACACTTCGAAAGGGGCATGCGCACACGCACTTGCATGTACATATGCACATGTGGTGAGGTTTAAGCAAAGACAGAGGTGAAGACAAAGTTGAGGATGTTCGTATAGAAAAGTTGATGGTGTAGAAGTTAACGTAGATGTAGGTGTAAGAGTAAGCAACTTGACAGTGTGAGAGTAGGTGGAGGACCATGTTGTAAAACAACATGACTGCCTCGAATAGTGAGCTGAGTAACCTTTACAAGCAGACAAGCCACTCCATCACTGCTGGGGACGGTGATCCAGTGGTCTGTACATTCACTCAAGTCAGGCCCATTTCACAATGTAATAGGAAAAAACAATTTGAAATAACATATACTACTCAAAACAAGTTAAAGAACACCCACAATTGGAAGGCTGGGTGATGCAGGACCCACCAGCCATGACAGATTTACTACAGTTGTAGGAAAAGATCAGTGTAGTTTAAGTTCCTTTAAGTAGTATATATTCTATTGTAAAATAATTTCCAGTACTTTGCAATATTCCCACAAAATTGGGATGAAGAAGTTGAACAGAATTACAGTTATACCACTGCATACCAGCATAACAAAGCTTCTATTAGCACGGGCCTGGTGCTGACACACCACGGATGATAATTGGATCAAATCTGGAATTTGAATGTGCTACCAGCAGATCCTGGCATAACAGAGAAACGCAACTCTGGATAGCAAACAGTCAAGTTTGTTTCATGAAATATGTGGGGGAAAAAATTCTTTTAAAATGTTCTTAATTTCCATTGGTTTTTTTGGTCTTGTGTTGGTATTTTATTTCATTTTCCATTTATTTTTTCTCAAAATGTAAGGGTCAGTGGATCTTTAAACCTTCAAACAAATAAAACATCGCCTAATGTGACAAATAAATAGCACAGGGACCGTCATTGCTGAAATATGTAAGACAGTAGATTATGCAATACATCAAATTTATGACCGGAGCGTTGCCTTGGGACTATTGATGACTGTAACACAAACTATCTTCAGCAATTCAGTCTCTTGTTTACTGCATAACATTTCCTCCTAAATAAAGTCAGGAACATATCATGATTATTTCTCAGTAAGTGTTATGAAGGATGCTGGATAAGGGGAACTCTGCATAGTCTTCAAGAATGGTAACATATTGAAAGGTTATTTCAGAACTCATGTACCACATGTGAAGGGCACTGGGAGAAACACTTGGAAAAAATGGTATTAAACACAATTGTATTCATATTTTCCTTCAAACATGTCAAAACATTTACGGGAATCAGATATTAGTTTGCTATTGTTGTTGAGAGTTCACTATGTATGTAAATTTTATATGATAATATGAAGGAGATGAATCGGGGATTTTGTAAGAGTTCACTGTATCCGTTTGTTCGCTCTGTCGTGTTCAGTATATCCGTTTATTCATAACTGTTGGACATTATGGTGAATTATGACTTTTAAAGGACGCTGGAAAAAAAAGGTAGTTTCTAAATCAAGAATGAAGAATTTTATTGTACACTACTCCCTTTTTGGGCAGGGTACCACCTAGCTACATTTGGGAATTAATGTAAATATGAACATGAAAGATAAATATACGATATAATGGACATTATGCATAGAGATATTACGTACATCATATTTCTGTTCAACACGATACATAAATGTTTATGAATCAATAGCTGATAGCGTAAAGTGATGAAATACAGTAGTGGTAGGTCATGAATGACGATATGAAATTCATTCATAGTTATATTTACTTCAAGAATTTCTTCACGTATGAAAGTTATTTCTTAAGTGTTGTATATGTGTTAATATAAGAGAAGGCAACAGGTTATACAGAACGCGGGAAAGGAAAGCTCTTAAAACCGAAATGAAACACAATTATATAGCTATAATTTTCATCACAAATTTCCACCTATTTATTCCTTGAATGCTCAATGTCAATTATTATATATCACGTCAACTGCCAGTCTGCGGAGAGGTTCAGTCTCGAGTTGACGGGAAGGTTTTGTGTTGAGTTATATCAGGTGTGAAATCTATGGGACATGTTGCTCTATTCATGATTCACCATTGAAACATGTGCACATATACCGGGCTAAACCCAACACGTTCAATGACTTATTCAGCTTTCTGATGTAGTATAGAAAATTCCTCCACATAATGCACTGATGTTTTCATTGTGTGTACTTGATTACGAATATTGTATGTGTTGACATTTCTTAAGGTGAAATATTTGTATTTTCTTTGAAATTTTGATTGACAAACATGCTTGCACAGTTATGTTTCATCAAGTCTGCGGTTACGGAAAGGTAACTCCTCTTCATCAGTCTTTTTCAACGTATGAAGGGCTTCTGAAGAGTAGTGAATTAACAAATACCGTATTTCCTCTAACTAGACACCTCAGGTATGTATTTCTCTTTGGACATGATATTGATCCTGTGCTTCTTAGAGATCCACTGTGTATGAAAATACTGGATTCTATTTCCTCATTGAAAGTTAGAGACTTCATAATTAGGGTTGACGTGTTGGCACATAAGTCGTAGTGGAATATATCACAATATGGACACTGTTTTGTGATATGTATTGGGGGCTCAACATATATATTTGTACTGTTGAAATAGTACTTCTTCATTCAATAATCTTGACTTTAGATTGCAAGATGTGTAGTATGGATTAACAAGACTTTCTATTATGTCGTCAACATGGAATGTTAAAGTCAACAGCGTGAAGCGTGTGCTGTTTACATGGTTTAGATAGGAAACCAGTCCATCCAAATGCCTAAAGATAGTAGATATAATTTATATAATAATATATAAATCTTCTGTAACTGTATTGGAAAATATTGATACGCAAAGGTTGTATTACGATACGTATTGCCAACAGCTATGTTGCAATATAGTGGTTTACAAGTTATTAGGCCCACCCCTTTCATAATGTGGTTTATAATGGGGTATAATTCTTTCACTGTTATACAGGATCCAGCTCTAGGTCATAATTTACCATTGTGGTGTTCCACTCAGTAGCTGTTAAAGGTAAATATATGCTATTGGGTGCAGCGACTAAATGGACTGTGCGGTCAGGCTTAAAGACTTGGTTGTTGAGTCTCATCGTACCCTGATGGCATAAGACATTGCTCATGTTATCAATCGACCCGTGAAGATTTCAGGGTAGAATAGGTCTTCAGCAACCCATACTTGCCGTAAAAGGCAACTATCCTTGTTGTAAAAGGCGACTAACGGGATCGAGTGGTCAGACTCGCTGACTTGGTTGATACATGTCATCGATCCCAATAGCGTGGATCGATGCTCATGATGTCAATCACTGGATTGTCTGGTCCAGACTCGATTATTTTACAGACCGCCGTCATATAGCTTGAATATTGCTGAGTACGGCGTTTAACAACAAACAAACATGATATCAATCACAGGTTTGTCTGGTCCTGATTAGATTACTTACACGACGTCAGGTTAATGATGTAATTAAAGTGTTGCATTAAACAACAAAGTCTTGTCCTGATGTCTATTCGAGGAAATACGGTATGCTTGTTTACTGCAGAAATATATGCTGCAGATAAGGTGGTGCTGCTGCTTGCACCTGGCACTGATCTAATCTGGGCATTGCTTATCAAAAAACAAAGTACCATATTGCACTCTGTGTCAAAGGAAAAGGAATGTTCTGTACCAGTTGCTCAGAGGTCTAAGTCACTGTAGATCCCTGTACCGGATCAGCTGAGGGTGGTTCAAATCCCAGATACACATTGATTATACCCTCATCCAGCACCAAACCCCTGCTAATGGGTTTCACTGTTGCATACCACAGTGAAGACCCGGGCTAGAGTTGGAAACTAACGGGATTGGCTGGTCAGGCTTGCTGACTTGGTTGATGCATGTCATTGTAACCTAATTGCATAGATCGATGCTCATGATATCAATCACTGGACCTGGTCCAAACATGAGTATTTACAAACTGATGGCATATAGCTTGAGTACTGCTGACTTTTGCATTAAACAACAAACAAACAAATCACTGTTGTGAAAAAACACAAAGCACTCACTCACTCCGGCTGTTAAGGTCAACTTGTAATGTATCACTGGTTGTAGAAATCATCTTCTATAAGGACCGTTCTTCGGCTCCATGTGTATTTATAATCTCCAGCATTCCATATTGCTTAGAAACAGGTAACTTAGTGTTGATGTTGCTGACACGGCATATGGTGGAACGAGTTAAACTTCAAGGTGTGCATATGTTTGTGCCATGCGTGATGTGTTTTAAACACGTTACCAAGTAGCTGATACGTTTTCCTTATTTCTTCTTTATGTTTTGATGGTATCTATTTGATAGTCCTGCATATCGTAAACAAGGCAGATCTGGGATGGTTGTCTGCATCCTTGGAGGTGATGACACTTGCTTGTTTATTATCTGGTAATCTTGATTATGTAGATGATGGGAGTAGCGTGTTACTTTGTGTGGAGCAACTTACATGTAACTTCCAGGTAGTTTATGTGTCTAATCAAGGCAATGCCAGACCATGGGAGAAGTGATGGGCATTACTGCGTTTCTAGATGGGGGCAACCATTTTGGAAGTTGGGAGGATGTCTTGTGTATGAGTATTTCCAGTGTGTGAAGCTAGGGGAGGAGAGAGAGAGGGTATCGAGTGTTACATGTAACTTCCAGGTAGTTTATGTGTCTAATCAAGGCAATGCCAGACCATGGGAGAAGTGATGGGCATTACTGCGTTTCTAGATGGGGGCAACCATTTTGGAAGTTGGGAGGATGTCTTGTGTATGAGTATTTCCAGTGTGTGAAGCTAGGGGAGGAGAGAGAGGGTATCGAGTGTTACATGTAACTTCCAGGTAGTTTATGTGTCTAATCAAGGCAATGCCAGACCATCGGAGAAGTCATGGGCATTACTGCGTTTCTAGATGGGGGCAACCATTTTGGAAGTTGGGAGGATGTCTTGTGTATGAGTATTTCCAGTGTGTGAAGCTAGGGGAGGAGAGAGAGGGTATCGAGTGTTACATGTAACTTCCAGGTAGTTTATGTGTCTAATCAAGGCAATGCCAGACCATCGGAGAAGTCATGGGCATTACTGCGTTTCTAGATGGGGGCAACCATTTTGGAAGTTGGGAGGATGTCTTGTGTATGAGTATTTCCAGTGTGTGAAGCTAGGGGAGGAGAGAGAGGGTATCGAGTGTTCTTCAGACACTGTGTGTGGGAAAGTGTATGATTGTGTATGAAATGTGTATGATTGTGTGAGGTAACATCTAGAAGGTATTGAAGGTGCATCCAGTGTGTTAGTCTGTCATACAGACCCTGAGACAAATATACCCAATACAGCCCATGCAAGTCTATAATAGTGGGCAAGTCTAGATTACTGCAGTTTAATGAAGAGAATCTCTGGGATCCTTTTTAAAATATTTTTTTAAGATAATTTAATAAGTGGGGGTTTTTTTTCTATAAAATATGTTCTTTTCAGTGACTAGATGTTTGTCTTCCACTAGTACCAAGGTAAGGGTAAGTAAGAGTAAGGGTAAGAGAGTGTATGGAGGGTACTGAAAGTGCATCCAGTGTGTCTAGAGTTTGGGGGTGGGATAGGGGTAGGGGTAAGAGAGTGTATGGAGGGTACTGAAAGTGCATCCAGTGTGTCTAGGGTTTGGGGGTGGGATAGGGGTAGGGGTAAGAGAGTGTATGTAGGGTACTGAAAGTGCATCTAGTGTGTCTAGGGTTTGGGGGTGGGATAGGGGTAGGGGTAAGAGAGTGTATGTAGGGTACTGAAAGTGCATCCAGTGTGTCTAGAGTTTGGGGGTGGGATAGGGGTAGGGGTAAGAGAGTGTATGGAGGGTACTGAAAGTGCATCCAGTGTGTCTAGAGTTTGGGGGTGGGATAGGGGTAGGGGTAAGAGAGTGTATGGAGGGTACTGAAAGTGCATCCAGTGTGTCTAGGGTTTGGGGGTGGGATAGGGGTAGGGGTAAGAGAGTGTATGTAGGGTACTGAAAGTGCATCCAGTGTGTCTAGGGTTTGGGGGTGGGATAGGGGTAGGGGTAAGAGAGTGTATGTAGGGTACTGAAAGTGCATCCAGTGTGTCTAGGGTTTGGGGGTGGGATAGGGGTAGGGGTAAGAGAGTGTATGGAGGGTACTGAAAGTGCATCCAGTGTGTCTAGGGTTTGGGGGTGGGATAGGGGTAGGGGTAAGAGAGTGTATGTAGGGTACTGAAAGTGCATCCAGTGTGTCTAGGGTTTGGTGGTGGGATAGGGGTAGTGGTAAGAGAGTGTATGTAGGGTACTGAAAGTGCACCCAGTGTGTCTAGGGTTTGGGGTAGGGGTAGGGGATAGGGGTAGGGGTAAGATAATGTATGGAGGGTACTGAAAGTGCATCTTGTGTGTCTAGGGTTTTGGGGTGGGATAGGGGTAAGAGAGTGTATGGAGGGTACTGAAAGTGCATCCAGTGTGTCTAGGTTTTGTTGGTTGGAGGCAGTTTTGTACCCAGTGGGTGGGAAAGTGTGTTGGAATGATTCAGGTCCAAGATATGAAGGAAACGCTCAGCATGTTCTTTAACAGCCAGTCGTGGGTGGACTTTCTTGCTGGATGTTGGCTAATGTATGGTGCAATGGAATTTTGTTGCATGTGTAGGCGGAGAACATACCAAAGCGTTTCTCCCAATTTTGTATAAACAGAATTGCAATTCATAGATAAGATAGCTAAATATTTACGTGATTTCTTACATGAATGATAATAAATTGTCCATGATGTCATCTAGCACTGCAGGCTTGTTGTGGATGTGATAGCAATGTCAGCTTGGTTTATTAATGTTATCCCTCCTCCGTGTACCCATGTAATATAAACATTAATTGGTGAGACAGAAATAGACCATTTATGTTTTCTTGGTTATCGCAAACCCAGTTCCTGAGAAGTGCACTTATTGTTGTGTTCTATGTGTATCCATGTGGACTTGCACAAGTCTCTAAGGCAGTAATTATTAGTTTAAATCATAACTTCTTGACTATGTGATAATAAGAACAAGTTGTCCCTATAAGAAACTGAAGTCCTTTTTTGTACTATCCATATATCTAGACCCGCCTATTAGGAGGATAGAATTACTACACATCCATGGACTTTTCTTTCAATACAGCCTTGGAGCAAGGGTAGTATCCATGCTTCACCTTCAGATTCAGAGGCTGCTTTGCTTGTAACAGTGGAACTTTGTTCAACAGGGTTGACTGTCTAGGTAGGGCTGGGATGCAACAGGAGTGTTTAGATATTGATAAGAAAATAAAAACTTGTTGAGGAACCAAAAAGGAGGGTTATCGGGACCTTTGCAAGATTTATGCATATAGCTGCATTTAACAGCCTACCACAAGTGGCCATCATAAAAGATGGTAGTGTGGGTTGAGATTTGAAATGTAATGTATATCTGTTTGGCTTTGAGTGGGGGTGGTGTGAATGACACAACAGTGTGAGAAAGTGCTATGGCTGCGATGTGCTGCCCCACCTGCAATATCCTTACTCCCTCTCCCATGTGGTATAAATCTATGTATACACCCTCACAGTGAGGCTCGCAATGGTGGAACCTTGGTCTGGTTCAGCAGTAAACCATGGGATTAGGATTCTTGTCAAAGCTGTGAGAAGTTTTGTTTGTGAAACATTATGTTTAAGAACAGAAGCTGTTCACATATTTGGCTCATGATCTATGTTAAACACAGAAATAATATTACAAACAATGAATGATGTTTCTCAAAGTTAATTCCACAAACTTAAGATACATTACATCAATATTGCATTATTATTTTTTAGACTCATGAATTTAACAAATTTACTAATTTACTATCTGTAGCCCTTATCCTCATCATTCAATATTGGATATTTCAATTATATTGTTGACCCGTGAAGATCCAGGGTAGAATAGGTCTTCAGCAACCAATGCTTGCTGTAAAAGGCGACTATGCTTGTCGTAAAAAGCGACTAATGGGATCGGGTGGTCAGGCTCACTGACTTGGTTGATGCATGTCATTATATCCCAATTGCGTGGATCGATGCTCATGATGTCAATCAATGGATTGTCTGGTCCAGACTCGATTATTTTACAGACCGCCTTCATATAGCTGGAATATTGCTGAGTGCGGCGTTAAACAACAAACAAACAAACAAAACTTGTGTGAGAGTTTCCAATGTTGTTGGAGCCTGTTCTTTGTGCTCCCTGCCATATCTCTGCAGTGCTGCTAAAAGCATCATGACTCTCACTCACTCACTCACTCACTCACTCACTCACTCACTCACTCACTCACTCACTCACTCAAAGTTTTACATCATTTTCAGAAATACTATCCTTTTCATTTTCCCTGACAAACACCTTCTGTAATATCACCTATGGTGTTTATCCCACCTGTTGACTGACACATCTGTGGATTCCAACATCACACATCCTGCATCCATTAACACCTATAATCTGGCACTTTTCATACTCTGTAATTTATTAACACTGATAACAACACCCACTCATTAAGACCCACATGCCATCTCTTCTGTCAGTATATCAACATGAAGAGTGTTTACATCCTCACCCTCCCCTCGAGACCCCCACCCTCCCTCACAAGACTCTCAAATGACAGTTTATGCAGTGTTTGACCCACACAGGTTTGTCTTTCACAGGTGTTTCATGGAACTATGAATTGCGGGTAATAACCTGGACTACAAATCGGCCACGAGTTCCACAGTAAAGCCTCTGTTGTGCACTGAAGGTAGGCAGCTTGTTGATTCCCCATCAGCCGACAGTGATGTGTTGATGTGTCTATTAAATGGAAATCTCATCTATTGCAACCACAACTCATCCTGTAAGCATTCATTCTCATCCCGTGCATGATTTAACGTGCGGTGGTCGAGAATACCATGCCATCCTTTTTCAGACAAAAAAGTCACCTGTTGGCAAGAATACTAAAATTGAAACAGGTTTCTTTGTTTGTGTGGGTAATTCAAATCACCTTGGGCAGGAAAAGGAAAGGCCTGGAATTGTCTTAAAAAACAAAGGCATTTCTTTGAGTAAAAGACAACATAATGTCATGTGGTCTATGGAGAGAATGTTTACTTTCTGTCTTGTTCCATCAACAGTGAATGTCATATTCTTCTTCTATAGTTGGGAAGATTCTGCAATTATATTGGGAGATATCTGCCACAGTAAATTATTGCATACATTGAAAAGTTAATGTTTGTAGAAAATATAACTGTCGCAATCTTTTAAGGAAAAAAATAAAACTTAATGAAAAAAAGTTTTAAACAATAATTTGGAAATATCTAATTTCAGTGTGACTAAGATATTGATTTATTACCTACGAAGGCAAGCATATTGGGGTTCAAAAAAAACACATGTGCCCTAGGGTCATATCACGTAACGAGACAACAGTGTATTGTTTCCGCCATCCGGACGGAATTGTTGACGTCATTCAAATCATATTGTGGCATGAGGTCGGAATGACGTCACACTCGCAACGGAGTCATAGCTGAAGATTGTTGACGTCATTCAACAAATTGTGGTTCCGCTGCTGTTGCCACCTGCTGTCCTTATAGGCAAACACTAAAATCTGTCTCTGTATGTAGACATCTTCTTCAGTAATAAATAGAACATTTTATTCGTGTTCATGTCATACTCTGTTTACGACACTCGTGTTGTAAACATACTATGACATGAACATGAATATAATATCCTCTATATATGAAAAAGTTCATTCCTCTTCCACCATCCCCAATGTCGAAAACTTGTAGGGAGCGTTATTTTGTCCCCATACTTACTCACAGCCTGTAAATATTTAATGTCAATGTCAGAATAACCAGCCTTGATTATCTGACGAAGCAGTTTCCATTGGGCGTAAAAATAAATTAAGAAGCAGTGACAATTATATGAATGGATCACTGAAAACCATTGAGGACACCAGGTGTTCACGAAAAAGGTAAGCTTGTCTGGTCTACAACATACAGAATATACCACGGTGCATTTTCACTAAAAAAATGTCATAAAAGTTCAAAAATGAGTTATGGCATAGTGGGCTTATGTACATGGTGTTTGCCCTGGATATGGTAGTTTATCGTCATATTCATCTTCATCCTCATCTTCATCCTCCTCAGGGGGCACAGGTGGCCCAGTCGTCTAAGGCGCCGCGATTCGCTGTGCAGAGTTGCGTCCCTTGGGCACGCCAGAAACCTATGATTGTGGGTTCGAATCACGGTTCGCCCCGATTATGTTTCTAGGTTTGTCAACACCATACCCATGCTCGTGGGTTTCACCGAAGTGGTAAACGTCTGAGACCTGCATCACTTCGGGCTTTCCTCCCACATTAAGCTGACACACCGCGATATAACTGGAATACTGTTACCTCCTCAATTTGATGAGATTGCTATTTTTCCCCCAAAGTACTTACATTTAAATATGATCAGCTGTGTGGTCAATTCATGCAATGTCAACTCCTGATACTGTATTGGTAATATATCATCATCATGACTTTCATTTTCATGTTATTTTAATTTTGCAATTTTTCACCAAAATTCTAACCAATCTCATTCAGGTTTGAAGTAATTACATGTAAGAATCAGAACAATATTTCACTCAGTTGGAGGCAATCAATTTTATATCTGTCAATATTTTCACTCAATTTCATGCCCTGCCTCCAACTGGAGAATCTTATAAAACTGTAATTGGTTTCATGGCTAAAATCAATTACTTTTATTTCAACTTTGAATGATAATATCTCACACTTGAAACAGTGTTGGATGAAAAGTAAAACTTCTCACTCTTCACAGTGATATTATTGGATATATATCAGTATGAAATTTGGACAGATTTAACAAAAAATGGAATCCAAGAGTATTGGAGAGAATACCAATTAGAAGTGTAAATCTTTTTATGCCATCAAGGGAATATTGGGAGAAATAGTTGCACATGTGTTTGTTGGTCTTGATGCGGTTGAAGAGTTGTCAGGGGAAGATTACGAAAGACCCTTCAAGATTGTGGAGCTGCAGACAAGTTCTCCATTTTGATCTCGCTGCTTTTTGATGAGGAACTTCTCCAAGACAGATAAAGCCTTTCATAGACTGCTCGTTACTAAGTGATGAATATATGCATGATAGCATATGTTGAGAAGCGTATGTGTTTATACATGAGGAAGGTTTAAAGAGAATTTCAGAATTCAAATCCTTTAGATTTGGGAAATTCAAGTTTGCATACACAGAGAAAAAAGTTGGATGGTTTAATTACTGAAGCTTGAGAGGTTTTCTGTGAAGTCCCTGCTTGGAATGAATGTTAAGAAGACTCACTGTTTATCGAAACATCTCACATACTGATCAAGGAAGTTTTTCTTATTTCATTTCCAGAATGGTTTGTGTCGTGTCAGAATCCCTGCTAAATTTGTCAGAATTAGCATCTCTATTGATTCAGCGTGAGGCTCTGATTGGACATTTATCGTGGTCAATGTTGACAGCGCAACAGCTAATCAGGGCTTGAGTCCACCTCAGAAGAGGATGAGTCAGACGCGAGGTATTCTGTGATGTGATTAGAGCGAAATAGGATTTATGTTGGCAACTTTACAGTTAAAACTTGATTGAAATCTCAATGTTCCCTAATTTACAAATAGTCCAAAGTGTTTCTCTTACTTTTATGCTGCAGAATGTCTGCACTTGTACGTGGTAGACATTATTCAAGATTAACCTTTGGTTTGTAGTTTCAACAAAATCAGTGAGTGTGCTATTGTGTCACTGGATTGTCTGGTCAGGACTCGATTTTTTACAGGCCGCCATCGTTATATGGCAGGAGAAGTGCTGTGCGGTGTTATGCAGCAAACAAACACTTAATTTTTTATGCAAACTTTGTGAGTGGCGGGTGCTTTTGGTATAGTAGGACATGCTTGCCCTTTTTCAGGGACTTTCAGGGATCGATTCATACAATTTTCACCACTATCTTGTCTTTTGAGCCTAATGGAATCTTATTTCGGCAGATAATCAAGACTGGTTATTTTTGGCATTGACATTTTATGTTGTAATGTGGAAGAGAATGTTTGCTGTTTGTGTGTTATGTCATTGTATTTTTTGGCCCTGATAGATTTCTTTTGATGCTGCTTTCACAAACAGTATATTTCAAATATGAAACTCTTTCTTATTCCTGGATTTCTTTAAATATGGTTTTGAATGATCTCTACATAAGTTTGAGATGAAATTCTTATTTGTTCTTTCTGTATTTTTCTTTTCAGAAAATATGGGACATGATTAAGTTTGTGTTTTGTTTTAATAAATGACATGTTTTAATTAATGGTATTTTATAAACTGATAGACAGAGAATATGTGATATTATTTGTTTAATTAGAGTCTTACAGATCTACACATGTGTATGCTGGTGATTGGTTGATTTGGTTTTGGCTTAGTGAATTACATGTAATTGTATTTCATTAGGTTGAAAACAAACAAGTTCTGCATCATATGGGACTTTGTGAAACAACATACTTCAACATGGTCAAGGAAATGTAGTCTTTTCTTTGAAGAAGTGTACTTTCATATATTCCGAAAAACTATTCTAAAAAAAAACGAAGCAAAAAATCACGAACACAAATACCCTGAAATTCATTATTATGGAGGTGTCACAAACGTTTTATTTGGTGTAAATAACAGGTATTGTACAGTCCCTATGTGATAACTGCTATATACAATATGTTGTGTGGAAAACTGGTTATCATTATTTCTGTTACTACATCATTATTTCCATGATGTAATAACTGCTATATACAATACATTGTGGCGAAAACCATCTTGGTTATTATAATTACTCTTTCTACTTAAGCCCCATCATGTAATAACTGCTATATACAACACATTGTGTAGAAAACCACCATGTTTATGTTATTACACTGCCAACAAACATGCCAAACAGGAACACTAATTACATCATTGACTTGAAGCATCCATTTCATATACCAATCCTTATCCCATGATATTGCCTTGACGAAATTAATTAATCTGATTTCGTATGCAGCCTCTATGAATAGGCTCACGTACTTTATATATAGAAGCAATTAATTAACTATTAAGGCCATGTCTCTTTTAAGTGGTCAGAATGTAGTGTGTCAGTCGACACTAGTGAGAGGAGCTCTGACAGGAAACGCATCTGATGTATTTAATCTGCTTACTGTTGCAGGTGAAGTCTGTGGGACCTTATCTTGCTGAAGGGAATGGTGGGAGGGTGGCGGAGTCACTCTGAATGCAGGCCAGGAAACTGTTGGTTACAATTGTGTAACCCCACTCTGACAATGAGAGCTGGTCAAGCACCAATAGGAAATGGAGGCTTGTGTGTCGTCTGCTTCTGTGTGGAGATGAATCACGATTGTACAAAATGTGAAATCTATAGATAAGGATTCTGCTTCAAGGTTATATGAGACAAGATCTTCCCAAGGATGGATAACAATATATGTAAATGAGATGCAGGAAGGGTTATCCTTCTGAATAGTTTCTTTTTTTAAAACAAGGATTGTTTTGTGTTATTTATCATGGAGGAAGATCACTTGGCAAGTATTGGCAAGCATAAGTGTAATTCTTCGCATTAGTGCAAGATTATGGCTACAAAAAACCAGCCATTTCAAAACAAGCCTGATCTTGACACTGTCCGAGAGCGAGCCATGCAGGCAGTGGAGTACTACCAGCAACAAGTGGCACCAACATACTCGAGTAAAAGTGTCAGTCGGTCGGGGGGTTACTCCGGCAGCCATTCTAACATAGACCGTAAGGATTATCTTGAAGGATATGCACACTCCTCCACCGAGGATGCCTTGAATTCAGGGATTGTACCTGCCTCGTCTAATAACTTCTATCGTGCTCAAATGAAAGCAGGAATTATTGATATGCGTAGCTCGATGAGCGAGCGGATAGGAACTGGTAGAAGTCGAGCAAGGACGTTCCATGGCCCTCATGGTCACACGAACAGAACACGAACTCAAAATTTTAGCATAGATAAAACCAAAACACCATCTAAACCCTCAATTCCCCCAAAACCTGTAGAGAAATCCTCTTCCTCATCTCGAAGGACTAGTCGTGGTTTGTACCGAAGCAATAGTAACCTTGAGATGGACACAGTGGAAGTTGTGGAAGAGGGCCTTCCGCCTGGAACAATTCATCGGGAGTATGGTAGCACCTCCTCCCTAGATCAGCTGGGTACTAGCACAGAGAACTTCTTTGCTATGTTGAGGGGCTACCAGAATGAGAACCCAGATCAAAGAAGTCCTGCTCCGCCCCAGTTGCAGGAAGTGCTTCGTGGCAAGGCCGATGCCAAAGGACGCTTTCTTAATGGTGCTGCAATGATGGACAAGGAGTCAGAAGAAATTAGTGATAGTCCCAAAGGGAAAAACAAATCAAAATTCAAGGATAGGAAAGCACGTGCTAAGTCAATAACTGATGGTAATCCTGGCATTCTGAAGAAAGTGTTCGGTGGTAAGCCGGATGCTGATGTCACAGGGAAAACAGACTGTAGCTTTCCCGATGACGGTAGGGCGGAGGAACGGTATAGAAGGAAAGCTCTGGCACACTTTGATTGTCAGAGTGTTGGTGTGAATTTGAGTGATATAAAGAACAAGAATCATTCAGGGATTATGAAAAACACTGCCACAGGTGCTTCTGCTGCCTCCTTCAACAGGAACAGTTACGCAGGAGACAAGGACGACCCAGACATTATTGCTGGGACCGATGAAGGGGACGGCAAGAGCAATGAGCTTGTGTTGTCGTGTCCTTTCTTCCGGAATGAGATCGGTGGTGAAGAGGAGAGGGTTGTGAGTCTGACGAAGCTGACTGCCCAGAAGCGTGTGCAGGGTGGCAGCAGCAGCAATCATGTTCATAGTGCAATGTCTTGGTATCGACATCCTGCGTGTTGTGGGGTGGCTGTGCTGGACTCTTCACCTGCCCCTTCTGGACATGTGTTACCTCCCCTTATCTCTCACAAAGGTCATGTGATTGAATATGTGGATTATGGAGCATATTACTATCGGCACTTCTTCTTTGGCTATGGTGAGTATAGAGTTTGATATACATATTTTATAATAATCATAATCATCACAATAATAGTCCACTTATAAGGTGCATAACTAGGCTCCGATGTTTGCTCGAAGTGCACAAGAAAGATTTCAGTTCAGACAATTGAAGTGACCTTGAAAAGGTGAGTCTTTAATCAGTTCTTCATGATCTGGAAAGTTGGAAAGACTCATGTGGGAGACTGAGAAAAACTGAAACTGGACAACACTGAGAGGCTAGTCAGCATCTGTTCATGTTCAGATAAATGTCTAAATGATACATCCAATGGTTACAAAGACAGTTCAAAATATTTGGTCAGCAATTGTGGACAGCATATACAAAAGCCTTTGTAAGAAAATTTATGTTAGTGTCCCCAAGGAAGGCTCCGGGTGCTCATAGACAAATCACATGTGTACGAGTTAATGCTGTAAAACCTAACAAAATATTCCTATTCCAGAACACATGCACAATGAAATCCATCGTCACACAGTTGAAATGAAATGGTGCCGTTGAACTTACTGTGAACTGTTTATGGTAGAACACACACAGTAACATGCTATTTTAAGACTTATTTGGATATCAGTCAGAAAGGTTTATGAACATTTGCAAATAGTATCTCTACATGCTATACTGCACAAAAGATGTTAAGGAACACCCAGTTCTTTCAAATTGTAGAAGTTAATCTGTCATGGCATTACAGATTAACTATAGTAATATGAAAGAATCGGGTGTTCCTTAACTTCTTTTGAGTAGTATATATAGTTCTGCAACAACCATTCTTTTATCAGCTCGCCCCCTGATCATGCAAACAAATCAAGTACTCTGTTTTGTTGTGTATCGTGTGCACTCTTTCCAAAAGTGCAGCTTTGCAGATTACATAACACACGCAAAGAATTATTCTTGATTATTTTTTTCTGACGCAAAAGCATTACTCGTGAGAATGGTGAGTGGTACCTAATACTGGAAATGCATGTCAACAAATCCGCCCTGAAGTTTGCAAGTTAATCCTGTTATCTACAACTACACTGTCTGGTTATGACCTGTCCATTGAATATCTGGACTTGTTTTGTCATCTTGGTTTATATTAATTTTGGAAAGTCATGTGTCAACCAACCGATCAGCTCATCGTATCAACTGACCGTTATTTACAACAACCTCGATCACCCTTACTGATGCCATGAAACTATCCTTTGGTGTCAGAGAGTGAATTTCATATATGACATAAATTGACTGATAAAAAGTCAACATTGTTGTTTGACTATGATATTGTTGTTGTCCATAAAGTTATACGTTTTCTTACTCACTCACCAATCAAACAGTTAGCATAGTTTTTGCAATTGAAAAAGCTAGACCACAGGAAGCCTCTAAGAATGGTTCATCAAACTGTCCCATTTGTAAACAATGTATACGAAACTGCTACTCTAAAGGATATTTTTTTAAGTAATAAAACTAAAATAACAAGGCATTAGACTATATTATTATTGAATAATAGTTGGATCCAATTTCTTCCGATCATTGCATGAAAATTTTATTAGGTTATAACCTTGGGTACTTTTTAACTGAATCACCGGTCGATCTGGGAGAAAATGTGTGTACAGCTGATTGCTATTTCTAGCATATTTTATGAGAAAAATACACATGGTAATCTTAATGTCTGCATATGATACAATGCCTAGCACAACAAGAAATACAATTGAAATTATAAATTATGATTTCTTGTAATATTTTATCTCAAATTTCACATTGTGTTCGTTCACCTGCAGCAATACGTTGTAGATTTTGACAGTGCACAACATACAAAAAAGCAAATTTTGCTGAAACTTGTACCCAAGAATGGGGTGGGTAGGTAGGGGGTGCATGATACACAAATGCGCCCAACACACAAGAAAAAATGTTACTGGTCTCGGCCTAATTGAACTGACATTTGCCTAGGGGCCAGCATATTTGAGGAGGCCTGGTTGATGTGGCATGAACTTGATTGACTTGGGAAGGCCGTTCTTTTGATCCTGTATGGGTAGCAGTAATGGCAGTGCTGCTATCACTTGTAAAGGCGGCGTTGTTATGGTAGTAGATAAATGTTTGCCATGGAAGCTGAAGTGGGCATCCATGTTTAACAATTTCTTCTGATTATCAAATACTGGAAGGCTTTGAAATTTTTAGCTGTATTCCCAACTGTAAAATTCAATCTTGATATAGCCTTAACAAGTGTGAATATGTATTGACAATAATTGTAGTTCAGCTAGGAGAAAAGGTTGTATATTTTATACACATGTGCAGGTTACCCTGATTTAGCAGAAGTAATGCTTGCTACAAGGTTATACGTTCACTCACTCACTCACACCTAGGTGGACTTTTTGAGTCAACATAATCTGAAAATAGTTTGACATTTATGTTTCTTTGCCCACACAATTGGTTAGGTTTGTATATTTAAAAATTAATCAGTAATTTTATTAAAAGCATACCTGCCAAAGTCCTTATAAAGCCAAAATATTAAATCCTTACCATTCAAACCTATGCAATATCTTTGTAAATTAATAAAAAAAAACTTGTGGGGATACCAGGTTAGAATAGGTCCTTAGCAACCTGTGCTGGTCATAAGAGGCGACCAAAAAGATCGGTGGACAGGCTTGGTGACTTGGCGTGACGTCCTACCCCGTCGACGTGAATCATTGTTCTCAATATCAATCACTGGAATATTGATTATTTAACGACCTCCATCATGTCACTGGAATATTGTTTAGTGTGGTTTTAAGTGTCAAACAAACCTTATTCAGTCACAAATCTTTTTATTTGTTTTCTGTTTTGACTTTCCCAGTTCACCTGACTGGAACAAACTAAAGATATAAAATTTGATGTATTGCTGTGCATATCGGAGAGTATTTCGGAACTGCAATGTGGTTTATGTTGCAACAGTTTTGATGATTACGCGCTCCCCTTACTTGAGATAAGAGGGTTCTAGGAAGTGATTGCAGTCTGTAGAAAACCCCACAGCACATCTCTGCCTCCACAAACTCACATGTCTGAAGATCAGCTTGCTTCAGTAAAATGTCAGAGTAGCTTCCCCCTTCAACCAGTGTTTATCAAGTTTATAGCCATGCACAGACGTGGAAAAAATCCCCTCTGGGTGGTCAGGTTAATCACAGTGACTAGAGAAATTAATTTCCTTGAGTTAAGCCATGTGGAGAGAAAACCCAAATTGAATGAATCAGGAACAGATTCCCTAATTGTGAATCAGCTTCCCTTTGAGAATGATAATCCTATAAATGGTATCTCCCAAATCTATAATGTAATGTAAAAAAAAGCTGCAAGCAATTCTGTTATGAGCGTGTTAAATGGTTTTAATGCTATTAGTTTGAAACGTTTTGTCTGAATGAAAAGACTAAGGTCATCTTGTTCAATATTTTATGAAGCATTTTGGGAAACTGTCCTGGATGATTTAATGTTGTGGTTTTCAGAATCAATTAGTGACTTTGAAATGACTGTCCGTAACAAATCAGTGAATGTAATTATTGATTAATGTTGTCTTAATGTACATCAAGTGTCGGAGCTTGTCAATGATTGAGAAAAATGTTGGTGAACTGGATTGTGCTCTTTGATTATTATTCATCACTTTCTGTGTTTTGTAAAGACATGATTTTAATGTGCCTCGTGATCTAAAACAGACATGACAAAAGGGCTGGGACAAGTCCAAATTTACTACCCAGGTACCTGACTCCCTTTTACCCTACCCTACCCGGGTACCCACTGTAGGTCTCAAGAGTTGGGAACAAAATGTCTGATTGGTAATTGTTTAACCGCAGCCCTGGCAAAAACTATTTAGTTACATGTATAAAACGTTCTGATCATGCGTACACTGAAGTTGATTAAAGCTTTATCTTTACTCAAACTTGTACAAGTCAAAAGGAATGTGCGCATTGTCAGAATTAAATGGGAACATTCGTGACTTGTCATGTAACCACTGAGCTATAGTAAGTTGTTTTCATTAAATAATATATCATGTGAGTAACCACGAGTCCAGGTAGTCCTGTTGGTACCCGGGACCAACTCAGGACTGAGCCGAACTGAGTTCCGGAGTTACCCGTCCCACCCTACCTGACAATATAATTCCTCGTCAAATTTTGTTCTTGTGACAGTAATGAAAGTTCACATATTCCTTATGGTTAAGGATAAGTGATGCCAGTTGAAATTGTATTGGTATGTATTCGTCTGGGAGAGACCTCGGATTGGTGACCCATTTTGGAGTCTCGGGCTACGTTTCTGCCCCACACTGAAGCACATGTAACACATGTGGTCTCCTTGGGCAAGTGACTGTCTGAAATGTGCCTCTGTTCACCCAGCAGTGAATGGGTACCCGGCAGGATGAGGTTGTTAACCTTTGTGCGCCTAACAGGCAGCTTGGGTTGTATACTCCCCAGGGAGCGGAGAATGATTGTTGAGTGCACACTGATCCAGTGACTGGGGTGATAATAGCAATTTGAGCATGCCCATGTGGTGTGGAACTATGCACAATATACATGATATACATGGCCATTTATTATTATATATTGTGATGTTCAGTGACTGTATCCCCTATACATCATGGAGACCTGATGTGGTATACTTAAATGGGATTCTTTGTTATTTTGCCTTGAAGTCTTTGAAAGGCATCTTCCGTATTTTTAGCCTGGGTTCTTTATTGTTGTATTAGTTTGCAATCTGATCTAGAGTGACTACGTTCGTGAGGTTTGTTGTTTAACGCCACACTAGCAATATTACAGCTATATGACAGTGTGGACCAAACAAGCTTGTGATTTATATTATGAGTATGGGATATGATGACACACAGTCAAACAAGGCACCGAGTCTGACCACACAGTTACACTAGTTGCCTCGGACACCCAGCCTAGGTTACTGTCCAAGACCTATTGGCCATTCCAACCAACATAGCTCCCTTGTGTGTACATGTTTCATTTCAACCTATTTAGCAAAGTTTGATATTTTTAACCCTGTCATGTACATTATCATATAGCCTCAGAAAAGATTTGGCCTTTGTAACTGTAGCAATGGCAGTTGAGTTGAGATCTTTTCCTAACACAGTTGTGACTTGAATAGTATCCAGATTCTTGAAATAGCTGCGTTGTCAAGGAGAGATGAAATCATCTGCTCATTCAAATACCCTCATCGTCTCGTCAATGGAGTATGCTGTTGATCCCTGGACGATTGTGCTTAAAGCTATTTAGGATGATAATTAAGGGGACAATTTTTTGTTCTTTTTACATTTCGCTTTATATCTGTAAAAGTGAAAATATTATTTCAAAATTCTTTGTTCATGTCGTTTGATTGAAGGCGTCATCTGCCATTTGTAGTCTTCCAACTTTCCAATATTTATAAGGAAAATCATACAAGCAGCTAAATAATAAACATTTCCAAATTAATATCAAGAATATCATGTTTTGAGTAGCTGTTGTCCCCGTCATTACACCTCCTGACAATCTTTACCTTTTATATACTATTCTAAGGAAGTTAAAGACCACCTGATGTTTTCATATGACCATAGTTGATATGTCATGTGGGGTCGGTTGGGTAGCCTAGTGGTTAAAGCGTTCGCTCGTCAAGCCAAAGACCCGGGTTCAATTCCTGACATGGGTACAATGTGTGAAGCCCATTTCTGGTGTCCCCTGCCGTGATATTGCTGGAATATTGCTAAAAGCGGCGTAAAACCATACTCACTCACTCACTCACTAATGTGTCATGTCATGTCATGTCATGACAGATTAACTACAGTCATATGGAAACATTGGATGTTCTCTAACTTCTTTTGAGTAGTATAAGTTGCCAGTGTCTTGTTTCACTCTGCAAGTTTAAATCTGTAAGACAAAAAAGTAAAGTTGATGTTTTAAATTGAAAACATTTAGGACATTTCTGACTTCACTAAGAATCTCTGAATCACTTTGCCTCTTTCAATAGGCTGTGATGAAGCCAGACATGATGCAAGCATCATGAGTAGAGCAGAGCCTGCCAACACAATCATTCCTTGAAAATGTGGAACTGTTTTGCTCAATCTGTGTCTGTTTCTCCATTGAAAGTTGATAACCTGAGTTCATAATTATGTCAGCATTCAATCTCAGTTGTCCCCTTGTTATCCAAAGTATACATGCCTCCCTAGCCTTGCTCCAAGGCTGTACTGAAAGAAAAGTCCATGGATGTGTTTTAACTCTATCCTCCTAATCGGTAAGTCTACATATGTGGACAGTACAAAAAAAGGACTTTGGTCTCTTATAGGGACGGTCAGGTAGCCTGGTGGTTAATGCGTTAGCTCGTCACGCTGAAGACCCGGGTTCGATTCCCGACATGGGTACAATGTGTGATGCCCATTTCTGGTTACCCCCGCCATAATATTGCTGGAATATTGCTAAAAGCGGCGTAAAATCAAACTCACTCAATCACTCTTATAGGGACAACTTGTTTTTATTATACACATTATCTAGAACTTGTGATTTAAACTAATAATTATTGCCTAAGAGACATGTGCAAGTCTAATGCCTCAACACAATCATGGAATTAAAGCTTATCTGAGACCATCTCCTTGGCATCTAAGCTCCTCCAGGATGAGTTTATATATACATTGTGGAGTTAATATTAGATATGGCTAAGATTGGTTTATTGTCAACCACCGGCAGAAAAGGCTGAGATTAGGTTATTGAGTCGCAACAAGAATGGCTAAGATTAAGTTTGTATCTCGAAATATTCAGTGCTGCTGTATTCAAGACAACTGGAGCCTGTATATTTCTGGCAGGAGTGAAGGTTTGGAGTGGCATCATGGCGGTGTGGGGGCAGTGTATTTCATTCATGGCATGATGTAAGCATTAAGTAGGGAGCGTCTGAGAGTGACACCCAGCCTGGTTCTGTCAGATGGTTATTGCTTCCAGGAGGGGAGCTTGGGATTTCAGAGCTCAGAGATTCAACATTGGTGATGATGCTATCGGCCTGATGCAGGGGTCTGCATGTGATCATACACATTGATGTAACTGTGCGTGCTGTAATACAGGGGAGATTAACATGGGTGATAGTATAGTCCATAGGCACTGACATAACTTTACATGTAATACAGGGGAGATTAACATGGGTGATAGTATAGTCCATATACACTGACATAACTTTACATGTAATACAGGGAGATTAACATGGATGATAGTATAGTCCATATACACTGACATAACTTTACATGTAATACAGGAAGATTAACATGGGTGATAGTATAGTCCATATACACTGACATAACTTTTCATATAATACAGGGAGATTAACAATGGTGATAGTATAGTCCATATACACTGACATAACTTTACATGTAATACAGGGAGATTAACATGGGTGATAGTATAGTCCATATACACTGACATAACTTTACATGTAATACAGGGAGATTAACATGGGTGATAGAATAGTCCATATACACTGATATAACTTTACATGTAATACAGGGAGATTAACATGGATGATAGTATAGTCCATATACACTGACATAACTTTACATGTAATACAGGAAGATTAACATGGGTGATAGTATAGTCCATATACACTGACATAACTTTTCATATAATACAGGGGAGATTAACATGGGTGATAGTATAGTCCATATACACTGACATAACTTTACATGTAATACAGGGAGATTAACATGGATGATAGTATAGTCCATATACACTGACATAACTTTACATGTAATACAGGAAGATTAACATGGGTGATAGTATAGTCCATATACACTGACATCACTTTTCATATAATACAGGGGAGATTAACAATGGTGATAGTATAGTCCATATACACTGACATAACTTTACATGTAATACAGGGAGATTAACATGGGTGATAGTATAGTCCATATACACTGACATAACTTTACATGTAATACAGGGAGATTAACATGGGTGATAGTATAGTCCATATACACTGACATAACTTTACATGTAATACAGGGAGATTAACATGGATGATAGTATAGTCCATATACACTGACATAACTTTACATGTAATACAGGAAGATTAACATGGGTGATAGTATAGTCCATATACACTCACATAACTTTTCATATAATACAGGGGAGATTAACATGGGTGATAGTATAGTCCATATACACTGACATAACTATACATGTAATACAGGGAGATTAACATGGGTGATAGTATAGTCCATATACACTCACATAACTTTACATGTAATACAGGGAGATTAACATGGGTGATAGTATAGTCCATATACACTGACATAACTATACATGTAATACAGGGGAGATTAACATGGGTGATAGTATAGTCTGTATACAATGACATAACTTTACATGTAATACAGGAAGATTAACATGGGTGATAGTATAGTCCATAAACACTGACATAACTTTACATGTAATACAGGGGAGATTAACATGGGTGATAGTATAGTCCATATACACTGACATAACTATACATGTAATACAGGGAGATTAACATGGGTGATAGTATAGTCTGTATACAATGACATAGCTGTAGTGGAGGGGAGATTAACATAAAGTGATAGCAGAAGGAAAGATTAACATGAGGTTGATAGTATAGTCCATATACATTGACTTAAAGTGATAGCAGAAGGAAAGTTTAACATGAAGTGACAGTATAGTCCATATACATTGACATAGCTGTAGTGGAGGGTAGATTAACATAAAGTGATAGTAGAGAAAAGATTAATGTGAGGTGATAGTATAGTCCATATACATTGACATAGCTGTATTCGAGGGGAGATTAACATGAGATGATAGTATAGTCCATACATACTAACATACACTGTGGACAGGGACATTAAGCAAATTTATTCCTACCCAAACTATTAATACCAATATATTCTTCATGTTACGTCTGCGTCCTGAAAACCATGTTTTGTATACATATGTTCAATGTGTACATATATATTTATATTTGAATGAATAACATACTAGACTCTGTCATGTCCATGTAGCGTTGATAGAAGTCTGAATCGATATAGTGTTCTGTAGTCCAACATTTATTTAGGCCTGCACAGAGGCCAATATTTGGCCCAAGTCTGAAGCAGATGTCAGTTGAAACATCCCAAATGGGATACAAATGTTTGACAATTCCTGTTAAATAGTTGTGATCACTGATGTGATGACTTGATCGAGGGGACTTGTTTTACTGATGACAGGACCAAAACGGGGTAAGAGGCTTTAATGTGTACATCTGAAAAGAACTTTTAAAAAAGTCACAATTTGAATCTCAAATTGTTCCATTTGCCTGCCAAGGGGACTTAGTTTGGAATCGTAGATAAATCTCTGGTTGTGTTCTGTTCTGACATGGCTACCACATGAATGGTACTTTGGTCAATATGCACTCATTTAGCTGCAGTTCAGCCTTCACAGGACTGATTTTGTGTAAAAAAATTTGTATGTAGCCAGCAGGGCTTGCTCCTTTTAAAAGTTACTAGTTTCCTCCTTTTAAAGGGGCGGTCGGGTAGCCTAATGGTTAAAGCGTTCGCTCGTCGCGCCATAGATCCGGGTTCGAATCCCGACATGGGTACAATGTGTGAAGCCCATTTCTGGTGTCCCCCGCCGTGATATTGCTGGAATATTGCTAAAAGCGGCATAAAACCATACTCACTCACTCACTCACTCCTCCTTAAAAGTTACTGGCCCTACTCCAAACTAACTGGCCTACAACTGAATGGTGGAGGCTGCGAAGTGGCCGAACCTGAGGTCACCATCTTGTAGGGCTCTGAAATATTATAACTCCTCATGTCACCACAAAATGATTTTTCCTGCACTCTAAGATTAAAGCAGTAAAATCGACCCCTGATATTTATAAAAAAATATGTCTTAACTCTCTAAGTTTACTCAGTATTCACCTGATGAAGGGGCAAAGAAACGTTGTGACAAACAATAAAAGAAGTTGTTATCCATAAAAAGTGTCATGTATTCAACTCTGTTGATATTTAAAAGATTGCCTACTTCCATAAACATTTCACTTGGACCATGAATGTCACAGATGTTTAGAGTCGGGAACACACCATTGCATGTTGATATGATTCAGGTAATCTTAGGCCAGTTCCAGTACGGTATGGAGATTGTGTGTGATAGCTTTGAAGTCTTCATGGGCATGACATTTGAGACTCCTGATCTATGTGTGATTGGTATGTGTTTGGTTTAGAACTTGTCCATCGAGGTGGTCAGGGGAAACTTCATCTTTCAGTCACTCTTGTTCCTTATCATGCATAGCCATGATTGGTGCTACGAGGACCATTTGTTGTGTTGCAGGCTGTAAACAAAGAAACAGGCCAAACAATTATGTTTGAGTCTTTTATAACTTTCAACATTCACTACACACAGATTGAGACTTTTGAACAATTGTAGGAGTTTTGACTATAGAAACTTTAAAAGAATTTATGCAGTATATAGAGGGTGAATAAGGGTAAGTCAGTCAACAGATCTTTTGCCCCAAAATTAAGGTCGGTAAGTCCAAAAAAAATGAAAAATAAAACAGTACAATTTCAACATGCTCAATTGTATTTTCTTTTATGATTCATCATTATTCTTTTCTTCTTTTTTTTAAAGTATTAAGATTAATTTTCAACAGGTTTTAATTGTAGTATGAAGTTGTTACCCATAAATTGTGTCTACTTTGTCATCTTTCAACTTTTAAGTAATGCCTGTCAAACAATTCATTCAAAATACTGTTTTTCATTTATACAATTTGTTTACATATTTTTTTAAGAGTTGGCAGATTTAAAGCTTTAAAACAAGTCCTTAAAAGAATAAGTAATTTTGGCTTATAGGATTATGAAGATTTTGATTGAACAAGTGGTGCTCTGATTATTTGCAATGGAAACAATTAAAACAAATTATTTGAGAGGGATAGCTAATACTTATTCAAATTTCAATTGTATCATTCTCAGTGAAATTAAATATGTCAAGGGGTCTTTGTCATAATCCTAATGTTAAGAAATTTAAAGTCTGAGAGATTTATTGAGCCCCTGGATTCCAGTTCAATAGCAATAATCACAAGAATCTACCTACATATATACAACTGTGTAATATATAAGTTATATCCATTTTCAGGAGGGAATAAGGAAATTTAAAAGACCAAAATTAATAGTCTAGGAAAACCACTTAATGTTGAATACTGTTGCAGATCATCAGAACTTCTTTGGCAGTGATGACAATCTTGGGCCACTTGCAATCAGTATTCGCCGGGAGAAGGTTGACGCAGAGGAGCGGACAAACCATCTTGGCAAACCAGACTATGGGTTTTATCAGTATAGAATCATCTGCAGAACAAGTGAGGTAGGAAGCTGTTTGTGTCTGATCAAAGGGAGATAACTCTTGTTGACAGATAACCTGGCATCCACAAATAGTTTGTAGTTGTTTTCTGTGTCAGTTTAGTTTCCTCACAACTGATACTCTGATTTTGACTTTTATGATTCTTTATTTGTGAAACAGCTTGTAAAGTTCATAAATTACAAATTTATTTTAATGACTTTTTTCCATGCATTATCCAAATGAAATCAATGCCTTAAGTCTACGTCTAGACTAACATGTAAATCCATCATAGAAAAAGATGGATATCTTGTAAAGTCAGAATATGTCAAGTAGGATATAATTGTAAATGCTAAACTAACATTATGTTTCAGCTGACAACAATACGAGGATCTGTGATAGAGGATGCCATCCCCTCGTCGAGTCGGCTCAGCAGTTCGCGTGGTGTGCCCATCAAGGAAGTCCTGGAGTTTTCCCTGCCGGAAGTGCAACTCTCCTCCCTCAAACAGGCCACACCAGGCCAGAAAACAGCTGAACAGCTGCTGAAGGTGGACGAACAAGGGGTGAGACACTTGCTCGTACAGTACATGAAGCCACTGGGCCAAAGTCCTAAGCCTGAGTCTTGTACAATTCTGTTCGGTCTAGTAAACTCAGCTTAGAATAGTCCATATAAATGCACTAAAATATAATGAAGATTTTCATGTTAAGAGCCATGTTCGAGCTAGTAGCCTCAAAAGATTTTGGGACAGATTGATTATTGAAGTGAAAACTTGTCAAGAGGGCGGAGAGGGATCGGGAATGTTTCAAGTCATATGGCTAACCCACTGCCACTTTGGGAGCATAGTTACTATGAAGTTAAATTGTCTTTAATGATAAATATAAAATTATTGAAGGTCGAGTGAACATAGTCACTGTATTCATCTTAATCTGTTGGCAGATGTCATTGGTTTTAAAAACAGAATGGATATGATTAGGAATGTTATTGCTTCATTATATTGATCAGAGTCTGGAGCTCACAGACGAGGATGAAATCTACAGATAACTAGCCCTCGAGTAGTGCAAATATTCGGTCAGTGGATCAGTCTGGACAGTAGAAATGATTGTAGATCTGCTGTTAAACAAAGTTGAGAGCAGAAGTGTCTTTTGACAAGAAAAATTTCCTTGATTGATATGATTATTTTGGGAAGATATGAATGATAGTTATTGATCAGTGAGTAGTCTGAAAGCCTGGTTAGTGATTATCGCCGGAACTACTCAGAGCAATAACCAGCAATATGGATAATCTATACAATCTTGGCAATTTCATGTTAATTTCAAACACTATACAGTGACTGAGTGTGAGGATTGTGTCTGACCACGAAGTTCTCCGTTACAGATCAGCAACACATACAAGGTGGGGATCAAGTACTGCAAGTCCGGGCAAGCCTCTGAGGAGGACATGTACAATAATGGTGAGAGTGAGTGAGTGGGTGGGTGAACAAGTTGTCCTGTGCTGAAGAGTGAGTGAGCAAGTTAGCCTGTGCCTAAGATGCCGTGATTGAATGAGTAAATTGTCCTGTGGCGAGTGATTGAGTGAGTTGGCCTGTGCTGAAGAGTGAGTGAGTGAGTGAATTGGCCTGTGCTTAAGAGTGAGTGAGTGAATTTCAGACAACAATCAGCAATCCTGTCCCGGCTAGTGGACATACCTCAGACCATGCATACTTGAACTTTGCGGTTAGACACAGGTGATTTCGATTTTGACACACGATTTCCATAAACATTTTGATATTGTTCCATGCTCTCTGTGTTCTTTATGTATGGGATTTCATGACAGGGTAGACACACAGGTTCCCAGGGTTAGAATAGGTCCCTAGGCAGGGTAAATTGCTCATGCCTATCGTCATACACTGACTGTGTGGCTCATAATATCAACCCCTGGTTTGCCTGGTCAAGACTTGATTAATTACAGGCCACCATGATATAGCTGGAATATTGCTGAGTGTGGCAGAGAAAAATCCAACAAAACATATGTCAGGTTAGTTAACATAACACAGCCAACAGACATTTGATAACTTTTTGAATGGCTGTTATTTATTTCTGTCAACAGAGCACAGCTCGCAAGCTTTCGAAGAATTCCTCAAACTCATCGGGAAGAAAGTCAAGTTAAAAGGTTTCGACAAGTACAGAGGAGGACTTGATTGCAAAAGTGAGTGTTTGACTTCAAGTTCTTGTAGGTTCTTTGTGGGTAATGTAATGATAATGTACAACATAACCTGGTTCCATAACAGGACCAGGATCTGTGTCTTGAGGTCTTGGACTTGTCCACGTCATCCATGTTTTGTAGGGTAACTGGGTAGACAAGCGGTCAACGAAACTTTTGCTCCAGAGAACAAGGTGTGAACCCCAGCATAGGTACAGGATGTCATCTCTGTCAACGTATTGCTGCAATATTGCTTAAGGAGGCATAGGCCTTACTTATTTACTCACTCACTCAATGTTTTTGTTGCAGCTGACTCCACAGGAACCCACTCCTACTACACAACTTTTGAAAACTGCGAGATCATGTTTCATGTCTCCACCATGCTGCCCTTCACACCAAACAACAGGCAACAGGTAAAGGACACAGTGTTGAGTACTCTATTACTTTATTACATACAAGCAGTGTCCGAATAACTGCCTGCCCATGGCTGGTAACTTTTCTCTATGAAATTTTCCTCCACCTGCCCGACTGTCTGTCAGGTAATTTTAAGACTACTATATAATAGGTTTATTATAACTTCTTGTAAATTCTCTTGTAATTGTTTGCATTATTTCAAGATGTGATTTGTCTCTTATTTTTGTGTGATTTTTCACTATTTAAAATGTCTGAATGTGGGCAGGTAACTTTGAAGATGGGCAGGCAACACTGATGGGTCACCTGCCTGACGGTCTTGTTGGACTTTAAAATAATTTCAAACACTGCATACAAGTCCAAGATGGACTTTGAACCAATTCTGTTGGACTGCCACTGAATCAAAAAGTATTGTAGAGGGTATCAGAATAAACAGATTTGATACTATTTTGCAAGGGATGTCTCACTGAAAATGATTATTTTTGCTTCATGTTGATTGGTTTATCTATACCTATATTGTTTGGATTGTTTGAGAAGTGGCCCTTGGCAGTGGGATGATGTGTTGTGTTGCAAATATTTGAATAAGAATGTTCATTTGTTCATGACTTGACAGATGTTTGGGGGATGTTATTTAAGATGTCTGTGTCTAATAACCCCACATGTCCCTCCTCTCAAAACATAAAAATACAGTGTTACAAAGATTAACCAACTGAAAAACATAGTCCCATGAGACAGAAAATTCAGAATTCTCAGTAGTTTGTTACTTACTCTCTCGAAGGCCAGGGATCCATCCCAAGTGAAAACAATGTGTGGAGGATTGGTACAAGTAGGTTGACTTAATGGTACAAGTAGCCTGTCTTGATGGTACAAGTAGGCTGGCTTGATGGTACAAGTAGGCTGACTTGATGGTACAAGTAGGCTGACTTGATGGTACAAGTAGCCTGTCTTGATGGTACAAGTAGGCTGACTTGATGGTACAAGTAGGCTGACTTGATGGTACAAGTAGCCTGTCTTGATGGTACAAGTAGCCTGTCTTGATGGTACAAGTAGGCTGGCTTGATGGTACAAGTAGACTGTCTTGATGGTACAAGTAGGCTGACTTGATGGTGCAAGTAGGCTGGCTTGATGGTACAAGTAGGCTGGCTTGATGGTGCAAGTAGGCTGGCTTGATGGTACAAGTAGACTGTCTTGATGGTACAAGTAGGCTGTCTTGATGGTACAAGTAGACTGTCTTGATGGTACAAGTAGACTGTCTTGATGGTACAAGTAGGCTGGCTTGATGGTACAAGTAGGCTGGCTTGATGGTGCAAGTAGGCTGGCTTGATGGTACAAGTAGGCTGGCTTGATGGTACAAGTAGGCTGGCTTGATGGTACAAGTAGGCTGGCTTGATGGTACAAGTAGACTGTCTTGATGGTACAAGTAGGCTGGCTTGATGGTACAAGTAGGCTGGCTTGATGGTGCAAGTAGGCTGGCTTGATTGTGCAAGTAGGCTGGCTTGACTCTGATGATTCTGTTTCAGCTGTTGCGCAAGCGGCATATTGGGAATGACATCGTGACAATCGTGTTCCAAGAGCCAGGGGCCCTCCCCTTCACGCCCAAGACAGTGAGGTCGCAGTTCCAGCACGTGTTCATCATTGTCCAGGTGCTCAGCCCCAACACAGAGAACGTCCAGTACAGGTACATTGCACCACAGAATCTCTTTCCTAGGTTTCAGCCTGGGAATCAACCAACCACTGCCAAATATCAAAACTGCAAAATAGAATAGTAACAGTCTAAAGATAGTTTTTTTTGCCTGTCCACACTTGCTTGCCCCAAGTGTGCACTAATATGTGTGCTGGATCCTTATCATATTGCTGGAATATTGCTAGCTGTGTCGTAAACAAACTTCATTTACTCACTGATAGAACTGTAGCAGTAACAATTAACACTGACTGATTAGATCCAACTTTTATGGCGGAATCTGCAACTAAAGCATGCAGCATACTGCTCACTCACCTAATCTGTATGAGAGTTATTATACTGCTCTGTTCTACATGGCGTTAATTTAGATGTAGCAGTGATGTGATAATGATGATTTTATTGCAAAATGTTCATCTATCATACAGCATAAAGAATCTTTTTGTCTCTCCGTCTTTCAGAGTTTCTGTCACAAGATCCAAAGATGTGCCACCGTTTGGTCCGCCCATACCTGAAAATGCTTCATTTACAAAATCTGCTGAATTTGTTGATTTTCTTCTTGCAAAAGGTGTGTGGTTTAATGCATCCTGAAACAATCTGAGAAATACATTGTTCCTTTGTTACCATTGTGTGTCAGTCTAAAGGGAGACAATCCTTGACAACAAAAAATCCCATTCACCATTTAGCTGTTCTTTAAACTGAAAAAGTCATTTCAGCATCCCATGACTTAATCTGAACAATTGAAAATAAATAATTTTTCATTTCAACCCTTTTCAGGCAGATGCCATTTAATTATCAAAATTGTTTTGTCAACCAAGCTGCCATGTTTGTTTCAGTGATAAATGCTGAGAATGCTGCACACAAATCTGACAAGTTCCGAGCAATGGCGTCACGCACACGCCAGGAGTACTTGAAGGATCTCGCAGCCAACTACAGTTCAGCAAACTCCTTAGACTCAGGGTCCAAGCTGAGTAAGTGTTGCTCATTCAAAAGACCAGGGTAGAATAGGTCTTCAGCAACCCATTCTTGCCGTAAAAGGCAACTATGCTGGTCATAAAAGGCGACTTACGGGATCAGGGGGGTCAGGCTCGCTGACTTAGTTGATGCATGTCATTGTATCCCAATTGTATAGATCGATGCTCATGTTGTCAATCACTGGATTGTCTGGTCCAGACTCGATTATTTACAGACCGCCGCCATATAGCTGTAATATTGCTGAGTGCGGCATTAAACAACAACCAAACCAAACCAAAGCTCTTTCAAATACATTACAGTCATTATGTAAACCAACTAATGTGTTTTCAATTTAAATCAAGGCCGGATAATTCTATGTCTTACTTAGGATATTTTGGTGAAAGAGCATCAGGTGGAGAAAAATATGATATAGGAAGACGATTTCAGATTATTTTTGTTTTGTTCTTGAAAAAGGTTATCATTATATGTTGACATGAGTGAGCCTTGCTTCAACTTCCTTCATGTCTGGGTGGAACAGATATAGTGTAGGTTTCGTACCTAGCTTGCCTTCACATGAAAACTAAATATAATACTTGTGATTAACGATACGTTGAATGAATTTGCCAACTGATAGCTGACAACAAATGCAAATCGGGTATGAACAGTTAAACCTTGGTTTATTCAAGCCTATCGTTTGTGACAACTATGAGAATGCCCAATATGAGGAATCGAGACTGTAGTTTAATATACCATTTAAAACGATGTAGTTGGCACATGTTCATTGTTTTGACCACATATGTACAATGAGAAATAGTTAAGAATAGCAAGCCAAGGTAAGCGATTTATAATTGTTTGTTTTCTTTCTTTTGATCTAGGTAAGTTTGCGCTGGGCAGTGGACGCAAGAAGGAGAGAAGCAAGCAGAAAGTGGTTCCTGATCTCTTTGCTAAGGGCGCCATTGTCTGGAATGTGCAGGTCAGTTGCATAAAATGGTTGTCATTGTGACCGCTTCAATGGTCCAGTTTATGTTTCTAGGTTTGTCAGCACCATACCCGTGCTCGTGCTCACCGAAGTGGTAAACGTTTGAGACCTGCATCACTTCGGGCTTTCCTCCCACATTAAGCTGACACGCCGCGATATAACTGGAATACTGTTAAAAAAGCGGTGTTAAACCCAACTCACTCACTCACTCAATGGTTCAGTGTATAGATTGTCTGCCCGAAGAGCGGATGGTCAGGGATGCTAAAAGATGGTACTTGGTGTTACCCTGCCTGGAGCTAGGCATTAACCGGATAAGGACTGGCCGGCTCAGATTCTGTAATCTGTGTGTTTGAGTGGTGTATCCATGTTAAACTGCAGCGTGGTACAGTGGTCCCTCGCTACAACGCTACCAATGGGGTCCAAATAATTGGTGGGCATTATAGACGATGAGCTGTTTAACCGAGGCCGAGGCGGGGGAGCGCGCTCGGCCAATCTCACGATCTTCGCCTTGTCTCGCACATTGCAATGATTCAAGTTGTTTACCGTTCATAGTGTAAAAATATATATCCATTATGTTTTCGCCGTTTGTTATTATTTACAAGCCTTAACTGTCACATTCAATGTGAATGTAGTCTACTTACATGAAAATATTGATTGATAATGGTAGTAACAGACGCTATGAGTGAAGAGCCAATCACAATTCATTACACAAGTACAGTGTGATTCAGTGGCATTGATTGGTCATGTTGCTTAAAATACGGAAAACGAGAGTTTTGACCAGCACTATGCGCATTCATACACATTCATGCAAATATAGATACACATTCAAGCCAGATTAATTGGTTTGATACGGTTACTTGATCTGAATCAAAAGGAATGACCGCCGTGTTGTGACAGCAACTACATGTGAGTTGACAGTGTCGCCTCAAATTTGATTGCCCACTAATTAAGAAAATAAACTTCGCTTGTGGTTCTCTTTTATTGCATGCAGGCGCTTCTAAGATCAAAGGATGTATAGTGTGAAAAGTTAACTAGTAGAACAATCGTATTTCCGGGACTTGCCGCAGATGTTTTCAAACAGATTATTAGAACTCCATTCAGCGATAAACAGTTGATTATGCAATGAGAAGCGTTATGTGCAACAACGAACAACAATACAATCACGGCTGTGTAAAACTCTCAGTATTAAAAGTGTACATAAATTTTGGGAGCCATGCGATACCGCACGTAGTAACCGAGGTAGCGCTTTATCGAAGAGCCCAATAGCGAGGGATCACTGTATCTCAGTGGATATACTTGACAAAAATATTTCTCAAAAGGAGCTTTTAACTCTACTTATTCTTTTATGCCTACCCTATACTGCCACCTCACAGGGTTCAATGTGACATTTATGTTCTGTTTTGGAAACATTCCTTCTTGAACCAAGCACAAAATGACAACTTACAATAATGTCAGTGACTGCATTTGGCTGTTACATAAGTTGTTATCCAGAATTTAACTAGCATCCATTCAAATGAAACTGCAAATTTGTATCACTGCGTTATCAATGTAGCACTTTCATTTATCCATTATTGAGTTTCATTTACTAAACCTGATAATTATGCAGTGCTTGAGGTTAAGTATTTTTTTACGGTGACGTATAGTAGGAGTTGGAGTTTTGTGTAGTTTAGGTTTTCTTTATATGAGGTTGGTTGGTTGGAGCCAAGAATTCTGAAATGTGTTGCTAGGCAGTTGGTTCCTTAGGACAGAAGTGAACGTTATGTGAGCCTGTCTAATGTGTAACAATGGTGTCATGCAGATCGAGGACTACAGCAACGCGTCGCAGGTGGAGTGCCTGTTGGCCATGGCGGCTGATACTGTGGTTCTGATGGAGGAGGGCAGCAAATACATCATCTTCACCATCCCCTGCGGCACTGTCATCGGCTGGACGTTACAGGGCTCCAGGTGAGAGGAGCAACTGGTAGCAGTGGAAACACCGTCCGGGAAGAATTTATTTGGGTTATAAACTTAAAATGAAATGCTGACACTTTGGTAACTCACCTTTTCACATCAAAAGGGTCACCAACTTAGTGGTTTGTTGTCCATGGCCCCAGTATTACTGAGTTTTCATTTTCTTGTGAAAAAAACAACAGATTTTCTAACATTTTGAACTTGTCATTTTCAGGATTTCTTTCGTCTATTTTTATGTGACACTTTCTTCTGAATTCAGTTTACGCCTGTACTTCAACCAAGGGGAGTTTGTTCTCCTTAGACCACTCAGTGGCGAGAGGGAGGAGATGGATGAAATAATCAGTCGTCTGTCGGCCATTACACAGGGATCAGAGGTAAGTCATGTGACTGCATCAGTTCCTTAAGCATGGAAAATTGTATCGTCATGTATTACTGTTCAAGGTTCTGTCTGCAGTAGAAGTAGTATAAAGACAAGTAGCATATAGTTGTCGTATACTTTGCTCTAATGATAAAGTATAAAATATTTCTTTTATATACCCTATATCGCTGTGTATAAGGCGACCCCACGTATAAGACGACCCCCCTGTACACGCCTTAAAAATCAACCCAAAATCCTATACCCCGTGTATAAGGCGACCGGGAATGAAACACATCACAAGTCTGACTGATATAGAAGATTTAACGTGCGCTTTCCGACTGTAACTAATAACATATAAGAGACAATGGTGAGTAATTTAATCGCCAATTAACTATGTTGTAACTAACTAGGCTTATGTTTGCTTCACATTCAGCGTGTTTATTCCACAATCACTTGTACACACCTTCTCCAACACTTTTTAATACAACTGTAAAAACAGCGGGAATTGATTTCAGCTTCACCGGTTATCACATGTTAGGTCACATGTGCAATATGCAAATGCTTACCGGTACTTCCGGCTCTCTGCTCACGGATGTTGATTGTTTTACCGTGTCAGGTGGTTTGACAATCTGCATCGAGGCGAGGGTCATTTCAACTTTGTTTGAAGAAATTATTAAACTTTATTCAAGGAAAAGAGATACAAATCATGTTTATGTATGGAAATAGTTATTGGAACAGTTATTTAGGACGAAATGCGAAGTTTTATTGTCAAATGCTGGGCTGGCTATCGGACGGCGGTTGACATCGCCAGTGGAAAAAAATGTGAGATCTTCGACTCCGTGTATAAGACGACCCCCCTTCTTAGCCCCCTATTTTAGGTACGAAAAACTTACCTTATACACAGCGATATACGGTAAGGGTGATAAGGTAATAAGTATTAATCCCCAGTGGGGACTCCAGGTCTGAATCGGTCCCCTAGTACCCATGCTTGATGTAGGAACTGACATTTCGTGTGTGTCATTGTGCCCAGGTTAGGTGGATTTTTGGCCTTGCTTTCAACTACAAAGTTGTCTGCACCAGCCTCAACCAGTTTCAGGACAGAATTGGGTCTTCAGCACCTTATTCTTGTCGCAAGAGTCTACTGACAGGCTCGGGTGGTCAGACTCACTGTCGTGGTTGATGCATGTCATCGTATCCCAATTGTATAGATCAATGCACTTGATATCTCGTGGTGCAGACTCGATTATTTACAGACTGCCATCATGTGGCTGTAATATTTTGTTAAACAACAAACAAACAAACCACATTCACTTACAAACTTGTATCTGCAGACATTGGAGATCAACCTGCGTCGGAACGGCCTGGGTCAGCTCGGCTTCCACATCCAGTCTGAGGGCATTGTGACGGAGGTGGAGGAACATGGGTTTGCCTGGTCCGGAGGCCTCAGGAAAGGCAGCCGATTGGTTGAAATATGCAAAGTGGCGACAGCTACACTTACTCATGAACAGATCGTAGATCTACTCCGAACATCACAGCCTGTTAAGGTGGTTGTTGTGCCCCCTCTTGAAGATGGATCACCAAGGTGAGATAACTCTTGATGTCAACAAATTCATCAGGATTTACAATATGTACAGCTAATATAAATAAACTACTCATCAGACTTTTATGTCCTTGGAGGAAAAAGATCAAATATCTTGCTCTTGTGCCCAGGATCTAGTGTCGGACAATAAACTGTGTTTCAGTAGATCATACGAGAATATAATGACAGTAGACAATGCTAAGTAAGCCTGAAGTAGACTAGATCATCACTAGAGTCAGGCAGTAAAGATTGAGAGTGCTACACGATGAGTTTGAGAGCAGGGTTGATGTCAGTTTTGTCGGTTATTATTCACAGAGGCTTCCTTACCCTCAACTCGCACTTCCATTATTCTTCCATGGGGGCGCTGAATGCCCTTATTCTCTCTGAGCGTGTTCACACTCAGAAAGAGACTAAGTACAACAGCCAGAGAAGCTCCCTAACACTGCCGTTACAGAGAAAGTCTAGGTACACATCATCCTCATTTCATCTCATTGCCACATCGCTCACAGCTTGTGCTAATGGATAACACCCCACCTTCAAATGGAACAGTCCTTTTCTTCAATTTAGAGTTGATACATTGGCTAGATAGGGTATTTGGAGTATTCTATTTCTACTTAAAGGGGATGATTGCTTATTTCTTGCTTGCCCTGCTGTTTTAGTATCAGATTTTTGCAATGTTTTACTAGATTTAGTCACATCTTTCCTTTCACCCGTCTGCTTCCCTGTCATGCTTGTCACCTCATTCTTCATCCTTCATTTTCATTTGCCTTGCCGCCTCCATCATCACCAATCACAGCTATTATCTGTGTTGTCATGGTGATTGAATGATTTTTACATGGATTGCTAATTTCTGCATGGTTTATTCAAACAGTTGTTCATTTATTTTCTGACATGGTATGCAGGAATCTGTTCACACCTTTAAATTTGGTTCAGTTGCATTTTGATTTTCTTTCAGAGTTTTTTATTTGTGGAGGGTATTTTTATTTGTTGACGCAAGACAATTTGATTGCTTGTTTTGCTGATTTTCAAGTCCAAAATGCAAGGTGAAATAATATATAAATATTTCATTTACTATTATTTGCAATGATGTAAGATTTGAAAAGTTCTATGAATAATTATGTAAGAAAATAGCAGTTTGCATTGTGCAAATTCGCAAAACAAGAAAAGTGATTCATCTGACCTGACCACTGGAGGATTTATTTTCAGTTTCCTTGTTTTTGTTTTGTTGTTGATCTGTATTTGTTGAATGGTAAACGGGTTTGTCAAAAGACAGCTGTGTCCTGCACCTGAAGGAATGCTAGCATGTTACTGTTAAGAAAATGCTTACTTTAATGGCTTTCTCTGTCTCTGTGCTTTTTAAAGTGAAACTTGATTTTTTAAACATAATAGATATGAACTGTATAAGAAGACAAATGTACTTCGTAAATTGAATTTTTTTAGAAAGTAGCTTGATTGTTTATGTATTTCAAGAAGACTCAACTTTTCCTAGTTTGCATGAATGCATAACACTAAGTTTAAACTTTTCCCGTAGTTCTACTCTCTGTAGACCCAAGCCTGACTCTGCATGAAGTCACACTTCATCAAATATAGTCTAAATAAATCAAAGGCAAATATTAAACAGTTTTTTGAATTTTTAAAAATTAATTTTTTCCACAATTATTGAGTCATTACTTATAGATAATACATTGTTATGAATAATGACGTATAAATGATTCATGGGATTAAGACCATTTTGTTTATCATGGAGGTGTGCACACAATTGTTATGTTCTGAAGTTGATTAACCAATATTAGTTGGTGTCACTGAGCATGTTAAAAAATAAGGTTTTCATTTTACAGGGGAGGTGGCGACATGAAGACCCCATCCCCACGAAGTATCCCAGTGTCACAACATTCATCAGATTACGAACTAAACAATCGTTACCCAACTCACGCATACACGGATTCCACGTTGTCGTCTGGTCGGGGTTCTGATGATGGCCGACTGTCCCACTACAGTCAACCTCAGCAGGATGTTTACGAGACATATCGCACAAGGGGAGGCAACCCTGATGGCCATGTGAGCTCTGGTGACGAGTTACACTCGAGAAGTGGATCACATGATAGCTCGGATTATTCTCTATCGGGTAAGTACATAGCACTGATTAGAAAAGACATCCAAATTGAAACGCAGAGGTTAACCGAGAAATTGGTTTCACAGGACTAAATTGTAAATCGGTGAGTGACAAGGGATCACTGAATAATCAATAAATGTGACCAACCATGAGATAAGGGACCTTAGTGGTGAAAAATTACATTTTGATTTCTCATTATATTAAAAAATACAGTATCATAGGAACTAGGGCTGGGAAGGGTAGCTTGGGTACTCGGGTCGGATGGGTACTGAGTAGGACATGGGTACCCACAGACCTACCCGAACCCGTGGTTAGTCACATGATATATTTTTTAATGACATTAACAATAAAATTTCATTTTTACACTTTATAAGTACAAGTCACTAAAGTTCGCATTTCTTTCTGACTGTGCACACAAACCTTCTGATTTATATATGTTTTAGTAAAGTCAAAGCTTCAGTCAACTCCAGTATATGCACGATCGGATTGTTTTATGCTATCTATAAATACGTTTTGCCAGTAAAAAACTTCCCATTTGAACATTTTGTACTTAGCTTGAGACCTAGAGTGGGTACTCGGGTAGGGTCGGGTAATAGGGGTCAGGTACTTGGGGTCAGGTACCCGGGTAGTAAATTTAGACTCATCCAAGCCTTATTAGGAACACAATGCAGAATTCTTATTTATTAAAGAGATACTTGGCATCAAACATGTGGATTAATTTTCTGCAAAATCACATTTTCAATCTTGACATAATAACTGTATAGTGACTGATTAATCGAAAGTAGACATATATGCTAAAATGTTTTCAAATAGTGTTTTTATTTCATTACAACCTTACAAGATATTTTTGTACTGTCCTAATCGATCGTCATGGCGATTTCTATGGTCATAAGTTGACCTCAAACGTCTTTCTTTATGATGTCACAGCACAGTTGTATCCTAGCACCCAGAAGCCCCTTTTCTACTGGCGAGTCACAATGTTTAAACACACTGTTTCAAGTTTACAATCAGAGAGTCAACACAATGGTCTAATAAGTGGCAACAGCAATAAGTGGCCCGTGAAGATCCGGGCTAGAATAGGTCTTCAGTAACCAATGCTTGCCGTAAAAGATGACTATGCTTGTCGTAAGAAGCGACTAACAGGATCGGGTGGTCAGGCTCGCTGACTTGGTTGATGCATGTCTTCGTATCCCAATTGCGTGCATCGATGCTCATGATGTCAATCATTGGATTCTCTGGTCCATTCTTGATTGTTTGCAGACCGCCGTCATATAGTTGGAATATTGCTGAGTGCGGTGTTAAACAACAAATAAACAAACAAACAAACTACCTTGGCTCCAGTCTGTTGGGTATTTTTACACCAATGAGTAGACATGTGTTAAATAATTCTGCTTAAACTGCTGTAAACCATTTTAGGAGACCATTTCAGGAGACAAATTTGTATCTGTTCATGTGTGCCCCAAGTGTGTCACATGTTGCATAAACTCACAACAGCCATTAGTCTGTGGCGCCATTTTATGCATGAACACTGCAGTGGAGTTCATGTTTGTGATGTGTGATGCCCATAAATAAAGCTGTGTAAATACCTACACAAGGGGGAAATTACACATTTGTTAATTACACAGACTGTTGTTTTTATTTCTATGCAACCAACTCAAAATTATATGGGTAATTCTGACTCATTTTGTGTATTTAATTGGAACCAGATCTGCATCAGAATCCCCGAGAACTTTTCTAGGCATATTGCCCAAAGCTTCATTTTGGACTGTGAAAATTTTTTGTACACATAAATCCAGGTCCCATGTTCCTATAGATTTTGTGGCCACGGTTTTTAATCTATTATTTCTAAACTGTTTATGTCTAGTGGTAAGGTTTTGAGAAGGATCCAACTGAAGTTACTGAGCCATGTGAGGATTTGGGGGAGTATAGATTCCCTGTTGCCCATTAATGTCGTAATAATCTGTGTGTGTTTTAGGGGAATAAAATAATCCAGGTGCACACAATCTGTGTGTGTTTTAGGGGAATAATCCAGACACACACATTGTGTGAATGTTTTAGGGGAATAATCCAGACACACACATTGTGTAAATGTTTCAGTGGAATAATCAAGGGGCACACAATCTGTGTGAGGTTTAGGGGCATAATCCAGACACACACATTGTGTGAATGTTTTAAGGGAATAATCCAGACACACACATTGTGTAAATGTTTTAGGGACATAATCCAGACACACACATTGCGTAAATGTTTTAGGGGCATAATCCAGGTGCACACAATCTATGTATGTTTTAGGGGAATAATCCAGACACACACACTGTGTAAATGTTTTAGGGGAATAATCCAGACACACACATTGCATAAATGTTTTAGGGGAATAATCCAGACACACACTCTGTGTAAATGTTTTAGGGGAATAATCCAGACACACACATTGCGTAAATGTTTTAGGGACATAATCCAGGTGCACACAATCTGTGTATGTTTTAGGGGAATAATCCAGACACACACATTGTGTAAATGTTTTAGGGGAATAACCCAGACACACACATTGCGTAAATGTTTTAGGGACATAATCCAGGTGCACACAATCTGTGTATTATCTAGGGGAATAATCCAGACACACACATTGTGTAAATGTTTTGGGGGAATAATCCAGACACACACATTGTGTAAATGTTTTAGGGGAATAATCCAGACACACACATTGTGTAAATGTTTTAGGGGAATAATCCAGACACACACATTGTGTAAATGTTTTGGGGGAATAATCCAGACACACACACTGTGTAAATGTTTTAGGGGAATAATCCAGACACACACATTGTGTAAATGTTTTAGGGGAATAACCCAGACACACACATTGCGTAAATGTTTTAGGGACATAATCCAGGTGCACACAATCTGTGTATTATCTAGGGGAATAATCCAGACACATACATTGTGTAAATGTTTTGGGGGAATAATCCAGACACACACACTGTGTAAATGTTTTAGGGGAATAATCCAGACACACACATTGTGTAAATGTTTTAGGGGAATAACCCAGACACACACATTGCGTAAATGTTTTAGGGACATAATCCAGGTGCACACAATCTGTGTATTATCTAGGGGAATAATCCAGACACACACATTGTGTAAATGTTTTAGGGGAATAATCCAGACACATACATTGTGTAAATGTTTTAGGGACATAATCCAGGTGCACACAATCTGTGTATGTTTTAGGGGCATAATCCAGACACATACATTGTGTAAATGTTTTGGGGGAATAATCCAGACACACACACTGTGTAAATGTTTTAGGGGAATAATCCAGACACATACATTGTGTAAATGTTTTAGGGGAATAACCCAGACACACACATTGCGTAAATGTTTTAGGGACATAATCCAGGTGCACACAATCTGTGTATTATCTAGGGGAATAATCCAGACACATACATTGTGTAAATGTTTTGGGGGAATAATCCAGACACACACACTGTGTAAATGTTTTAGGGGAATAATCCAGACACACACATTGTGTAAATGTTTTAGGGGAATAACCCAGACACACACATTGCGTAAATGTTTTAGGGACATAATCCAGGTGCACACAATCTGTGTATTATCTAGGGGAATAATCCAGACACACACATTGTGTAAATGTTTTAGGGGAATAATCCAGACACATACATTGTGTAAATGTTTTAGGGACATAATCCAGGTGCACACAATCTGTGTATGTTTTAGGGGAATAATCCAGACACACACATTGTGTAAATGTTTTAGGGGAATAACCCAGACACACACATTGCGTAAATGTTTTAGGGACATAATCCAGGTGCACACAATCTGTGTATTATCTAGGGGAATAATCCAGACACACACACTGTGTAAATGTTTTAGGGACATAATCCAGGTGCACACAATCTGTGTATTATCTAGGGGAATAATCCAGACACATACATTGTGTAAATTTTTAAGGGGAATAATCCAGACACACACATTGTGTAAATGTTTTGGGGGAATAATCCAGACACACACACTGTGTAAATGTTTTAGGGGAATAATCCAGACACACACATTGTGTAAATGTTTTGGGGGAATAATCCAGACACACACACTGTGTAAATGTTTTAGGGGCATAATCCAGACACACACTCTGTGTAAATGTTTTAGGGGAATAACCCAGACACACACATTGCGTAAATGTTTTAGGGACATAATCCAGGTGCACACAATCTGTGTATTATCTAGGGGAATAATCCAGACACATACATTGTGTAAATGTTTTAGGGGAATAATCCAGACACACACATTACGTAAATGTTTTAGGGGCATAATCCAGACACACACATTGTGTAAATGTTTTAGGGGCATAATCCAGGTGCACACAATCTATGTAAATGTTTTGGGGGAATAATCCAGACACACACATTGTGTAAATGTTTTAGGGAAATAATCCAGGTGCACACAATCTGTGTAAATATTTTAGGGGCATAATCCAGACACACACATTGTGTATGTTTTAGGGACATAATCCAGACACACACATTGTGTATGTTTTAGGGGCATAATCCAGACACACACATTGTGTATGTTTTAGGGACATAATCCAGACACACACATTGTGTATGTTTTAGGGGCATAATCCAGACACGCACAATCTGTGTTTTTGTGACATCCTTGATCCTTGCATATTACTATTGTTAACCTATCATGTTCTTAACTTCTTTTGAACAGTTCATGTGTTGATCTTACAAACATAATTCCAACCATGCTCAGTGAAATATGTTATGTTAACTTTAAAACTATGGATTTTTATGACCACATTAATTGGTAATATGTTGTAATAGAGTGAATCGTTTACTCATCCAGCTCAACACCTCTACATTACTGTCATTGAAGTTTGGTACGTAGAACACATGTGAGTAACTAACGTAAGGAGGAGCTCATTACCGAAGCATGACTGATGCACTGACAGCAAAACTGGTATTTTATGCTACAGTGAGGAATGTCTATGTTATAGTGAGGTATTCTCATGCTATAGTGAGGTTTTTGATGTGGAGGTGCAATTTGTGCCCAGTTGGAAGTTTGCCTGTTTTGAGAATCACATCCCAGGGAAACTGTGCTTCAGCCTCATGGTATGTCTTGCTGTCTCAGCTCGGTGTCGATATTGGTGTCGATCTCGGCATGGCAGCCATGAGTAAGTACATCAGGATATATGGGCAGGTTTTACATGGGATGAGGTTCTAGCTGATAAAGAACACACCATAACCTATTCTTTTGGGGGTTTTTTCCACAAGTTGTGCTAATTTCTGAAATTGTGCTTGTGAGGAATGAATTGGACTTTTCTGAAGTGTGTGTATTTAGAAAGATCTATTTCTGAAGATTTCTGTCAAGCTTATCTTAAATGAGTGTAAATCTGCTAAGTTTATCATACACAGCCTATTTATTTCTTTTAAATTGTATCTTCATTTGAAAAGCATCATATCCTATGGAAACCAGTATCATCAGTTATTTACTTTTGTAAAAGTTTGCCAAGTTTAGTACGGACATGATGGATACAGACATACAGATGTTGGCAGGCTGTGTTCTGGCTGCGGAGGATGTTGACTGTTGTCCTTGGATGGAACATGTGGAGGATTAGCTGAGTGTTCCTGCCGGGCCAGTAGGTGACAGGACACCTCACTGTGACTTGATGCTGGGTCAATGTCCTTCACTCAATCCTGTCACACACTTCCTTTATTCTCCTCTGTCCTTTCCACTATCATCTTTGGCCGGGGCGGTCGGGTAGCCTTGTGGTTAAAGCGTTCGCTTGTCACTCCGAAGACCCGGGTTCGATTCCCGACATGGGTACAATGTGTGAAGCCCATTTCTGGTGTCCCCCGCCGTGATATTGCTGGAATAATGCTAAAAGCGGCGTAAAATCATACTCATTCACTCACTCATACACTCACTCACTCATACACTCACTCACTCATACTCACTCACTCACTCACTCATCTTTGGCCACATCCACTTCCCCAGATGACCTCACCCCACCCTTCCAGATGACCCCATCCCCCTATCCCACCTTTAAAAGCCTACCTCCCCAAATGGACCTGTGACAATCTAGGTAGAATAGGTCTTCAGTAACCCATTCTTGTTGTAAGAGGCGACTAACAGGATTGGGTGATCATGCTCGTTGATTTGGTTTGATGCGTGTTGATCCCAATTGTGTGGACTGATGTTCATGATATCAAACATTGGATTGTCTGGTCCAGACTGGATTATTTACAGACCGTCATCACTTAGCTGGAATATTGCTGAGTGTGGTGTTAAACAACAAACAAAAAAACAAAAAAACAAACCTCCCCAGATGACCCCTACCCAACAACAAAATTCACAGATGACCCATACCCTACCCCTAAACACCCATCTCCCCATATGACTCCCTACCCTACCCTACCCTACCCTACCCTACCCTACCCTACCCTACCCTACCCTGAGATCTCCACTTCCCAAGATGACCCCCTACCTATACCACTATTACCATCCTACCCCACCCTAACCATTATCCACCCCATACCCCATATCACCACACCTATTACCAAGCACCCCACAATTGCCCTCCCACCCCAACCCCAACCCCAACCCCAACCCCAACCTCACTGTCACACCTTCTTTATAAGGAACGGAAACATGATTGCATTCATGGGCCATAACTATGAGGATTATAATTGCCAGAAAAGTGCATTTGTAGAAAGTGCGTTTGTCTTACAGCGCAATATAGCCAGCCACCAGCTGCACCGAAACACCCAGCTGAGTTCAAATGTGGACTAAAAAAACTGCCATGATGATGCATCACATGTCCACAGCTTACGCAGTGGTTCAGTGTGATTAATTTTTTCTAACAACACAATAATTCAGTAAATACTGATTAATGTAAATGGCGTTGTTCTGTTTTTGCATAATTTGAAAAAATTAAAGAAATTGCCTACTCAATCATTGCATTGGATGGCTATTATGACACTCTTCTTGAAAAAGGAGCAGGCTCTCTCCTCCTCCTCCTCCTCCTCCACCCCCATCCACCTGCCCCCGGCCCCCTAAGTTGTACTCAGTGACAGGGGTTTACATGGCCCATCATGCACTTCTGTTTCACCTTGAGCTTTAAGCGAATTTCACCTGGTCGCAGGTTGTTTCATTTCAAGGCTGGCACTGTGCCAGGAGGCTATTTGGCAGAAACATTATTCTCGTGGGATTTGAATACCTCAAGGCTTTGAGTGACAGCTCATTTTGATCACTTTCAAAGGCGCATGCAAACTTTCAATGTGTGTACGTAGTTGCAGTGGCTACAGCATGGGTTATTTATCTAGTATTGTGTTGACGGGGGTGCTGAATGGGGACAGCGGGTTTGGGGGATTTGCATTGAGGTAGGACAACTCTACTCTCACTCGTCAACAATGGGGGGAGAGCTGTCAGGTGCAAATTGTTGTGAGCAGTGGAAGTAGGAGAAGTACAGGTAGGAACGTCAAATACAGGTGTTTTATCAAGTCTGTTTGGATTCTGAAATATTGTCTCTAAGGTTTGGGTTATTATCCTTTAAACTTTTTACTTAATGAAATAGTGCTTGTTGGAGTGATGTCAACAGGCAGACTATACATCTTTACATCAGTTAATTGTGTGATGTTTGCAAATACCCTGTGTTAAACTTGTCATGTATTCTATGAATCATATTTTTAGGAAAAAGTGAACATATTGTGAAATGTCACTTTGGCAGTGTATTTTAGAAAAGGTATATTTATTACGGATGTAACCGATAAAAACACAAGAAAATAATCTAAAATGAACCTGATGCAGTGATGGAAATTGGCACTGTTCCTGTGATCCTTGCCAAACTGCCCAATAGTTAAGGTATTGTCAAACGAATAGAAATTCATCATTATTAAGGGTTTTGCAGTATGTTATTATAAGGACTAGTGGACTAAAAATGTTAGTTTATTTCACTTTAATGTATAAATATTACAGCCATTGCTATTTCTATTGTTTCTCAAACATAACAGACATTGTTGAGGCAGGATTCAGTGATGCGTGACCTTTGTGAGACACGCAATCAGACACTTCTACTTCTGTGGGACCGAGGACTGGGTTGTTCCGCCAACTTGCCAGGAATGTTCTGTGTTGGCATTGAGGGTATTCAGTAATGGCGATGGTTATCAGTAGATTGGTCAGTCAGGTGGGACGAGTTGATTGTTTACCTGTGTGAATAGGTTCATGATTATTTAACATGCAATAAATCAATACTTTTCATGTTCAGCATGGGTTTTGAGGCAATAGTGACGTTCACTCTGTATTTATGTCGATACTGTTTAACCATGTTTTGAAGCATTATTAAGTGTGTTTTTGTCGCATCGTAACTGACTTGGATCAGAAGACTATTAAAGAGGTAGTAAGAAACATGGCATGTTTTGTTGTCATACACATGCTGACGTACTTTTCTTGTTAAAACAATGATTTATCTAGACCTGGGCCCACTTGCACAAAGCGATCTTAGCGCTAAGATGATCGTAACTCCCATACTTTAACATAGGCTTACAATAGTCTTAGCGCTAAGGTTGTTTTGTGCAAGTGGGCCCTGATCTTGAGCCGATATTCAGCTTCAAGTCTGCAGCAAATGTCACTAAAAAATGTTCCTGTTAATATGGTTATTATTAGTGTGATATTTCACTGATATCAGGACCAATAAGGAAAGAGGCTTCACATTAATTTTACATTATAGCATTGAAATCAGTGCTATGATACAATGTTAAAATATAAAATTGAGAAAATAAAAACTAAGAAATACCAATTTTAAACAAACTGCCAGTTCACTTAGTTTGAATCTTAGATAAATCCCTGTACAAACTGGGTAGTCCACATACCAGAGTCATCTGAGGAACTCTTTGTTGCAGAGTCCGAGTATGGTGGGTTTGAATCCCCTTTACATGGTTTGTGAAAATGTTGGGCCTGGTATCGGATGACAAGGGAACCATATTGATACAAATGTGTGTTCGAAACACTGGATCAAGTTTATGTAACCAAGCGGGAGATAGTCCCGTTTCTATGTTGTACTGTGAAAGTTTCACACTGTTAAATGTTCTGGGCCTAACATGATCGTAACTCCCATAGACTTACGACAGTCATTGCCCTAAGATGGTTTTGTGGAATGGGGCCTGTTTTCTATTCTTCCTGAGGTTGTTCAGATTATTTTATGTGCAATTAGTTCTTCATCAAATACTCATTATGTGATTTGTGAATGTCAAAGCCTTCCATTCATGTTGTAAGTTTTCCTCTTGTATACAAATGTTAACTAAACTGTGATTAGAACACAGCAGGTAAACAGTTTGAGCTTGATCAAACTGCTGATACAACACTGCCTCCGATCATTATTTACTCTGCAAGCCAGACCTGCTAGCTGCCATGCTCTCTGTCCCGACAACGAGAGCTAGTTCTAGTGTTGACAGCTGATAGATTGAGTGTAGAGGTGGCTGTGTCGTTACCTGGGATGAGATATATAGCTGACGCCCTGGGTTAGGTCGGGCTGACTTTGTGATACGTGATGTCATTTCTTTCTAATTGATTTGTAGACGCCATAAAAGTGAGGTGAGGTGATACAAAAGTATCATAGTCAATGTTTTATCAATACAGGATTAGATCATATTAGGTTTATTATTGATTGTTTCAGGACTGAGATTAAGATAAGTCTTGGGGGGATTATGCTAGATTTGGGGTGGATTATGCTATATGTGGGGGTGGATTATGCTAGATGTGGGGGTGGATGTGGCGGTAGATTATGCTAGATTTGGTTGGTTTATGTCACTGCTAGGTCTGGGGTGGATTATCCTAGATGTGGGGTGGATTATGCTAGATGTGGGGTGGATTATGAAGATATGGGGTGGATTATGCTAGATGTGGGGTGGATTATGCTAGATGTGGAGCTGTTTAAGTACAACTGTTTAACATTGTACTGTCTTGTAGATTTAAATGGATTATGCTGGAACATGGATGGATTATGTTCGATATTGGATTATGCTTGTTACAGTTTGGATTATACTAGGTATAGTTTGGATTATGCTAGATAAAGTTTGGATTATGCTAGATATAGTTTGGATTATGCTAGATAAAGTTTGGATTATACTAGATATAGTTTGGATTATACCAGATATAGTTTGGATAATGCTAGATATAGTTTGGATTATACTAAATATAGTTTGGATTATGCCAGATATTGTTTGGATTATGCTAGATATAGTTTAGATTATGCTTGTTATAGTTTGGATTATACTAGATATAGTTTGGATTATGCTAGATATAGTTTGGATTATGCTAGATGTAGTTTGGATTATTCCAGATATAGTTTGGATTATACCAGATATAGTTTGGATTATACCAGATATAGTTTGGATTATACCAGATATAGTTTGGATAATGCTAGATATAGTTTGGATTATACTAGATATAGTTTGGATTATGCTAGATATAGTTTGGATTATGCTAGATGTAGTTTGGATTATGCTAGATAAAGTTTGGATTTTACTTGATGTAGTTTGGATTATGCTCGATGTAGTTTGGATTATTCCAGATATAGTTTGGATTATACCAGATATAATTTGGGTTATGCTAGATATAGTTTGGATTATGCTAGATATAATTTGGGTTATGCTGAATATAGTTTGGATTATGCTAGATATAGTTTGGATTATACCAGATATAGTTTAAATTATACCAGATATAGTTTAGATTATGCTAGATATAGTTTGGATTATGCTAGATGTAGTTTGGATTATACCAGATATAGTTTGGATTATACCAGATATAATTTGGGGTTATGCTAAATATAGTTTGGATTATGCTAGATATAGTTTGGATTATACCAGATATTGATATAGTTTGGATTATGCTATATGTAGTTTGGATTATGCTAGATAAAGTTTGGATTATACTAGATATAGTTTGGATTATACCAGATATAATTTGGGTTATGCTAAATATAGTTTGGATTATACCAGATATAGTTTGGATTATTCCAGATATAGTTTGGATTATACCAGATATAATTTGGGGTTATGCTAAATATAGTTTGGATTATGCTAGATATAGTTTGGATTATACCAGATATTGATATAGTTTGGATTATGCTATATGTAGTTTGGATTATGCTAGATAAAGTTTGGATTATACTAGATATAGTTTGGATTATACCAGATATAATTTGGGTTATGCTAAATATAGTTTGGATTATGCTAGATATAGTTTGGATTATACCAGATATAGTTTGGATTATGCTAGATGTAGTTTAGATTATGCTTGATATAGTTTGGATTATGCTATATGTAGTTTGGATTATGCTAGATATAGTTTGGATTATGCTAGATATTGAGAGGATTATGCTTGTACATGGGTAGATTTCACTAAGATTTGATGTGTTATACTTGGACTGAGATTGATTATGCTGGGATTCTGACACTGTTGATCTTTGTACCCTCTCTAATATACAGTATGTGTTGGTGACGCACAGCTGTTTTGTGGGTCAATCATTTATCTCATAGATTATTGAACTGTCATTACAACACAACATGCTGATAAGAATGATACAGGGGTCACTGTGTCACCCCCACGAGTGACCCCTTAGTTTCAGCAGTTTGGGTACAAGGAAATATTTAACTGTAAAGTGTTCTGCTTGCTAACAGCAAATAGATTGTCGCAGTCATTTCAGAAACTAGTGGTAATTACTGTAAATCTCGAAATAAATGCGTCTCCAAATTAATACAACTGCTGACCCCTAGCCAAAAATGCAACTCAATATCAATGCGACTTCCCATTGGGTCGTGTTGGCCTTTGATGAAGTGTTGCATGGGTGGCATCTGTCTGTACTGCTGGTGTGGTCAGTGATTCCTAGTTTGACACGAGTGGGTAGAATTCTTGACCCCGGAAGTGATAACTCACTGGATGCCTCTTGTGTAATTCCTATTCTTTGAATGACATTGTTACATACTTGTTACAAACACTGCTCAATAAACCCAGTTTGTGTTTATATTCAAGTTGGTATTTCTGCTATCCAAAGTTTGCAGTGAGGCCGTCTTATTCTTTATAGTTATTTTTCAGACATAAATGCGTCATTTCATTAATGCGAACAAAGACCACTTGCTTTTTTCTGCATTTAATTCACACTCGCGTTAATTTCAAGATTTACAGTATACCATTCTTCCATTTAATTACTTTCTGATCTGACCAGTGTTCAAGTCCTTCAGTTTAACCAAGTTTAAGTTCTCATGTGACAAATGTTATATTTTGGATAACACTTTCTTAGTGAATGACAGATTCTACTAGAATCTGTACTAATTGAAAGAAAGTGTTATCCCAAATATAACATTTGGTACATTTGACCACTTTGTAAATGGCATTGGGTGTTCATAGTTTCGGACACGGGAGCCGTGCCAATTTACACTTGTCAGAGGGGTACACAAAGTATGTGATCTAGATTGCCAGTTGTCAGAGTTTCATTTTGTGGAATCCTCGGTGGCTGAGTGGGTTAGATCGGTGACCTTGTTGGTAGTGATTAGGTGCCTCACTCTGGGAGTGTGGGTTGAATCCAGGCTGGGATTCAACCTCCAAAAGTTCTAGAATCTGTACTTTACTAAGAAAGTGTTATCCCAAATATGACATTTGTTACTTTTCACAACTTTCTAAATGGCATTGTGTATTCATAAAGTGCTCATGATGCTCTTTTCTTACAGGAAGTGGCAATAAACAGTGGAATCACCGCGGCAGCATCCAGGGTCAATCGGCCGCTCAGGTCAGTGGCACAACTGTGCACACAGGAGGCCATTGTTGTTTACTAAATGTGTTTTGGTCCATTTTATGCAAATGTAACAAAACATTACAAGATGTAATGGATGCTTATGACTCTAAATCTAAATTGATGGAATTCCCAGTTTCAGATCTTAAACAGTACAAAGTATTAATTGAAGATGTTGTGGAAGATATCTTCAGCAATGAGAACACTTCTGTACCTGTAAGAAATAAATATGATTCATATGTACCGTATTCGACGTAATAAGCGCCCGGCTCTAATAAGCTCCCACGGCGATATATTGGTTAGTGAACAATCCCAATCAGCACCCTTTCCGATTGATCCATGTACACAAGACCTATTTATTTGTGTTTAATACGCACTCGTGTGTAATAAGCACCCTCAATTATGGGCCATTAAATTCTGGAAAAATATATCTGTCGTATATAAACATTTCAGGCTGTCAGCATAAACCAGGAAATTTATCTTTCAACTCTGCTTTTTCACCAAAATAATATTCTAATAAGAGCCCCCTATTTCTAATTTTGAGAGTGCCCTAGGCGCTTATTACGTCGAATACGGTAAGTATCAGACCAGTTCCACACAGGAAAACACCCAAATGACTGGCACCATGGTTTAGTGAAACAGTATTCCAGATATTAATGGCATCTGATTCATGTAGGTTGGAAGGAGAGGAGAGACTTCATCGGGGATGGAGGCAGTGTCCCAGAATTCCTACCTTACGAGCACAGAGAGTATCTACAGTCAGACGTCAGGCACCTCCAATTACGGTACCCAACGCCGCAACTACCACCAGATGGACTACTCCTACACCGGCCTGCCTCTCACTGGCAACATTGCACTGGAGTTACTGAAACAGACGCAGAATACCAAGTACCTCCTACGTCAGGGCAACGAACTAGCATTGGCCAATCAGCAACAGGATCAGCTGCCGACCAACTCGGCAACAAACTTAAGTCAAATCAGCGAGGGGTCGTCCTACTCGAGTGGATCATCACAGATTCATGCAGGTCACAAGAGTCAGAGTGACAACAGGCTCAACAATCTCAATAAGGGTGAGTTGTGTAAATTAATGACTTTTTAGATGTTTAAATTTTAAGCTCATCAAATTTTAAGCACACCTGACTGAATGTCTGGCCTGCTTTATCTAACATTAGGGGTCTTTAGCTTCGTCTGTAAACTTCTCCTCAGAAACTGCTGAACCATTAAAGCTGAAATTTCATATGCTTGTCCCAACCAATGATGACACCTGAATTTGTTTACATCTCGTTCAGTTCCCATTTTCATTATTGCTGCCATGGCTGCCATATTGAATAAGTGTTTATGGCCAATAATCGGAGATTTTATGTATGTGCTGTTAGTGGTTGACTCAACGCATATTGCTTAGCATCATGTTCCTGCTTCAGTAGCCTAGTGGATAAAGTGTTTGCTCAGAGCAGAAGGTTGGTGGTTCAATCCCCTGGTCATGTCATACCAAAAGACGGTAAAAGAAGGTATTTGTTGTTTCCCAGAATCAGGGCCACTTCCGAGTCAGTATGATGTGTCTGAGTGGGGTATCCATTTAAACTGTGGCATGTTTCTCACTATTAGACCAGCATTAGTCCAGACAAGTACAAGCAGCCACACACACATCTATACAAATGCAATGGTCTTGAACACATCGTTACACCCCAGTTCACCTCCCTTCACCACATCACCGGCAAATCAGCCTGGTTTTGTGTGGACAAGAACCATGATATGTTACTACGGCAACTGTATCTTCCATGCTTCTGTATCAGATGAGCCAATAGTGCCAAAGCGGAAGGACTCCCTCCAAGCCCACAGTAAAGGCGGCAAGTTCTCCCAACACAAGAAGAACCAGTTGGACGTGTCCCCTCTCAGCAGCAACAACAGCAGCCCCCGCTCCTCCAACAAGTATGTGTGCAACTTCATCTTCTAAACTTTATATAAACGTCATACCTGAAACATTACTTGAACTACTATGGCTGTATATAGAATGGAGACAGTTGATTCTGGTTTGAACCATTGGTTGGGAAACATCTATATGTATGCATCATGACAGTGAAGTTATTCCAATATGTTTGAGAATATTGTTAATGTCTGTATCTGTTTGCTGTAGTGCTGGGAGGACTGTATCAGGGATTCTTCTAGTCAATTTTCAGTTGGATCCTCTGTAGGCTTTTCAAATATGAAATCAGGCAACTTACGACATCAGTGGCAATCAGTTTAGGGTTAAGTCCCAGCAGTTAATTCAGTTATACACATATGCCCCTCTTTGTCCAGATCTATAATGAACCTGCTTTATTCAAATCAGGGGTGGTCGGGTAGCCTAGTGGTTAAAGCGTTCGCTCATCACGCTGAAGACCCGGGTTCAATTCCCGACATGGGTACATCGTGTGAAGCCCATTTCTGGTGTCCCCCGCCTTGATATTGCTGGAATATTGCTAAAAGCGGTGTAAAACCTTACTCACTCACTCACTCACTTTATTCAAATCATCTTATGCAAGGTTCTTGTCTACTGTCCTAGTTCTGTTCTTACGTTTTCACATTCTCTGCAGATATTTCAGGAATATTCCTGGTTCTATTATATTGTTGACATGTATTGACATTCTCTGTTGATATTTCAGAAATTTGTCGGGCATGTCTTCCGAGGAGTCCCTGGCAACCCGGCTCCGCCCCGGCGTCATGAACCACCTGCGGTCAGCCCGGACCACACCTAGTAACTTTCAGGAGGAGCTGATGCGGCTCATTGACCCGGACATCTCGGAGAAGGATCTTGCTACGTACACAGTAAGTTCAACTTCCCAGACCTGAAGAATTGTTCTGAATTTTAGTGCACAACCCTGTATGTCATACGTAGTTGGGAGACAGCAAATGCATCATGCAGAGTAACACTGCGAATGACTGAAACTATTCAACTGGCTGTGTGGCTGTACATTGAAATTCTGAAAAATTGAAAGATCTTTTGCTGCAGATACTGGTTTTGATAGAAATTTTGTCAAGAATGCAGTATACCGGACACCTTCCGCCATTTTGATAAGGGATGTGCATGAGCTCATTCCTTAGTATAATTTTCTTAATTTTCAGACGCCATTTATGTTGCCTTGCTAAAATAACAGGGTTTGGGGGGCTTGCTGCTCTATCAACAGCTTGAATTAAATGCTTTTGCAAGTAAATTTAATGTTTTATTACCAAAGTAGCTACAAAATACAACGTGTTTGCTGAAATGTGGCTCCGATGGATGTCACTGATCAGGCTGTCGCACACCATTATGGAACTTCTATTTTCAAGTACTTTCCTTATGTTGATGTTCAGTTTCTCTGTTTATGCATCGCTTTCAATTTCAAGGTTTAAACCATACAAATGCAAGTGGGGTCATTTTTTCTGCTTATTTTGAACTTTATCACCCAATTTTTCAAATAGTGATGCTTGTGTTGCATGCGGCTTTAAAGTAGCATCAAACAAACATGGCGGAAAGGCGTCTGGCACAATGCATGTGTACCGAAATTTGAAGACATCTTGTACTTCTTTAATGAATATTACCTGTGTTTCTGTGTTTCAGTCCAAGGGTCCAAGTCAGCGCCGTACCAAGCGGATCCAGCGAACGATGTCTGATGAGAGCCTTCACAGCACCAAGGGTACTATCAGTGCTAGAGATGTAAACCACATTGGCAGTGACGTCATCTTCACCACAGCAATGCCAGCACATGTGGCAACCACTCAGCAGGATGAGCTCACCAAGGAACAGAGGTGGGCAGAAGCTAGGTTCAGATTGGGCGATGTGACGGACGAAGGGATGATATTACTAGGTTCAGATGTGATGATATGAGATGGTATTACTGACGAGCGGGGGGGGGGGTCATATGTAAGACGATATTACTAGGTTCAGATAGGGTGATATGACATTATGATATGTAATAATTGATGACATGATATATATGAGACAAGACATTAATGTTACTGTTAGAGATGAGATATGATGAATGAAATATGAAGATATGAGATGTGGTAATAATGATGTTTGAGATTGACAGGAATCTTGGCATCTAGAGTCAAAAAGGAATTTATTGTTCATTTAAATATTAAGATTTTGTTTCTTACAATATTCTTACACATACTCTGAAACCATTCTTGATAAAATGTCTTGTTTTAGCATAAATGAATCTTCATAATGTTGGTAATTGTTGTCTCCGCAGACTGTCGCCCAGAGCTCTGCTAACCTCAAAGTCTGCTTCCATACGCCCACGAAGTCGAACTGCAGGAGAAGTACGAGGTCACAAGGTCCCCCTGCCTGAGTCAACAGCTGGACTTGACTGGTCGAATCTGGTTGATGTAGCTACCAAGGCCATTGAATGTGAGCACACGTACAACATAAAAGCTAAAGTTTCTTAAAGCACTGAACCAAAATGAATTGGTGTCACAGATTCATAGTCTACAGGGGGCATGGGTGGCCCAGTCGTCTAAGGCGCCACGATTCGCTGTGCAGAGTTGCTTCCCTTGGGCACCAGAAACCTATGATTGTGGGTTCGAATCCCGGTTCGCCCCGATTATGTTTCTAGGTTTGTCAGCACCATACCCGTGCTCGTGGGTTTCACTGAAGTGGTAAACGTCATCCTCCCACATTAAGCCGACACGCCGTGATATAACTGGAATACTGTTAAAAGTGGCGTTAAACCCAACTCAGTCATTCACTCATAGTCTACACCATGACTGCGGGACATACTTATTTTATGATACCGAATCTAGATTTATAAGAAATGTCTAGCTAGCTCTATTTTACAAGAAATTCGAGGAGAGAAACGTATGGCGTAATAAAAGATATTATATACGATATGTTAGTCTAACAAATTGAAGACAGGGTCTGGTGGGGATTTCAGGTCAAAATAGGTCTCAGTATGATAATCCTGGTCATGAGATCTGGCAACAGTCTGGTTGTTACAGTGTGTGACCCTGCTGGTTTGTGTCATCGTACCCTTATAGCTTTGATCGTTGCTCTCGTTATCAATCACTGATTTGTCTGGATTATTTGGAAGGCCACGATGATGGTGGGAATACTGCTGACAGTGGCTCACTTACATCTGTCTGTCTGTCTGTCTAACATGCTAGACTCTCTCAGAAAAAGGGGGACATATCGGTGCCTGGAATCCCCACAGATAAAGATAAGGGATGAAGAAGACAGGCTACCTAACTGAAAACTAGCCTTTTATCTGGCCATACTTACCACATGAGCCAGACAATAGGCCCAGTGTCCCAACACAACAAGCCAGAATGGTTGGAAAATCAGAAACATCCAATAAATAGTACTGATATATCACGTGACATATATAAAACATGGGAAGTGTTAACACTGACGTGCTTGCAGAAGGTTTCATAGCACACTGCTTCTTGATGGAGGGGGCGGTGGGGTAGTCTTGCCGTTAACGGGTTTGCAGTCCTGGGTTCGATTCCCAAAATGGGTGCAATGTGTGAAGCCCGTTTTTGGTGTCCCTGGGTACTGTTGCTGGAATAATGCTAAAAGCAGCATAAAACCATACTCAGTAACTCTTTATGTATGATCGTCACGATATGACTGAAATATTGCTGATGTGACGTAAAGCATTAACTCACTCACTCACTCACTTGATGTATGATGCTGGTTGGTCGATCCATAGTTCCCAAACCCTCTTCACACAATTCTTGCCTTGCTCAATGATCTGTGTACATTCAAACTGAACTGTCAGCTCTCATGCGTGTATACTGAAGTACGATAAGACTACAGACATTCGAAAGATCATTCTTGTTGTCAGAACGTTTTTGAGAAATCCACTTAGATATAATTGTCAGTGGTAAGCCATCTTACAAATTATCACCTGCTTGTTTGAATAGCTACCTCAATATAAGGCAACTTTGGTACAGATTCTTTTAAACCAGTTATGAAGTTATCATGTTTTCACAAAATGAATGTGTTGTCTAAATATTTAGTTGGGTTGATTACTATAGTTGTTATAATGAGGATGTTCATGTTATGTTGTGTTATTGTGAGGCAGCTACATGACATCATGCATTCCATGCATTGATAAGGAAAGGAAGAATTCATGCATGACCACTTCCCATGCAAACATGATGTATAGAAGGCTGTGGATAAAGGTGCAGTTCGGCAGGTTAATGGTGTAATATGAAAAGCAACTCACAGGGGATGGATGATAGATGTGTCTGTCTTTATCAATCAGCTGAGGATGTAAGCTTTGTTTATCTTCTCCAACAGCATCTTAATTTTATGGTGTTTGTGTGAAATAATTATAGATGATAACATACTAACTAAATTGACTAAATTTGTCTTTGATTTTGTTGTGATTTATCATGTCTTTTTATGCTTTTGATGAATTTGTATATAACACGTTTTTGAACAGAGAACTTCATTGTTGCCCCGGGTTTGACATGTAGAGAGTGTCACCTGTGTGTTTGTGTTTATCCACAGAAAACAACAGTACATATCAGGATATGTGAATATTGACCTCATGATGAGGACGTATTTCAGGCTAAAGTTCATTGTTGTACTTTCCTCATACTTGGAAGCAATATGGAGTGGAGATGCTCACCATGTATATCATTCTGCAGCAACTTGAGATGGGCTTAGTAATGAGGCTGTGGTTTAGAAGGGCAATCTCCTTCAGCTGTTTGTTGTTTCAGGTGACTTGCCAGATGGAAATGGTATGGACATACAGAATGAGCCACGATCTCGGGCGTCCAGGGAATTGTCAGAGGATGTTCCTCCACCCCGTCCCCCAACCCCACAGGACAGTGCACTAGGGGCCACGTCAAGGTCAGTAGTACTGCGCCCACGCACGCACGCACGCACGCACACACGCATGCACCCCACAGGACAGTGCACTAGGGGCCACGTCAGGGTCAGTAGTACTGCACGCACACGCACGCATGCACACCACAGGACAGTGCACTAGGGGCCACGTCAAGGTCAGTAGTACTGCACCCACGCACGCACGCACACACGCATGCACCCCACAGGACAGTGCACTAGGGGCCACGTCAAGGTCAGTAGTACTGCACCCACGCACGCACGCACACACGCATGCACCCCACAGGACAGTGCACTAGGGGCCACGTCAAGGTCAGTAGTACTGCAAGCACGCACGCACACGCACACGCACACGCACGCATGCACACCACAGGACAGTGCACTAGGGGCCACGTCAGGGTCAGTAGTACTGCACGCACACGCACGCATGCACACCACAGGACAGTGCACTAGGGGCCACGTCAGGGTCAGTAGTACTGCACGCACACGCACGCATGCACACCACAGGACAGTGCACTAGGGGCCACGTCAGGGTCAGTAGTACTGCACGCACGCACACGCATGCTCACCACAGGACAGTGCACTAGGGGCCACGTCAAGGTCAGTAGTACTGCACGCACACGCACGCATGCTCACCACAGGACAGTGCACTAGGGGCCACGTCAGGGTCAGTAGTACTGCACGCACGCACACGCATGCTCACCACAGGACAGTGCACTAGGGGCCACGTCAGGGTCAGTAGTACTGCACGCACGCACACGCATGCTCACCACAGGACAGTGCACTAGGGGCCACGTCAGGGTCAGTAGTACTGCACGCACACGCACGCATGCACACCACAGGACAGTGCACTAGGGGCCACGTCAAGGTCAGTAGTACTGCACCCACGCACGCACGCACACACGCATGCACCCCACAGGACAGTGCACTAGGGGCCACGTCAAGGTCAGTAGTACTGCACGCACGCAAGCACGCACGCACATGCACGCATGCACACCACAGGACAGTGCACTAGGGGCCACGTCAGGGTCAGTAGTACTGCACGCACACGCACGCATGCACACCACAGGACAGTGCACTAGGGGCCACGTCAGGGTCAGTAGTACTGCACGCACGCACACGCACGCACACACGCATGCACCCCACAGGACAGTGCACTAGGGGCCACGTCAAGGTCAGTAGTACTGCACGCACGCACACGCACACGCACGCATGCACACCACAGGACAGTGCACTAGGGGCCACGTCAAGGTCAGTAGTACTGCACGCACACGCACGCATGCACACCACAGGACAGTGCACTAGGGGCCACGTCAAGGTCAGTAGTACTGCACGCACGCACACGCACGCATGCACACCACAGGACAGTGCACTAGGGGCCACGTCAAGGTCAGTAGTACTGCAAGCACGCACGCACGCATGCACACACCAGGACAGTGCACTAGGAGCCACGTCAAGGTCAGTAGTACTGCACCCAAGCACACACGCACGCACACCACTGGACAGTGCACTAGGGGCCACGTCAAGGTCAGTAGTACTGCAAGCACGCACGCACGCATGCACACACCAGGACAGTGCACTAGGAGCCACGTCAAGGTCAGTAGTACTGCACCCACGCACACACGCACGCACACCACTGGACAGTGCACTAGGGGCCACGTCAAGGTCAGTAGTACTGCAAGCACGCACATCCGCATGCACCCCACAGGACAGTGCACTAGGGGCCACGTCAAGGTCAGTAGTACAGCAAGCACGCACACGCATGCTCACACACGCACACACAGGACCGCACAGGACACAATGCATGCTATCAGATGGTGCTTAACTGTAAGTAGGCAAGAGAGGATAGACACAGCTGAAGGGACCTATGTTAATACTTCAAGTTATCTGAGGTTTGACACAACCTAAAGTGATGAATAAAGAAGGAATACACAGAGACCATGCTTTTACTTCAAGACAACCCTAAGTTTGACACATCGAAGTTCAACACAACAGTGTTTGACTATATATGATAAATATATATTTATGTTAACTATATATATGGAACTGTACACTTGTAGGTACAGGTGTTATCATGTCATGTCATGTCATGTCTATATCTGACATGTTTCAGCAACATGTCCAGCTGGCGGTCAGCTGGTCTGAGTCCACAGCAAGTGGTTGAGGAGCTCGAGATGAAGGTAGTCCAGCTGCAGCAGGACCTGGATAAGGTGAGCTACAACTTCATTGAAAGAGAGATGTTATCCGTAATAGTTTCATTTACTTATGTTCTTCCAACTTCTAAATGCCTATCAAAGAATTCAGCGTTAGATTATCATGGCTTTGAATTCCAGATTCAAATAATAAGGTATTAGGTTTGTCAGCATAATACCACTTGAACGTTAACATCTCCGACCTCGGCCACTTCGGGATTTGTTTCCAAATGAAGCCATAATAAGCTGAAATAATGTTCAAATCGGTTTTGAACCCAACTTATTCACTCACTAATTACTGAATACCATGCAATCAGAAATATTATTTTAAAGAAAACTTTCTGTCTGCCCTTTGTTAAAGGCACATTGTTCATGTGAAGGGAAATGTCTAGATACAGTACTTTTCTTATATGTTATCCATATCTGGGCCAGTGCGAAGAATTGTTTTTCGTGGTAACAGTGTTGAGGTAACAATGATCACCATGTCTTGTGTCTGGTTCCAGGAGAGACGAGAGAAGTCTGCTCTAGAGACCGAGGTCCAGCAGCTGAGATCCGACAATGTCCGTCTCCAGGAGGAGTCTCAGACAGCAGCGGCACAACTACGCCGCTTCACAGAGTGGTTCTTCAACACCATCGACCGCCAATGACTAGCACGTCAGTGTGACTGGATCCAACTGGAGTTCCAGCAGCTCTGCAGGGAGTTGAATCACCTACAGAATGAAGACGACTGCTGAAATTATCTCCCCTAGAAAAGGGAGATAACTGCTAAAAAGGAAGAGGAAGTTTTGTGCTTTCTGATAATGGCATAAACTGCTTAAAGACACAAACATTCTTATGCTGGAGAGTTACTGCTGTGTGTAATGGCTTTTGGATTGCAACTGGACCATTCTGGAAGTTTCAAACATAAAAAGTACACATTTTTTAAAGAGACATTCCAACCAAAGATATATGATTTCTTCCGAAATGACAGCGAAGAAAAGTAAATTTGGGCTTAGTATGTAACAACCACACATAAATCTTTCATTATCTGGTTTTGACATTTCATATTTCAAACAGCTAATGCAGAGATTACAGCTTAATTAACAGTTGTCTACAGGGTGTGTGGGACACAGTGGAAACAAGACAGACATCGCTAGTTCTGTGCCAGTTACTGTGATTTTTGTCACTGTTCCAGCTGCTGAGTTGTGCTGCCATCGAAATAAATATACAACTGATTTCAGACTTTATGACAGGTCACAAGAAAACTGACTTCATTTTTCCTGAATCCAGATGTCCTTGTGCTACTTGCTACGAGTGTGTTGCTAGTGGAGTGTCATTCATTCTTTGCTGTTGGTGTATCAGTACCATCTTGTGTGTGTGTAAATTCTGTCGTTGATGTCTGGATGGGATATTATGTGACTGTTTGATGGCCACTACAGCCATTACGGAAACCATGTGTCGCTGAAACTGATGAAACCATGCTGAAGTGATAGTGGAACACCAATCCAGATGACAAACAGCAAAACCACATTCATTGAGACCCAGGGTTGTTGAACTGAAGGAATAGTTCAACCATTTCCACACCACTAGCACATGGAATCGCATCCATTGAAACACAGGGTGTTCAACTGAAGTAATAGTTCAACCATTTCCACACAACTAGCACATGGAATCGCATCCATTGAAACCCTGGGTTGTTCAACTGAAGTAATAGTTCAACCATTTCCACACCACTAGCACATGGAATCGCGTCCATTGAAACCCTGGGTTGTTCAACTGAAGTAATAGTTTAACCATTTCCACACCACTAGCACATGGAATCGCATCCATTGAAACCCTGGGTTGTTGAACTGGTTGTTCAACCATTTCCACACCACCAGAATCTCATCCACACAAACCATGTGATGCTGAAGTGATATCAGAATCTGTATCAATGAACCAGCCATTGCAGATACCATGTCTTACTGAAGTGGAATTAGAATTGATATCAAAGAACCTGTTGTCCCACAAACCATGTGATGCTGAAGTAACAGAAACACATATGTGCAAGCAACCAGCCATTGCAGAAACCATATTTTCTCGGAAAATGAAAATGAAAGTCATTGTGGCATGTTCCCAGCAGCCAACAGAACTGAAAGTCATTGTGCTCTTCCAGACTCCAGTCCGACATCTTCTCCAGTCACACTGCCCTTCCCAGGGAGGAAGGGGAACTATTTTGTGGGGATTGTTACCCAGGCATGAACCTAAGCACTACCCATAAGGGGGATATACTACATTCGTCCAATGAGATGAGTTTTACTTGGTGCAACATTTTGTACAGGATTTTTGACAGACGAGCTGCGATGTTCAAACTGTGTATAGTTGTCGGCTGTGCAGGTCAAGGCCATGTTTATATTGCCTGTCTGCTGCCATGGCACGTGTTACTTGTACATTAACTCTTTATAACCTCATTGGAATTGCCTCATAATATACTTCCTCCATAGACATATATTCCTAGTTCGTATTTCTTCAATATTAGATTTATGTACCAATATCATTTATATTTTCCATGTCTCTTGGCTTATATTTGTGAAGTGTTTTGACTAGATATTTTCATCTATTACAGTCCAATACATTTATGTATGACTAAAACAGGCTGATACTTTCTTGAAATCATAAGAAATAGGTTGTCTCCCCTTACTGTCCAAATAAAACAGTCCAGTTGATCTCATGCAACCTTGACCTTGCAGTCTGGATACTTAACCACTAGCTTGAGGATCCAGTCATGTAAGCTTTTTATTGACTGGCGAACTCTGCTCTTCCCGATATGTGTAGGTCCAATCTCTTCTGCTCAAAGACTGCCAGGATTATTATCCTTTTAAAATCCAAAAATTCCTTAGGAACTTCCTGTCCATAACTGTAACATGTTGATCAGAGGGAAATAACTCCCTGCTTCTTGGAAATGATTAAAGGGATTCCTTTTTCATGTAAATTATGTAAAATAGATTATCATAGTTGCCGAACAGAGAGGGTAACAAGTTGCTATAGAAACCTGAAAATAGACAGTGTACTACTTCTGGTCATGTTGTAAAATGTTGTGTTAAACTGGTCTCAGAATCTGTTTTCCATCCAAGTGAAATACTCTCTGTATAGTCAGTGTAAATAGTCTAACTTATGCTTCCTTATTCTTCTTTACATAGTCTTATGTCAAACAGGGAATGGCTTCGTGGGATGTATTTGGGATGTCTGTGCATCACTGTATGACTGTAAGTTAGTGGTGGGACGATACACTGATGCATTGGTGGATCGCGATTCTTACTTCCCGATACAAGTATTTATCACGGTCTCACGCTTAGTAAGAAATTGATTCTTACCATAAATGTTTGGGTTAAGAACTGTTACACCAAACACTAAATAGTAGTGAAAATTAGTAGTCAAAACATAAATATTTTCATCTTTTGTGCTATACTTGACACTGCCAACTTTAAATTGTCAGCGTGACAGGTATTTGGCCATCCTGTCTATGAAAAAGATGGCTTACTCATCACAGATAAGAGGACATGCAAGTATTGTGATAGGTATCGGTTCGTGAGCAAGGTATCGTTATACATGTCGGACACACAGTTGGAGTATCATCCCAGGCCTAGTTTTAAGTATTGTAAAGTTTATTTCAGACCTGCTTAGAGGCCAATCTGCTGCATCAAGTCAGCAGCAAATGTCAGTAGAAGAGGACATTATTGCATTGAATGCAAAGTTAAAATACTCTGAATTTAGAAGAAAGGAATTTGTTTTTAAATATCAGTTGTAAACCAAAAAGATATTTTCCCAATTTCCCTGATTGTATTAAGAGATTGTGACATTGTATCAATGTTATATTTTCTGACAGGAGTTTTCCAGCCACTGTTAGTATAATTCTCCCAAGATGGTTAAATTGCATTGTATCCCATAGCAACCTTACTTGCGAGATGTATGTCATACCATCCCATGTGTATTGTAGCAGCTTTAGTGATGCAGCTTGAGTTGTTTCAGGTCCAAGGATGTGGGTTCCAATCCTGTTTCTCACCAATTATGTTTCTAGGTTTGTCAGCACCATACCCGTGCTCGTGGGTTTCACCAAAGTGGTAGACGTCTGCCTCACTCCAGGCTTTCCTCCTATATCAAGCTGACACACCATGATATAACTGGATAACTGTTCAAAGCAGTGCTAAATCAAATCCCTCACAATTGCAAGGACTCCCTCTATGTTTGATAAACATGGTTTTTCCAAATGAAAACAGTCATGACACACCATTTGCAGATGATACAATCTTAAGTACCAAGTCAATTTACCTACACAACTACTTCAAACACTTCATTATTGAAGTTCTCTCCGTTTGGTTTTAACAACCATTTGAGTAATGTCCGTCCAAACAAGTTGTTGCTGTTATTTTCCGCTGAATAACAGGCACTTTGAACCACGTATTATCATATACATTTCTCATATATTAGGGATGTCTGCTGGTAAGAACTGTTCTCTGCACTAAACATTTAGACTATGACCCCAATCCGCAAATGTATCAAACAAAATGTGAAATAATTCCCATTTTATAACAGGTCGCATACTGCTTCTGGCAAAAGTTCATGAAAGTAGTGTTGCAGCATTCTTTGAACAGTGATGTCAGTGCAACGTAACCTCATTTTCGTGTTTGTTGGAATGTTGCTGCACGTTAGAAATCGAAGAAATACATAAATCACACATTTTATAACTATTTTGCTAAAGAAGCACATTAACATGTTTTCTAACAGGTGAACATTTTTGTTGATATTATTAAAACATCAGTCAGATACCAGTAAATTGGCTTTTATGCAGAACTGTAAAGTATGAGTGATTACCATATAGGCCCCTTTTATACTAAAGTATATTGCATTGTCATTAAAGTGCATCTCGCTCAATAGAATACACGCAAACCTTCACCTTTCAGTGGATAAGTTAGATTACGTCATCTAGATTTTAGAATCGCCTGTCTTAGAAAAAGATTAATACTCTTAATACAGACTAGCCGACATCCGTAAGGAAATATATGGTGACGATATACTTACTATTAATTATGTATCTAATCATATTTTTTTTTAAGTCAAACTTATTTACCGTACATTGTAAGATTTGTTTTCTGCATGGTCATGAAGTTGAAAGGCAATTATCAGTTTTCAAATGTATTCACCCAAGAAGACATGCTAAACTTTCATGTCTTTCCATTGACTACACATGTTGGTATGACCGACTATCATCATCATTTTATGGATCTACGCAATCATGGTCATCTCTCCCTAAGCTGCTGCCGTTTTGTGTGTTCTGAGTGAAATGGAGACCTTCTCTTTGTTGTTTAGGTACAGTTTGAAAATCACAAATGGGCTTCATAAAGCTAAAATAACTCGTACTATTAATACAAATTTACAGGTCCATTCTGATTACCCTTCTTTAATCTTTAATTTAACTTTGTTTCCTTCTTTAAATAATCCTGCAACCACATCTGCGTTGTGAGAGATGAAAGAAAGCTGTCATTAAGATGGGACTGCATACAGGACTTGTGGGTATATGAAAAGATATACCATTATGAAGTGCTGTCCTTTGCTGATGTAGATGTTGATACAGATGCTGTCAAAGATTTTGGATTCCTAACACTAGAGCAGAAACCCTCAAGGAAATCCTTTGATTTAAAAAAATGTGTGTTGTGTTTCATATACAACCACTATAATCTTCATGTTGGTTGGTATTGATTGTGTACAGTGATACCTTTGTGGTGTGGTAGAGCCCTGATCAGCAAGCACCTGCCAGGATAACTTTAACACGTGGTAGCTTTAACATCTGGAGCAGTGTTCGAAATATACACAGGCAGGTAGATCCCATGTCGGGCCGTCGTTTCAAAGTTGTAGGAGTCCTTATGGCCTGCAGTAAATTTACAGGTCAATTTATTTGTCACAGTAGGCTGCAGTTTTTTTAAATGAGGGCCTGAAGAGTTTAGACGGGGCCTGCACCTTCTGAAGTCTGTGGGTCCCAATGACAACCACACAGTTATTATTTTATTTCAAACACTGATCTGGAGTGTTGTCAACAGTGAGATATCTTGATTGTCTGTCCGCATTCTTGTGTCTAAAAACACAATCTCATTAATATCAGATCTTAGTTCTCGCTACTGCTAAACAAAGATCTGAGGACATCCCATTACAGGTCACGTCAGACCGACCTTGCGCGAACTTTGACTGACCAATGGAATGACCAATCAGAAGGCAGCTTTCTCGTGCTTTACGGCACTAATTTCAAATTGGTGACTACGGTTCAAAACATATTTTGGCGAATTCTCGATTACCAAATTTGAAACCTGAACAAAAGAACATTCTGGAATGGCTAATAGATGGTCTAGATTGTATTGATACAGTCGTTAAACCCGTAACTATCGTTCGGAGTTAAAGTTTTCGAGGCTGCATGATCAGAGATCACATTCCGACTGTCACTTTCATAATCTGGTAGGCGATGCTCTGATTGGTCGGAAGAAAGGTCGTTCTGACGTGACCCGTAATGGGATGTCCTCAGATCTTTGTTTAGCGGTAGCGAGAACTAAAATCTGATTTTAATGAGATTGCTAAAAACACTGCCAGCAGTAAAAAGGTGTAGCACATTTCTAACTTTGTACCACAAACAAATCAGCATGTTAGACAAACCAACCACTGCGTTCGTGCTGCATTTGATAAATTGTTACTTGTAACAACCACATGTTACTCCATTCACCATGTTCACGTTCAGTTAAACTACTGTGTTTTCATAAGCAATATTCAGTATTTATGTCAAGCTGAGGAATGCGAAGCTGAACATATAAATCAATTTTTGACCTGTGAAAAAAACCGGTTGTGAAAATTGTTATTTTATGTACAGCTATGAATTCCTGTTCATAGACAGGATGCAGAAATGTGATGCTGTTACCAAGGCAACTGGGAATGTGATAGATTCATCTATGCAATAACTCCCATGAATACTATACCTGACACTGTGTCCAGTACATCAAGGAAAGAGGGTTTGGTATTTTATAACCTTGAACATAGGTTATGTTCTGTCAGTCTCGGACGAAAGTATGATTATGTTTGTCACATCTTTGTACATTCTGTAATTGTGTTATATGTAAAGCTTGTATTAATATGGCAGCCAGGGATTAACTTTCCTTTGTCAATGGATAATTGTAAAATTTTGGGGAAGTTTAATTCAGGAAAGGCACCATATAAAAGATTAGAATGCAGATTATATTTTGAAAAGTGGCATTGGGTAAAGTTATTAAATGTATTAGTTTAATAAAGGATGTATCTCTTGTCCTTTAGTCTATTTAAGTGTTCCTGTGACTCTGATGGTTGTGAACGCAGTGCTGTGCCATGTGTTATATGCCAGGTTGTGCCGTTGACTTTTAATTAACTGTTAAACAGATTATAACATTGTTGACAGTTGTGTTAAGTTAACCCTTTGTTACTGAGATTATGTCTGGTTTAGCAGACATTTTTCAGGTTATTTTAACTATTTTGTTGCATTAGTCGGGCACAGATTTCTGTAGGTTAAAGGGTTAACATATAGAAGAGAATTTATATATTTTCTAGACAACAGATTCTGTTGATATCCATCACTACAGAGCAGTATTTTGTTTGTATTTTTGTGTGTTTACTCTCATCGTTATACTCACAATTCATGATTCCAAGCATAACTTTCTGCTGGTGGTGAAGAGATTTGTACATTAAAACCAGAGGAAAATCAAAGTGTGAGAGGCAATGTAAATTGATATTTAAGAAATAAACCTTTTACAAACTATGAGATTTCTTTTTATTAATGTTCACATTGCAAACTGTTTGCTCCTATTTTCCCCATGTTTGGATCCCAGTCAATACCCAGCACCCAGTGGACCAGTATGTCTGGTGTGCTGGAGCAAGGAGATAATAAAAAGACCAATTTATTCACCAGTTACCCCGAAATAGTTACAAACTACAGATCACGATGAAATCAGTTCCAAAAACAGAGGATTACAAACTGCAGATTGCCATGACCAGCATGAAATCAGTCACCAGTTCCCTGTAGAGTGAGTGTCTCTCTCTGTGCGTATTTGTTGTTCAACGCCTCACTCAGCTATATTCCAGCTATATGAAGGCAACCTGTAAATAATCAAGACTGGACCAGTGATTGATATTGTGAGCAATGATCTATGCCGTCAGTGTATGACATGCCATCGACCAAGTCACCGAGTCTGACCACTCAATCCATTAACATTCAGTAAACTACGTCTATAACAAACTCAAGGGGACCACTATTTTTAGGTCGTTATACATGTTATAACCATAGTTAATTAAAAGCATATATACAGCAAATGGTCATGACCAAAAAAGAGTTTGTTATATCCGCCAGTTTGTTATAAATGTAGTTTGCTGTAAGTTGCCTCTTACAACAAGCATAGTTGCTGGAGATTCACTCCACCCAGGAATCCCCATGCTGTTTGTAGGAAGGGGAAATCTACTATTATTATGGAGGAGTAACACTAGCTAACACCATGTCATATATATGTAAGTATCGGAGCTTTAAACATGTTAAAAACAAGATCCTCAATTCAACATTTGGCTTAAGCCAGGTCATCATCCCAAGGCAAGGGAGGTAACTGACTGTAAAAGTCCAGTTTCCACCCTTGCCAAACTATGCACCACCAGTGGCTATTACAAGTTATGTCCCTTCAGATGACAGTACACATGCTTTATAAATCCTGCAGTCAATCGAAACCTGCAAGTTGAAATCCATGTTTACGAACCGGATGTCTAGTTCATTGGGCAATTTCGATTAGACTTTGCATAGACTCGTTATTCCAGCCAAAATGTAACTCCAGAATTCCATTCATCACCACTCGCCCCTTTCCGTAACGTGCAAGAAGAGTTATCCCCCTATCGATGAATGTTATGTGTGAAAATACGACAAACCAATCAGAATGCGTGTATGATTTCAAGTTCTTCGTCAAAGAATCCTTCAGAAACAATTTTTGATTTTACATATGTCTTGCATCTAAAAATATACCCATGACACAGTTAAATGTTTTCAATCATACTGTATAATTCTGCATATCCCGATGTGCTTTAAATTGCATCTGAAATATGTATAATATATGGGGAAATATATGGGGAAATATATGTGAACCATAACGCAACGAGTTGACAATTGTTTTAGGTATGCCCGTTTGCTCTAAGACGGTAAGATGGAACCCGGTCGCAAAAATGACCATGAGAGGGGCACAAGTCGCTAATCGGCTTGTCACGGAATAACACAAGTTGGTCACGAATGTCCAGAATTCCAGCCACGTTCAGAATTCAAGAAAGATGCGCCATGCAACGATACAAACATGTCTAAATCCAACAGCTCACCACCAGCATAATGACGATATACATCCAGATGTTGACAAATTGAATTGATCATCATTGTAACCAATTCAAACTCCTTCCTCACCGGATCGCCTTGGTGGTCTAGTGGTAGAGCGTCCGCCCGGAGAGCGGAAGGTCCGGGGTTCGATCCCCGGCCGCGTCATACCAAAAGACGTTAAAAGATGGTACTTGTTGTTACCCTGTCTGGCACTTGGCATTAAGGGGCTAAAACAAGGACTGGTCCGCTCGGAGTCAGTATACTGTGTCTGAGTGGGGTATTCATGTTAAACTGCTGCATGGTATCTCAATGAGCTTGCACTATAAATCGGCATCAGTCCGGACTAGTACAAGCAGCCACACCCACACACGTGCATGCATGTTGCTATATAAGTGCAATAATCTTGGACGCGACGTTAAACCCAATTTCACCTCACCTCACCTTCCTCACCACTGCGCACATTTGAGACACATTATTCCAAGACGGAAAAAATATAACAAACTAAAACAGTTCGAGTATAGATATTTTACAGCTTGAGTTCTTCTGTACAAGGTAATTGATAAATAAATGTTTATCACAGCTTTACACACAAACAGAAACATGTATAATATTTCTACAGATACAATTTCCCAAGAAAAGAACACATCCATGACAGCATATACCAATATCACCAGCTACTACTAGGTACTAGGAATCATTATTGGGTAAGCTGAGTGAGTTCATCATGTTTATGGTATTAAACACTAGCCATGCTAACAATGTCGTAACCTAGACAACACTTCCCTTACGGTTTTTTTTAAACAAACTATTTTTCTGCAATAATATGGCCTGCACTAAGCATGCTGAAAAGGGACTGACAAATAATTGATGAAAGACATTTAGAAAGGCCTTAGAATAGTTAGAAAGAAGCAGAAAATCGTTGAGTTTTGAGATTAGAAAAAAGGTCAAAACAATGCCATGACAAACATGAAGAACAAGTTCATGATAACATAGATTATTTAAAACGTTAAAAACAGCACCCTGACAATGACGAAGCCTAAACCTACAGTAAAAAGTGGCAACCATGGTAACAAGGTTACAAGTGAACAGGACTGTGACACGGCAAGAACATACTTAAAGTGCTATCCCAATTCAAGGTATGTACAGGGTGAAACTTAACCATGTTAACAGGCTTAAGCAAACAAGGCTAAAACACACATGCACACGTCGATAACCATGATAACAGGTAAAATTGACCAAAAAAGGTATGAATAAAAATTGATCAGCTGTTGAACCAATTGTTGCTTGTAACATGTTTAAAGACTGCTTTAATCATTTACATCTGACAAAGACATGTCAAATTCAATACATCCAGACAAATTCATCGCATCATCATCCCCCTCCTCTTGGACATGGAATGGAAACTGTTCATCATGTCAGGAATGCATCAACTGTTCCAGACGTTTGTAATTCAACATGTTCAAGTTATCTTATGCTCATGTTCAAGGAAGTTTATGCTCAAGTTCAAGGAATCTTATGCTCATGTTCAAGGAAGTTTATGCTCAAGTTCAAGGAAGCTTATTTATATTCATTATGTTAATTTTCCTTATCATGACCATGATGACACCTTAGTGATCAGGAAGAAATCCATTTTGTCCAGTTAACACAATTAAAACTGTTAACATGTATAAAGTTAAACACATTAAACATCACTTTGAATGTAATGATCAAGAAGATGTAGAAACTTGAAAAATATATTATATTATCACCACGATCACTACCAGCAGCACCTTCCTCCATTACCCTGATTACATCATCACACCATGTCATCAAATGTGTGACCACAATGACGCTGAGGAGAGTATGTGAGTATGGTTTTACGCCACTTTTAGCAATATTCCAGCAATATCACGGCGGGGGAACGCCAGAAATGGGCTTCACACATTGTACCTATGTCTTGAACTGAACCCCGGTCTTCAGCGTGATGAGCAAAAGCTTTAACCCCTAGGCTATCTGATCACCCCACGCTGAGAACACGGGATAACACGAGCATGATAAGAGTTAATACATGTTCTATTAGCATGATTAGTTTCACTTCATCGTATTGAAATTTGAAGCCAAGGTAAGCATGGTAAGCTCTGGTCAGTGATGGTAAGGTATCAGTCTGGGCTTCATAAATTCTACCCATATGCATGATGTTGGGAAATGAACTAGCCTATTGCACTTGTCTTGTTGCTGACAAGCATTCATCAAGGTACAAACAAGATACATGCTTATGAACTTATGTTGCAGCCCTAGGTGAAAACAAGTACCCAATGGCATGAACAGAAACACCACAGACACACATCAACATATTAAACATTTGTTCAGCAAGCAGTGGTTATCTTGATAAGAACATTCTTCATCATGTTCATATGAGAAACTGTCAAATATCTTATTTCATGATGTGCTAATCTGCTAATGTCAAATCATGATCATGATGATAACAGAATTTGTTCTATGCAACGCTATCTCATCAATGTATTCAGAGGGTAACAAATGTTCATGATTAAAATGCTGCACCTAGCATTTGCTTAGAGCTGCCCAATTCTGATTTTCTCCATCTTCAGAGGCAGGAGAACAACCATTTCCCTACTTATATTCAGTTCATTAACCATCCTCCCCTCTATTTCTGGGTGCCTCTTGCAATATGTTTCAACAAACTGGTAACACTCTCGACTTTTCTTCATCAGCACCAGCCTGTGCGGAATCTCTGGTGAAATAATCTTGGAATAGAGTCTACCCAAACAGAACATTGCCACTAGTGCTGGACGCACATCATTTTCATGAAACTCATCTGGAAAGTCAGGCTTCCCACTCTTCAATGAATCCAAATAAGTATTATATTGTGCAATGCTCTGTTGAGCTAGAGTGTTGATTTTTTTCACGGAATGTGGATTTGGACCTCTGCCCTCTGCTTCCATTATCCCCAACTTAAGGTCCACCATGGTACTGTATGTTTCTGCGAGTTCATACATAAGCTGCCGACAGACTAGAAGATAGTACTTCGGGTTGAGATCTGTCAAGGTATCTTTCAACAGGTCAACCCTCCTTTTGTGCATTTTGCACTGACGTTCCATGTCCATTTCAAAGAATGCCAGTTCCTTATAAGCCTTGCTGATATCCTGGATGATTTGGATGTAGTCAGAGCAGTGTCCATCCACTACATAAAACTTTTTGGCATCATTCAATCTTGTTTGGACTGACATGAATACTTCTCTTGCTTCAGAGAAATCTCTGACGAACTGATCAGTGATTTTCTCCTCATAATTTGTTACTTCCAGATTGAATCGTGGAAATGTTTTGCAGTTCTCAATATCTAACACTGGAGATGTGTCACTATTTTCTTCTTCAGACCTACCAGCTTCCCCATCTGACAGTGAGAATTTGCTGGCACCTTCTTTAACATCTGCATTGTGATCATTAGAAGAAACTCCATCCCTTGCATCTTCAACCTCTTTCATTAAATAGTCTTTAGAAGCTTCCAAAAGCGCAAGGCCATATTTGGCCCAACATCTGTCAATATCAGCTCTCTTTTGTGCCATCTGCTCTTTAGTATCTTCATCTGTATCTTCTTCCTTTGATGCTGCCTCTTCAAATATCAAAGATGCACTTGCCAAACAGTGACGAGCAAAGTGGTACATTTCCACAGTGATGTAATACTGTGATAGTGTTGCTGCATTAAGAGCCCATTCATCAGCTTTGTATGTATAGGAGTCCAATTGTCTTTGAAGTGTTACATGACAATATTTGGCAGAGTCCTCTTTCTTTTCAGTTAATGCATAGACTTGGGCTATGTAGAACAATGTCAGAGTATATGTGTTTTCAAAGTGTTTTGATCTTGTTTTAGAAATAGTTGCAATGTCATTTTCACCAGACTCATCAGGTTTGAAATATTCATCAATGGCATAGGGATCATTTCCAACATCACGCTTGAATTTCTTATACAGAGATTCTGCTTGTTTGAGATATTTCATTGAATTGTCATAATTCCTTCTCTCTGACCACATTATTGAAAGATTATTGAGAACCGTTTGGTAGATGTTAGTGACTTCTCTGTCATACTTCTGATCTTCAAGTAATTTTAGTGCATTCATTAAATGCTCCTCTCCAGCTGCGATTTCTTCCGTATCAATGAAATTTGTTGCCAGGTAAAAGTCCAAAACCGCTAGAAAAAGCGTCAGCGTCACATCTTCAGCATCGTCGTTTATGTACCCTTTTAATGCGGTTCTGATTTCACCATAAGTTTCTCTAGCCTTGTACCTGGACCTAAATGGGTCATCTTCTGGGTCAGTTTTAGAATCTTCAGTTTCTTGTTTCCTGGCTGCAGAAAATTTTGCATAGCCTTCGTTAACGAGATACTCCTTGAAGGTTGCCATGTTGAATATGACGTCAGCGCTGCAGCGAATGGTGAAAGAAAAATGAAATCTTCCTTTAAGAAAATTATTGTATAGTTCTTATACCAACTACAAACAATATAAAGGCATTCACTGTATACATATTTACAAATTCTATTTTCTGGCGTAAAACCATTTCATTTATACCAATTAACTATATAATTTCCTTCACTTCGGCCCAGTACGTAAATTCCAACCATTGTTCCGGTTTGGTTGTGAATGTCAACAATACAGGTGCCCGCTTGAATAAGAGACTTAGTGAAGCTTCTTTCTACGTCTAAATTGTCGTGCATTGCGACTTTAATATCAAGATGTCAAAATCGTGAGTTAAAATTAATTATTCAATAAATATAACAATTTCCCATGTTAGTTTAAGAGACGTATTGATGACTGCCATTTGTGAAATTCAGACATTGTCGCTGGAATTTAATGCTAGATTGATCTACATCCTAAAATTTTGAGAAGGAAACTTACAAGGTATGGTTTTGAGGTCTTGAAAAGGTTTATTAGGAGACCGTGTTGAACGAGAAGAACATTTGCCAGGGCCATGGTTGTTGTCATGTTGAAGTAGTATGTTCGTGTCAGAACAGACTCAAAAGCCAAAGACGGCCATCAATCCAAAGTCAAAATGGCAACATACTCATAGTCTTATACGGGCTCGAAAAATGTCATAGCGACCCATTGTGAGCAGGATTGTGTAGAAGAGTTCGTGTTGGAGGTTGTTATTACAATGTCATCTCTTCTAGTTGAGTTCATTTGTTGTTTTTACCAATCTCATCAAATGACATTACTGACCAGTCAACCAATCTTTTGTGAAAAGACGAATAAACTTTTATTCTGGTGGGGGAACATCCATGTTTCCAACCATGGACCACGGATATAATCTGTGATCCCAAAAACTATATGTGATCACTTGTGCTGTATCTGTAAGAATCATGAGAATTAAGAACTGTGCACATTTATGTGTGACCATCAACAACGTCTGAATAAGCACGATAAGTGTTGACTTTTTTCTACAACTATTTTCACTTTACCTTTTGAGGCCAATTTGACATATGACACTGTTTTGACCTGCTCCCATACATCGGGTCCATACAAGAAGTTGTGGTGCTAAATTCTAAAGATGCTAAGGGTTCCTGCACTGGGCTTATTAAGTGACATTACGTGTAGAGATGATACATCACTGACAGGAGCTTATGCACACTCGATGACCCAGCAACTCTGTTCTTATGGTTATCAAAATTTCACAAATTATGTCAACGTGATTTGTTTGTAAACTTTGTGGTGCTTAATTGTAAAGGTAGGCCCCTCTGTGAAGTTGATAGTTTTCAATATTTGTTTCCTAAATAAAGCATACAATAGCACATTTTCAATATTTAAAAAATTCACAAGCTAAACAACAACTCATGGTGATTATCAGGATTTGAAATGTTGCCTTTTAATGTTTTCAATTTTTGATGTTTTCCAGCCTCTGGGATCTCGCAATAACCCAGTCAAATGCTGACAAAGGTAATATAAAATCATACCTGCTTTACCCTGTTCTACCTGCATTATTTCCATTGGCATTAATCTTGTGATTATACTACCATCTGTATTAAGAAAGATCTCATGAGCATCAAGTGTAGTATCTATGGTGAAACATGTAGATTTTATATATTAATACTGTTGAGAATGTAATATCTGTCCAAATTAGGATTTTGGTAGCATGCTCTTTCCATGACACAGTTCTATTTATTTATTTTCTTTCAAATGTAAAGTTATAATTTTGAACATTATTTAGGGACTGGTCATTTATTATAGGGAAGGGGTCATGAAAAAAATGAGTCAGCTAATTATGATGGAGACCAATCCACAGTGTCTCTATGTGTTGAGGATCGTTCACTGCTAGACTGTACCATTGAAGATCCGGGGTAGAAAAGGTCTTCAGCAACCCATGCTTGCCGTAAAAGGCGACTAACAGGATCGGGTGGTCAGGCTCACTGACTTGTCATGTCATGTCATCATATCCCAATTGCGTTGATCAATGCTCATGATGTCAATCACTCAATTATTTACAGACCACTGTCACATAGCTGGAATATTGCTGCATGTGGCATTAAACAATAAACACCCATACCACCACCCCCCGCCCCCTCAACACACACACACACACACCCAGACTGCACCCCACCCTTCCTAACAAATGACAAGTCTCCAAGATGCCTTATCATGTCTTTTATATCTTTCTGTTCTACAGTGTAGTTGATCATAATGAATAGACCACTTTGTGCCTTAAAAATGATATTATGTTGTTTCCAGATGAAAATCAAGCATCAGAGGACTCTGCAGTCTTCATCACAGGCAGCAAAAACTCAGTAATATTAATAACAATTATATTTTTCCACAGAACGGAATGATTATTTTTTTCCAAAATGGGAGTGGAGATTATGAATATTAAGCAGTACATGCTTAAGGGGTTTTAAAGCTCACCTTACATGAAATGTTTTGAAGTTATGAATTGATCATATTATAAGCCATATGTGTTGGGACCTATCATAAGGGACTGCTCACATAAACAGCCAGGTTTTTATCTGTACCAGACATGACTTCTAGATGAGACACATTGATGTCTGTCTTAATAAAGATGTAAGATCAAGTATTGATTTCATTTGATCATGCTTTGAAACCATATTTGCTAAAATATTTGAGTATTAGTTTTTATCTCCTCCCCCCAAACCCTGTCCCCCCTGTCTGCTACAGTAAGAATATTTCACCAAAGCTATCATATAGAAGTAAACAGCATTCTTTATTACCTGATGAATTTGTCGTTATTAAGATGAATGTTAAATAAGTGTCACATTCATTTCAGGGGAAAACAAGCATAATTCTGAGATATTTAGATAGGTGAGTCAAGGAATGTTTACAATTATATATAATAAGATTTGGAATTAATGAATCTGTATATGGTTATGCACTTTGTGGGGGCACGGGTGGCCCAGTCGTCTAAGGCGCCGCGAATCGCTGTGCAGAGTTGCGTCCCGTGGGCACGCCAGAAACCTATGATTGTGGGTTCGAATCCCGGTTCTCCCCGATTATGTTTCTAGGATTGTCAACACCATACCCGTGCTCGTGGGTTTCACCGAAGTGGTAAACGTCTAAGACCTGCATCACTTCGGGCTTTCCTCCCACATTAAGCTGACACGCCGTGATATAACTAATACTGTTAAAAGCGGCGTTAAACCCAACTCACTCAATTATGCACTTTGTACAATAGTTGTTGCAGTTTAAAAGTATTGTTTTGATTGGATGACGCAATGCTTAATCATGTTAATGAGTTGATGTGTCGTGTTGAAGTGTCATGTACAATTCCTCATGGGTACAATACACACTGTTTCAAGTTTACAATCAGAAATCCTGAAGATCCGGGGTAGAATAGGTCTTCAGCAACCCATGCTTGTCGTAAAAGATGACTATGCTTGTCGTAAGAGGCGACTAACGGGATTGGGCGGTCAGGCTCGCCGCTGACTTGGTTCATGCACGTCATCGATCCCAATTGCGTCGATGGATGCTCAGGATGTAAATCACTGGATTGTCTGGTCTACAGAGCGCAGTCATATAGCTGGAATATTGCTGAGTGCGGCATTAAACAACAAAGAAACAAATACAATATTTGAAGGTCATTATTTATGTTTACTTACTGTGATATTGCTGAAATTCTGCTCAATACAACTTAGATAAATCCACACTTGATCCTTCTTGCAGTGACAGACTTGTGATATTATGCATGGTTAACATAGTTTTTATTTTGTTGTTTCTAACTTCTCCCGCAAAAGTTTCCAATAACTGTATGATGTTGTCATTCCAGAGATGAGCCTCCCAAGCCAACAGTAGCCCTGGAATACACATTTGGAAGACGTGCTAAAGGACACAACATTGTAAGCTAATATTACGACCAACACTGACATCTCAAAACACATACTTTCTTGTGTATTTTGGAGTGAGTGAGTATGGTTTTACGCCGCTTTTAGCAATATTCCAGCATTATATCACGGCGGGGGACACCAGAAATGGGCTTCACCCATTGTACCCATGTCGGGGATCGAACCCGGGTCTTCGGCGTGACGAACGAACGCTTTAACCACTAGGCTACCCGACCGCCCCCTTGTGTATTTGGAGCAGAATAACCACAACTATATTACAGCCCATGTAAAAAATAATGTGGTTTGCTTATCTACAGAAATGTTGCCATGGTTACCGGTATTGCAGGGACAGATAACTCTGTTACCTGGGTTGGGTGGGTACTGAGCAGGGCCCGGGTACCCACATGACTACCCGGACTCATGTTTAGTCACGTGTTATATTTGTTTAATGACAAAAATTATCTAGAACTCTATGCTTGCACTACAAGTCAATATGTTTGCATTTTTTTCTGACTATGCACCCATTACTTCTGACTTTTCATATGGTTGAATAAAGATATAACTTAAGTCAACTTCAGTATGCATGACCAGATTGTTTAAAACATGTATCTAAATACGTTTTGCAAGTGCTGTGGTAAAAAAAATCCCAATCAGACATTTTGTATCTCTTGATACCTACAGTGGGTACCCGGGTAGAGCATGGTAGAGTCGGGTAATAGGGGGTGGGTACCCGGGTAGTAAATTTGGCCTCGTCCCAGCCCTAATTACTGGGGATCAAGTTTAGATCAAGTTTATATCAAGATGAGGTCCAGTCTATATATCCAGTCTAAATCCAGTTTAGGTCCAGATTTGGTCCTGGTTTGATCCAGTCAAGATCCAGTTTAGGTTCAGTTTAGATATAATCTAGATCCAGTTTGGGGTCAAGTTTAGGTCCAAATGTGGTCCAGTTTAGATCCAGTTTAAGTTTGAAATGTAGTTTAAGACTGACCTAGGGGTTTGGTTGGCTTATCCAAAGAAATGTTGCCATGGTTACCTGGGTCAAGTTTAGATCAAGTCGATATCCAGTTTAAATCCAGTCTAGATCCATTACATTTTGATTAGTTCCAACTAATGATTCAGGTCTACTCTTGATCTTCTGTCCTTTGTTAAATTGGGGATGTGTTGGTAATGTTAAAGAGGTTGATGCCAATTTGTATGAATTCCATGTCAATATGTCACAAACCTTGTTCAAATAGGCTTGGAAACTCCTGTACTAAATGATACTGTATATATTTCAGCAAGGTCTTTTCAGTTACTAATGTCATCTGTACCAATGGTAGAGCCATGTTTGTCACTGTCAAAGTATCATGTGACCATCTATGCATGTCTATCTTTCTAGTCCCATTTCTTCTCCTTGGGCGAGTGGTGGGGTAGCCTAGTGGTTAAACTTTTTGCTCGTCGTGCCGAAGGGTTCGATTCCCCACATGGATACAATGTGTGAAGCCCATTTCTGGTGTCCTCCGCTGTGATATTGCTGGAATATTGCTAAAAGCGGTGTAAAACCATACTCACTCTTACTCAATGTGACAAGAGTTTCAGGGATTAAAAAGTTCAGTTATTTAACAGAAAACAGGTCTTGATTATGTAAACGCATCATGCCATTGATTCATTAATCCAGTTAGGTCCATCTTCCCGAGGCAAGGGTGTCCACTAGCCTGTTTATCAAAGAAACTAGGCTTTAATACAAACTAGTCGGCATGCTTGCCTCGGGAAGATGGTTGAGGTCCAGCGGTGCATGTGTTTCAATACATCCCTTATTTCTGTTTGTGTGTAGGCAAAGGATGTGGGTCACATCTGGGAGCTGGGTGGAGGAACATGGCTGTCTAAACTGATGGATATACCCATCAACCCAGAGACCATAATGTGAGTTCTACAGAATAGATTCCTTCCTCACTAAGTAGGATATCATCAGTCCTCTAGGTATCGTCTGTTTCAGGAATTGACCAATTAATTTTACTTTTACACTATCATTCTCTAGTTCATCTAAATTTTCAAAACACCAATGTAAGGATAGTGGGATATTCATTTTAAACAAATGTCCATTTGATTGGAAATAATCATTTAATTTTTTGTCTAAATGTGTTAAAGTATATTTTAGAAACCGAAAAGATCATGAATGCCTCTGTCAGTATTAAAATATCGTCGGCCATGTTTATTGCGATTACTCGCTCTATAACAAGGGGTGAAGCATCACTCAGATATTGTAAATACTCAGATGATGGCTTGTTTTTAAGGGAAAGTTGTCTTTTATAAGCGAAAGAGATGTTTTACAGTTGTTCATGTGATTAAAGAGAAAACTACGAATGTTTCTTAAGAATTCGAAAACAAATAGCATGAGGATAATCAAAAATTGTCAAGCCAAGCTTGTGAATGAGTAGCCTAGTCTCTGCTTGTTGAACCATGACAGTGATTCCTATTTAGGCACACCTCCCTGGTGATTGTCCTTGACCTGTCCACACCGACACAGATGTGGTTCACGCTGGAGAGTCTTCTAACAGCAGCGCGATCCCGCGTGGAGAACGTCATTGCCGAGATGAAACAGGCTGATCCTCACATCAGAGACAAACTGAAAAAGATTGCCTGGGAAAGAATCGGGGAAGAACACCCGGTAAGTTGAGAGAGAGAGTGAGTGCTTTGAACAGTATTTCAGTTATATCACGGCATGGGGAAGAAAGCCCAAAGTGAGGCAGTGGCATGATATGTCCATGAACACGAGCAATTGGTGCTATCAGACCAAGGATAATAATTGTGGAGAAGCTGTTACTCAAACCAACAATCAGCCTATCCTAGCATGGAAAAGGGAGGTAAGTCTCTGTGACACCTAAGAACATGGGGACATCTGCCTCACTGTACAATTCAATGATAGGAGATGAACAAGGCATGGATGGTACAAGTTTTAAGTACTATCCCCGTGTGCAAGTTCACCCAGTGTTAACCCTCGGACTGCCACATAAAAATATCCTGTGTACTATCACCGTGCCAAGTTTATTTGTGAGTGACATTGTGAAAACTGCATACCTTTCTTTAGTAGATTTCATGAGCTTATTACTACATAGATGCGTAGAGATTTGATCCTTTTCAAACCTTTAACCAGTATAGTTTTAAAGGTTTTAAACATTCCTTCATGGGGATTTTCAATCAGTCTTTGCAATTTGTTCAAACAGAAAAAATATTTCAATGGCAGCACATTTGAGTGCCAATATAAACAAGGGAAATTTGACTAATTCGTATGCTTTATATATTGACAGTATAGTTGTGAAAACAACACAATTTTTATATACACCCCCCCACAGATATTTTACCTCTTTTAACATGATGTTTCAGAAGGACATATATGTCCCTCTGGCACAGCAACTGTGTTTTGTGTAGGGACATATATGTCCAAATGGCATCTTGGGGGTTAAAGTATCCTGAAGACTAGTGTCAGTTTTGCCTTTTTTAAGGGAGTGTCTCAATACTTTTTCACTTTTAGCCGGCTAAATTTTTAAGCTAATTTCTGTCCCTGTAAATTGTCTCCCCGAAGGATGAATTTCAGTTTTTGATACTTGTTGCAATAGTGACCTGAATCCTAATTGTCACTTTTTCCATTTTTTTGAGCTGAATCAAGTACCAAGTTTGAAGAGCCCTGACATGTCATGGTTGACAATCGGTTTTTGAGGGAATCTTTTTTATTATTTCAGGACAAGAGTATGATTGATCCCTTCCTGATGCCTCTGGTCATTGTAGGGAGCAAATATGATGTGTTTCAGGTGAGGAATCTGTTTGTTTGTTTTACTCTGTAAATAGAGTCTGGACCAGGTAATACAGTGATTGACGTCTTGAACATTGATCTACGCAATTGGGATATGATGACATGCATCAACCAAGTCAGCAAATCTGACCACCCGATCCCATTAGTCGCCTCTTACGACAAGCATAGTCCCTGAAGACCAATTCTAAACTGGATCTTCATGGTTCTTTGAGGAATCTTTGCTAGTGACATGAAATAGATTATTTTTTATTATTGTATGTTTCAACTTCTCAAATTTATTGACTACATTCGTTTCAATTTTATTAAATCTTTTTTGTGTGTGTGTGCATTTCTTAATATATTATATGCACATGCAAGACATTTTGTTAGTAATTATACCACTAGAAATACCACATATACAATTTGTGTTGACATGGCTGAGACTTTAGTTGATGTATTTGTCCAGGACTTTGACTCTGAGAAGCGGAAGGTGATATGCAAGACTCTGAGATTTGTGGCTCACTCCCAGGGTGCATCTCTGCAGGTAGGTCGGCAACAGCGTCTGCCATCCTCCATTATCCAGTGACATAACCGAAGGGTCATCATATTAATAACTTAGCAGAGACTTTCTCTGTAATTTGGTTGGACGGGATTTAAATTGGGCTCTAGTCAACATGATTGTAGCGAGTGGGTGCAGAATATTGATAACAGGGAGATATACACTGGATAATAAAGGATGGCCGTCAGATGGTCCGTGAACGAATGTATTTTGTGTCACTGTTAGGAATGTCACAGTCCCATTGACTAAGCCAGTCAAGACAATCAAAGAAACAATTGTGGCAAGGACACACACAATCAGCCAGGTCTAACATTGTAACCACCAAGTCATCATTTAATGATCTCTTGTGACATGGTGACAAACTGAAAGGCCTAGAAGTATAAGATATCAAAAGTCAACCCAGGTTAAGACTCAGGTGAGGTCACATTACCGTAAATGTCTCAACAAAGAATGTCACATGTTGACAAAAACTTTTGTGTCGAAAGACAATGAGCATTTGTCTTCAGACTAACAGCATCCTGAGAGATCTGTTGATGAACAAGTGAGTTCTTAATTATCAGTTGATAAAGTTAGCCATGGGTAATGTTTCTGAATTTTGTTTTGATATTTGAAAGCTGATCCCCCCCCAAATAAAATGGCTGCTCCCTAACAATCCAAGTCTTCCTGTTCAGTTCTTCAGCATCAAGATGGAGACCACTGTTAAACGGATGCAAGGTATCATCAATCATCACCTGTTCCGGACAAACCCAAGGTAACGTCCCTCGTGATAAAAACCATGTAGGGCTCGAGCTGTGTCTCTCATGATAAAAATGAGATATCCAATTCTTGTCTTGATCATGGAACCAACCCATCTAGGGCTCGAGCCGTGTCTCTCGTGATAAAAACGAGATATCCAATTCTTGTCTCGATCATGGCACCAATCCATGTAGGGCACGAGCCGCGTCTCTCGTTATAAAAATGAGAAATCTAATTTCTTTGCTCAATCGTTGATCAATCAGATCGCTGTTCCTGTTTCAACTGACTACAACAGCATAACAACCTGGTTGATCAGATTATTTTATCCCTGAGTTTTTATCCCTGGCACACAACCGAATGACAGATTACCACAGTAAAGATACTTATTACTGCAGCATTAATGGAGGCTCACAGACAACACAGTATCAAGTAACACTGCACATCGCGGTAACATGAAATGCTTAGTAGTGGTAGTCATAATATAGCACTGCATCTCCGTCACAGTGATTAGCATTAACTGTTGGAATAATTCAACACACAATGGCTGTAGCCATATCAGCGGTCATGTTTTCGGAACCCAGATGTTGATTTTGTAAACTGTACTCTGACTGGACTATCAATATGTGCGATAGTCGTATTCCAAAGTGAGTCTGTTTAGCACAGAAAAGTCTTCTTGAAAGGGCAAGGGTGAAACTAGGCTTGTGGATGCTCTTGTCTCAGGATGGAATGCCATGAAAACACTTGATCATATGAAAGATTGGATAGTGCTCCATGGCCTGTTGGCCTTTCCATTCCAGACATTGCCTTGTGTAACCGTGAAGATCCATGTTAGAATGCCATTAAAAAGGCAACTATGCTTGTCGTAAGGTGGTCATTCGCACTGACTTGGTTGATGCATGTCATCGTATCCCAATTATGTAGATCGATGCTCATGATTTCAATCACTGGATTCTCTGGTCCACACTCAATTATTTACAGACTGCCATCATATAGCTGGAATATTGCTGAGTGCAGCGTTAAACAACAAACAAACATTGCCTTGTATTAAACTGAAATTTTGCCATCATATTTACATGTTGTGCGAAGGAACTACAACCGAGGAAGAAAGCCTGTTCAAGATGTGCTTTGGCCTTCTATTGTGTTGTTGTTGTTGTTGTTGTTGTTGTTCTTGTTTTTGTTGATCAGATCTGATATATTCACCTCTCCATGTTGTGTTTCAGTAAAAACATGCAGGTCGAGCATAATAAGCCTCTGTTTGTCCCGGCAGGACTGGACTCTCTGCAGACCATTGGTAGGGAGTCATTGACTTATAGATGTCAACTTTCAGTGCAGCTATTCAGAACAGATGCCACTTAGTCAGAAATAACATATGCTAAATGTGGATCTTCATTAATCTTAAATACACAATTTTTCTAGATGCATTTATTGTGTAAGAATAATATTTTACAGAAGATATTTCAACATAATAATTCAAAACAAACATCCTATGTACCCCCACTTAGGGAATGAAGTCCACAGAACGAATGATTTATTTGGCATGGCATCTTTCAGCAACCCATGCTTGTCATAATGGCGACTGTGCTTGTCGTAAGAGGTGACTAACGGGATCGGGTGGTCAGCCTCACTGACTTGGTTGATGCATGTCAACGATCCCAATTGCATGGATCGATGCTCATCATGTCAATCACTGGATTGTCTGGTCCAGACTTAATTATTTACAGACCGCCATCATATAGCTGGAATATTGCTGAGTGCAGCGTTAAACAAATTAACAAACAAACAAAACTTTGTTTTGTGTCAGTGTTGAGAGTAATAATTGTTATGCTCCTACTCCAGGCAACCCCCCACTCTCAGACGATGACATAGGACGTGTACATGCAAGGTAGGTATGTAATAGTTATTGTATGGCTTTCCCAGGGCATCTTTTCCAGACGTTGAGGTCAGGGCAACTGCCATCTGAGTTTGAGATTGACATTTGAGCAGTTGCACTACTTGAGACATCTACAAAAGATACCAAGAAAAACGTACAAGGACTGTTGACAAAGGATCACATTAGGCCCTGGCGTTTGAGGTTATTATATGGCAATTATCATATCATACTCCATATCAGCCCTGGACCCCCATATCAGCCCGAGACCCCCATATCAGCCCGAGACCCCCATATCAGCCCGAGACCCCATATCAGCCCGAAACCCCCATATCAGCCCGAGACCCCCATATCAGCACGAGACCCCCATATCAGCCCGGGACCCCATATCAGCCAAAGACCCCCATATCAGCCCGAGACCCCCATATTAGCCCGAGACCCCCATATCAGCCCGAGACCCCCATATCAGCCCGAGACCCCATATCAGCCCGAGACCCCCATATCAGCCCGAGGTATGGGGTATGATATGAAGACTTCCTTTTTATCATATGCCTTATTTCAAATTGTAAAACGTATCCATTCATAAAACATTGAGTGATGGATCTCGCATCTCGCCAACTGTGACCAAATTGTATCTGAATAACTTCATGTCGGTTTTACGTACCATGTTCTTGTTTTTCATGTTGTTCACAAAACCATCCGTGTCTGTTTCGCTTTTAAATTTGTCCTAGACAGCTTCAAGCTCCATAATTCTATTTGCAAGTGAACGCAATGCATTTTCACTATGTTTGCAAGACATTGTCATGAGAAAGCTAGCTGAGCAGACGACACACTAATGGGTGTAACTCCCGGACTGATATCAATCGCCTTTGCAAAATCCATTACTAAGTCATATCAGCTGGGCAGGGGGTGTAATACGGGTCTGGTTATTACACCCCCTGTGATTGAACCATCTCTATGTACAACTTTGTCTTTATTGTTTATGACAGGACTCCAATGGACCTGTGGAAGAAGGCGTTTACTGGGCACTTTCCTCAAGAGGTCAGTTTAAGTGGAATAACATGCTCTTACACCCTTCACCCCTATTTAATCAATTCTGAATTCCGATAAACTTGCGCAATATTTCAGAGGAACAGCCATTATTCTTGGGTTTTCCTGAACATATGACCAAGACAAAAAAATTACAATATTAAACATGTTAAAAAAAATCTTCTGACAAAAACAATTATTTTATCCCTGACAGGAGGGAAAAAAGTACTTGCATTAATAATGTGTCTGTGTTCAAGCTTTGTTCCAAATATTATAACAATGTCTTCATTATCTGTTGTTAACAACGTTTTTGGCTACCTCTTGCCCCTAATAAGGTGAATACCAAGTAAGCGTTTTGAGTTATTGCTGATATGTTAACACAGGTAGGATTATTGTACAAAGATAACAATGTTGGTTAGTTTGTTTGTTGTTTAACGCCACACTCAGCAATATTCCAGCTATATGACGGCGGTCTGTAAATAATCGAGTCTGGACCAGACAATCCAGTCATTAATATCATGAGCATCGATCCACACAATTGGGATCGATGACAGGCATCAACCAAGTCAGCGAGCCTGACCACTCGATCCAGTTAGTCGCCTCTTACAACAAGCATAGTCGCCTTTTTCGGCAAGCATGGGTTGCTGAAGACCTATTCCACCCCGGATCTTCACGGGTCAGATAACAATGTAATGAGGAAGCCAGTGGGATTAGCGTGAGAGAAGCTTCCATGTCTGGTTCCTTGAGACCAGTAACATACACATGTATCTTCATGGGAAAGAGGAACATATCACATATTTAGACCATTTGATTTGGACGCTGATGGTTTGGTTGTCATTAAGAGTTTGAGCAAACATTTCAAGAGGGTTTAAAAACATATTTGCAGAACATGGTTTACTTATTTTTTAAACATTGTTGAAGACAAAGATAGTTTGGAAATCCTGAAAGTAATGACTATGTCCTTTGTGTTACTGCCACCAGATGAATGTTGACGGGGAGGTAAGTGATTCAACACAATATTCATGTGTTAGATTATGTACATGTTTACTTACCCAAGAGTTGGTCCTCTTATTTTGAACAATTGAGAGGACCGCCTCCGTGGTCTAGTGGTAGAGCGTCCGCCCAGAGAGCGGAAGGTCCGGGGCCGCGTCATACCAAAAGACGTTAAAAGATGGTACTTGTTGTTACCCTGTCTGGCGCTCGGCATTAAGGGGCTAAAACAAGGACTGGTCGGCTCAGAGTCAGTATACTGTGTCTGAGTGGGGTATTCATGTTAAACTGCGGCATGGTATCTCAGTGGGCTAGCACTATAAATCAGCATCAGTCCGGACTAGTACAAGCAGCCACACAAACACACACGGGTACAAGCACGTCGGTATATAAGTGCAATAATCTTGGACGCGACGTTAAACCCCATTTCACCTCACCTGAACAATTGAGAAATCTGTAAAGTTTAAAATATTCAAAACAAAATGTTCCTCAAGTTTGTCAATTTTGCAAAGGTCACAGCCCCAGCTTATTTCACTGATTTGTCACAGCGAAACAATTTGCTCGGTTGACAAATATTTTGAGAATATACCTCTGACATCATGTCATGTTAACAACAAAAGATTTCACTTAAACAATTCCTTCCACGTGAAGCTAAGCACTTTTGAATCAACCCTCGTATTTTTTTTCCAAGAGATTGGATACAGTAGATAATTAGTTTTAGCAGAGAGTTTATTTTTCTCAATGGGGCGAGCCTTAGGAACATTGCCAGTGTTCTTCATCGCCACTTGGTCTCACTCACACAAAAAGTTCCGTATGTCAGTCTAGCAGTTCATTATCCTCATCACATAGAGACACTGTCTCTGTTTCACAAAGGCACTAGTTATAATCATGATAATGTCACAAACTATATTGAATTTGGGCAATCTCATTAAAATCAGACCTTAGTTCTCTCTACCGCAAAACAAAGATCTGAAGACATCTCATTAGGGGTCACGTCAGCGGTAGCAAAACTGAGATCTGATTTTAATGAGATTGGAATTTTGGCAGCAGACATCGCCCCCTTTAATGAGAAACTTAGCTCAGACAGACCATGCAAGTTCGATTAAACTTTTTGTAACACCATGCCGAATTGGTTGGAATTTCTGGGCTTGATCGTAGCGCCACCAGTGGCTATTACAAGTTGTGTCCCTTCTATGCCCTCCTATTGACCAATCAGATTCCACCTCTCACATCACTTGCATTTGCTTCAAGCAAAATGGTAGCGCCCAGTCAAGACGATCTGATCGATGAACAAGATCTATGTTGTAATTAAAGGTCTTACCTTGCGAAGTGCATCAAATTACGTGAGCACCTTGACTTGAAACAAGAAAGGATTTAGAAAACATCAGTCGAAGCCCCGTTGGCCGTACACATCCTTTCCAAATCCTGCAGTCAACCGAAAATCTGCACTTTGAAATCCATGTTGTTTACGAACCACAAGTTGATTTCGTTACACGATGTTCATTGGACTATGCATAGACTCGTTAGTCCAGCCAAAACATAACTCCGTAATTCCAGCCTAGTTTGGCAAGGGTGGAAACTGGACTTTTATAGTCGGCTAACTCTCTTGCCTCAGGAAGATAGTTATTTGTTTGACGACATACAGATCTTGTTACACAGTCTCTACTTCAGTCATGGAACAAATGTCAATGTCTTCGACCCAGAATGAACATGGGCAACATGCTGTGGACGCAAGTCCCCTTTAAGTGGCTGTTGTGTTTGTAATGTCAAGTTTCATTCATGTTTGTGTTTGACAGAACACCAACAACCCAGCAATTGTGGAAGACCCAGCCAAGGATCCCCAGTTTGTGGAGGCTGCCATCGATACACTTCGAGCGCAGAAAGATGAAGTGAGTGGCCATGTTGTGGAGGTTGTTTATCCATAGCTTCCACTAGGGCTGGGACGAGTCCAAATTTACTACCCCGTACCCACCCCCCTATAACCCGACCCTACCCGGGTACCCGCTGTAGGTCTCAAGAGATACAACATGTCCGATTGGGAACTTTTTTAGCATAGCCCTGGCATAACGTATTTAGATAAATATATTAAACAATCTGGTCATTCAAACACTGAAGCTGAATTAAGTTATATGTTTATTCAACCATATGAACAATCAGAAGGAATGGTGCAAGAAGAACTGCGAACATAAGTGACTTGTAGTTCCATAGAGTTCTAGATAATTTTTGTCATTAAGCAATACATGTATATCACGTGGCTAACCACGGGTCCGGGTGGTCCTTTATGTACCCAGGTCCTACTCAGTACCCACCCGAACCGGGTACCCGAGTTACCTGTCCCAGCCCTAGCTTCCACTCACAATCATGTGTGTCTGTTTCGTGGACATTTATACGACTGGAAGCAGGCATGATGTTGTTCAGGAGGAGCCATCACATACATTCAAGTCTTGCAGTCATTTATGGCATAAATCATTTACCAAATTTTATTATTTTTGGCAAATACTACTAAAAGTAGTTACATTAAAGTTGTTTGGGATTCTTTATAAAACTTTGTAAGTGCCAGTTGTATTGAGAAGGTGGTAATGCAGTTCATTTTGTTGAAATTGGTTTTTGTTAATTTAACAGCATGTTTATTGTACATGTTATGTATGTGAAGTAAGACACCATCCTTTGTTTTAAGTGATTTCCTTTAAATTCCATCAATAGTGATGCATGTATACCCTTCATGATTTATCATATGGTAAAAATATATGATACTCCTGCAGGAACTGGAGCGATACAGACGTCTGGCTGAACGCAGATCAAGGGAGACAACCACATATTAGTCATTGTAAGTACCGAATAGCAAGAATAGCGATCAGGAACGAGGGCAAATGCAATACAATCTGTATCTCAATGATAAACAAGATGATGTACAGTATGATATACAATATGATATACAGTACGGTATACAATATGCTACACAGTAAGATATACAATATGCTATACAGTATGATATACAATATGATATACAGTACGGTATACAATATGCTACACAGTAAGATATACAGTATGATATACAATATGCTATACAGTATGATATACAATATGCTTTACAATATAAGCAATACGATATACAGAACGATATGCAATATGATATACAGTATGATAAACAGTATGATAAACAGTATGATATGTAATATACTATACAGTATGCTATACAATATGATATACAGTATGATATGCAATATGATATGCAATATGATATACAATATGATATACAGTATGATATGCAATATGATATGCAATATGATATACAGTATGATATACAATACAGCGTGATACAACACATGACAACTCAATACATGCCATGTTCCATCAATTACCGGTACTAGACACCAATATGTAGTAGAGTCAGTTTAGTCTCGGGAACTATAGGATTTTTTTTTCCTGCCAAATAACTTGTGGTCCTTATTTCAACTCATGTAATGTTCTGTAACAATACCCAACCTCATGATATGCTACTCAACCATCTCACATTAGACATTGTTATGTCATGATTTTCTTTCTTTATTTTACAGATTATTTCAGTGAGTCCTCCGTCCAGTAGAACCAATCAGCTGTGATATTACATGTGCCTCAGCCCCCCCAGCTGACAGACAAAAAGCCATATCAGAGCCATCTTCCTAAGGCAAGAGAGTTAACTGTCTTTAAAAGTCCAGTTTCCACCCTTGCCGAACTAGGCTGGAATTACTGGGCTCATTCGTAGCGTCATCAATGGCTATTACCAGTTATGTCCCCGCTAAGCCTCTCCTATGGACCAGTGAGACTCCACCTCTCGTATCACTTGCGTTTGCTTCACCCAAAATGGTGGCGCCCAGTCAGGGCGATCTGTCGATAATCAAGATCTATATTGTGAGAAAACGGGTCTTACATCACGAAATGCATCAAATCACGTGAGCACCTTGATTAAAAACATGAAAAGATTTGGAAAATATCTGCTGACATTGAGTTGGCGGTGCACATGCTTTGCAAATCCTGCAATCGACCGAAATCTGCATGACAGTTTACGAACCAGATTTTAATTGGACTATGCATAGACTCGTTAGTCCAGCCAAAATGTAACTCCATAATACCAGCCTAGTTCGGCAAGGGTGGAAACTGGACTTTTATAGTCAGTTAACTCACTTGCTTTGGGAAGATGTATCAGAGGATGCCACACTCCAGGCATCAGGCACACCACTTTATTTGTCTCGGCATCCAATTTATAAACCATGCAAGCTCATTAGGTGAGCTAACTATTTTATTGATTTATCACTCTTCGAAGAAAAAAAATTGCAGCAATGTAATATTGACCTCTGCCATGTCTGCGTATCAGATTCCATGGCATCCGGATACCACAGAGTTCTGTATCCAGCAGACCAATAGGGCGTCGGCAGCCTCGTATCACTCACCAGTGTCTGCGTCTGTACATCGTCTCCTCCACCTCCATCTCACTAGGGAATATGTGCCTTCATACTGTCACTTCTCTTCAAGACATCAGATTGCTGTTAACTTGATCACTGATTGTAAGTTGAAGATATTTCCCAGACCTGACGATTTATATTTAGCCATTTAGGCAGATAAAAAATATTGAATGAAAATCTGAATATTATGGCAAGGATGTACACATGTTGTTATTGGGATCAGACAGTTTTTGTTGTACAAATATTAAAGATGATGAATGAACTTTGTTGGAGTCATTGAATTACCATATTCTGTTTCCATGGTAATAATATTTAGCATTGTTTGTTCATTGTATGTCAAGTATCATGGAAAAAATAAAATAATCTTAAATTTTAAACACTTGTGATTGTAAGGAATGTGATATAGGTACCTGTGGTCATTTTGGTCTGTACATTTGGATGAACAGTAAGATGACTTGATGGCATTTGTGAAACCTTGTTTCTTCCTTTAAAATACATGAAACATTCATACATTCGGAGGCTATGAAGGTGATTGGGTGTTCTGAATCTGACTTTGTGACAACACTATGATCAGCTCATTTGGTGATGTATTTTCAACAAAATTACATGATTGCTTACAAATCACAAAATGCACACCTCCAACAAGTTGTATCTAGGCTTACTTAAACCAGTGCCCTGACTGTTTGGTCATGTGACTGTTTGGTCATGTGACTGTGTGGTCATGTGACTGTAGGATCATATTGGTGTTGTTAATAAACGCAATCCACAGGCTGACAATTTTGGTTGACTCTTACGACAGGTATAGGTTATAGGGTTCCAATTCTACACCAATATCCCAAAGAGGCTATTTGTTAGAAATATTACACTCTGATATGATATATAGAGGTTATCACGCGAGTGTTTTTGGGGATGGTAAATATCCTGCATTAGGAATAAACATTGTATTTAGCGAGCCTTGGCGAGCTAAATACATAGTGTTTATTCCTAATACAGGATATTTACCATCCCCAAACACACAAGCGTGATAACCTCTTTATCATATAATGTCATTCTTTAATTCTGTGCTTCAAAATCGCTTTCCCTCTCTCACAAACATTACCGAAACATTGCGAGTTTTCCTGGAATGCGCGCATTAATATTTATTCCGTCACAGGGTAAGTGATGTGTCAGTCGGACAGTGACAGTAGCCAATATAGTTCTAACTGAAATCTGTTTCTTATACAGTGGCGAAGCAACATATACGCAAAACAACAGTTGTTTTTAATTGCCTTTCGCGGCAATCCGTCGGTCTGTCCGCTAGAGTAACTGCCCTTTGTCAAAGGGAAGCTACTCGGCTACTCTAACCCTAGTCTATGAGACGTCACGGCCACGGTCAGACGTTGTTGACAGTCGGTCTGTCCTGTCATTACGTTAAGAAGTGTAGTCAGATGTACACACAGCGACAAACCGAAACAAGGTAACAATTCAAACATATTTCGACCCAATCCAACTATTTTAATATGTGGAGAAGGTTTTAAGCCGCAGAGGTCTACAAGCACAGATATGGCTACTGATCCCGCTTGGCTAGGCCTCGTGCCCTCGCAAAATTGTTTCAAAATTTATATCTCCAAAGTTGTCAAAACTTATAAAATGCCTTAGCTGCGTCACAGTTAGACACTGATTCTCAGTATATCAGACTATTTTTTGGACAATGATAGCAATTATCCCTGTAGTTTATCCAGATTCCGGATGGTTAATTTTGACTCGATCGCCGAATGACGAGGGCGACGCCATGTTTGTTTATAAACAGTGAAAGTAGTCCTACTTGACCTTTGATATTTGCATCTCTATCCGCATATGACCCCAACGGATATCGTTTTTATCCGTTGGCTTTATCCTGCCGAGAAACCTACCCATTATATGATAAATACTGAGCTGTCTACAGGAGCCAAGACATGAGGTCTGGATTGACCAGGAGTCTGTCACAAAAGGTGAAAAATAGAACAAGTAGTGAGTGAGTACGGTTTTACGCCTCTTTTAGCAATATTCCAGTAATATCACGGCAGGGGACACCAGAAATGGGCTTCACACATTGAACCCATGTCGTGATTCGAACCCGGGTCTTCGGCGTGACGAGCGAACGCTTTAACCACTAGGCTACCCAACCGCCCCCAATAGAACAAGTAGCAGGAACTGAGACAACATCTTGACATACATGTTTTGAAACATAAGGAGTGGTGAGTGAGTGAGTATGGTTTTACGTCACTTTTAGCAATATTCCAGCAATATCATGCCAGGGGACATCAGAAATGGGCTTCACACATTGTACCCATGTGGCGAACCGAACCCGGGTCTTCAGCGTGACAACTGAACAATTTAACCACTAGGCTGCCCAACCGCCTCGAAAGCCATGGATGAAAAAATATTTGATAATCAGTATCTACAAGGTGGTGCTAGAAATTAGTGAAAAAGCACACTTGCATTTAACCAAGAACTGTACTACAAAGAAAGCAACTTGTTTGATTGGGGTTTGTGTAAGCTGGTATGGACTGAAGCCATCAAAGATATGTGTCATGTGTAGCCTGGTGGTATTATTGTGTTTCACCTCCAGCACATATTTGTATTCATGAACACTCATGATCACACACCTATATTCAACACAGTCATCTGATCCAAAGATAAAACATAACACAGTGATTTGACTCCAGGATCGAACAAGGACACATTCATTCGACTTCAACATCAAACATGGACACAATCATTCTGACCCAAACATCAAACATGAACACTTTCATCTGACACCAACCACAAAAAGACAACGTTTATCTGACTTCAAGATCCATTGTGTGGTGGATAGAGAGTCTGCCCGGAAAGCGGAAGGTTGGGGGTTCAAACCCCTAACTGTATCATACCAAAAGATATCAAAATATGGTGCTTGTTACCTTGCTTGGCACTAAGCCTTAAGGGGTTAATAGAAGTACTTGGAGTCGGTGTAATGTGTCCGAGTGGGGTATCCATTTTAAACTGAGGCATGGTATCTCGGTGGCCTAGAACTATAAAACCTGCATTAGTCTGGACTCGTACAAACAGCCACACACAAGAGCATGCACACCACTATAGATGTGAAATGATCTTGAAGGCGAGTTGCACAACCCTGAACATCATTCTGCCACCTCGCCTTACCTAAGGTCAAACATGAACACACACGGTACAACCATCTGACTCCAAGGTCAAACTTGAACACAACCATCTCACTTCAAGGTCAAACTTGAACACAACCATCTCACTTCAATGTCAAACTTGAACACAACCATCTGACTTCAATGTCAAACTTGAACACAACCATCTGACTTCAATGTCAAACTTGAACACAACCATCTGACTCCAATGTCAAACTTGAACACAGCCATCTCACTCCAATGTCAAACTTGAACACAGCCATCTCACTCCAATGTCAAACTTGAACACAACCATCTCACTTTAATGTCAAACTTGAATACAACCATCTGACTTCAATGTCAAACTTGAACACAACCATCTGACTTCAATGTCAAACTTGAACACAACCATCTGACTCCAATGTCAAACTTGAACACAACCATCTCACTTCAATGTCAAACTTGAACACAACCATCTCACTTTAATGTCAAACTTGAACACAACCATCTCACTTCAATGTCAAACTTGAACACAGCCATCTCACTCCAATGTCAAACTTGAACACAGCCATCTGACTCCAATGTCAAACTTGAACACAACCATCTGACTCCAATGTCAAACTTGAACACAGCCATCTGACTTCTGTCAAACTTGAACACAGCCATCTGACTTCAAGGTCAAACTTGAACACAGCCATCTGACTTCTGTCAAACTTGAACACGGCCATCTGACTTCTGTCAAACTTGAACACAACCATCTGACTTCTGTCAAACTTGAACACAGCCATCTGACTTCAATGTCAAACTTGAACACAGCCAATCTGACTTCAATGTCAAACTTGAACACAACCATCTGACTTCTGTCAAACTTGAACACAGCCATCTGACTTCTGTCAAACTTGAACACAGCCATCTGACTTCACTGTCAAACTTGAACACAGCCATCTCACTTCACTGTCAAACTTGAACACAGCTATCTGACTTCAATGTCAAACTTGAACACAGCCATCTGACTTTACTGTCAAACTTGAACACAACCATCTGACTTCTGTCAAACTTGAACACAGCCATCTGACTTCTGTCAAACTTGAACACAGCCATCTGACTTCTGTCAAACTTGAACACAGCCATCTGACTTCACTGTCAAACTTGAACACAACCATCTGACTTCTGTCAAACTTGAACACAGCCATCTGACTTCAATGTCAAACTTGGACACAACCATCTGACTTCAATGTCAAACTTGAACACAGCCATCTGACTTCTGTTAAACTTGAACACAGCCATCTGACTTCTGTTAAACTTGAACACAGCCATCTGACTTCTGTCGAACTTGAACACAGCCATCTGACTCCAAGATCAAATATTAACAGATCCCTCTGACTCCAAGATCTACATGCGTTGAGGAATATGATGCACTGGCTGCACACATTCGGCTTCACTCGGCTTATTCCGTTAGCTATGTAATACCTCGGGAATCAAAGGAGTAGTGGTATTGTATGATTTCACTGTAAACTGCTTTCCGACCGATCCTTCCTCCATTGTATTCGTACAACGCCTGAGGAATTCCTATTAGTGGAGCAGCGTCTGTATGAGATCACGACTGCCGCGAGAAAGTTTGGTGTAGTTGTTAGTCACGTGAACTAGAGAAACTCGTGAATCCAATTCCAGTATGGCTTCACCCCAGTGCTGGCCGAGTGTCACAACATGGTCACTGTTATCAGGGCAGGGATACATTTCGTCCTGGGCTACTTTATAAGATGTCGTAGTGCACAACCGTTCACACTTCCTGACGTAGTGCACAATCGTTTACACTTCCTGACGTAGTGCACAACCGTTCACACTTCCTGACGTAGTGCACAAACGTTTACAATTCCTGACATAGTACACAAACGTTCACCATTACTGACGTAATACACAAACGTTCACAATTCCTGACGTAGTGCACAACCGTTCACATTTCCTGACGTAATGCACAAACGTTTACAGTTCGTGACCTAGTACACAGACGTTCACCGTTACTGACGTAATACACAAACGTTCACACTTCCTGACGTAGTGCACAACCGTTCACACTTCCTGACGTAGTGCACAACCGTTCACACTTCTTGACGTAGTGCACAAACGTTTACAATTCCTGACGTAATACACAAACGTTTACAGTTCGTGACCTAGGTGCGTTGCAAAGCGCCAATCGCTTGTAAGCGATGTACAGCGATTCGCCTTACAACAGTGCGCTTACTTTCAGCCGCATGCAAGCGAAACAATCGCTGACTAAGGTCGCTTCGTTCTCAAACCAAAATGGCGGCTTACTTTGACAGCGGAACAAGGAATTCTTGACTGGATCAACGAGAAAATGAGCAAAGGTAGCTAACACCCCATCATCCTCTGTCTGCTCCACATCTTCAAAGTAGTCATAAATTTCATCAGCTCGTCATCGAGCCTCTTCTATAACGTTCTTCATTACGCGGATCGTCAGGCTCGATGACATGGTTGATGGTTGATGCAAGTCATCGTATCCCAATTACGTGGATAGATGCTCATGATGTCAATCACTGGATTGTCTGGTCCATACTCAATTATTTACAAACCGCCGTCATATAGCTGGAAGATTGCTGAGTGCGGCGTTAAACAACAAACAAACAAACGTCAAGGCAACCAAGCGGTAGTTGTGCAGTCATTTTGGAAGAGTGCGCAAGCGCTTCGAACTATTGCAGACGCCGGGTTGAGCGATGAATTTGCTTTCTCTAAGCGATTCGTCGCTTGCAACGCGCCCCTAGTACACAAACGTTCACCATTACTGACGTAATACACAAACGTTCACACTTCCTGACGTAGTGCACAACCGTTCACACTTCCTGACGTAGTACAAAAATGTTCATCCTCACTGACGTAGTACACAAACGTTCACACTTCCTGACGTAGTACACAAATGTTCATCCTTACTGACGTAGTACACAAACGTTCACACTTCCAGACGTAGAACACAAACGTTCACAGTTCCTGGCGTAGTACACAGACGTATACAGATATAGTACTCATGGTTTACGGATCTTTTCCTAACAACTGACCATGCGTAATTGTGACAAAACTTCCTTATTTTTTTAGATGTGTTCCATGCACCCTTCCTAGATTACATCCCTTACTAAATATGAAACCTGTCTCATATCTGCCCGTGGATGATCATAAGAGGCGAGCTACTTAATACATGTGATATGAAACTTATTATCAATCTGGACCCCTCGCCAGGATCACCGCGCAATCTGATAACAAGGACAATTAGTCAGGGCTAAGTTCAGAAGGGAATGTTATCTTATACATTAGGCACGTGGAAGATCACAAAGGTAAATATTTTTAGTCGTATGTTTACATGATGATTTATATTACTAACTGGACGTTAATATTTATGTTTCTTCTTTAATACGATATTGATATCATCAAGTGAACGAATATTTGTTCTTTCGGCCCCGAAACAGGACTAATATTGAATGAATCTACACTAAAGCTTCTCTCCAACACTGACGACCGTTATCATGTTTATCTGCAATATGTCGACATATCTGGTCTCCCTATGTTCGTAATAGTGAGTGAGTGAGTATGGTTTTATGCCGCTTTTAGCAATATCACGGCGGGGGACACCAGAAATGGGCTTCACACATTGTACCCATGTCGGAAATCGAACCTGATCGGCGTGACGAGCGAACGCTTTAACCACTAGGCTACCCGACTGCCCCATGTTCGTAATGCCATTATTAGATGGGTCATATTCAGCTTCTATACACGGAATCCGGAGCGGAAGAGGTACCACTTATTACATGCTTGTTTTAGTGAGTGAGTGCGTGAGATGGATCTAACTGGATTAATGAATCATTGGCATGATGCGTTTACATAATCAAGATAAATTTTGAAATCCCTGAAACTATTGTTAAATTGAGTTAATCCCACACCAAGAAGAGCGAGTGAGTATGGTTTTACGCCGCTCTTACAATATTCAAGCAATATCACGGCGGGGGACACCAGAAATTTGGCTCCACACATTGTACCCATGTCGGGAATCGAACCCGAGTCTTCGGCGTGACGAGCCAACGCTTTAACCACTCGGCTACCCAACCGCCCCATGCTTGTTTTAAGATCCGACGACAATGTTGATCGGGTGGTTAGTACATGTGGCCTGGTCCCGTTTCACTTAGGGATACCCCCCTTGGGGATTCCATGAACAGATTCCCAGCAACCTACACTGAGATGCGACCAAATGGATCGGATGGTCTGGCTCGGTTAATTACGTGTCATCGTACCTTGACGGCTTGGATCTCTGCTCAAGATATCAATTTGCCCAGATTCAATTATTTACAGACATGCGTCATAAAGCTGCAATAATTGCTGAGTTCGGGGTTAAACAACAAACAAAATAAAGGGTATAACCGCCACGACAATCAGATGTCATGTTTATGATTGGGAGTTTCAACAGTTATATAGAGTGAGTGAGTTAAAATTTAAGGTCGCATCGGCATTATTTCAGCCATATAGCGACGAGACCAAGTTTATATATACACAATTTAGTTATTTATGCAATGTCATATTTAAAAACAATTTATGAAACATATTGGAGCATAACAATATCCAACAGTTGTAGAGCTTAGACCGATTTGTGGTTGGGGGCCCTAGCTGGAATAAGTAAACCACTCCTCAAATGTCTTCCCGAGTGAGTGAGTGAGTAAGTATGGTTTTACGCCGTTTTTAGCAATATTCCAGCAATATCACGGCGGGGGACACCAGAAATGTGCTTCACACATTGTACCCATGTCGGGAATCGAACCCGAGCCTTCGGCGTGACGAGCGAACGCTTTAACCACAAGGTTACCCCGACCGCCCCTGTTCCCAAGTGGAAACTGGACTTTTTAAGTCAGTTAACGCCTTTACCTCGGGAAGTGCTCCTCAAACTACAAAGAGCTAGGCACACCGAACGGGGATTCTGCGGCTTTGGGACTCAGACTGAGGCTGTGTTTCCCATGCTTGCGTTAGAGCTAACTACAACAGGCCTGGTTGTTTCAATGGTTTTTATAGACAGTATACACCTTGTTTTGTAAGGTACACTCTCATTATAATCAAATCTTGGTTCTCGTTACCGCTTTGTGTAGCAGTATTGAGCTCTAAGATCAGGACCGCCTCCGTGGTCTCGTGGTAGAGCGTCCGCCCGGAGAGCGGAGATTCGGGGTTCGATCCCCGGCCGCGTCATACCAAAAGACGTTAAAAGATGGTACTTGTTGTTACCCTGTCTGGCGCTCGGCATTAAGGGGCTAAAACAAGGACTGGTCGGGTATTCATGTTAAACTGCGGCATGGTATCTCAGTGAGCTAGCACTATAAATCGGCATCAGTCCGGACTAGTACAAGCAGCCACACAAACACACACACGTACATGCACGTCGCTATATAAGTGCAATAATCTTGGACGCGACGTTAAACCCCATTTCACCTCACCTCACCTCTAAGATCAGACTTTTGGTACATGTCCACAACTTAATATCAGACTGTAACTAATCAGACAGGATGACCACCCGATTCCTCGCAGGGTCTACTGAACATATGGAACACAGTGGGCGTGTTAGACCACCATATCACGTCAAAAGAAGTCAGCAAATCTGCATCATGGGATTGTAAATTTGTGTTTACGCCGTTTCATGCACTATTCAAGCAATATCACAGCGGGGACACGGGAAAGGGTCTTCACACATCTTACCCGCGTGGGGAATCGAACCCGGGTCTTCGCGGGCAGAGCCTTAACTACTGGACTACCCCACCTTCCAAGGATGGCTAAGGAACACATCATGTAGTCACAGCACTGTATATATTGTGGTTGTAATTGTTAGTAGTTAAAATTACCCTTGATTTCTAGCCTTGGTCTACAACAACCCATGTTGTCGTAAGAGGCGACTTACGGCATCGGGTGGTCATGCTTGATGACTTGGCCGATGCATGTCATCGTATCCCGATTGCGTAGATCGTTGCTCATGATGCCAATCACTGGCTTTTCTGGTCAAGACCCGAATACTTACAGACCGTCTTCATATAGCTGAAATATTGCTGAGTGTTGCGTTAAACAACAAACAAACGAACAAAACAAGCTAGCCATTGAGGAACGCCGGTGCAAATCCGTATATGATCTTTCGTTTCAGTAATCTACAGAGATGACATACACCAATCTGTATTTCCACCTCGGACTGTATCTCTGTGTTCTTGTGTCCTGCTGCCACACAAAACACTGTTTCTCAGAGGACAGTCCTTGCATCAGTGAATTCAAACTCTGGGCTCTTGATGCGAACCGTCAAGGGTTTGTTGAAATATCCCTTCCAGCGCAGCCTCTTGCAATATCTCAATACAGTATAAAGTTGATGTCGGTGTCCTCCGAGCACCATGTCGCACTGCATGAAGACCCTAACCGGAACCGGACGTACGCCATATGTGACATTGCACTAGGGGAGTTGCTGGATGACCATCAACCGTGGGCCATTGTACTGTTGGAACGTGGAACTGTCATTGATGGTGTAATTTATACATTTAACTATTCAGATTCTCGGACCTACGCTCTCGAACCAGACACTGTTTTGGTTGATATTGTTTCCGTTGACAACAAGAGTCTCTCGGTCAGTTGGTGTGGCTCATCATATACTCTGACATTATCCACGAAGTGGGAGGAGAATGCTTGCCCTACTGATGTTGCTGAATCTGAGGGAGCTGACAGTGTTGACGAGTTAGAAGATGAACAGGATGATTCCCCTCACAAAGGTTCAGCTTCTACAGAAGAACCAACCTCGCAGTCATCATCAGCGTCCTCAAAGCGTACAACACAACCAAGTTCAGCTTTTACAAAACAACACCCAACCTCGCAGTCACCATCAGCGTCCTCAAAGCGTACAACACAACCAAGTTCAGCTTCTACAAAACAACACCCAACTTCGCAGTCACCATCAGCGTCCTCAAAGCGTACAACACAACCAAGTTCAGCTTTTACAAAACAACACCCTAAATCGCAGTCACCATCAGCGTCCTCAAAGCGTACAACACAACCAAGTTCAGCTTTTACAAAACAACACCCAACCTCGCAGTCACCATCAGCGTCCTCAAAGCGTACAACACAACCAACTTCAGCTTTTACAAAACAACACCCAACCTCGCAGTCATCATCAGCGTCCTCAAAGCGTACAACACCACCAAGTTCAGCTTCTTCAAAACAACACCCAACCTCGCAGTCATCATCAGCGTCCTCAAAGCGTACAACACAACCAAGTTCAGCTTTTACAAAACAACACCCAACCTCGCAGTCACCATCAGCGTCCTCAAAGCGTACAACACCACCAACTTCAGCTTCTACAAAACAACAACCAACCTCACAGTCATCATCAGCGTCAACACAGCCTACATCACCACGAATAACAGCTTCTTCCAAACAACCAACGTTGCCATCTTCACATCCCCCCAGTAAGCCTGTTGCTACTACAGAACATGGACCAACAGAAACATCTGGAACTGAAGAGTCATCTAGTTCCTCGGGATATACCAACACTGTGCCTGTGACAGCGTCATCTCCATCAACGTCCTCGGCTACTGTTGCACCGTTCCCCCAAAACCCCGTTATCAACGAAGTCAGCCTTCTTGTTCAGAATGGTGTCAACAACTCATTTATAGAACTAAAAGGTAATATCGTAATCTATTTTATGTGTTCTTCGTTGTGTCAGATACTTTACCATGCTGGTGATTCGGGGTTAGAACTGGTCCCCAGAAACTATGCCTGTCGTAAGGGGCGACAAACTGGATCGGGTGGTCAGATTGGGTGCCCAAATTTGTTGATTGTGTGTCATCATACCCCTAATGCGTGGGACGTTCCTCACGATATCAATCACTGGTTTGTCCGGTCCATATTACTGGCGTTAACCATCAAACATGCTATGAATGCTTTCCTCACTGCTATGAATAACGGGAATATTAAGTTAATGAATGTTATTTAAGGCCACAGTCATCAATACCCAAGGACTGTACATGACTAAGCCTGGACGGATAAACCAGAGAATGATAGCATGAGCGACAATCCACAGTGTTTGGGAACCAGGACACTGGATCAGCCTCCCCCTAGACCAGCGGATCCTTTGTTTTAACAGTGATGTCAATCATCGGATAAAAATAAAATAACTAACTAACTTATGCTCGTGGTGGGGGCACGGGTGGCCCAGTCGTCTAAGGCGCCGCGATTCGCTGTGCAGAGTTGCGTCCCTTGGGCACGCCAGAAACCTATGATTGTGGGTTCGAATCCCGGTTCGCCCCAATTATGTTTCTAGGTTTGTCAGCACCATACCCGTGCTCGTGGGTTTCACCGAAGTGGTAAACGTCTAAAACCTGCACCACTTCGGGCTTTCCTCCCACATTAAGCTGACACGCCGCGATATGACTGGAATACTGTTAAAAGCGGCGTTAAACCCAACTCACTCACTCACTCACTATGCTCGTGGTGCCAGTTTGTTGAGACCATTAATCATTATCCTGATTTCCACAGGGCCCAACATGACCCTGGACGACTACTCCCTCGTGGTGTTTGACGGCAAATCTAAAGAGACACTCTTCCACAAACGATTTGGCAAAAATGAAGAAATGGATGGGAACGGTCTCTTTGTAGTGCATTACTTTCTGGTAATGTTAATACTGTATACATTCGTCAACGTGATCGGAATGTTACTCGTGTATAACTTTCGCGCTGTACCGGGTATTCATTCTTATAGTCAATGGGTCGGCTGGGTTGCTTGTGGTTTAAGAGGTTCCTCGTCTCGCCGAAGGCCCGGGTTCGATTCCCAACATAGGTACAATGCGTGAATCCCATTTCTAGTGTCACCACCCCGCCGTGATATTGCTGGAATATTGCTAAACGCTGCGTAAAAACATACTCAATCACTCTTATAAACAGCCGGTAATCACAGCAACAGAGTCTAATAGACGCAGGCCCGATGAGGAACAACCAAAAATTGTTCAAGAATTCTTTGGAGCAAAACATTTTTTCGCTCGACTGCTAATGTCGACTTTATAAACCTTTTTTTAGAATGAATATGTACTCATCTAAGAATAACTATTATTTCAGTGATGGAATTATGCAGTGATCTTTTGGGGGTCTAAGACACCATGTATCGTTATGCTTCCTGGGGCGGTCGGGTAGCCTAGTTGTTAAAGCGTTCGCTCGTCACGCCGAAGACCCGGGTTCGATTCCCGACATAGGTACAATGTGTGAAGCCCATTTGCGGTGTCCCCCGGCGTGATATTGCTGGAATATTGCTAAAAGCGGCGTAAAATTTTAACTCACTCACTCACTCACGTTATTCTTCCTCCTCCAGAAACGCAACCACACAGCCAACGAATCGTCAGTGGCAGTTGCCTTATACAACAACTCCAAATGGCTCAAAAACTACACCGAGCACATCCCCATCAATCAGATACATGGACTGCTGGACTCCTTCATAGTGCGCACAACAGAGGACAGTATCCACAAGGACATCTTGGAGAACCTAGTACCCCAACAGACCAAGAGGATCTTCACTGTTAAGCCAAGGCAAGTACGCTATCATTTTAGAGATTGTTCTGATTCAACAACATAATCCTTATTTTATGTGAAGTCAGTGAGTGCTTGTTGCCTTTCACTAGAAGTATAACAACTGTAGCACTAATGAGTCTATGCATAGTCCAATCAAAATCGCGTAATGAAATCAACATCCGGTTCGTGAACTGCAGTGCAGATTTCGGTCGATTGCAGGATTTGCAAAGCATGTGTACCGTCAACAGATATTTTCCAAATCCTTTCATGTTTTTAATCAAGGTGCTCACGTGATTTGATGTACTTCGCGAAGTAAGACCCGTTTTATTACAATATAGATCTTGATTATCGATGAGATCGTCTTCACTGGGCGCCGCCATTTTGTTTGAAGCAAATTCAAGTGATATGAGAGGTCACTCTCCTACCCAGAGTTCCGTGCGCCGGAGTGTGATGAGAGGTGGAATCTGATTGGTCAATAGGAGGGACATAGAAGTCTTGTTCGGCAAGGATTGAAACTGGATTTATATAGTCAGTTAACTCCCTTGCCCCGGAAAGATGCGAGAGTACATAGTATGTCGGTTGTAGAGTGCTAGCCAACTGAGATACCATACCGCAGTTTAACATGGAATTCCGACTCAGACACATTATGCCGACTCCACACCTGCTAGTCCTTCTTTTAACCCTAAATTCCGAGTGCCAAGCAGAGTAACAACAAGTACCATTTATTTACGTCTTTTGGTTTGGTTAGATCTAACCACCGACCTTCCTCTCGTCATTGTAATAAAGAAGTTGTATAACCATATAACTATCTCCCGTATTAAGACGTCTCGCTGATCCGGTTTAGAATCTTCAGCAACCCATGCTTATCTGCATGACTTGGGCTTTCCTCAACATCAAGCTGAGACACCGTGATAAGCTGGGTTACAGTTCAAAGCAGCGTTAAACCCAACTCACTCACTCACTCACTCATTCACTAACTTATAGTGTCGTTTCTGTTTAAGTTCAACCAGTTTTACTACGCATTATCTCACCAATTATGTCATTGATGTTTTGTTAACAAGCACTGTTCCGTTCACAGTTTGTTGAGAGGAAGATCGCACATTAGCTTCAGCAGGTGCACATGCTTGGGTGATGACATCAAAGATCCAGGATGCTTCATCTTGGCCCCCCTTACCGTCGGTCAGCCCAACAACTGTACCACGGGCTACGGAAACAGGGTCCAGTTTAAACTCACAAATGCCAACTGCGAGGACTTCCAGTCAAACAAACAGAAACAGCGGGACCTGGTTGACGTCATTGTCAACAGCGTCAACGCCAAGTGCAGTTGTGGATTGTCGCAGGTGCTTGTGAAGGGTAGGTGAAGCTAAACCCTGTTTCCATGCATGCAACTTACTAATATCAGCCTTAGAATTTGTCTCAGACACAGAGGCTCCAGCAAATCTGGTTTCATCATCTAACTTAATAGTAATTAGCGAGAATTTAGGTTCTTGAATTTGTCCCTTGCATTTTGTTTGGACACTGTTCACTTAAGCACTTGTTTAGTGATCTTCCTCCTCAGATGGCCTGTCTAGTTGGTAACAATCGCGACTGTCGCAGTGTTAAACACGTGCTTTACATGTCAAAAACGTAATTTCTTAACGTAAATGTCATTCATATTTTGGGACATGCTTTAACAGAAAGTTCGCTCAGATATACAGACCTGCTTTATATTTGACTCGGGTGATCTGAGGCAAGGAAATTAGTCATGTCAGCTCGACATTCCCCTTTGACAATGCCATAACCTCGCCGTGAAGATCCGGGTTAGAATTGGCCTTCAGCAACTCATGCTCTTCGTAAGAAGCGACTAAGGGGATCGGGTGGTCAGGCTCAGTGATTTGGATAATGCATGTCATCGTATCCCAATTGCGTTATTCGATGCTCATGATGTCTATCACTGGATTGTGTGGTCCAGACTTGATTTTTTAAAGACTGGCGTCATATAGTTGGAATATTGCTGAATGCGGCGTTCAGCAAGAAACAATATAAACAAAAGACACAAAAAACAACAATACCATATATATGCCCCCGTATGTTTAATTCCCGAGTGAGTGAGTTAAAATTTAAAGTCACGTCAGTAATATTTCTGCCACATTTACTTGACCATGTGATACATGTATGTGTTATTATTCCCATATTAAGACGTATCCTGTTGACCCGTGAAGATCCGGAAGGGAACAGGTCTCCAGTTTGCCGTAACAGGCGACTGACGGGATCGGATGGTCAGGCTCACTGTCTTGGCTGATGCATGTCATTGTATCCCAATTGCGTAGATCGATGCTCATGATGTCAATCATCGGATTGTCTCGTCCAGGCTCGATTATTTACAGACCGCCATCATATAGCTGTAATATTGCTGAGTGCGACGTTAAACAACAAACCAACAAAACGCCTCGCTGTTACACAACCGACACGCTGTCATATACCGTATTTCCTCTATTAGACGTCGGGACTCTAATAGAAGCCGGGTCAATTGTTCAGTGCAAAAAATAGAAGCCGGGCCTCTAATAGACGCCGGGTCGATCAATTGATACAATTAATGATCCCTTTTTGGGACCTAAATTCGTGGTCATAGTGAAATGGGGGTATTAATAGAAGCCAGGCCTCCAATAGACGCCGGGCCTCTAATTGACGCCGGGTCAAAGGCTTGTCCGAAATAAATAGAAGCCCGGGCGTCTAATAGAGGAAATACGGTAACTGAAAAACTGTTTAACAGGTTAAATCCCATTAGTGAGACACCCATTGTAAGACAGTGGAGTAGGTTGGATTAATTAAACAAACCAGCCAGTCTACACACTTAACAATGGTCACAGCCTATTATTAGCAGATTAATTAATAAGAGTAGGCCAATGAGTTAGGTGCTAGTAGGAGCTTACTCAAAAAGTTGAGATGCATGTTTTGTTAAAACTTACTTATTACACATATATATTTCCCCTAGTCTGTGAACATTTCATGCACAATCATGGCAGGTTTGCAGCAGGTTGAGTTCATTACCAGTCAAAGAGGTACTCTCCAAGTCCTCTTTCAGGGATATCTCCACTACAAGAACAAAGTAAGACAAACTGGTACTCATTGGCGATGTACCGTTAAGACATGCATTGGCATTGTTAGAAATTTCACTGTACACAACCACCCACCAGAAGACACCAGCAGAATCCAGTTCCTTGGCAGCTTAAGGAAGAGAGCAAGAGAAGAACCAACCACTCCTATGCCAGCCCTCTACAACGACGATGTCTTGAGACATGATCCGGAGGCTGCAGCTATATTTCCCTCCTTCAGCTCAGTCGGCAGCGCCATGTACAGACACCGCAGTCACACGATCCCGAAACTCCCCCAAACCAGAGCTGAAGTCGACATTGCAGCACCCTGGAGAGAGACCCATGATGGTGAGCGGTTTCTGCTTTTTGCCGACGGTGAAGAAGACAAGATGCTGGTATTTGCAACTGATGATCAGCTTAGAGTCCTCCAGTCAGCTTCCATTGTCTACATGGATGTTACTTTCTCCGCCTGCCCAGATCTTTGGAATCAGCTTTACATACTGCATGCACGGAAAGGAAGCATTACCTATCCCCTAGTCTACGCATTGATGCCTGATCGTCGGACTACAACTTACCAACGCCTCTTTGCTCAGTTGAAGGTCCACATCCAACATCTACTGAACCAACCATTCAACCCAGAGACATTCCAGGTGGACTTTGAAGTTGCTGCCATTAGAGCCCTCCGGACAGAGTTTCAAGGTTCAGACATCAAGGGGTGTTTCTTCCACTTTACCCAGGCGATTTGGCGGAAAACACAGGAGCTTGGTCTTGCTGTTGGATACAGAGATAACCCCCTTGTGGAACAGTGGATCCGACGAGCTGCTGCCTTGCCTCTGCTGCCTCTTCAACAGGTTCAGGATGCATGGATTGACTCCATGAACCAGTCTCCCGATGTACCAAATGCTGACGAATTCAACGACTACATAGTCACAAACTGGGTGGATTATGAAGCCACATTCCCTCTTTCGCTGTGGAACCATCACCAGACATTCGGCCCAAGGACCAACAACAACCTGGAGGGTTTCCACAGTCGCCTCAATGCATCACTGAATCATCGTCATCCTAATCTCTACACGTTCATCGAGATCATCAAGAAGATTGAGAAATCTGAGAAGACCAAGCTATCTCAGTTAGACCTAGGTGCAGCTCCACCAGCAAGAAAGCGTGTGTACAAGGAGATTGACAATCGACTTTCCAGACTGAAGGATCAGCTATCCCAGGGTGTCAAGACACCACTCCAGTTCTTGGATGCTGGTGGCAAACTTCTGAAGATGGATTAAGGTTGTGTCAGTGTGACAACCTCGATGTGAACTGTGATGTGAACTGTGATATTAACTTTAACTGAACTCTAAGTGGCGAATATGTTAAAACAATGGATTTAAGGGATGGATGAATTAAAATGTTGAATGAAATAAAGTAAAAGAGGGTATCAAGCATCTTGAGTCATTTCTTTTGTCTATAATAAGACAAGTCCATTTTCATGATAGGGGTTAATTACCTGATTAACATGTGCAACCAGGTATGACATTGTTGTTTTAACGTGTCTCACAACTGGGCTGTCTTACTAATGGGAGGAGACCGTTTAACACATGGTTAAACAAATCACACCTCACTAATTTTTTATTTGGCCGCTTATGGGATTAATTTTGATTAAAACGGACTATAGTCGTTAACCCCTCGATTCTGGGTTATCAGTGCAATGTCCCCCCAGCCTTGCCGTGAAATAGATGGAACATTGCCAAAACCAGCGTAAGACAATATTCACTCATTTGATCATCAGAGAGGAAGTACCTCTGCGGGAGCCTCATCTTCGAAGCCTACATTGAATCAAGTTTCCCATGGCAGTCCGAACTCATCTTCCACGGCTTCCGCAACTTCGTCCACAGTTCCAAGACCGTCATCGTCGGTACCCGCAGCTACGTCACCGACTCCAGCTGCTTCCAGGACTGCCTTCCCCCTGCCGTCAAACCCGGCAATACAGGCGACAGTGAGAGATGCTTAAATTATTTGGAAATGTCTTGTCTTGTTTGATTTTATACAGATTTGGTTACTTTCCCTACTCTTCCGCACAGATCCCATCAATCATTTTCTATTAAATACATCACCAAAATATTTTGTAATCTTTATCGATGTAATCGGATATTGGAAAATATTTCGTCATCTCCATTCGTAATTACTCGTCCTTTTCCGTAACATGCAAGAAGATTCGGCTTATCCCGGAATGACACTGTTGAGAATGGACCAACTCGTGCCTTTCCTGGATGCTAACTGTGTCCTCCAGATATATACTATTTCGTGACATGTAAACCTGATGCAGTTTTATGGCGTATTTAAGGGGGGGGGGGGGGGGGGGGCTTTCAAACACCCCATAACTTGTGGGTGAAAAACATACAAAAAAGGCAATATTGGAATAAGTATAAAACTTGATATAATACCAATCTCATTAAAATCAGATCTCAGTTCTCGCTACCGCCAAACAAAGGTCTGAGGACATCCCATTAGGGGTCATGTCAGAACGACCTATCATCCGACCAATCAGAGCATCGCTTACCAGATCATGAAAGTTACATTCGGAATGTGAATTCTGATAATGCAACCTCGAAATCTTTAACACGGGAACTAACTATTCCGAACGATAGTTACAGGTTTAACGACTGAATCCATACAATCTAGACCATCTATTATCCAGTCCAGAGTTCTTTTGTTTAAGTTTCATATTTGTAATCGAGAATTTGTCAGAATATGTTTCGAAGCGAAGTCACCAATTTGAAATTAGTGTCGTAAAGCACGAGAAAGCTGTCTTCTGATTGGTCAATCCATTGGTTCGAGCAAAGTCTGCCTGACGTGACCCCTAATGGGATGTCCTCAGATCTTTGTTTAGCGGTAGATCTGATTTTAATGAGATTGGATATAATACATTTCCCATTCCCAATTGGTCGCCAGAATACAAACAATCGCAGTGGTATAAATAAGTTACTAGTGCATTTGAAAAAAATGTTTCTAACATGTCTTTCTTCGCCAGACAACGTGACCTTGACAGTGGCTGTCGTGGTGTCTTGTGTTGGCGTCTTTCTCATCGTCGCGATGAGCGTCATCATCTATATCCGCCGGAAGAAGAGGAGCATTGTGTGAGTGTAACCTTTGACCTCGTTTACAACTAGGGCCAGGAATTCCTTCGATACACAAGTTGTGTGGCCGTATTCCTTTTTTTGTAATTGAAACAAGTGCATAGACATCTAACTTTTCAATTAGAATAGTTAAGGATGTATGTCGTAAGATTTAATATTAGTTACTATGCAAATCGGTACCTTTAACTGTACCGACCGGTGAAGATACAGGGTAGAATAGGTCATCAGCAACCCCTGCTGTCCCTTATAGGCGTTGTTAATGTTCAGGACGTTCCGGTTGACGAACCTAGGGGAGCTGGACACGTCGGGGATGTTGCACGAGGACAAAGACGACCTCATTGATGAGGACAACGCGACCTTCAGGACCATCTCCATCGCCTCCTAACTCTGCACATCCATCTGCTCTCGCCTCAGCACTTGACACTGTGAAGTCATGAAGACCTGAAACTTGTGTATAATCATTATTATTACCAACGCTCAAACGAAACACTATGAAAAGCGAAGGAGCGAATACAACTTAACGCCTGCGACGTTTCAACTGTATATCGCACCAGTGGCCTTCGTCTTTACTGGTGCCGTCACCAGATATTGGTTGAGGGCGCTTGTCACATTACACCCTCTCCTATCCAGAGTATGTGACATAACACCCCGGTTGTGCATTATATATTTCTCATGATAAATACCCTGGTCCCATTCGCCAAAGAATAGTTTCAAATTGCACGACGCTAAAAATAGCCGTCCAATCAAATTACTGTCACGAGCGAGAGAAATTTAGTGCTAAGTTTGGGCGTTGTATAGAGGGGCTTTCAAGCTACGTGTTTTACCCAGTTGATAAATTGCAAGCTGCAGCAATATACAGTGTGAATGACTTGAGGACATTCTAGAAGTTGGTGAGGAAATAAGAAAACATACAACTTTATGGATAACAACTGGTTTACTGCATGTAGCGACGTTTCGATGTAGATTCTTACACTGTCATCCACTCCAGCTTGATAACGATGTAGGAAACCATAGGGAGACGTTGCTAAGTGCAGTAAACGTGAAGTTGTTATCCGTGAAGTTGTGTGTTTTGTTACGTAAGGACTATCCTATCGCAAATATTGTTATCCTCATATATGACAATACATTCGGGTTATCTTTGATGGACTGATTGTGGATGACCTGCCTGGTATCTGTGTACAAGTGAGTGTTGATGTGGCGGATTTGTAACCGAATTAACATATGGCGTGATTTAATGGGTATAGCTTAGTCTCTGAAAATATATAATTTTGATAGAATTAAACAGCTCCATTTGAATTAAAAAGGAGTCCCCGGTGAGGTGGGTGTTGAACTGTGGAAAATCTAGACTTGCTTAATTTAGTGCTATATCATTACAGTAAGGGCTGGGAGGAAGGGTTATTCTTGTGTTCGAGGCGCCTGTGTGTTATATCTATGATCTGCCTGTGGATCCCGGAGTCTTCTCCCACGAGATACATCCCTTGTGTTGTATTGACAAGAGGATGAGTGTTAAGTGTTATTTATAATCGAGATCTTGTGCGATCTCATTAAATCTTTTCGTGTATGATTTAGATACGATGTCGCTCTTTAAACAGATAGGTATCGGGGCAAAAGTTCCGATTGTAATGAGATTGTATTTTTGAGTGTTTGCAAGATTCAGATATTTCAGATATTTCCCTGTAGGTCATATTTGACCAGTGTGGAAGTCTCATATGTTTCAAGGTGTGCAGAGTTGCGTCCCTTGGGCACGCCAGAAACGTATGATCGGGGTTCGAATCCCGATTCGCCCCGATTGTTTCTAGGTTTGTCAGCACCATACTCGTGTTCGTGGGTTTCGCCAAAGTAGTAAACTTTTAGGACCTGCACCACTTCGGGCTTTCCACGCACATTAAGCTGAGACGCCGTGATATAACTGAAATACTGTTCAAAGCGGCGGTAAACCCAACTCATTCTCTCACTCGTATGTTTCAACATAGCACATAGCACTCCATTTATAATACAGTATCATTCTCACTTACTCTACATACGTGGGCACGATCTTCGATCTTAAAAGAATCATTCTCATTTAAACATGTTTTTTTTAGAAATGGCGTTAAATGAAAACCAAGACGAAAATGGTTATGACAGTTACAATATTTAGACAATATCAAGATGTAGAACAAACATTAATTCAGCTCATGTGTATATACAACATACCAGGAGCGAAGAATGATTCATATTTTCATGTCAAATAACTTTGAACGACTTGTAAATAAAATGTAAACTGCTTTAAAAGGTACCTGTTGCTCTTTATTGGTAAATAATGGGTACTAACAATAATGTTGTTAGTTTGAATTACATTTCTTTCTAGCGCGAAGATCTGAGGTGAGGTGAAATGGGGTTTAACGTCGCGTCCAAGATTATTGCACTTATATAGCGACGTGCATGTACGTGTGTGTGTTTGTGTGGCTGCTTGTACTAGTCCGGACTGATGCCGATTTATAGTGCTAGCTCACTGAGGTACCATGCCGCAGGTTTTTTAACATGAATACTCCACTCAGACACAGTATACTGACTCCGAGCCGACCAGTCCTTGTTTTAGCCCCTTAATGCCCCTTAAAGACAGGGTAACAACAAGTACCATCTTTTAACGTCTTTTGGTATGACGCGGCCGGGGATCGAACCCGGACCTTCTGCTCTCCGGGCGGACGCTCTACCACTAGACCACGGAGGCGGTCCGCGAAGATCTGAAGGGAGTTCGGGTACCTCAGAGGTCAAAGGCGCCGATGTGTGGCAACAGGTAGTCCTCTAGCAATCCCTGGTTAGACCCATGATCTATCATTACCTAGCCCTGCACCATGACAGTGGAACATATTTATTTTATGAAATAAAAAATCTAGAAACGCATACAAAAGCAAGTCTAGCCAGCTCAAGCTAGCTCTATTCGACAGCATAATCAGCATGGGGAAATATTTTTTTTATTTTAGAGTCAAGAAGGATATTGTGTAATATAAGATTTCAGAGACTAAATGTTAGTCTAATCATTACCATACATAGGCAACCTTACGCTTACCCCCAACATTAAACTGACACGCTGTGGTAAAACTGAAACACTGAACAAATCGGCGTCACACCGAAGTTTTGGATTGCCGGGTAGAACTGGTTCCCAGCAACCCATGCTTGTTGTGAGAGGCGACAACGTGGATCTGGGTGAATGATGTGTCTGGTCCAGACTATTTACAAGCCACCGTCACATAACTGGAATATTGCCGAGTGCGTCGCTAAATAACAAGCAAAACACTGAACACGCTAAGTTGTGAATATCCAGATGTAATACTCTCTTAAGTATGGATTCCTAGAAGGGACATTGCAGCATTGTCGCCATTATAAATACAAGCAAAACGTATCAGAAAAAACCAAAGCGCGACAACGCAACATTTTGGTATTTGTCGCATTGTCGCGCTTTGAATAATCTTTTTTTATTTTTTTTAAGGTCAAAATATGTGGCGTTGCCGCATTGTCGCCCCATCAAAGTAGAAAAGGCGTTAAAATGTGCGACAACGCGACAATGTCCCTTTTATGTGCCTTTTAAAGTGCACAGGGGGAGTGGATGAGAGAGTGATGTTCCAGCGGTGGACATTGAGATGATTAACGTGTTCAGTTCAATTCTATGCATGTCGGAGTATTTTAGTAATAATAAATGTTGACAACGCGTCGAAATGTATGGTTTGTTCACGACAGCTTTGAACATTGATCACGTAGAGTGAGGTGTTCATGATAAATTTTATAAGGAGACGTGTATGGCTTACAGCGGGTAAGATAAGATACCAGACAGTGAATATACCAAACGGCGAATATACCAGACGGTGACTATAGCAGAGTTTAGGACGAACATGAAAAAGTTAGCAAACATCATCTATCTTTATCCTCCGTTTTCACAAATTACTAGCCGCAAGCTCAGAGAGAATATGAGGGGTCGAAGGAGATTCTCGATACAGTGAGTGTGGTTTTCGCCGCTTTTAGCAATATTCCAGCAATATCACAGCGGGGGTTCGAACCCGGGACTTTGGCGTGACGAGCGAACGCTTTAACCACTAGGCTACCCATCGTCCAAGATGCTCGATACAACACAAGCTACTGGGTATACTGACGAAAAACAACAATATATTCATGGTGTATTTGGAAAGGCGTGAGTTCAAAATGTAGAGCCAACATCAATGTTACCCGTAACACTGTGGACATTGTAACCTCAATGAAAAATAATAGGAGGCGAATAAATGACTCAATACGAACATAAACAAGAGCAACTGTGTATTTTTGTGAATTTAATTATTTTTAATGAGGTTTCAACTGAAACACTCAATGTGATATTATCCAGGACTTTTTTACTAACCTTCAACGCGATGCGTAACACAGGCATGACATGTTCCAAAAACTGTAGTGCACATTTGCAAGCACGAACAGCGAAACTCAACAAATCGCATTACATGTAAACAGTGGCTTCTATACGTGATGCCACTTATGTTCTACATACCGATCCGAGAGAGCGCCGTTCATGAACATTTGGTTCGCCCAATACCGCTCACACCGAGATGATGAAAGATTCCAGACTTATACAGTCGAGAAAAGAGTTGGAAAGAAGGTTGAAGAAAATGAAGAAAGTAAACGGAAGCAAGAAGGAGGTGGAAAAAATGAAGAGAGGATGACGAGAAAGGAGGATAGAAGGTGGAGCAATAATTATGTCTGATGGTCCCTTGAAAACACGAGTGTTTTTTTTATGTTTAACACCGTACTCAGCAATATTCCAGCTATATGACGGCGGACTGTATATAATCGAGTCTGGACCAGATAATCCAGTAATTGACATCATGAGTATCGATCCACGCAATTGGGATGCGATGGCATGCATCAACCAAGTCAGCGAGCCTGACCACCCGATCCCATCAGTCGCCTCTTAGACAAGCATAGTCGCCTTTTATGGGTTGTTGAAAACCTATTCTTACCCGGATCTTCACGAGTGTATCTGAATGAGGAAGGAAAGAACAGACAGAAAGCTATACCAGCTATACGAATGGTGTGATCACAGAAGCAAGAAAGATGTGGCAGTCGGAGATGGATTCAACCTGGCTTCAGAAAGACGCAGGCAACCCTGGAAGGCCAATACCCGAGAAGAGGAATCTGAGCAGACGCCATAGAGGTGCAAGGAAGGAGAGGGTAGCTCATGTGGGGCGACTCATCTTCCCGAGGCAAGGGAGTTAACTGAGTATAAAAGTCCAGTTTCCACCCTTGCCGAACGAGGCTGGTATTATTGTTACGTTTTGGCTGGACTAACGAGTCTATGCATAGTCCAATCACAATCGCGCAACGAAATCGAAATCCGGTTCGTAAACCGTCGTGCAGATTTCGGTCGATTGCAGGATTTGCAAATCATTTGCACCGCCAACTCGATGTCAGCAGATATTTTCCAAATCTTTTCATGTTTTTAATCAAGGTGCTCACGTGATTTGATGTACTTCGCGATGTAAGACCCGTTTTATCACAATATATATCTTGATTATCGATCAGATCGTCTTGACTGGACGCCGCCATTTAGTTTGAAGCAAATGCAAGTGATACGAGAGGTGGAAGCTGATTGGTCCATAGGAGAGGCATAGAAGGGACATAACTCGTATTAGCCACTGGTGGCGCTACGATCGAGCCCAGGAATTCCAGCCTAGTTCGGCAAGGGTGGAAACTGGACTTTTAAAGTCAGTTAACTCTCTTGCCTCGGGAAGATGGGGGCGACTAAGCGGCAGGGAGATGGTGAAAGAATGGTCAAATAAAGTCCATGGCGAATATGATGAGCTCTGAGTCTCTCAACAACACGGCATCCATGTTGATGTATTTGTTCCGACGCCTGATCTCACGATAAAGCATGGAAGATCCTGACTTCAAGTTAAATGGTATATGTTCAAACACTTTCTGCAGATTTTACAGTTCCTCATTTAGATTGTTATGTTAAAAACGATGACGTAAGGTCTTGCGACGTCCTTGTTTAAGATTGACTTTACAACGTTTGTTAAGATGCTTTCGTGAAACGGTCGTAAGGAGATCCTAGAGAGGATCGTAAACCGTCGTAGCGGTTAAGAGGGCGCAGCGCTAAGAGGCTTTCGGGAAACGGCACCCAGAAAGCTAAAGCGATCATTTCTCTTCTCACGATATCTCTTCTTAAAGTCTACATATAATCATTATTTCTATTACGTCCTAACTCACGGCTGCAACAGCAACCCCTCAGATGGTCCTGGCCTCGGTGGGAAGCCTGTTAATCTTCTGTACTGCATGTTTGGCGCTCGGAACCTGGCACCGGTAATTTCAAATAACTCTCAGATGACCATGTTGATAAACGCGAAGTGTCAGAGAAGTGAATCTTTCCGAAATCGATTTATCCCCCGGTATATCTCAGTTTTCACATTTTGATTGGACACTTTATCAATGTCACCGATAAAAATCTAAATTTGACATGTTAATGTTCTGTTTTATATAAATCTCCATTTTTTCGCTGCATGTACATGGCTAAACCTTTCTTTAAGTATATTTTTTCTGGTGCACCTGTCTTAGGTGCACATCTTAGAACACAATGACCCAATTATACCTACAAATGTCTTTGCCTCTGCGTGTAAAGGCGGTCGCCTCCCTCCGTGGTCTTGTGGTAGAGCGTCCGCCCGGAGAGAGCGGAAGGTCCGGGGTTCGATTCCCGGCCGCATCATACCAAAAGACGTAAAAAGATGGTACTTGTTGTTACCCTGCCTGGCGTTCGGAATTGAGGGGTTAAAACAAGGGCTGGTCGGCTCGGAGTCAGTATACTGTCTGAGTGGGGTATTCATGTTAAACTGCGGCATGGTATATCTCATTGGGCTAGCACTATAAAATTGGCATTAGTCCGGACTAGTATTGAAACGATATTGATATTAACCCCAAAATGCGTTCGTACAGAACTAAATGATGAAAATGCCCACACAAGATCAGTGAATTATCAATCAATTATACTCCATACATAGGTTTAGGTTTGCAACCCAACAAGACGATGCAGTGGGTCAAATAAGCGGAAGCAGCAATAAGTATCAGGCCTATGAGTTATGATAGTGCTGTCACGAATATCCAGCATTATGTCACTGTCGAATGTCTTGAAACAAGCCTGTATCCGTTTTTGAATCCGGAATAGTGCTGGAAGATGGCAGGAATTCGATTTTGTTAATCGGTATCCAATCCGCATTTGCAAGGAGATATGACGCCCGTCAGGTTCTAAAGGGCCCCTAATCGCCCTCGTGTCGCTGTTATATAGGTACTGTCAGCCTTCTAGAAGCTGTCTTTTCTCGAAACATCGCCAACGATCAACTCTGTCATATTCAAGTTTACACCAAGGCGGAAAATCTTAATGACACGCTGCCAATGGCTGCTGGTTAAGTGTGGCCGCGACATCACTCTGCATTTTACCTGCGCTTTGATCATTTGCTGTCACTGACAATCACCACAAAAAAAACCTCACAATCTCTAGACTTGCAAAAGTCTCTAAGGCAATAATTATCAGTTTAAATAATAATTTATAGATTATGTCAATAACAAGAACAAGTTGTCCCTATAAGAGACTGGAATCCTTAGACCTGTCCACATATCTAGACTTGCCTATTAGGAGAATAGATTTACTACACATCCATGGACTTTCCTTTCAGTACGGCCTTTGAGCAAGGCTAAACAATCTCTTCTGTCACATAACAATATCCCCACAGACACAACAAGCAGTTGCACGAGAACTTGACTCCGTGAGCCGCTGACTGGGACGTTATATTTTGTCTACACTTTAATAATACTAATTAAAATAGTTTCGCTGACCACATGTGGATAATGTCTTTGTTCCCTGAATCAAGATGGGTAGCTTATATACATTTTACGAAATAACGCGAATATACAATTGGCTGAGCGGATCAAGGACTATCTCGCAGAAAATATTACAACAAATAATCGCAAAAATAACGATTAAGCGATTCATCTAATTATAAGTCAATACTTGTACAGTTAAGACGATTATCCATCTACTGTCATATAATCGCAATAGGACAAAATGTTTAGAAATTAGAAAATGAATATTTTCGTAATGTTATTTCAATTAACATGGCCATAAGGCGATTGATTACAACAGCTGAACTCAACATGCAAATGCATGTGCGCCATGTCAGTAAACTGGGTTCTGTCTCTTCATATCAGTATAAAGTCGCTAACATATTATCACATGTCGAGCCTCACTTCAGTTGTGCTTATTAATCATTAAGTAACTATTATTTCTTGATGAAAAATGAAACAATTGCAACAGGTTAATCGTTGATATCGAAGATCGATGTAAGTAATCCTGAAATAGATAATAATATGCACTAATCTTAACAAACCTGGCGTGTGGCGACCGTGACGAAAATTAGAATATCTTCACACAAATTCGATTGAAATAGATTACTACACTGGGGGATTGAATGGCTAATAGTCCGTCTGTAAAAAAGTATCACGTGAAAACAGACAGGTTACCATTGCGAACACATTTACTGCCCGCATAACATCTTCAGACATCACCTAAATGGTGTAGAAGCGCCTGTAAAAGTAAGTTAAGCTCGTTGATCGCCAACAATGCGGTGTCTTCTAATAAGACGATCAGAACTATATGTATTTGAAAGAAATTCATCATACATCTTACATATCTCAAATAAGAATACATGGTTCTTAAAGAGAACATAAAAACAGATAAAGTGTTTGATTTACTTTTACTAACTAAGTTCTATATTTATAGATGCAAATTCCAAAATACAAAACCTTATTTTCATGTTTACAAAAAGGAAGCTTTTTACGATACAACATTGAAATAGTCATTGCTTTCAAGCTGGGTAATCAACAGAAATTCTATGGTGCTTGGATGCTGTATCATCAACTTTTCGAAAATGAAGAGCAGCTTTCATTTTAATTTTAGTTTTGTACTTAAGACTTTAATGTTTGAGACCATTTACTTTCCTACACTTCAATATGATAAAATAAACTTAAATAGTTTTATGCATACTTGATATATGCAGTATGTTTGTATTACTAGAGTGAATGTCTGAGTGAAAAGTGTGTTATTTTCTGTAAAAAAACAACTAAGATGTATTGATAAGTTGTGTTATATGTCATGGGCGTTCTGCTACCCTGGGCGGAAGCGCATTTAAGGTAGCAGGTTCTTCTTTTTTAAATACAATGTAAGAAAAAAAAGAATACATGGTCCGACAGTGTTTTGTTATCGTCTATAGTTACGGGCTTACAATAACACGAGATATAATCTACCATTTGAGAGGGTCGTTTTGTTGCCTGGTGGATTAAACTTCATCCTGCAGCTTGGGTTGGCGTTCCACGCATAGGCTTACAATTTGTGAATCTTGTTTCCCCGCCGTGCTTTAGCTGGATTGTGGCTAAAAGTGACGTACAACCAAACAATTTGTGAATCTTGTTTCTGGTGTGCCTCGCTGTGCTTTAGCTGGAGTATGGCTAAAAGTGACGTACAACCATACAATTTGTGAATCTTGTTTCTGGTGTGCCCCGCCATGCTTTAGCTGGAGTATGGCTAAAAGGGACGTACAACCATACAATTTGTGAATCTTGTTTCTGATGTGCCTCGCCGTGCTTTAGCTGGAGTATGGCTAAAAGTGACGTACAACCATACAATTTGTGAATCTTGTTTCTGATATGCCCCGCCATGCTTTAGCTGGATTGTGGCTTAAAGTGACGTACAACCAAACAATTTGTGAATCTTGTTTCTGATGTGCCCCGCCGTGCTTTAGCTGGATTGTGGCTAAAAGTGACGTACAACCAAACAATTTGTGAATCTTGTTTCTGATGTGCCCCGCCATGCTTTAGCTGGATTGTGGCTAAAAGTGACGTACAACCATACAATTTGTGAATCTTGTTTCTGATGTGCCCCGCCGTGCTTTAGCTGGAGTATGGCTAAAAGTGACGTACAACCATACAATTTGTGAATCTTGTTTCTGATGTGCCTCGCCGTGCTTTAGCTGGAGTATGGCTAAAAGTGACATACAAGCATACAATTTGTGAATCTTGTTTCTGATGTGCCCCGCCATGCTTTAGCTGGAGTATGGCTAAAAGTGACGTACAACCATACAATTTGTGAATCTTGTTTCTGATGTGCCCCGTCGTGCTTTAGCTGGATTGTGGCTAAAAGTGACGTACAACCATACAATTTGTGAATCTTGTTTCTGATGTGCCCCGCCGTGCTTTAGCTGGATTGTGGCTAAAAGTGACGTACAACCAAACAATTTGTGAATCTTGTTTCTGGTGGGCCTCGCCGTGCTTTAGCTGGAGTATGGCTAAAAGTGACGTACAAGCATACAATTTGTGAATCTTGTTTCTGATGTGCCCCGCCGTGCTTTAGCTGGAGTATGGCTAAAAGTGACGTACAACCAAACAATTTGTGAATCTTGTTTCTGATGTGCCCCGCCGTGCTTTGGCTGGATTGTGGCTAAAAGTAACGTACAACCAAACAATTTGTGAATCTTGTTTCTGATGTGCCCCGCCGTGCTTTAGCTGGAGTATGGCTAAAAGTGACGTACAACCATACTAAACTCACTCACGTCCCGACAATGCGTCTCACCACAGTCCCTGGCCGGATCAAGCTATACCACGAAGTGTAGTCCTGTACCAAGACTGTTAACCCTGAAGATTCGGGACAGAATAGGTCTTCAGCGACTCAAGCTTGCCTACTGTTCTTGTCGTAAGAGGCGAATAACGGGATCGGGTGGTCAGGCTCGCTGACTTGGGTGATACATGTCATCGTATCCTAATTGCTGATCGATGTTCATGATGTCAATCACTGGACTGTCTGGCTCAGACTCGATTATTTACATACTGCCGTCATATATATAGCTGTAATGTTTCCTAATGCGGCATTAAACAACAAAGAAACAAACAAACAAATACTGTGGGATATACAGTATGTATGTTATGAAAACAAAACAAATCTGGATTTTTATAAAAGCAAGTATAGCCAGCTCTATTCCACAATGAAATCAGCATCAGAGAAAGAAATAATTGCATTTTAGAGGAAAGAAATTTATTGTGTGATAAAAGATTTCACAGACTATTTGTTAGTCTCCACGAAGTGTCAATATATTGTATTCTACTTTTGTATTATACCTGGCTAAATGTCAAGACACACACACGAATTAAATATATCATTAACAATAATTTAATGATTGATTGCAGTAGTAAAAGATATAGTGTGACTTTATGTCAGAAATCTTCAAAAGGAGTGTCCGATTTATGTTTGTTTGTTTGTTTAATTAGTGGATTCTGCTTCGAATTTAACATTCTCTTTGTTATCTGTAATTAATGAATATCTGTAGAGAAGAAGCGGCATTATCAATAAAACTAACCGTGTCGATCTCTCAGATATTTGCATGACGTCAACGATGATAAAGCGTGGCGTCACTATCTTCTGTCACGTCACTCAATCTCACGTCAACAATGATATCCGCTCACGTCAACAATGGTGTCTGCATTACGTCAACAACGTCGATAGCGCGTCATTATCCATATTCATTTTGATTTTTTGGCTGTGAAGAGGTCATTAGCCGAGTGTTTCAGTATCGTAAATATCATATATGAGAAATAATAATTATATTATTCATATTTTCGATTCCTAATAAACGATATTTACGATTCGGGAACACACGAGAGTAATAATCCCTTTACCAATTAATCTCATTCTTAATTAAATCGATGTCATGATATAATTTCAATCAAAGGCGGAGCTTTCGAAACCGCGCATGAATACAAGTTTAGGGAACCGCCCATTTTCTTATGTAGTGCCACATGACTTGATTGTCGCCATGTTTCCATCTTCCTGAGGCAAGGGAGTTACCTGACTTTAAAAGTCCAGTTTCCACGTTAGTTAACTTCCTTGCCTCGGGAAGATGCCATGTTTCGGGCTTATCTGGACATATTAGGAACGTTTATTCCTGTCAATAATTTATTGAGAAAGAGTGAGTGAGTGAGTGAGTGAGTATGGTTTTACGCTGCTTTTAGCAATATTCCAGCAATATCACACCAGAAATGGGCTTCACACATTGTACCCATGTCGGGAATCGAACCCGGGTCTTCGGCGTGACGAGCGAACGCTTTAACCACTAGACTACCCCACTTGGAGCTTGAAAGTAGTTACTCCTTGGCGACCTCATTTGCATATTTATCGGATCCTGACATCAAGCTCGTCAGATTGGATTATTGCATCGATAACACAAACCTAAATATGATAAATGAATTTATTACGCATTTAGTAATGAAATAATATTTTTGTTTCAAAATAGTTGAATAACATTTTAATCAGGAACACTATATTCAGTCGGCCTCTATGACAGATATCTAACACCTTGAATTTTAAACTAAAATCGTGTAGAAAATACATCATCACATTTGGCTTTCCTTGTCATGTTATATCCTCGCGTGATCTGTAAAGGTTAACAGTTTCATTCGAAGATGATAAAAACACATTTGACTCCAAAAGGGCTCAGTATACTCGAAACCGATCGCGACGATATAGTTAACAAAGCACGAGCGTTTATTTAACCTTACACTCTAAACCCAAGTGTTCCACTTCTGAACACTAGACAGAACACATGGATGTAACACTTTTAGAACGCGTCCATGTGTTCTGAAAATATTCTGAACGTTGATGTTCTCGACCCAGAACAGGAGTGTTCTACAAACATATTTAGAACGCTTCAACGTGTTCTGACGATGTAACGCTTTTAGAACGCCTGTAAAGTGTTCTGGACCGAGATTCAGAACACTACACGTTCTCGGACACGTACTTCCACATTACTGAAACGACAACTCATCGTGTGTGTCGAATACAATTTACCCGATGTTTTTCAAGGTGTACGAATTTAAACCATACACCCATGCATATTATCTGGCATAAAATCACACGGACGAAATTCTGAACTGCAACCATGAATTCTTTATTACATTTGTTTGGGATGATCATGGATATTCAAGTCACTTATGAGTCAGAGTTCTTCATGAAAGATTACAAACTGTCGTGTAGCAAATTGAAGCATACTTCCATACTTAAGATAACTTAAGTTTCAAGCGCATGTACTTCGCAGATGTTTCTTGTGGGTAAATATCCCCAAAGGACGATGTTCGTAACAGCGACATGACCATCGCAGGCTTCAGGAAACTTCATGTGAAATATGACTCCCCAACATCCTACAACACAAAACATTTATTTGATCATAGTCATATAGTTATCAAACTCGTACATATTACATAGGACATTATAACAAATGTTCGTTAGTTAACCCAAGATTACCGTGACATTTGTTTCATTATTTATAGGTTGCAAAATGTTTTGCCAAAAATGTCATTTGACTAACAAAGTTACCACTTACTTGGATAAAGGTTAGAGCAAAATATACACAAGTACCTTCTTATTTGATCTGCAAAACCTTGTGTCTTTTCCTCCTTTGTGTAGACGTCTGCCCTGTGCAATAATTTCCATGGATGGTACTGATTATCTGCAATGCACCCTGAAATAGAAACAACAAGACTGATTCTCTAAAATATTTCACATAAAATAGCCAAAAACATGTCCTATGAAGGTTTAGTTCTTTTTGTTCATTACATACTTACACTACTCTCTGCTGATTTCGATGCATTGTCGATGCTTGCTGATCATGCCCTCGGATCCCAAATTTAGATGTTCAGAGATTTGTTGCATGTAGCCCGCTTCGCACTTTCAGGCGATTCATATAGAACCTGAAATATATATTCATTTTATCTGAACATCATTCAAATAAACGGAAACGTTCAAATAGTGACACTTGCAATTTTGATTGGAATTTCAACTCATAATTTATAAATAAAGCGTGTGGAACAATGGCAGAAATGACGGTCAAAATGGCGAGTAATATGTCGTCTGCTATGCGTTTTGTAAGGGGCCGGTTTTACTTCGTTGGGATCAGCATATGAATATATCGCCGAAATATTACATTATTTTAGGTACATATTAAATATGAAACAAAAGTATTCCTAGATGGATACTTACCACAGACACACCTCAGATCATAGGAAATTGTAGCGCCAAATACATGCGACGTCACGCCAGTTTCTCACATAACGGATGTGAATCACAGAGCATGGACAGCTTTGAATGCTTGTTAGAAAAACAGAACACCGATGTTCTATTAATGGAACACGTGTTCTCGCATATAACATTATAGAACACAGCAGAACACACGCGTTCTAGGAGAGAACGCAGGCGTTCAGCAAATAGACCGTATAAGTTCCAGAGCACCCATTAAAGATCCAGCTAAAATTAGCCATCAGAATGCCAGTGTTCTGATACAAGTAAATGTCCCCAATGCAAGCAAGTTATTTCCATGTATTAGCAATGAGTTGTATTTCAGTAATGTTTCTTGTTGTATTTATTCAGGCTACATATAAGTTATTATTAACCCAAAGTATGCCATGTTTATAAACTATTTATTATTCATCAAACTCAAAATATAACCCTTCTTATACACATTTTCTGTTTGACATACCAATCTACCAGCCTCTCTTCTTCTCAAAAATAAATATTCCGAAAACACAAATATGATGGTCGAATTTAAATTTGTCTAACAGCATTCAGCACATTATCTCTGCTAATGTGCATGGACTTCTCCCAGGAGAGAACACACGCGTTCTACAACAGATCACAGGCGTTCAGCAATAGAACACGTGCTGCACGAATTAGAACATTCGTATTCTGTGGCAGAACGTATGGACGCGTCCAGTGTTCTATATTAGAACACATAGATTTAGAGTGTAGAGTGAGTATGGTTTTACGCCGCTGTTAGCAATTTTCCGGTTATATCACGGCGGGGACACCAGAAATGGGCTGCACATGTTGTACCCCTGTGCGGAATCGAACCCGGGTCTTCGGCGTGATTAGCGAACGACTTTACCTTCTAGGCTACCCCACCGCCCCCATAAACATGTTCAGTAGACAAAAATGGTATACAACTTGCTCAGTCGCCGTTTTATGTTCACAATGCACACTGATCATTAAACAGATCTCAGTGGCTGAATGTCGTTTTACGCCGTAATAATTTTCCAGCTATAAAACGACGGCCTGCACGTAATCGATTTTGGATCAGGAGGTGAGGTGAAATTGGGTTTAACGTCGCGTCCAAGATTATTGCACTTATATAGCGACGTGCATGCACGTGTATGTGTGTGGCTGCTTGTACTAGTCTGGACTGATGCCGATTTATAGTGCTAGCTCACTGAGATACCATGCCGCAGTTTAACATGAATACCCCGCTCAGACACAGTATACTGACTCCGAGCCGACCAGTCCTTGTTTTAGCCCCTTAATGCCGAGCGCCAGACAGGGTAACAACAAGTACAATCTTTTAACGTCTTTTTGTATGACGCGGCCCGGGATCGAACCCTGGACCTTCCGCTCTCCGGGCGGACGCTCTACCACTAGACCACGGAGGCGGTCTTTGGATCAGGAAAAGTATTCGGTAGTTAGTTGATTGTATGAACAACGATCTATGCCGTCGGGACACGATTACACACAGTCCGCCATTGTAACCAACCAATACCCATAAGTCGGTTCTTACGACAAGCATTGGATGCTGGCGACACATTCTGACCAGGATCATCTGGGGGCTGTGTATAATGTTTTCCTTAAAACATGTTTTGTTTGTTCAACAAAATACCAGCTTTATGACGGCGGTTTGGAAAAAATCGAGTCTGTACCAGGCAGTCCAGTGACTGACATGAGCATCGATCCACGCAGTTGACATGCGATGACATGCAATCAACCAAGTCACAGAGCCGGACCAACGATCCATCTAGTCGCCCCATGCGACAAGCATAGGTTGTTGGGGACCTATATTTGTACCCGGAATCCCCGCGGATTTGTGCTGAAAGATGCCACTATATAGGGTTGTATATATACATACATAAACAAGACCGTCTCTGTGGTCTAGTGGTAGAGCGTCCGCCCGGAGAGCGGAAGGTCCGGGGTTCGATCCCCGGCAGCGTCATACCAAAAGACGTTAAAAGATGGTATTTGTTGTTACCCTGTCTGGCGCTCGGCTTTAAGGGGCTAAAACAAGGACTGGTCGGCTCGAAGTCAGTATACTGTGTCTGAGTGGGGTATTCATGGTATCTCAGTGAGCTAGCACTATAAATCGGCATCAATCCGGACTAGTACAAGCAGCCACACAAACACTCACACGTACATGCACGTCGCTATATAAGTGCAATAATCTTGGACGCGACGTTAAACCCCATTCCACCTCACCTACATACATAAACTGTATATACGTGAAAGAAAGTATACATCCGCACGTGTGATGGTGGCTAAAAATGAAATAAACAAGAAATGGTAATTCGATGGTGATGTATTTGATACGGGTATCAAATTCGATATTGCATGCATGGGTTGTGTGTTGGATCTAATGTTTGCAGTGTTTTAGCGTCTGTTTTCGGCCTAGTTGTAATTTTGGATAATTGTTTTGTCAAATCCAATTTGAGACTAGGTCTTCAGCAACCCCCGCTTGCCGTAAAAGGTGACTATGCTTGTCGTAAGAGGCGACTAACGGGACCGGGTGGTCAGGCTCGCTGACTTGGCTGATGCATGTCATCGTATCCCAATTGCGTAGATCGATGCTCATGATGTCAATCACTGGATCGTCTGGTCTAGACTCGATTATTTACAGACCGCTGTCATATAGCTGGAATATTGTTGAGTGCGGCGTTAAAAAACACAAAAAAAACAAACAACAAAAACAAAAAACCTACTGATATGTATTAGCGACCAGCAGGTGTCGGATGGTAAAAGTGAGACACTGCATAGCTATGATTTCAAAGGTATGGTGCTGGCTAACCAAGATTAGAATCAGTGCGAATCTGGTATTCGAATCCATGATCAGGGGCATCTGGCAAGGTGCATGGCGCGACTGTTCACAGCCAAATGCGGCGCCTTATATAGATCTGACCTCAAACTAACGCTTTATTCTATAGATCTGAACAAGAAATGATGGCAAGTTGATTAAGAAGAGAAGAAATTTACAGAGCCAGATTAACCGTGCATGATTCTGTATGCGTTGTTATATTTTTAAATCTTACATTAAAGTGAGTTGACCACTGTACAACACCATAAATACTGTACTGTACGGTACAAATATGTACAATGCAGGTCAGACGAGTACAAACATAACACAAATAACAGCAAAATTACGTAGTGACTGAGTAGGGTTTTACGCCGCTTTTAACAATATTCCAGCAATGTCACGGCTGGGGACACCAGAACGGGATTCACTCATTGTTCCCATTTAGCATGAACTTAAACATGCGTATGATCTCGTTTGATAACAAACAAAACATTATTTATCATCCAAAACTGCCTCCCACGGGAGATATCGCTTGGGTGAGATCAAGCGATATCTTTATTGTAGATATCGCTGCAATGAAATTGCATCATAATGCTTTTTATTACTTGCCCGTGAAGAGATCACCCGTTTAATAAACATACAGCTGTATTACACATTGTGTAATACCAAAACGCATGCTTATGTACTCTCGGGACACGTTTCACGAACAAATATTGAAAGCTCTCAACATCCCTTGGCTTATTCAACGACATTGCGTATGGAGTTGATAGATCACTGAGAGGAGCTGATGCACACTCGATGACCCCAGCAACCTTGTTGCTAGGCTGACGTCACATGGCATTGTTTCGCCGATGGACCTTGCAACAAAATTCCACAATTTACGTTATCGGGTATTGTGACGTGATTGTAAACTTTGAGGTGCAAGGCCCGTTCCACAAGGCGATCGTATTGTAGCGCAACGACAGTCGTTAGTCTAAGTTAAAGCATGTGAGTTGGGATTAGCCCTACGATAATTTTGTGGAACGGACGCCTGAATTCTAAAGGTGGACCGTTGTATGGTATTAAATTCATACGTTTCAACGTTTGACGTGTTTGAAGTATTGTTCTGTTAAACTCAATTGGACTATGCCGTGGATCGTGTAGGTGTCAGCCTATTCATACTCAACAGTATAATTCTAAAAACCTTATCACTGCAAGTAATAAATAAAATACTAAACTCGCTCCCGTGTAAAACCAATTTTATGAAACTCGTGAATAGTTGTGGTAGCTGACTCGCTTTCGCTCGTCAGATACTACAACTATTCACTCGTTTCATAAAATTGGTATTACACGGGAGCGAGTTTAGTATTCTATATGCATACCATCGTTACCATGACGTCACAATCAAATGACATCACTAATGGCTCTGCTACTGAAGCTTTTACACTTAAGACACTGCTTATTACTGTCTACAAACTGCAAAAGTTGGAAGAATAATGTTGGTAGATAAATAACATCTCACCCTCGTATCTTTTGATATCAAATATATCAACACTCGTTGATAAAACTTTAAAAAACCCTTTTTCCTATTTTATCAACTCGTGTTGATATATTTGATATCAAAGACACTCTGGTGAGATTCTCTATACAATCACATCATTTGATGACACATTTAAAAAAATGGCACAATTACAGAACCAAAACAGCAAAATCATAAAATCCCTCATTGAGCAAAAAAGCTGTAACCACGCTTGCTAAGAACCCGCATGCCCTTCTTATGCGTCTGTTTTATAAAAAAAAGATTATTATACGAAAATGTGTGTCATTCTGATTTTACTAAATGAGTGTCAGAATTCTTGAATTCCCCGAACGAGAGCGCTTCAGCTTTGACGGTGTTTCTAGTGTGACGTCAGTACCACCTTACGTCACAATAAGATTTGAATGACGTCATAAATGCCGTTCGGATGACTAAAGCACCGGTGCGCGAGAAGTAATATTTGCCCTATAGAGCACATACATTTTTAATGAACTCGGTTATTTCTAACCCTATGGTTATAAAATAAATAATTAAACAATAATATTGCGAAACAATAAAGAGTACAGTTTATAAAGAACTTAGGGAGCGGGAAACTACATTCTTCGTAATACAGTCCATACATTGTTTACAGAACTCCATGGGACCTATAGGTGAGTCTTATAAAGAGGTGAGATTTACTAGCCTTGTGCACAGTGGCACAAAAAAGAAATTCCAAAAAGAATCACACGACACGATTTTATCTCGTTCGTTTCACTTTTATCTTCTGGGAGAAGTCCTTCGTCTTCTTCTTCATTTTTGTCTTCTCCCTGAGGATAAAATTGAAACATGTCGGATAACAATTCTTGTCATATATATTAATAGCTGTTTTATGATATCATAGTCAGGTCGGTGGGCTGACAATCCCGTATGTTTGTCAATATACTCTTTTCAATCAAGTGGGCGGAAGGCGTGCGGTTACCTGTGTTCCGATGAGCAAGCGAGCACCGACGCTGGCCGTATCTAGCTCACTATCGATTTATGAATGACGACATCTCCTGGCATTTTTTGACTAGCAGCTAGTAATTGAAATATCTGACAATCGTGCCAATAATTCCGTTGCATGTGCGATGTCATAGCTGAAACGATTGTATGAGAATATCTCGCGCTACCTTCTAGTGACCCACGCAAGAGGGCGGGGCAGTTGTTGCTTTCAAGGTGTTGCACATGCGCAATCAGCAAGTCATAGACTGAGTACCTTGCGTGTACCGACCGACACGGTCCGATTTGGTTTAGGTTGACTTTTTACTGAAGCGTCAGGCTATCTGTGTCAATTTTAACTCAATAGATATTTTTACTGGATTACTAACAGATTCCAAGGCGTGGAACTGACACTGGGGTCTACTTCAAGCAGAAACCGTGATCGGATTTCTTGAAAAATGTGTTATGATCTGTTGAGAATGATCAAATGACGTGACACAGTCGTGAATTGGAGCAGGGTTTTCGAACGCACGTGAACGGATTTTAACCCATATTTTACAGATAGCTTGAAGGTAGGTACTAATATGACAGGTGTTCGTAATTTATGGTGTCATGAGCTATCAGCAAGACGCTTGACGAGGGCACGTTTCATCAGTCAGTCGACTCTCAAACAAACATGGCTGACAACTCGGTTATCGGTGGCGCTCTCGTTACACGATTGCTGCCAGTGTCTCTCGTGTGTTATCCGAAATCATTTTATTATATACTCATATTGTTCATTAAACACCCAGGTTTCAAGACGACATGTTCATATTTCTGTATCTTGCTGCGTATTGCCAGTTGTCGCCATGAACTCACTTGCAACCGGTTCTCATTCACCACTGCCTGTTATGCTATTGAACAGTAGCAGATTTCCATTGGAATACACGTCCCGGCACAGTTCGAGCGTGCAAACTGTGTGTGGGTCAGGCCGTTTAGGTGTGAACCCTACATTGGGGGTGATGCAACTTGTGTATTGTGACGCTCCATTGCCTTAATGAGCAGGGTGTGCTCAATCAAAGAATGAGGTCACACGTGAGTAAGACGTTTACCGTGAACAGTAGCAGAAAGTCAGCACCATCCTAACTTGCTACTGTTTCGACCAAGATATGGATATTGGTTTATCGTGTGATTCATGTCTTTGTACACGTTTAATGTAATGTTCTTACTAAAATTATTTTAACCATTTGAATAATTCATAAGATGAATTGTCAAAATGTTAGATGAATATATTTCAGATCAACAAAAATGTGAAACACCTATCAACAGTAACTATTGTAATTTATGGAATCACGTGGAGACTGTTAAGAAGCATTTGTGTACACATGTATTAACACCTACACCTCAAATGTGAAACACTGACACTTTAAACATATAGATTCTTGCATTACTCAAACCACAGACTAAACCTACGGAACTCTGCAGTTGAAGAGGATGAAATGCAACCATGGGGACTAGAGCTGTTGTATTTCATTGACAGGAAATGTCAACAAACTAAAAAAAGTACTGCTCTTGACAAAGACCTCATTTCCCATTTGTTCTTTTGCCTTTTACACTATTTGCAATTGTGCATATGGACCTGATAGTGTCAGAACTCCAGATCACCTGTGTATTTGCGTAAATTACACAAAATAAATCACCAATACCAAATAAATTTTGTGTTGCTTGGGTACAAATATGCAATTTACAAAACCCATTAGTATCACAACACTGCGTAATACCCAATGTATCCTTTTCATCTTGCTTATCTTTATTTCTCTGCACATCTTTTTTTACAGGCATCACACATCTCACATACATAAACTCTACTGCTTTGAATAATGCATAAAGAGATGTTATGTCCTGCTTTGTGTTAATTAGTCTTCTATATCGCTGTTACATACTTGGGGAAGCACATGAACAGAAACCGGAAAGAATTGTTTTTTAAAATGTCTACTCGTTGAGTAAAATCATTTTGAATACACAAAGAAAACTATCAATACCCAATGTGAATGATAATTTGTGAGTAGGCCTAAATGCTCAATAGCTAAAAACAATATCTCAAGCTCTGCAGTTTGATGTCTTGCAGAGATTATTAGTGACTGTTTGTTGTAACTGACCGGAACCATGGGGCATTCAAATTTTATTCTTTTCAATTTACCAAGATCAGACCAGGCAAATCTGTGATCTGAGTGATAAGAAATGGTTGACCATAGACATCTCAGTGTAGTGAGTGAGTATGGTTTTACGCTGTTTTTAGCAATATCACGGCGGGGGACACCAGAAATGGGCTTCACACATTGTACCCATGTCGGGAATCGGACTTGGGTCTTCGGCGTGACGAGCGAATGCTTTAACCACTAGGCTACCCGACCACCCAGTGTAAATCTATTTTCAAATATTAAGGAACACAAATTATATAGTTGAATACCTTACAAGTATGTGAATAACTACATCCACTGTCCTATACATCTGAAACCTGACCTGTATTACAGTATTGCAATAGGTCATTTGACCATTTCTATTCAAATCAAAATGATGCCTCGTCACACGAGAGCCTTACTTATCATGACCTTTTTCACAGAGGTTGCTGGTCTTCTTGATGTTGAAACTGTAAATACAGCTTGATAGTTTGATTTAATTCTATGCCAGTTTTCATTACAGAAGATTGCCATAAAATGAATTCTGTACCTGATCTATTGGTCTGCCGATAATTTAGCATTCTGCGTATTTGCCATCAACATGTTGTCACACCTATGACAGTGAACTGACTTTCTAGAACAAAATCACATCCATGTATCGATCTACTGTTAATTTAGCGTTCTGTGTATTTGTCATCAATATTATGTCATGCTATGTCATCAAACCAACCAGGTCGAACTGACTTGTTCGAAATCACTTCACATTATTATTGCGATTATCTACTGCTCATCAATCAGACTGTGCGATTATTAAACACATATTGCAGCAGTGTTTGGCGGTGCTAATTTAACAAAGGCTCTGCTGTCAATGAAGGTAGAAGAGTTGCTATGGACAATTTAGGTAGTAAATATAATCTAAGGAGGCGCTTATGTAAGAAGATGTTACTAGTCAATATGGTAAGAAAGACCTTCTGTCAAGGGAGATAAGTCAAGAGGAAGTAATCGGCACTCAAACATGGATTTATTGAAGAGGATGCTGTTAGTTAATTTTGGCAAGAAGCAATGACAGCCCATGTTATTGATATCTTAACTAAATCTCTGAGTCCATTTTGGTTATGAAAAGAGCAGTAAGATTCACAATGCAATATGATGGCCTGGCACCTATATGTGGCAAGGTGACTTTTTGACAAACTGATTTTCATTATCTCTATTTAATGATACAGACATGGTGGTGAGGCTGATAGATATAAGGAATTTATCTGGACCTGATCAGGGGCCAATTTTAGGCTCCATGTCTGCAGCAAAATTCCCAAATTGGTATGAATAATTTCCCAATTCATTTTGATGTTGTTATGACTAATGACATGGCGTTACACACTGTTTATGGAGGTCACTTGTACTTCTCTAATAGCAGAAGCAAGGATGAGGAAGAGTATTTAATGTGTAATTTAGCATCATAACATAGAATACAATATAAATATACAATGTTGTAAAAAAATTAATGAAAGAAACAAAGTACTTTGTTTAAAAAAAATCCCAATATTGAACAAAATAAGTTTTTCCCCAATTTGTCTGCCAATGGCACTTTATAGTATGGAATCCTGGATAAATCCCTGGATGCTGATGAACATGAAGTGAGGGAAATGGCTGTGTGTGTGTGTGGGTTGTAGTGTTGTCCAGATGGGGTGGCGATAGGGTAGTTGCTGTAGGAGTGGTGCTCGTTATTTTGATTACCATTATGGTAAGGTTTGTCTGAGAGAGGTCTAGGTCAAACCAGGATGATTGTGTGGGACAGTGTTGATTTAGCTGACCCTAGCGGTATGTTGTGAATGGGAAGTAAGTAAACTTTGTGTAGGTAGATGGGAGTGTGGCAGGTGTATACAGAGAATGTTAAGGCAAAAGGCCAGTGTTGGTGAAAGGGCTTACAGAGGCTGAGACAGTTAACACACAAGTCCAGTCCACCTACGGCTGCCTGGAGCACCTGCTGGAAGTAGGGAGTGGGACATGGCAGTGGACAATATATTGATCTTGAATAGTTATCAAACTGATTTGATTCAGTTCATACTGGGTGTCCATTTACCTTTGTTTTCTAAATATGATTGTTTGTCTGATCTTGCCACTCTGATATGATGCACAACGTTGCCACATCAATAACATGATACACAACATTGCCACATTGATAACATGGTCCACAATGTTGCCACATTGATAACATGATGCACAATGTTGCAACACTGATAACATGATGCACAATTTATTACATTGAGCGCAAAGTTGCAACACTGATAACATGATGCCAAAGTTGCCATACTGATAATGTGATGCACAGTGTTGCCACACTGATAACATTAAGGATATTGTTGCCACTTGAACAGGAGGACTGCACAAATCTCATTGCCAGGCGATGTGTTCACAACTGCTTATAAACAATGCCAGGATCCCGTTCCCTCCACCATATTGAGAAATGTTAGGAAACACCTGTTTTAACTTAGTCACAGTCTTTGTGTTCTCTGGATAATTTTGGAAGTCACATTTGCGAAAGGCTATTTACAGGTTACTGTTAGCATGGTTAGAACATCCTTGTAAGAATTGTTAACCTTTTTGTTGTTGCTCAGTAGCAGACCTAGGTCAGTATGACATAAAACTTTTTGTACCTGACAGTATTGATGTTTAAATCATTATGATGATGTCATGCTATTGTTGCTGCAGTTGAATCTGAGCCTGGAATTCACTGGCCATGTTGAACCAAATTTTATACAAGTAAATCTAATGTAGGTGCTGATCCACAATTGTGGAGAAATTATATATATCGACCATAACCACAATCTTTGAAAATACTTCTGGAATTACCAAGTTCTCACTATTCTCCATGACAGAATATGTTGGTAATTTGGATATTGGAGCAGTGGGGTAGCCTAGTGGTTAAAATGTAGGCTCATAATGCCACAATACTCATGTTTGATTCCCCACATGGTACAATGTGTAAAGCTGTTCTAAGTGTTCCACTGTCATTATCTTGTGGAATATTACTGAAAGTGATTGAAAGCCATACTACTTCTGGTGATAAACCTTGAACATTTGAAATTGGTTTCTTACAGGAAACAGATAAATTACCCGGTAGTGATATGATTGACTTTACCGATAATGATATATGTTTATAAGAAATGTGTTGAGGTTCAATTTGAATATTTAATGTTTGTTTGATCAACTTGAGAGCAAATCATAAGGTCATTTAAGAAAACAATTAGCGGTGCAAACATAGACTTCTGTGTTTGAATCATCTGACATTTGACCTACCCTCTTGGCGAACTGTGTTGTATTTGGTACAGCTTAGTACATAGGACTTAGTCAGCTTACAGAACATGATGGCCTTAATTTTCTATTGATTAATGTCTTGATGTATGCTTTTGTGTGAGCATCTTTTGACTTACCGTATTCGACGTAATAAGCGCCCAGGGCGCTCTCAAAATTAGAAATAGGGGGTTTCATATTAGAATATTATTTTGGTGAAAAAAACAGTTGAAAGATGAATTTTGTGGTTTATGCTGACAGCCTGAAATGTTTATGTACGACAGATATATTTTTCCAGAATTTAATTGCCAATAGTAAAGGGTGCATATATCACACGAGTGTGTATTATACACGAATAGGGGAAGGAAGCGGTGCATATTATATGCGAAAAGGGGTTGGAAGGGGTGCTAATTGGGATTGTTCAATAGCCAATATATTAGCAAATCTCGACATGGGCGCTTATTAGAGCGGGGCGGTTATTACGTCAAATTCAGTAATTTGATATTTGATATCTGAGTTTGATGTGCATATGGCACTGAAATGATGTTGAAGAAAACAATACCTTCGGTTGTGCAATCACCAATTGGTAGGCTTTCCAGTGATGGATTATTATCGATGATTTTTTTGGTGAGGCTTTACTGATGTGATGAGAAACAAACATAATTGATTATTGCACGACTTTTTTCATACTAATGATTATGTCAAAGGAAGAATCATTAATAAGTCTTTACAGAATTATACAAAAGCACACATGGAACCAGTGACTTATCTTAATTAACATGATTACGGAATAGGATATTAACAAATTCAAATAATGACGAGCTGGTATTTGACATGTCTTTTCTGGATATTACACAAAATATTAATGATCAATTATGATTGAAGAGTGATCTGATGGAACAAACTGATTATTCACTGGATATTCCAGGGGAAAGTTGGTTCCTAGTATCTGAGACTGCCTCTGTGGTCTGCCCAGAGAGCGGAAGATCTGGTGTTTCGATCCCCGGCTGCGTCTTACCAAAAGATGCTAAGAGATGATACTTGTTGTTTCCCTGTCTGGCACTTGGCACTAAGGGGCTGAAACAAGGACTGGTCGGTTCAGAATACTGTATCTGAAAGGGATATTCATGTTAAACTGCGGCATGGTATCTTGGTGGTGTGGCACTATAAAATCGGCATAAGTCCGGACAAGTACAAGCAGCCACAAACACATGTGCATGCACATTGCTATATAAGTGCAATACTCTTGGACGCGACGTTAAACCCCATTTCACCTCACCATCACCCTAGTATCTGATGCTTGTTCTAAGAGATGACTAACAGGGATCAGGTAGTCAGGCTCAGTGACTTGGTTGATTATGTGTCATCATACCCCGATGGTAAGGAACACTGAGTGTGCTTTTAGTCACTGGTTTGTCTGATCCAGACACAAGTATTGACAGGCTGCTGTTACATGGCATCAATCATCTTTCACTCACTCACTCAGAGATAAATATAACCATTGATCGCCTGGCTCTACCATTTATGTATTTTGTGTTCTAAATTTTCCTAAATTCCAATTGCTCAGGCACCTACTCATACGTACTTGGAACAACATTCCACTTAGTGAGTACATACAATAAGCATGTAGCTGAAGTCATGCATTATCAAGTTGTTTGTGTTCTCACTGTTTTCCTACCTTCTCAGTCCCAGGAACACCAGAACAAGAAGGGATTATAGTGCTGAAGTGCCATGAGTACCATAAGAGGGCACCGTATGCTTGTCATAAGAGGCACTAAATAGGGGAGGAGGTCCCGAGTACCGTATGCTTGTCATAAGAGGCACTAAATAGGAGAGGAGGTCCCGAGTACCGTATGCTTGTCATAAGAGGCACTAAATAGGGGAGGAGGTCCCGAGTACTGTATGCTTGTCATAAGAGGTACTAAATAGGGGAGGAGGTCCCGAGTACTGTATGCTTGTCATAAGAGGTACTAAATAGGGGAGGAGGTCCCGAGTACCGTATGCTTGTCATAAGAGGCACTAAATAGGGGAGGAGGTCCCGAGTACCGTATGCTTGTCATAAGAGGTACTAAATAGGGGAGGAGGTCCCGAGAACCGTATGCTCGTCATAAGAGGGCACGAAATAGGGGAGGTCCCGAGTACCGTATGCTTGTCATAAGAGGTACTAAATAGGGGAGGAGGTCCCGAGAACCGTATGCTCGTCATAAGAGGGCACGGAATAGGGGAGGAGGTCCCGAGTACTGTATGCTCGTCATAAGAGGGCACTAAATAGGGGATTTGGTAGTCACAATCATGCATCTGCAGGGAGTTATCGTGACCTGTTCTGAAGCCGATATTCATCCCAAGGTCTGCAGCAAAAGTCCTTTTTAGGAAGGAGATACATTCTGATAACCATGGGCAGTTAGTTTGGAATTGTAGATAAATCTCTGATCTGAAAAGAAGACATGCTAGGAAGGTTACTCCCACAAAAGTGCAACTCTTGAGTTTTGACCAGACCACTTTTGTCGTCATATCCCCATGGATTGTGCACTGATATTACTTTTAGATTTGTGGTTGTTCAGTCCCTACTACTTCTCAGTCCAAGGCTGCTGTGAGGTCTTAAAAATAGAACTGTTTCCTCTAACCCAAAGGACCTAACATATAACAAGTCAGCAAAAACCTCATCAGAGTGAGTGGGCCCTGATATAATGGTGATGTTTCACACTATGGCAACCAACCCCATTCCATGCCAACCAACTTTAAAGGAGATGTAACACTTTTGGGCAGTAATCTACCTCAATGCCTTCTGTTGTTAAGGTAACTCATGGCAAAGGAAATGTTAAGATGTTCAGCATTTGATTATGTCTTTAGAAAGTGGCATAATTGTCTATGATTGAATTTTGCAGAATTTGTCATCAATTCTGAATTGACATATATGCCAATACCCTTGGCAAAGAGCTAAATCAGTATTGGGTGGGTGAGTGAGTGAAGGGTTTGCTATAGTCAGCATCTGCTAGTGGCCTAAGGCTTAACCTGCTCGAAAAGACAAACCAGTGGCATGAATAACAATCCACACTTGCCATGACATTCAGCCAACTCTGTCCTTATGTTAATCAGTACCCATAACAAGCATGGAGAATACAGGAACCTGTTCCTCTGTATGGTACTAGTATGAAGTCTCCAGACTCTCAGAGCTAAGCTGTAGAGGGTGTGGGGTTAGATGGGGGATGGGTGAGACGGGGGAATGTCCCTGTGTTTTCCAGGGATCATGCTTGTAGACCCAACCTTGCTTGTAGACCCAACCATGCTTGTAGACCCCCAGGTGGTGAATGAGTGGAGGGTCCCTGTGTTTTACCAGGATCATGCTTGCACAGACTGCACCATGCCTGTAGACCCCCAGGTCTATGTTACGGGTTAGTGAGTGGAGGGTCATGCTTGCACAGACTGCACCATGCCTGTAGACCCCTAGGTCTATGTTACGGGTTAGTGAGTGGAGGGTCATGCTTGCACAGACTGCACCATGCCTGTAGACCCCCAGGTCTATGTTACGGGTTAGTGAGTGGAGGGTCATGCTTGCACAGACTGCACCATGCCTGTAGACCCCCAGGTCTATGTTACGGGTTAGTGAGTGGAGGGTCATGCTTGCACAGACTGCACCATGCCTGTAGACCCCTAGGTCTATGTTACGGCTTAGTGAGTGGAGGGTCATGCTTGCACAGACTGCACCATGCCTGTAGACCCCCAGGTCTATGTTACGGCTTAGTGAGTGGAGGGTCATGCTTGCACAGACTGCACCATGCCTGTAGACCCCCAGGTCTATGTTACGGGTTAGTGAGTGGAGGGTCATGCTTGCACAGACTGCACCATGCCTGTAGACCCCCAGGTCTATGTTACGGGTTAGTGAGTGGAGGGTCATGCTTGCACAGACTGCACCATGCCTGTAGACCCCCAGGTCTATGTTACGGGTTAGTGAGTGGAGGGTCATGCTTGAACAGACTGCACCATGCCTGTAGACTCTCAGGTCTATGTTACGGGTTAGTGAGTGGAGGGTCATACTTGCACAGACTGCACCATGCCTGTAGACCCCTAGGGCTATGTTACGGGTTAGTGAGTGGAGGGTCCCTGTGTTTTACAAGGATCATGCTTGCACGGACTGCACCATGCCTGTAGACTGGCCGGGCTAAGCTGGATGCCTGCTTGTGAGTAGCATCTGGAGAAACACTGAGATAATTGGAAGCGAGTAAACTGATCGCAGATCCTGCTGGTCAGTAGGAAGCTTTAATTCTGGCTGAAGGATATTGATGTAAATCATGAAGCAGAAAAAGTGAAGTGTTATCCTTGTCCATTAGTTACAATTCACAAAACATCAAACACAGACAATCACGTTCCAGAGTCAGGCAAGGTCCAAAGGTGCCATCTTTGCCCACAATCAAATTTGATGAACCTTCATCAGTAGATTCAATTTGCATTAAATCAGTAGTCTTTATAGAGTGCTTGCCAATGAAATTGTAAAGTTTGCTTGAGTTAATGAATGTAAATCAATGTGGCATTGGGAAACTTTCCTGCAATGTTTGTCGTTTTGAACATTTTGTATGTCCCGCATCGTGGGATGACTTCTCCTTGATGAATTAGCAAGTAGGCTCTTTGGCTGAGGAGCAGTGATCGCTTCAAGTCGATATGCATCGTGATGTTCTTAATGATAGACATTTCTCGACATGTGAAGAGCATAGTCCAATATCGCTTCCTGGTGCAATCTTAGTGGATAACAGCTTCTAAAGGAAATGTGTCTGATTATGCCCTAATAGTTCACAGGAAATATTAAATACTTAAGTATGACAACTTCTCTCAGCAATCTGTCTGTCTCTACCTAGAATAATGAAAGTATCTCTATCCACATTGAATCATTCAAAAGTGCAAAACATAGACTTTCACTTGTAAAATAAATCTGATTCTTTTTTTATGTAAGATAGTCAATAACACATTTAAAGTTTTTACCTTTTATTATACTGATTTCAAAACTACAACATGGTACATTTTTCGTTATGAAACTATCATGGCGTCTAGTGTTTTCTTTTGAATTGCGAGTCAAAATAAAGTTTCACCTATTTCACTCCCTCACTAGAATACCAAAACACGATAGTCTCTTTCCCTTTTTTGTACCACAATGCATTAGCAAACATTGGCTGACTGCTGTAAAGTACTTATATATGATACAAAAAATATTCTTTGTAATTTTGTGTTTGTGGTAGACAGCATGAATTTAAACGTGAATAAAACTGGTGACATTTAGTGGAATTTAAACCTGTGACTATGCCTTATGATATTTAAAGGATGGAATAAATTTGGTGGTAAGCTGAAGAAATAGGTAATTATTTTCACCAGATTTGACGAGTCTTAATATATTTTCACTATCCTCGGCCAACAGTCTAGGCCTTATACATGTTAACTACCGGTATCCTTGGGCCAATGGACTAGGTGTCTGGATCTGAACTGAAGGCCCAAACCAGTTACTGACCCAGTCCTTGTACAGCTAGTAGCCATATAGCACAATTTGTGGACATTTTGTCCAGTGACAATGCAACATGGCCGTGTGCCTAGTGATAATGATATATACAGGTATTGATTGGATTAGTGATGTGCATCTAGGTGAAGGAACGCCATTCCATCTATCAGAGAAGGCTATGTGTTATTCCTGGAGATGGCTCCCCTGTCGACAGGAGGCGGCTACACTTGGCTGTGTACAATCTGTGATTAATACTCGCATTGCACCTGGGACCTCTCATCTGTACAGCAACACAGGGCTTCCGGTAGTCGTATTTACCTATCTGGTACAGCACTTGGCTTGATTGGAAAATTTTGTATCCGAGTAGTATTTTGTCATAATACATATATATTTTCCTTATCATCTTAATATATATGATATATTGGAACATAGTTAGTGTTATTCTTCTTGGAAGGTAATGTGAAATGCGCTGTAAATGTTAGTCAGTCTGTGTTGATGTCCTTCCAAGATGGGAAACTATTGGCTGATTTGTGGAATGGTTTAGATATTGCTGTATCAGTAGTTATCAATAATATATCAGATTTGCTATGACGTTCAAGTGATGTTTCCATTTACTGTTAAAGGGGTGATCGGGTAACTCAGTGGTTAAAGCAGTACTTATGGGTTTCTCCTATGGAGCTGTTGTTTTGTCAAGTTGCTGAATGAACTTGTCCTTTACCCCCAAAGGTAGCTTTGTTATTGAGGTATGATGTTTACTTTATCCCAAAAGTTGTGTCACAGGCTTTCTTATCCAGCCGCATTGTTTAATGTTAGGACCATTATTGTGCTGGTTTCTGCTGTTATTGTGAGTGAGTTGGGTTTAACGCTCCTTTTAACAGTATTCCAGTTCACGGCGTGTCAGCTTAATGTGGGAGGAAAGCCCGAAGTGATGCAGGTCTCAGACGTTTACCAATTTGGTGAAACCCACGAGCACGGGTATTGTGCTGACAAACCTAGAAACATAATTGGGGCGAACCAGGATTCGAACCCACAATCATAGGTTTCTGGCGTGCCCAAGAGACGCAACTTGGCACAGCGAATCACGGCGCCTTAGACGACTGGGCCACCCATGCCCCCGTTTCTACTGTTAGAAAAATAGTTATTAATAATATATCAGATTTGCTATAGCGTACAAGTGATGTTTCCATTTATTGTTAAAGGGGTGATCGGGTAGCTCAGTGGTTAAAGCAGTACTCCTCATGCCAAATATTAAGGTTCAGTGTCCATGATTCAGCATGATTGTGTTGCTGGGTTTGTCAGGACCATACCCGTGCTCGTGGGTTTCAAGTAATAAATGTCTGAGACCTGCATCACTCCAGGCTTTCCTCCTGCATTCAGCTGACATGCTGTGATATAACTGGAATACTGTTCAAAGCGGTGTTGAACCCCACTCACTGAGTGCCAACATGGGTACCAGTGAAACCTGTTCTGGTGTCCACCAGGGTGAGGCTAGAATATTGCTGGAATTGGCATAAAACCCTGCTCCCTCATATACCTTTAAAACTAATTTCACAAACAGCAATGGGTGTGGTAGAAATATATTTTGTATAGATTTTTGTTGTTGTTAATTTGTCTGGTATTCAAATATCTACTACTCAAGACAAGTAAAAGAACACCCAATTCTTTTATTTTACTTGAGATAATCTGTTATGTCATGACATATGCTACTCAAAGGAAGTTAAGGGACACCTGATTCCTTCATATTGCTTTAGTTAGTCTGTCATGGCATGACTTGCCAAAGTATTGTAGGCTTATTTGTTATTTTTTTAATAATATTTTTGTTTCAGGGTTTGTACGAGAGACTATGCATGGTATCCTCCCATTGAACAAAGGATGACCTACATATTGGCCTATAAATGACAATGAAATAAAGTGAATCATTTTCATTATGTTTCCTAGGTATTGTTAGGCTTATTTAATTTCTTATCACATTACAGTAAATATCAATACAGGACTGAAGATACAGGGTTTTGGACCAATGAGTTATTACTTGCCTATCTGATGGGCCGTGTGGATGTACGTATCCCAGGGTTTAGTGTGGTCACTTGTCACGCCAAGCTTCCTGGCAATCTATTTTTGTCATGTATACAGACATGTTTGTGTCACTGAATTCTCAAAGCCTGAAGCAGCACAAGCACCCATTATTTTCAATGAAGGATGCACAAGAGGCATATACTGGACAGAAATAGGACAGTTTGGAACAAGAAATAGAAGACATTGACGGAAGTGCACGAGACATTGACCGTAGGGGTGATTGAGTGGAGGTAGTTTGCAACTCTCAGGCCCATTCAGCTTTAGCACAGTAGGTTGTGCACCATCAGGCCTGGACCAGACACACCAGTGGTTGATGGCATGAGCATGAGCATTTGATTATATACTTTTCAATATTCGCTATAGCAGTGTATGAAATTCCCTAAAGTCAGACAGGAAAACCGGACTGGCAACCCAGCAAAGTTACCAGACCAGATAAAGTGTTGCCTGTCCAGAATGCTCTAGACAAACGAATAAAAGTAACAAAAGGGTAAACATAAGTTTACATTTAATTTACCTCTTATATTGAAGTAAAACTAATATGCCCAGGTAATTTAGGAAGTACAATAATAACCTGACTATGGGTTGTGAAACTTTCAAAACTGACCACCCGTCAGCAAAATAGACTGTATCAGGCAGTCAGGCATGCGGGTATTTTAAGCACTGGCTGAGGTCCAAAATAGTCATCTATAGTCAAAGGTGTGGTCTTAGCAAATGTTGAATAGTTTAGTTGGCCTGGGCAGCTTGAGCCATGGTATGCTACTCAAAAGAAGTTAAACAACAACTGATGTTTTCATGTGACTAGTTAAAGCTGTCATGGCCAGTAGTATATATTGAGCCATGAGGTCATTCTGTACTGTTTAGTGATCTAGAATTTGAACTCCAACACTCCTGTAGTAACAGCTGACTGTTTGACAGGAATATCTAGATTAACAGCTTCATGAATCACTGTATTAACTAAAGTAGCAAAAATGTCTCTTCGTTCAGGCATAGGCCTCACCTGTGTAAATTCAGTATTTTATGACAAAGGTGGTTACTGTAGTGATGTGACAAGATTTATCGATGTTAAAAGCTTGTAATGGTGTAAGAATGTCACTATGTGCAGTAAACCAGAAGTTGTTGTCCATAAAGTTGTACATTCTCTTACTTACTCACCAACTAGAATGCCAATCTAACAGTTAAGATTTATAGATGGTTTCTTTTAAAGAACCATTTTTGAGATATGATTGCTGAATTGTCTAAGGTTCTATGTACCCCATGTTTGCCATTACAGTTCGTGACTTGGCTGATCAGGTTTTATGCTACATCCATGCTTCCTTTCTTTGAATATCATAAGTGTAAAATATATTTAGATTTTTATATGAAATGAGAAAAATTGTTAAAATAAGTACAGGGCAATGGAATTCTTTTTAGTTGGCAAATAAGTGGATATTCTTTTCTTCCCCCCTCCTCTCTCTCTCTCTCTCTCTCTCTCTCTCCCTCCCCCCCCCCCCCCCCCCCTCTCTCTCTCTCTCTCTCTTTCTCTCTCTCTGTCTCTCTCTCTCTCTCTGTCTCTCACATATATTTTGTTTAGACAAGACAGTAATTAAGGACTGGCTTAAGATGAGTTAAGCACACAAAGTGTTCAGATTGCCTAATGAGCACCGCCTGTGTTGAGGAGAGTGCCTGTGGCCTGTGTTGCCGTGTGTTGCCGTGTGTTGGAGAAGTGTACTTCCTGTGTGTACCCATGGGCACACTTACCTTTCACTGAGGCCACAGTATAATGCTTCTCAAACATACTTCAGTGTGTACACAGCTTTGCACTGCGCAAGTAAATATGGAGCAAAAAACATGTTGTCATCATCAGGGAAGTCCAATGGGAAATCTCTGTATTCTAGGCAAGGGACTGTCTCAAACGTTCAGTCAATTATATTTAGATTTTGTCACCCAGCATCTTAGATAAATACTGTGAATACTAATAATAGTTTTTCCCTGTATAATGACAAGACAATTCAACATATCCCATGTTGAAGTTGATCCAATTTTTTTTAGGATGTAGTAGAGAATGAACTGAGTTTAAAATGTCAATGAAACTACCGTAAATGGTTTTGAGAATAGGCAGCTTGCCCCTTCTGAATTGCTGTTTTCTGTAAATAATTTGCAATGTTTGGTCTTAGTAGGGCGCTTTCAGATTGGTCCAGAAGTTGGGCAATGGGGTATTTACTGAAGCAGGGTGCTAAATATTGTGAATACAGTGTGTGAAGGTAAACATAATAAGATGTTAATACTGGACTATATAATATAGGTCAAGGTTCCATTCAAGACATTCTTTATCTGAATGAGTGACTGTCATATTTTTATTTTATGGTGTAGGATCATATCACTAGGATCACATTGGAGGAATGAACTAGGTTGATGGTGATAATTGTTGGATATAATCTTAGTGATGTGAATGTCCAATCTTTTATTGTTGGACAGATAATTTATAGTGGTATGGTTGCTTGGTGGGAGAAACTCTATGACCGCTTGGTGGAAGGAAGTCTTATGATCTCTTGGTGGTAGTAGTTGTTTAATGTTTGGATCTCAGTGCTATGAATATTGTCAGGTTATACACTGTGTTAAGGTACTGGACAGAAATTATGATAGCGTTATGTTATGATGGCTTGGAGTATCATGATGGGGTTTGGTAACAAAAACTATGGTGTTCCATTTAATCAATTATTTTAGTCTGTACATATCGAAAATCAATGAATCGGGAATTTGTAACTGTGATCTTGTTTCAACTACAAAAAGAATTATTTCATGTACCTGGAGACTTAATCATGTTAATGGTGAAGCTGATCAAAAAGTGTTTTTGGGGTAACACTTGTTTCAAGACATGTTGACATTGTTATAAGCATTACAGAATGATATTTTGTTGCCATTAATGTTGATTTTACAAGGCTGACAAGTAGATGTGGATTCAACTTGCGTGATGTCAGTTCAAGCCATTAAAGACGCCTGGTCAGTGAGTCATGCTGTGTAATTGTGATATTTATTACAATTTTCACTAAGTGACCATGAACAGGTGCTTGCTGGCCTGAGGCAATGGTTGTTGCTGTCAGTTGGTATTCCACAGAGATAAACATGATAAAGGTAGATGTCTTGATGATGGAGATGGTAACTGATATTTTGATGAAGAACATGATGAAGTAGTACAAATGGAATATCAATATTTTTTCCATCTGATTTTCAGTGTTTGACACCAAAGTGAAAATTCTACGCTTTCTGTGATTTTTTGTTAACTTCAGAATGTCTGTGGTGAAAAGGTAGATATAAAAGTGACCTTCTACTGCTGGGAAAACGTACAACATGATTCTTAGTGAAAATTCTACACCTTCTGTGATTATTGAATAATTTCATAAAATCAGTGGAAAAAAGGTTGTTTTAAAAGTGACTTGCTGGGAAAGCTTAGAGAAAACAACATGATTTGTTTGTTCAGAATTGTGTTATTCTGGACAGTTTCATGCAATATCTTAAACATGGATGAACAGTGTTTCGCTGTAATGTCGTCTCAATGGACAGGTTTGTTTGTAGCGCATGTGATGTGACTGTCACTGTGTAAGAGAGTAGGCTACTTGTACTGTCCCACTCCGACACTCGTAGTACAGCGTTGTGGAATCCCAAGAATTTGACTTCCGTTGAGAATTGAATGGCTTCTTTCTTAGCAGTTGAAGTGTATCCTATTTAGTACTGATCTGACTCTATAAGATTGCTGTTGATGTATAGGAGGGTCTATATAGACAAACATTGAAACCAGTGTATAAATTTTCACATAGAATTGTCCCGTAGTAAAAGTGTCATATCTTATTATGTGGATGTGTTCTTTCATGGGACTTCTGTTTAAGATAGAATCTGCTTCCTGTCACTCCTTTTGAGTCGAAATTATTTTTGCCAGCATTTTCAGGAACAAATGATTAATTTACACAAAATCCCAGTATCAAGGGTCACAGAAGGTTTGTTTATATTGGCAGAGTTACCTCCCCTTTTGAAAAGTGCCTCCATTTGTTGTTGAGTGAAATTTAAATTAGATTATTTTTTTGGCTATGGATAATGAATATGTGGGACACATTTTTTTTTATCAGTATGTGCAGGCAATTACAAGACACTACCCAGAGTTGCTTGTTGATGGGCTGTGTGGTAAATCATTAGATTGTTTGTTGCTGCGCTGGGTCATGGACTGGTGTTAATTGTTGACGAGCTAGTGGCATTACCTTTCTGCAGGGGAGTGAGGCTGGTATTTCTATGGAAACCAAGCTCTTTATATATCTTTTTACATAAGCCATTAATTCCCTTTCGTGTCTAATGGTAAGATTGATTGTGTCCTGATTAGATGGGGACTATCAAAGCTGGGAAGATTGAGATAGAAGCTTCTGTAACAGGAATTCATTTGAATAACTTTTAAATAATTTGATTCAGTTTTGTTGTAGATGTTGTGTGTCTCTTTTCAAATGATAGTAGGAAGTGTTTGATTCATCATTTTTGGGAGAATAGTAAACAGTTTATCCTACAGCTAGCACACTTTAAATGTTAAATAATATATACCCGCCACAGTGTTGAAGTAATCGTATGCGGTTTATCCCGTAAATATAACACTTTCGAATATATGCTGAATTAACTCTATTGTTACATGATTTATGTAATGCTCAGCTTTGTCACAATTATTGTAATTATGATAATATTTGAATGAATTAAGAATAGATGCATATGATCACGTGATCCATAACCAATTTACTGATCACGTGAAGATCCGGGGTAGAATTGGTCTTCAGCAAGCCATGCTTGCCATAAAAGGCAACTGGCTATGCTTGGTGTAAGAGGCGACTAATGGAGTCGGGTGGTCAAGCTTGCTGACTGGGTTGATGCATGTCATCGATCCCAATTGCCCCTGGATCGATGCTCATGATATCAATCACTGGATTGTCTGGTCCAGACTTGATTAAGTACAGACTGCTGTCATATAGCTGGAATATTGCTGAGTGCGGCGTTAAACAAACAAAACAAACAAACCAATTTACTGCAACAGTAACATGGCTGCAGAATGGTCTTCAGTTTAACTGACCAGCATTGGGGTTTTGTCATGATGACCATGCAAGTGCAACAGCCGCTGTCTCGGTGATTCCATGCAATGCTATTGACATTTCCCGCCCGACATGGCTCTTCCTAAGCCAGACAAAGTACTTGTGTTTTAGACCATATATGACAAGGGTGTCGTTGTACAAAGTGATCTGTATAAGCGCTTTGGTGATCGTAACTCCCATACATTAACATAGACTTACTACAGTCGTAGTGATGAGATTGTTTTGTACAACGGCACCTGAACTGATTTGTTAAGGGAGATATTATGTATATAATCTTTTAGGAATTAAAATAAGGTGTGAGGAAATACCATACCACTCAAGCCTGTCACTGCATGCAAATATGCCTTGAACATATGTTAGGATTTGGTGATGTTTTTATTTATCTTGCTGGTGCCTAAACCTAATCTATGTGCATAATATTCTATTTGGATTAGAGCTGGATCATTGAGTTTTTCAAAATTAAACAACATGTTTTCCTGCTACATTTTGTCAATGAGGGAATTTGGCCCGTGAAGATCCGGGGTAGAATAGGTCTTCAGCAACCCATGCTTGCTGTAAGAGGCGACTAACAAGATCGGATGGTCAGACTCGCTGACTTGGTTGATGCATGTCATCGTATCCCATGATGCTCATGATATCAATCACTGGATTGTCTGGTCCGGACTCGATTATTTACAGACCACCATCATATAGCTGGAATATTGCTGAGTGCGGCGTTAAACAACAAACAAACAGACAATGAGGGAATTGAGAAATTTATGAGAGACTATTCTGTTAAGTATCACCCCCAAATCACTGATATCAGATTCTTCTGTTTATTAACCCAGAAGTAATTATCAAAGCGGCATGCTTCTGTCAAACCACATGCACCGCCACAAGCCTACACTAAGTCCCAAACAAATCATTAAAGTTCATGCAGTGTTTCCTACCTTGCAATATAGGCTCCATCTGGAGGAGACAATCGGTTGGCATGCCGGCCCTCTCAGTATCGCGGACAATTATAATGTGTAAGTATGTTCGTGTACCACTGGTATAGGATCGGGAGGCCAGATAATACCTGTCACATGATCCTGTGCCTGCCCTGCCCCCTTGACATGGGGAGGCTTGACTCACTGGGAATGTGTGGAATGATCCCAGCTAATAAATAAACAGCCAGGTGAATGTTTGCAGGGCACCTGTTTTGAAACAATGGCTATTCTTGGTGATGGTTTGTTGATTAAATAGTCAATGCTGGGCAGTTTGTTTACTGGTAACTAAAGTTGGCTTTATGCTTTTTGTGAAATTTTACTGTTTTAGTTGTCCGAGTTATTAAGCAACATAACATGCATATGCGGCCCCTTTACTTACTATGTATATTTTGTTTGATAATACTTGCCTACAGTAAACAACAAATCTTTCAAAGTGTTTGGGCAGTGTTTTAATGCTCCTTTTTTTTTTAAACCAAAAGAGGGTGAAACTTGTGTACATCTGAAGAAAGCCATTAGCTTTTGTTCGTGATTTGTTTTCAGGTATGACTTCATCTTTCATTCAAAACTTGAGCATGACAAAACAAATTTACTATTTAAAAATAATAATTCAAGTCCACACATGACTGAATAACTATAATAGGGTATTGTTAACATGACTTTTTGTTCGGCCCAAAATACAAGAACAATGGCTTCTGTTACCATCGCAGTGCAAGTGACCACGGTGTGCTGCCATGTCACGCACAGTATGTCACCATGTGTGTGCATAGCTCTGCCAAGCCTATTGTAGTCCGGGGGATGGTCAGACCGGGTCTTTGATGGACCATGGCTGAAAGTAATTGACTGATTTAGCTAGTTTGGACATAGGCCGGAGACCGATTGACTCATTATTGGCTTAGTCCATGTGGGTCCAGACTGACCACTTGATGCTTTGGGTTGAGAATGAGAATCTTGGATAATGTAGACACTAGTATCAGGTTTCTTTGGCGTGATTCGGTTACAAGCAGATTATGATGTTTTGCACACTATAATGTGCACATTTGTTTGTGCTGAGGTCATTGCGTTTATTTAAAGGAATGATGATGGTGGATGTTTGAGGAGAAAAACTTTGTATCTTCTTAGGGAGAAAATTGCATGGCTGAGACTAAGTCGTTTGTTTTCCGTGGGCTCATATTTGATTACCTTCAGGCTGCACAAACTGGACTTACACAAGTCAAGTGGTTGCCCCATCTCCCCCAATTTGGATCAGTCTATGTTGGTTGTTTTGTGAACTGTTTTGGACCTGTGGGTTAGTTCAGTTTGGTGTGGGGGGTGCACAGGTTAATGTAACCTGTAGCTGGAGTGGACATAGGTATAGCAGCAGGTCGACTGTGGGAGTTGGAGGGTTGGGTGATATATATCGTGGCTTGTGTCATCTATAGTAGCCTAGCTGCCTTCGTAGCCGTCCCCCCAGGCAGAGAGAGTGGCCACAAGAGGGCGACAGGGGACATCTGGGCATTGTCCTACACCCCCAAATTGTTTGTTCAAACTTTTCATCATCAGCGAGCAGCCATACTTGTTTGGAACTAACGCTGTCTCTGGACGTAATCAGGGCACAACAAGCGAATGAAAAATTGGATTTAACTGTGACGTTTATTCCTGTGACTTATTCTTGAACTGTCTTGGGGAGATAGTTGCATCGTGGGAGGTAGAATGGAGAGAAAGAGGTAGGTGATCTTGTATTAAGAATTGTATTTGTTGTCTTATTCATAAACACTGTCGGCAATTGGTCATAGCTCAAGAATGTGAGTTATGTAATATTGATTTGCAGGTTCAGGCAATGGGAATGTGTCATTGATCGTATCTGTCGACTTGAGTTAAATACCCAGGCTTCAGCTGAACAGAAACGAGGGCACCTGCTTGTACACACAGACAAAACTGCAACCACGTTCTCAAGACTATTGTCATGTTTGCTTTTTCCTCATGGGAAGTTTAAGTATGAGTGCTATAGAGGCAGGCTGTGTCAGGTTTAATTTTCAAGCACGTTTGTGACTTAAAACAGAAGGTTTTAAGGTTAGAGTTAAAACTACCACAAGTCCTGTGGTCCCACTCCAAATTCGTAACGTGTCCATAAGGCTGATACAAATTACTTAAGTTTAAAAGTTTTCATATGTGTATCAATATAAAAGAGAATTATTTACCATAGAACTTGAATGTCTTAGAGGACAGTGAATTAATGGAACAAGTAGGACTACCCATTCCCATCGTCTAGAAATATTTAGGGAAAGTGACCCTTTTTAGTATTATCTGATAATTAAATAGGTGGGAGGAAAGTATGGTGATCTTGCTCAAGTAAAACCTGGGAGTAAATGTTACCATGGCGACAGCTCAAATAACATGTATTGGAAGATTTGGTGGGTAGCAAAGTATTTATATGTCATATAATTTTTTTAAAAATATTTCAAAAATATATATATTGTTGGGGCCAAAATAAAGCAGTCTTTTTTAACTTGGGGCCAAGAATAGCTATGCAGGCAGATGTGTTGTGATGTCTGCATCTGAATCCTTTGACAGAATGTCAACAGTTAAGTACAGAAAAGCCAAGACTGTCACTGACAAGTCAATGTATTGGTACATTCTTCTCCATGTCTGCTGTGTTGATGCATAATACAGGTCCCTACTAACTGATTGCTAAGCTTTGCCTCGGTGACAGAAATAGGTTATAGTGATATTAATAATTACAATAAGTGTTTGTGGGGACAGGTAGATAAAAGATGACAAACATGGTTAAAAATTAATTGCAAGCCTCAGGTTTGGTGCTGAATTTCTAATCCAATCTGAGTGATATATATTGATCTGTACATCACAATGTCATTCACTCGGCAGTAATTGATCTATCAAGGGGCGATCCTGTTTTAAGAGCTGAGCCACAAGACTGTCATGAGCCGACCTCTATTATGGTCGAGTCAAAGCGTACGGTAGACTTAATTCTCTCCTCTAAAGAATTGTTTTTTTTCTAATATGTAAAAGAGCTGGCTAGGCTGGTTTTGTTTTCATAAAGCACATATTTATTTCATATATTCCCCAGTCATGGTGCAGGACTTAGGTTGAGGTTGTGAAATAAAGAGCTGTGTCCCTTATGTGGGCTGGGGAGCTACAGTTAATGAGTTTATTTATTCTCAATACTTGTTGTTATGCCAAGATATGCTTGACAAATTTGCTTTTAACTATAACTTTATATTCATGACACACTTGTATATATATCAACTTGTTCTAATCCCTATATGGCTGAAATAATGCCAATGCGGCATAAAATATTAACTTACACTATTTTTAGGGAATACTAGGGAGTTCACATCACTTCCAGGAATGCCCCTGCACAGAGAGGAAATAAATAACAATAATAATAACAGCTGGCCAATGACATACATGTGTACAACTAAAATGTATGTGTGCCCGGTGTCTTCATCATGTTCATAGGAAATACAGTAGGTGCATATTGGTACTGAAGTTGCCCATAAGAGACAAGCACGTGTCAGTGTTTGGTACTCATCTGAGCATATGGCCAAACTTACATGAACTCATTTGAATGATAGGAAGTAACTTTTAGACAATATTAACACATTCTTTGAAAAGGGGACAGTTTGGGAGTATCTTCATCTGGCTCTATTTCCAACGATGCTTACTTTCCCAGAAAAGCTGTTTTCATCATTGCTTAATTGAAACAACAGGAACAAGCGTCAATTAGTGTTATCAGTGAAAGGACTTGTACTAGTCATCAGGGCAACAGGGAGAGAGTGTGCCGTCATACTTCCAGTGCTGGGTTGCACTGTTACATTTGATGAGTTTAAGGTGGACAGGGGGGGGAATTGGTCTAAGGCACAGAAATTCAATGTGCAGAGTTGCGTCCCTTGTTCTTGCCAGGATCCTGGAATCATGTTTTCAAATCCCAATTTGGTTGACAATGTGATTAAGGCATTCAAACCCCGGAAATATCCTGGCCTATTCACTGTGCATGACTACTTTTCTTGATCAACATTATGTGTTTCAGATTTACATGTTATTTCGTATTGGTTTAGTTGGTTCCAAATGAAATTCCGACACATTGAATGTACATTAGAAGCAGCAAATCTGAAAACACATGTGAATCTTCTAATTTGTGAGTGTGTGATGCTAAGATGGATGATGATCAGTAGACTAGGTATTATAGTTGGATAGGGCAAATTTTAATGTGATAGATTTATTATAGGAGCTTTTCAAGGCAATTGTCAGATGGCATCCAAATACTGGATTAGTTTGCCAAGAGGTGACTATGAGGATTCTTATAGAAGATTGAAAATGGATTGTCCCTTTACCACAACACTTGATGTAAGGGGCGGTTGGGTAGCCTAGCGGTTAAAATGTTTGCTCGTAACGCCGATGACCCGGGTTTGATTCCCCACAAGGGTACAATATGTGAAGCCCATTTCTGGTGTCTCCTGCCATGATATTGCTGGAATATTGCTAAAAGCTGCATAAAACCATACTCATGCAATCACATACTTGATATGAAGTTACTAAATCCGCTCAAATTATGATTTATGTGTATTGTACTTCAACATGTTAGTTGACCTTCTTCGATAAGCTCCTTGTAAGTAGAGCTGCAATAAATCAGTGTGTGTTTTGCCTTGGGTTATCATATTATATATTATCTTGAAAGCATGTCATCAAATCAGTTTCATAGTGTAGTAATACGTTTACAGATAGCATACCCGATCACCTGTAAAACTTCAAAATGGTTTAAATGTTTAGAATGGTTCATAAGAGGCGACTAACGGGCTTGGGCGGTCAGACTCGCTGACTTGGTTGATCCATGTCATCAATCCCAATTGCATGGATCGATGCTCATGATGTCAATCACTGGATTATATGATCCAGACTCGATTATTTACAGACCGCCGTCATGTAGTTAGAATATTGTTGAGTGAGGCTTTAAACAACAAACGGACATCACAAGCTTCAGCCCTGCTCACTTACGAATTTAAGATAATATCTATACAAAACGACTATAATATCGATGATGTTAAGCAACATGGATGTTGGTGCCCCTAAACACTAAAGTTGGCTTCCTGACATAAGTAGGATTTGTCAAGAAAAAATCTCACTTATCATGATTAACACAAGCCTTGATATATGTGATGAGGACCCCAAGGTGACAGAAAACACTGCTTGTTCAGGCTGCACTTGCCTAGTATGGAACTTGACCTTCGTTTGTCTGGAGAGTCAGAAAGGGTTGTTAGCTGCAGTGTATTATTTACAGAGTTCCAGGAAGGAAACAAGATTCATAAACAGCTCTACTTGACCCAGGTACAAACTCTGAGCTTTTTTGTCATTAACAGTATCGGCCAAAACATTATGTTCACCGGTAGGTTTTCCTTGCCAGATTAGGTGGTATCCAAGCTTGTTGTTGAAGTCCTTGGGGGATTGGGGGTCCCAATGTTTAGTGTCATAGTTCGATGTCATTAGTCTTAAAATTGATCTGCTACAGCATTGCCATCTGCTTGATGGTAAAACTGGTAGTCCACAAGGAAATGTCACCAGCTTTTCCTGTCTTTTCCTTGTCTCAGGGGGCGGTGGGGTAGCCTAGTGGTTAGAGCGTTCACTCATCAGGCCGAAGACCCTGTTTCGACTCCCCACATGTGTACAATATGTGAAGCCCATTTCTGGTGTCCCCCGCTGTGATATAGCTGGAATATTGCTAAAGTGGTGTAAAACCATACTCACTTACTCCTAGCCTCAGAGCAGCAGATTTTTGTTACTTTCTAACCCGGATTGCTGCTCCCTCAATTATTTACTGGTCGCCATATATCTGGAATGTTAATGTGGTGGAACACATTCAGTCACTCCCCACACAAGTTTAGTGAGTGAGTGAATTGGGTTTAATGCCGCTTTGAACAGTATCCCAGTTATATCACGGCGTGTCAGCTTAGTGTGGGAGGAAAGCTCGAAGTGATGCAGGACTCAGACGTTTACCACTTTGGTGAAACCCATGAGCACGGATATGGTGCTGAAAAAACGAGAAACATAAATGGGGCGAACGAGGATTCGAACCCACAATTTCGGGCATGTCCTAGGGCTGCAACTGCACATTGAATTGCGGCACCTTAGACAACTGTGCCCCCTACACAGGTTAACTGTGCTAGAGGAACAAGAGTATCTCTTTCTCTGGGCAAGTAAGGTTAATGCGTCCGTCCAACTAACATGACTAAGAAGACCATGGCTTGAATATGGTGGAATCAGACAAAACAATAACCTGGGATCAATAAGCCTGACAGCAGAATGTCTGATCAACTGGTCAACACAGCTCCATCGATGTCGCTTCATTAAACAAGCAGAGCACCATCATCAGTATTGACATATGTAACTTTTGAGGTGTTTTCGGTTAAAGTACTGTATTTGATATAATAAGCACCCAGGGCGCTCTCAAAATTAGAAATAAGGGGGTCTTATTTGAATATTATTTTGGTGAAAAAAAACCAGAGTTGAAAGATGTATTTCGTGGTTTATACTGACAGGCTGAAATGTATATATACGACAGATATATTTTTCCAGAATTTATTTGCTCATAATTAAGGGTGCATATAACACACGAGTGTGTCTTATATGCGAATAAATAAGTCTTATGTACATTGATCAATCGGAAGGGGTGCTAATTAGGATTGTTCACTAGCCAATATATTAGCAAATATCGCCGTGTGTGTTTATTAGACTGGGGCGCTTATTACGTCGAATACGGTAATCAGTGAACGATCATCATTATTCACCATCACATTGGATGTTAAATAAACCCGAGTTGTGTCTTCTTCAAAACTGCCTGTGAGAAGAGCTGTAACACAAAAATAATAACATTATTAGCATAGATACCTAAAAGTAAACATGTAAATGGTTCATGAAGTTAGTCCATATTTCAATTCACAACTCTGTTCTCAATCTAAACAACAGATACAGATTCCTGAAGCTTAAGTAAATGTTCGTACCCTTCCCCTCATTTGAAGAAAAGCTGACACCTCCAGAAAGTGGATACGAAAAGTTGAATAACCCTTGCAACCTTAACAGGTTCCACACCCCTCCCCAACCCTTAAAACAAGGTGCCCCCCAAGTCAAGTGTTACTCTAGTCAGTGTTCACTTGCTGCTCTCTCTTCTCTTCTCTTTTCTCTCTCTCTCCTCTTCTTTCCCCTCCTCTCCTCTCTCCCCCCCCCCCCCCAAAGTCAAGTGTTACTCTGTTAAGTGTTCACTTGCCCCCTGGCCACACCTCTGGTCAACCACTTTGGCCTCTTTCAAGTCACAACACTGGAATCCTGATGTCCCTTTTGACATGAATGACCCATGCCTGACCGAGGGATAACTGCCCGGTAGTCACAAGGCTAAATATTTACCTCCCAATGTCCATTTAACTAGTCTTACACCGTAAGAGTGTGAAATATCAGTCTGATGCTAAAGTTTGTATAAGGCTTGTCTAGTCCCTGCTTAACCTGAGGTGATCAGCTATACATGTGTCTTACCTGACAAATGTGTTGATCTTACACCGCATATACTAAATGGCTCAGTTAGAAGTCTTTGTGTGGTGATTGGAATACGTTGGGATTTCATCATTGGTTTGTTCCAAGCAGTCTATCATTATTAACAATCAGTTACAAATAGTTGGTAAATATTTCCGATAAAACAATTCGAAGAATTAGCTTATGTCATAATTTGACATTTTTTTAAATTTTGAAATTAATCCTTAAAATATTTTATTGGTTGAATATTACTGGTGAGTGTATTTATGTGTAATCATGAAAGGATAAAATTGGACAAAAGCATTATGTAAATTTTTTTTATTTTCATAACAACTTATGGACATGTAGACTTGATGATAAAATCAGTATTTTAACACATCAAATAATATTTTGTTTCACTCTCTTATTTACATCCACAGCTGATCATTTCATTGGTGCAGGGTAAATAAATAATCATTGGACATTTTGGGTAGATTGGGCTGTAAGAAGGAGTCCTGTCTGAAGAGTCTGACACAGCACAGATACTATCTCATGTAACACTGGCTTAAATGTTGGATTGTAGAGCAGATAATGGCTGGCTGAGTGAGGGAGGTCCGAGACCACTTGTGGTGGCTCTGGTGGGGAATGTTAATACCACACAATCATGTATAATCTGTGAGACCTTCTTTGTAGTGCTAGGTCTCCAGGAAAGATGTTTCCACGAAGTCTTATCAGGCACTTTGTCGATTATTCAAGATGTATGTTCTCAAGGGTCATGGTAATCTTGGCATTGTTTTTGTAGGATGATATTTTATCGGCATATGTGATAACACTTATACAGTGTATCATATTTGTTAGTCATTAGGAAAGCCTTTTCTGTAATCAGGATCATTCATGAATAATTCAGGAAGAAATATGTCAGCTTGCAGAACGTGCTCAGCTTTCCGTTTGGTAGCTTTATTTTCCCTTTGTAAAGGGCTTGTTAAATACATTTGAGTTTGTGATGTGACATAGGTCACATGAAAATGTATGAAGGTGAAATTTCAGAATGGATTGTTCAAACAGTGACGGGTCATGACAGTCCTCCTGTCCTTATCTTGAATACCGTTATCTGGGGACTCTGGTTTAGTGCTTATCTCGTAGTTATGCACAGACCATCTACGCCTATGACTAATCATTCACCTCATTCAATCTGTTAATGTTGATTATGTCACCATTTTTCAGTGGCACGGGTGGCCCAGTCGTCTAAGGCGCCGCGATTCGCTGTGCAGAGTTGCGTCCCTTGGGCATGCCAGAAACCTATGATTGTGGGTTCGAATCCAGGTTCGCCCCAATTCTGTTTCTAGGTTTGTCAGCACCATACCCGTGCTCATGGGTTTGACCGAAGTGGTAAACGTCTAAGACCTGCATCACTTCGGGCTTTCCTCCCACATTAAGCTGATATGCCACGATATAACTGGAATACTGTTAAAAGCGGCGTTAAACCCAACTCACTCACTCACTCGTCGTCTTGTCTTGGTGTATTTCACATAAATTACCTCCACTAACTTGGGGAACGCATGTTGCCCAGTTGGCTGAGGTGCCGCAATTTGATGTGCCGAGTTGCATCTCTTTGAGATCCCAGAAACCGCTTATTGTATTATTGTAGGTTGGTTTCCCCATTAGCCCTGATTATATTTCTAGGTTTGTCCACACCATACCCGGGCTTGTGGGTTTCACCAAAGTGGTAAACGATTAAGACCCTCATCACTTCAGGTTTTCCACCTACATTAGCTGACATGACCTGATATATCTGGAATACTGTTCAAAGTGGTGTTAAACCCAGCCCACTCACTCACTCATTCATTCACTTGATAATTATTAAGGACATAGATATTGACGGTTGCAAGCATATCTCTACATCACTTGTCTCCCCCCCCCTCCCCTGAAGCACATGTTTTCGGTGATTACAGTTATATCGACAAACGCTATTGGATCTAATTGACAGTCCCAGTCCGCCCCTCGACTCGGCTGCCATTATGCTGTGCCACTGATGGGTGGAACACTCAAACTGGAGCTGGACTTGATATGTTCTCATTTTACTGTGATAGATTTCTATTACCAATACAATCATCTCTATCCGAGTGGGATGTTTAAATCGGGGGCTTATTTAGCATGATAGGTGCTGACGTTATACCACGGACGTTCGGGGTATATAGTCCGTAGTCCAAGTGTCTGTGCCACACATTCATTAGGATTCCGTAACCCTAGATTATTTCAGTTATTACAAGTGGTTTACTGACCATGCTGACCTTGTCTCTAAATATTTACCCAACATGTTTTTTATCACAATGTTTTCAATTATTCTGGCTATTCCTGAACAAAGTACCTTCCAAACACACAGTCAGTCCTAAGTGTGGACAGACATGGGAGTGGGTGGTGGGATCGGATGTTCATGGTAGACCTTTACAGTGAGTCTCTCAAAAAACATATTTTACAGAATTTTTTTTATCTTAACAAAATGTAATAAAAAGGAGCCCAGAGACTCTCTTCCTGAAAGTGCAGTAATCTGGACTTGCACACTATTATAGACTTGCATGGACTGTATTGGATATATTTGTTTCAGGCTTGGCCACAGTCTGTTATTTTCATGTGTTTGTTGGTTGTTTAACATTGTTTGATGTTGCCTTCAGCATTATCAGACCAACCTGTGATTGATACTGTCATGGGATACTATGAACCAAGTCACCGAGCCTGACCACCCATTCAATATATTTATCATTATGAGACTGCCTCCGTGGTCTAGTGGTAGAGCGTCCGCCCGGAGAGCGGAAGGTCCGGGGTTCGATCCCTGACCGCGTCATACCAAAAGACATTAAAAGATGGTACTTGTTGCTACCCTGTCTGGCGCTCGGCATTAAGGGGCTAAAACAAGGACTGGTCGGCTCGGAGTCAGTATACTGTGTCTGAGTGGGGTATTCATGTTAAACTGCGGCATGGTATCTCAGTGTGCTAGCACTATAAATCGGCATCAGTCCAGACTAGTACAAGCAGCCACACACACACACATACGTGCATGCACGTCGTTATATAAGTGCAGTAATCTTGGACGCGACATTAAACCCCATTTCACTTCACCTTTATCATTATGAATAGGTTTCTAGAAGCCTGGGGCAATCCCCCAGGGCCCTGTTCACTATGTTCAAGAGTAATGCTGTAATGATATTGCTGTGGGACTGCATGTTGCAGTCTTCGTGTGCTGTAAAGCAACAACTAGTCTTTCAATATGGGTAGGCCAATGGGTAGTGTGTTGGCTATTCTTGCTGAAAACCTGTGATCAGATCCCACCTGTGTACAAAAAGGGATTATCTAGGATAGTACCTGTGGCTGGCAAATTGAGAAAAAATAATTATTTTGGTCAAAATTGGCACATTTTAAAAGGGTTTTCTTTTCCTAAATTCGGTGGTATTTTAACATTGCATACAGTAAATTCCTCTTCCACATCATTGGCCTGTTGTCAGTGATACACAAGTTACCTCTACAAAGTCATAACATGTCATTGTATCCCAATCAATCACTGGATTGTCTGGTCCAGTCTCGATTATTTACAGACCGCTGTCATATAGCTGGAATATTGCAGAGTACAGCGTAAAACATCAAACAAACAAAGTCATAACATTAGTTATAAATTTATTGACATGAATTGGGAAACTGACATTTGCTGCAGACTTGTGTGAGCAGGCCTATATATTTCCCTGTGTTCATGTTCACCCCTCACTCACCTCCCCTGATATTACTGGCAGACGTGTCGTGTGGTGCAAAAAAACTCCAGACTCGGCACGGGGTATTCAGTCCGTGAGTGAGTGAGTAACTGTTGTCACAGCAATGTTCTAGTTACATCTGGGTGGCCTGTCAATAATCTGATTGGGACCAGCAAACTCAAGTCAGTAGAAATTGCAGGAGTACTCGATATGATTTCCTTATGGATACATGAGTAAAAAAAGGAAGGCCTTGTTCATCCTTGCTTTCCCAGCCTTGAATCAATACGTGTTATGGCAATGATCTCACAGACTGTCTGTAGTGATTCTTCATTCTATGCTCATTATTCATCATTCATCATGATGGTAACCTGATGAAGGTCGTGGGGGGAATCTTGGTGTAAGCTGCTGCTTCTACCAATCCAAAGATTGATGCATTTTGTGATAATTCAGAACATTGACAGATCTGACCTTGACCTTCTGAATCAGGAGACCCTTCAGATCACTTGACTATTTTTTTTATTCAGGATTTGGGGGCACGTGTTGCCCAGTCATCTAAGGCGCCAACGCAGAGTTGCGTCACTTATGATTGTGGGTTCGAATCCCAGTTCGCCCCGATTATGTTTTTAGGTTTGTCAGCATCATACCTGTGCTTGTGGGTTTCACCGAAGTGGTAAAGTTTGAGTCCTGCATCACTTCGAGCTTTCCTCCCACATTAAGCTGACATGTCGTGATATAACTGGAATACTGTTAAAAGCGGCGTTAAACCCAACTCACTCACTCACATATTCAGGACTTCTATATCATGTATATCAAGAGAAGTTCACAGAAGTGTAAATTATCCTTCTCTGAATGTCTTGATATATAAGGATCTAAGCTCCTACACTTGTTCAAGTTGGTATTTAGGACTATGTTCTTGTGTGCATTATGATAATTAAGTAATGAAGATGAGCCAAAAACCTGTCAGGCATATGCATGTGATAGAACATGACAATTTGTTGTATAATGTTACTGTGTCACTGGTATGATATTGATGATAATGCCCGGTCTCAGTTGTCTTGCCCTTATTCGGCTGCTCTGAAACCATAGAGGACCCATGATGATCCGGGTTAGAATTGGTCTTCAGCAACCCATACTTGCTGTAATAGGCGACTGTGCTTTTTGTAAGAGGCGACTAACAGGATCGAGTGACAAGGCTTGTTCGCTTGGTTGATGCATGTCATCGTATCCCAAAAACGTGGATCGATGCTCATGATGTCAATCACTGGATTGTCTGGTCCAGACTCGATTATATACAGACTGCCATCATATTGCGGGAATATTAAGTGCGACATTAAACAACAAACAAACAAGGAAGATAACAAGGAAGCTAAACAGACAGCTGCATGTCTCAAAATGTGGTCACTGATTTAACATTTTAAATAATTTTGTACCTGGAGTCTTTGGAAGGTGTATAAATTTATTCGGTTGCTTTTAGATCCGCTATAATTATTATTCCAGACATCACCATTGCTCTACTAAGATGATGCTCTGATTTCCATATGTAACCTGCACCTGGAATATCTTCAAACTTGTTCCATTCTTGCATTGTATGGTTAAAGTATGGTCATGAGGAGTTAACAGGTAATTGACCACAAGAATGTGGTGTAATTATTTAAAATTCCATAATCAGGCCCAAAATACCACCTACTTTCCTGGCAATTTTGCGATGACTAGACTTATTGTGGGAGATGAGATAGAAGCATCAAGTCGGCTTAATCGAAGTCGCTGCCGATGGAAATGACCACTGGAGGAATGCACATGACTGATTGGCCAGCCAGAGCCATTTCCAAGACAAAGACTGGATAAATCCCTTACTGGGGCCAGTCGGGAGGTGCTGACTTTTTCTGAAGAGGATTGGAGATGGCTTGTGGCTAAGCCGCATGTGATGTCGCTATTGCATTAGGCCCACTCGGGGAGACATCATGGGCGATATGGGTCGTAATGAACGTTAAAGCTTGACTGGCCGCAAGGACCTTCTTCTTGAGAGCCTCAGCTTAGAGAGCCTGTGTTCGTTGGACCTTTCAGTAAGAGCTTCTATCTTAACCTGAAATAGCCAATATACGGTCTGAGGGCATGTGACTATCTTTTAGGACTGGCATCCATGTAATACCTGCGTGTATATCTGGGACTTTTATTTTTGTCTTTTTTGTTGGGAGTGAGTGAGTATGGTTTTACGCCGCTTTAAGCACTATTCCAGCAAAATCATGGTGGGGGACAACAGAAATGGGCTTCACACATTGTACCCATGTCGGGAATCGAAACCAGGTCTTGGGCATGACAAGTGAACGCCTTAACCACTAGGCGACCCGGCTGCCCCCGTTGTTCTTTACAAAGTTGTATTTCTTATGTTTTCTTTCTTTGACTTTCATATTAACCTTCTAGAACCTCACAGGCAGTATACTACCCAGGAAGCTGAGAATAACTGGTCCATTGACAGGGGTAATAATAATGTAGCACAATGAGTATTCACTTGGTGAATAGAAATTGGCCCAATATAAATGGACTTGTTATTTTGTGAAGATCATTAAATATTATTATTATACATAATACTGTGAAGCTGGAATAATGTCTGGTAGAATCCGGTAGAATCATGCAGTCGGAGAATACAAGGCATTCACATCAGGCAACTACCGCCATCTTCCCAAGGCAAGGGCGTTAACTGACGATAAAAATCCTATTTCCAGCCTTGCCAAACTAGGCTGGAATTATGGAGTTATATTTTGGCTGGATTAACAAGTCCATGCATAGTCCATTCAAAATCGCGTAATGAAATCAACACATTGTCCAGGTTTCGGTTGAAGTTTATTGCTTATCAATATTATATCTCTTTTTCAGCATGTGCTTGGAAAAATGAGTTATTGTTTTTCAGAATGCACTTGTACAGTAATTATTATGGACCCTTAAATCAATAGGTTTTTAGATGTAATACAAACAGCCTACTTTCTCAATAGCAATTTTGAGCTTGTCACTTTATGAGAATATATAGCATGAACCACATTTACAACAGCCAGTATTTCCTGTGTGTGCAACTGGTTTGTTTTGTGGCTCTGTAAGACGGAGCCAGGTAGCGGGAGCCTGCTATGTACACCTACCCTGTCTGCTAATCTAGGTCACACGATATACAGCACTGCTCTGCCGTGTCACAGTTGACACATGATGGTTGACAGGCGTGTTGTTCTTTTTGAATGTTACTATGAAAACATGGGCTTATTTGTGTTTGTGATGTGTTCCGTGGTATATTGCATATTCATCACAATCTTCTAAAACGTGACAGTTTCAGCCATGAATGCAAATATGCTGTCTGTGAAATGTTGATTTGTAGGCAGCATGTACTCTTATATGCAAGGTTAAAGAAATAAAACGGCACGACATCGATTAGAGTGGAACATGCTCAGCTATCTTGGCTGTGATTAATTCTGTTTATGACAACATTTTTTTGTGAACTTGAGTCTATTGATCTTGTTCATTTGAGAAACGCTTCCTAGTTACCAGATTAGAGTGAAAGCAGCAGGAAGCATTTTGACTGTGGAGACCTAACTCGATAAGGACAAGAATTAGATTGAAGAAAGACTGGATAAGGAAGGGTCCTGTGAGACTTAGGTTTCTCTATTGTGGTAAATGTCTGAGACCTGCATCACTTCGGGCAATCCTCCCCCATCAAGCAGACATGCCATGATATGACTGAAATACTGTTCAAGTGGCATTCCAAACTGATTCACCTACTCCTCTGACACTGTACGATCTTCCGAGGAAGACGTGGGGGGCACGGGTGGTCCAGTTGTACGAGGCCCGCTATTTGCTGTGCAGAGTTGCATCCCTTGGAAACCTATGATTGGGAGTTCAAATGCCTGTCCAGCCCAATTATGTTTCTAGGTTTGTAAGCACCATACCGTGCGGATTTCACCTAAGTGGTCAACGTCTGAGACCTGCATCACTTCGGGCTTTCCTCCCACATCAAACTGACACGATGTGATAAAACTGCAATACTGTTAAAAGCAGCGTTAAATCCATCTCACTCAATCACTCGGAGTGAGTGAACTGCTTTGAACAGTATTTCAGTTACTTCACACTGTGTTGGCTTCATCATGATGTTAGACAAGGAAAGTCCAAAGTGTCATACCCTCACAGTTTACTACAAGTGAAATCCACAAGAACGGGTATGGTGCTGACTAACCAAGGATCATAATTGGGATCACAGGATCCTGACATGGCTAAGGAAGGCAACTCTACTCAGTTAAATGCAGCATCTTAGACAACTGATCGCCATCCATGATACCCTTTAAGAAATATCTTCAATATGCATTTGGTGTTGTACATATGTGTAACATAACGTCCAGTTTCTTGTCCAGTGAACAAAACCCAGAGCTGGATAGTTGGTGGCATAGACTTGTCACAGAGTGGTGAATAATCTCCTGTAGGTTATCTGCTGTAGGCTAAACTTCATGTACCAAACATTCTATATTTCAAGCTGACAGTAATGTGGTTGACTGTGCCTGTGGAAGAGAAAATTATGAGACCAACTTATGTCCGTCATTAATTTGTATAATCAAAGGTTAATGCAACACCGACAAAGAGGTTGTATATTTGCGGTTGTCAACGTTGAAGATAATGGTGGGTTGGATTCTTGGTAAGTTCCCTCAGGCGTCAGACACACCACTTTTCCCCAATCCTCATTGACATTTCTGACTGCTGCAACCATTTCGCCCGTCTGCTCGGGCTATTTCCAGATCTCCGAATGATCAACGCCAATACTTAAACACGGTATCCCTTGTATGATTGCAGTGGAACAAGTTAGACTTAATGGGTAGCTTACAGAATCTTGCGGAGTGTCTTGTAATTCGGCAGGTGAAGTCAAGTTTGTCCATGGATTTTGCTGTGCATAAATAGGATGTAGTAGGACATGTCTATATTATCCGGTTTTGATATTCCTTATAAAAATAACTTATCTTTTTTATCGTAATATCTTGTCTTCTTTATCATAATAACTTGTCTTCTGTATTGTAAAACTTATTTTCTTTATCATAATAACTTGTTTTCTTTTTCATAACTTTTTTTTCATTTTCATGATAACAGGGTTAGAAACTAACATATTTAGTCCACTAGTCCTTATAATGATAACACATAGCAAAACCCTTAATAATGGCAAATTTCTTCTTGTCCTTATGGTACCTTTTTTAACTATTGGCCAGTTTGGCAAGGACTATAGGACTAGTGCCAATTTCTAATGCTGTAATAACTTGTCTTCTTTATCAAAATAAGTTGTTTCCTATCATAATAACGTGTCTTCTGTATTGTAAAAACATATTTTCTTAATCTTAATAACTTATTTTCATTTCCATGATAACTTGTCTTCTTTATCATAATAATTTGTTTTATGTATCATAATAACTTGTTTCAGACATTTTGGAAAAAATGTCTGCCAATAATAATATTCCACTTGTCACGTGCTAATCCATCTAGATAGTTGCTGACAATGCTACACGAGGGTAACCAGAAGTAAGGATCAGTCTTAAACCTGTTTTCTAAGTAGGGAAGAAAAGCCAGTTTTAATGTTTCTACAAAATTGCTTATGGTAGATTAAAATGGCCCTTCAAGATCATGATTCTCAAGGTTTAATGTTAAGGTGATCTGAGATAAGTAAAATAACACCCAACTCCTACACATTCCCTCCAAACTTGTTCATGTTTTAGCAGATTATATAATCAAAGTGGAAAGCAAGAAATACTCAGCATGCTAATGCTCAAGAAAATGAACACGTTCCAAACTAAACTCAGGCCCTAAATTCAATATCCTCGCCACACTCATGAATCCTAGGTGCAGTAAAGACATCAGCTGTTTGGAAATGGGTAAGCAATGTTCAAAATGAAAGACGGTGCTTGGGTCCTTGAGGTTTGGTGGTGTGTGAATCTAGAATCTACTCAGTTGAATTTTCAACACTTTGGGTAGGACAAGGACTTTTTAATCTTAATTTCAGACCGCCTCCGTGGTCTAGTGTTCGAGCGTCTGCCCGGAGAGCGGAAGGTCCAGGGTTCGATCCCCAGCCTCATCATACCAAAAGACGATAAAAGATGGTACTAGTTGTTACCCTGTCTGGCGCTTGGCATTAAGGGGCTAAAACAAGGACTGGTCGGCTCGGAGTCAGTATACTGTGTCTGAGTGGGTATTCATGTTAAACTGCGGCATGGTATCTCAGTGAGCTAGCGCTATAAATCGGCATCAGTCCAGACTAGTACAAGCAGCCACACACAACCACGCACACACACACACACGTGCATGCACGTCACTATATAAGTGCAGTAATCTTGGACACGATGTTAAACCCAATTTCACCTCACATAATCTTAATTTCAAAGACTTAGTGGGTAAAGTGTCCTACCCACAGCAGACACTACTTGTTTATTTCTTGCTGTGACACACAAAAAAGTGCTTAGTCATTCCCCTCATTTTCATATTTTGTCCGATATGAAGCCTACTTCATAACCTTACTACCACTGTTTGTTGTAAATATCTATTGATTTTTTTTAAATGACCTGTTTTGATAAATACTTCGTGTAACTCACACCCAACCACTCCATCTAGGTGTACATATGTGTCCATACAAACAGTCAGTGATGCATGTCGTATGCTCAGTTGCATTTTTGCTCGAAACACAATCTAACCCAAGTGTAATGTCCCATTTTGTATTCCAGTGGCGAGACATTCATTTTTATGCTTGCCAGTTTCTTCGCTTGGCTATATTCTGTCAAACCCAAGGTGAAGGTCAGAGTGAATTCCCTCCTCGACATCGTGAGAATGTTTTGCTTGAGTGATTTTGCTACCGGGATACACTTACCATCTCGCTTACTTGGAAGTATATGAAGGTATTTATGCTAACAGATGAAATACATCTAATTAACATCTGAATAAGAGCAAGTTATGTTCTGTGTAGATAGTCTATCCAGCAGTGTTTGATCTGCAGGACGTTCCTGCAAAGGACTATATTCAGAGACACATACCTCACATAGTTGTCCTACTTGTTAAAATATTCCCAGCTATCACTCAAGTTTGAATTTAACAGGTTTGACTTTGCTTTGTCATAACTCTGTTCGCGATAAAGAATGTTCTTATAGGCTAGTGCAGTTGTTATTTCAGACGTAGTTTCCTTTGAGGCTGCACTTCATTGTTGATGTGATTGTTAACCACTATGGTATGCAGTAACAACTTCTATACTTCACATTGTGTTTATATCACATTGGTAGCTGTTGTATAAAGTCTGTTTATGACCTGTATGATGAGTTTGAAATCCTGCTCTTAGATTGTTGATGTGAAAGTTATGACATTGTTCTGCAGCTGATTAAATAGACTGATTGATAACATGGACTTACTTACTTACAGTGACTTGCTTGATAACGGTGTTAGAACCTACACTGAAACGACGCTCTCAATTGTAATAAAGAAGTTGTTCATCCATAAATTTTTATCCTTACTTAGTACTCCATCTTCTAAATGCCTATCTAAGAAGTCAGATCTTAGTTCTCATTCTGACATTAGCCAATCAGAAAAAAATTCTCATGCTTTGTGGCACTAGTTTCAAACTGCTAACTCCGCTTCGAAACATATTTTGACAAATTCTTGATTAAAATTTTGAAACCTGAACAAAATATCATTCTGGAGGAATAGTTATTAGATGGCCTAGATTGTATGGATTCTGTCTTAAAGCCTATTAATTTTTCGAGGTTACATGATTAGAAAACACATTCCGACTGTCACGATCTTGGAAGTGATGCTCTGGTTGGTCGGATGAAAGGTCGTTCTGACGTGACCCGTAATGGGATGTCCTAAGATCTTTGTTTAACAAGAACTTAGATCTGATTTTGATGAGATTGAGTGAACTGGCACCTAGTAAGCAACAATCAGTTCAGCATCAACTACCAGTGATGTGTGTCAGAAAGTAACCTCTGTACATTGCACTCTCAACTGGTTGGGGTTTCACTTATACCATTCATGTCTTCCTGTCACACTGGATAATGTAAGTTTAACACAAAGCATGCATTATATCTATCTATAACTGTTCAAATTCAATATTATTATGGTAAATGTGCATGTGCAGATATGTGTACTTGATGGCAGACTTTGTCGAACTAGGATCTCATGATTTGATGTGTATCTCAGAATTTCAGAACGTATCTAAGATTTTTGTTAAATTGATATAAATCTCTTTAAAAGTCAGCAATGAGTTACATGAACTAGAACAAGAATAAGATGTTAGTTACAGATTGGTAATTTGATAGTTTGAACACTTGCTAGTCCTATAACAATTTGAAAGGGTCTGGACCGCCTCCGTGGTCTGGTGGGAGAGCTTTTGCCTGGAGAGTGGTTCAATTCCCAGCCGCATCATACCATTGAAAGACATTTCAAGATGGTACTTGTAGTTACCCTGTATCGCAATAAGGGGCGAAAACAAGGACAGATCAGTCAGTATACTGTGTATAGTATAGTATAGTGTGGTATTCATGTTAAACTGCAGCATGGTATCTCAGTGGGCTAGCACTACAAAATTGCCACTACGCACGCACATCGCTACATAAGCGCAATAATCATGGACTCATGGATTTTAAAGCCCATTTCACCTTACTTTGACTCAGTTTTAAAGTCTGGCATGCTTGGATCTAAAACGTTCTTTGTTTCACAAGCATTTTGGACCCGTAGAGATCCAGGTTAAAATATGTCTTCAACAACCCATGCTTGCTGTGAAAGGCGATTATGCTTGTCGTAAGAGGTGACTAACAGGATTGGGGGGTCAGGCTCGCTGACTTGGTTGAAGCATGTCATCGTATCCCAATTGCTTGGATCAATGCTCATGATGTCAATCACTGGATTGTCTGGTCCAGACTCGATTGTTTACAGACTGCTGTCATCTAGCTGGAATATTTTGGCGTTAATCAACAAACAAACGAACAAACACAAGCATCATGTACACTTACTGTGGAACTTATGTTTGAGATGCTGGTCATGTGTGTGATATAGTCCAAATACTCAAATTTATAGTTTCTGTTATGTCGCATGTTTTCATATTTCTTGGGGTCCAGTGTTACTGTAACTGTTAGGTTGAAAGCCAAAATATCCCAAGTGTGTTGGTAATTAATGGGACTATTTTCATTGCTGTTTGATTGACGAGCCTCTCCAAAACCCATCATCACAAGTGGTAGACGCCCGGCTGCTCAAATGTGGAAGTTGTTTCTAAGCAAGCCTGACCACCCGATCCTGTCAGTCACCTCTTAGGACAAGCATTGTTGCCTTTGACGGCAAGCACCAGGGTTCCTGAAGACCTATTCTAACCTGGATCTTCTCGGGACTCAAGGAAATGAGACTGAAATACTTGTTGACATATGTACGTGTCTCCTAAGTACAGAGTACAAAGTACATGCATGGTGTTATGTGTACTCTAAGCTGATACCTTCCGTGTCATGGCTTACATGTGCTTGGTTTACCTGTCATGCAATGTAGGGAATTAGTAGGCATTTTTACAGACCCTGAAACAGAAATATTCCCAAATCCAATTCAGGTGATCTTGATTGCATCAATTTCCGAATATTAAGACTTTTTCTGGGATCTTTTATGTTATATATTAAAAGGTAAAAAACAAAAACAATAAATTTGAAAATTAAATCAGAGACTAAATGTGTGCCTATGGGAAGGAAGTCTATGGGAAGAGACAGGTAGTACAGTCACTATGTTTAAGCCGCGTTCTTGCCATCACACTAATGTTAAAAACCACTGATGTGGTGTCCCTGCTCTCGCCTCATCTAGCAGCAGACCTCAGGCACCCCATGGCCACCTTAAGCTGTATCAGTGAGCTATGTAGTTGGGGTTCATGCTGTGTTGCAGCATATAGGTTGTATATCATTTACATCTTAGAGGACCCGTGAAGATTCCGGGGTAGAATAGGTCTTCAGCAACCCATGCTTGCCGTAAAAGGTGACTCTGCTTGTCGTAAAAGACGACTAACGGGATCGGGTGGTCAGGCTCGCTGACTTGGTTGATGCATATCATCGATCCAAAATGCGTGGATTGATGCTCATGATATTAATCACTGGATTGTCTGGTCCAGATTCGATTATTTACAGACCGCCATCATATAGCTGGAATATTGCTGAGTCCAGCGTTAAACAACAAACCAACCAACCAACATGTGAGAGGAAAACCGAAAGTGAAGAAGGTTGAATAGGATCCTGTGAGCAGGTGGGGAGGGGGAGGAGGGTGGGGGGTGGGGGTGGGGATGATTCTAACACGGTAAATAATCAAGGTTGTGTACAGACTGAAATAAGAATATTTTCAAAATGATGTGCTTGACCTGTAACTTTGGTTATCACATATCCAACAACACAACAACAACAACAACAATAGGTGTGTACTTATATTGCACTAAACTCCTGACACAAGGTGTATGCTCAAAGTGCTATCATTGTTACATTACCCCAGTCAATGGATCAGGGTGCATTTGATTTTTTTTCATTCTCAGCTCCCTGAGGAGTAAACAACCCAAGCTGCCTATGAGGTGCTGGAAGGTTAACAGCCACATTATCTCATCCTACGTGGTACCATTCATTACTGAATGAGCAGAGGCATATGTCAAGCATAGTCACGTGTGCGTCAGTGTGGGGCAGCAACGAAGCAACGAAGCCCTAGAAACTCTCAGGTGTTAAGCTGGTGACCGCGGTTACCCATGCAACTATTCTGCACGATAGACGTTGCTAAACATCACCTGATTTGTGACCTGTGCGCTGTGCACAGGTCCATCTGCCAGTCTAGCATGTAGTATATGTCGTAAGGCTTATGTAATATGTTTATACCACAGCTGCAGTAATTCATGAGTATTGTTGCTCAGAGAACTAACTAAATGTGCATGGTCCTGGCCTCTTCAAGGGTTATCTTTAGAACACTGTTGTATAAAATAGTCTCAAATTCCTGAGTCTGAATATATATATGACATATGTTTAAAGTTTGTGCAGCACAGAATAAGCGGGGTGTTGATATAGGTCAGTGGTGAGACCTTGTTTGCCCACCTCAGCTGGAAGCGTTCAGCTCTTTCTCATGCTTCAGCTTGTAAGTGCGGCCCAAATGGCCCCCCTCCGTAATGGCCAGGTTTGTTGTCATACATTTACATAAATAGATGCTTTTATATCACAGGATAATTTAGCAGCGGATGTAGTGAATGAAAGTGAAGCTGAGTGTTGCTAAGTGCATGTTGTTTGCACGTTGCTTGATTGGGAAGTTACATGGTATTGAGAGGTGAGCTATGTGGGGGAGGGGGAGCTGTAGGGGGAGGGGGAGATGTGTGGGGGAGGGGGAGATGTGTCGGAGGAGGATGAGCTGTAGGGGGAGGGGGAGATGTGTGGGGGAGGGGGAGACATGATGAGAAATTGGTAGTTCCAGGGTCAGTGCAAGAGCATGTTGCTTGGTAGGGAAGTTGCATTGTATTGAGAGGTGAATTGTGCGGGGTGAGGGTGAGCCGTGTGGGAGGAGGGTGAGCTGTGTGGGGGAGGGGGAGATGTGTGGGGGAGGGGGAGACATAACGAGAAATTGGGGAGTACAAGGGTTTAGATTAAATACTCGACTATTCCAAGACTACATACTCCTACCGTGAACTATGACACAGGTTAAAATAAAATGTCAACACTAGAGAAAAATGAGATTCCATTGTGCATAGAAGGCAAAATAGTGGTGACAATTATATGAATAATGGACACTGAAAATCAGTGATGACTCCAGGTGACCCTGGAAAGGGTAAGCATGTCCTGTACAAGCCATTATGGGGATGTACCCGTGAAGATCCAGGGTAGAAGAGGTTGATGCATATCATCGGTCCCAATTGCGTGGGTCGATGCTCATGATATTAATCACTGGGTTGTCTGGTCCAGACTCGATTATTTACAGACCCCTGTCACATAGCTGGAATATTGCTGAGTGCGGCGTTAAACAACAAACCAACCAACCAACTGTTGCATGTTTCCTCAGTGTTGTGTCATGATTGGCCACACTTTAGGTATTAATGTAAAGGTTTTGCAGCTGAATGAATATATGTTTTGGAAAAGGGTCGAATCAAACTCAATTCTTTACAATTCTTGATGTAAGCTGATTTTGTATCCTGGTTTAGAACTGTACAAGCTTTTTATGTGTCTTCTATTATGTTGTCTCCAGTGTTGTGTCATGTTTTATGTAAAGGCTTTGCAGCTAAGTGAATGATTGCTTGATCAGTTTGGGAAAATGGTGGATTCATAATCTTCTTTAAGTTGATAATTTTTCCTGGTTTAGAAGAGTGCAAGCTTTTTGTTTGTCTTATGTCAACCAGTCAACTGAAGCACACATGATGTGGCATGTTAGGATGTAAAATGCACCAGGAAATGAGAAAACAGCGATCGATATGACTGGCATATCTTTGATATATCAAAAACAAAGGAAGGCACAGCAGGAATACAAGTCATTTTATGCCAGAAAGGCCAATGGAGAAGAGTAACCGTGTTTGAAGGACTATTTGAAATTTCGTATTTTAGGAATTTGCGTACTGTTTGTGACTTAGTTTGAACAGTGATGTTTTATCACCACATGTCAACTTAATATGGAGGATGTATGTATGCTACAAGATGCAGATGATGAAAACTTTAGTCAAACCCATAAACATGGTATTGGACGCTATACAAAATGTATTTGAATTGAACTAATAAGAAGATCCTGCTAGCCTAGCTTAGGTACTGACCACAGAGTGGATTGCATCATTTTATGCCCTCTTACAGAGTGAGTGAGTGAGTTGGGTTTAACGCCGCTTTTAACAGTATTCCAGTTATATCGCAGTGTGTCAGCTTAATGTGGGAGGAAAGCCCGAAGTGATGCAGGTCTCAGATGTTTACCACTTCTGTGAAACCCACGGGCACGGGTATGGTGCTGACGAACCTAGAAACATAATCAGGACGAACCGGGATACGAACCCACAATCATATGTTTCTGGCGTGCCCAATGGACGCAACTCTGCACAGCGAATCGTGGCGCCTTAGACGACTGGGCCACTCGTGCCCCCGCCCTCTTACAGAGAATGAAGGTGATAGGGCTTGGAAGATTTGTTTCAAACATTATTGACTTTATTGAGTTAATTGAGAAGCATGGGAAAGATTGTATGGCACTGCTTCAACAAGAATCAGCTTGTTTTACAGTGTGAATTGGTTTCTTACTTTAATCAAACACCAAGAATTAAAGTGAGAATTTGATTTTGTTATCTTAAATGGGCGTATTGATTGCTCGCCGACTTGGTGTAGAAAAAGCCATTTGTCATGTGCAGCAACCCAAAAAAGGCTTCCATGGTACACATCAGCACTTAATCTCTCGTGGAGTTTGAGACTTGGGAATCTGCCTAGCCACTGATATTGAATTAGTCAGGTAAATCAATCAGTTACAGTCATAGCAGAGGGCAAGGTGGCTGAGTGCCCACCACTATGTGGTGCTGACTTGTTGCTCCCAGACAGAATGGCTTGCACTGTTAACACTGTTGGACTATCGACACTGCAACACTGTTGTACACCAGCTGTTGCAATGTACACTGTTGTACACCAGCTGTTGCAATGTACACTGTTGTACATCTGCTGTTGCAATGTACACTGTTGTACACCTGCTGTTGCAATGTACACTGTTGTACACCTGCTGTTGCAATGTACACTGTTGTACATCTGCTGTTGCAGTGTACACTGTTGTACATCTGATGTTGCAGTGTACACTGTTGTACACCTGCTGTTGCAATGTACACTGTTGTACATCTGCTGTTGCAATGTACACTGTTGTACATCTGCTGTTGCAATGTACACTGTTGTACACCTGCTGTTGCAATGTACACTGTTGTACATCTGCTGTTGCAATGCACACTGTTGACATCTGCTGTTGCAATGCACACTGTTGTACATCTGCTGTTGCAACACTGTTGACATCTGCTGTTGCAATGCACACTCTTGTACATCTGCTGCTGTGAACTATTGTGTCTCTGTCACTCTAATGAGTCATTGCTATGGCCATGATGATTCTGTTGTATTTGAGTTGGAACTGTTGATAACAGGTTTCTTCCGTTGCTATGTCACTGCTTGATAGTTCAGGTTTATACCGATGTGTGTCGTATTCTCCACTATTTATGCCCACTGGAATCTGTTTCGATAGGTTATTGTGACTGGTTATTCTCTGATGTTTTATATTTTTTTTGTTCATGAGTTGCCCAATTCAGTAGAATATTTTCAAATGGAGATATAACACTAGTTTTTGTGCAATCAAAATTATCTTGTTTTCTGTCAGAGCAATTAAAATAAGACAGGAGTGTTTTCTCTCCATGTGAATGTTCAAACTGACTAAAGATTGAAATACCCAGGTGCTCTGTCTGATATTTGTCATGCGACATGTCACACATGTCCCCTAACCTATATGACATTTGTCATGGTGACAGTGTTTGAAATAATTTTAAAACCCAACAAGAAAGTTGGGCAGGTGACCCATAAATGTTTCCTGTCCATCTTCAAAGTTACCTGCCTGCCTTCAGACATTATTAACGGAAACATCACAAAAAATAAGAGTCTTTCTTCAGATGAAATAGTGAAAACAATTACTTGAGAATCTACGAGGAGTTATGATAAAACTGAATACGTAGTCGTCTTTAAATTATCTACCAGACAGTCAGGCAGGTGGATGAAAATTCAGACAGCCCGACAGAAAAGTTAGCAGCATCAGGCAGAGAGGCAGGTAGGCAGGTGGCCAGGCAGTTATTTCGGACACTGCATGATGACAACATGTCTTCTCATGCCAATTCCAAAATCTGGTCCTTCCCAATTGTATATATTGTCGTAATTGACCTTGTCGTAATTGACCTTGTCGTTTAGCCATATGAAACAGAATATATTGAGCATTTACTGATTGGATACATATGTTGCCAAAGCTGAGTATATCAGCCAGAGATCAGAGGTGCGCAGCATCTAATGAAATGTCGAATTGTTCATGGCCATGATGCGACTGGTCTCATAATCCAAGTAGGAAATTGACGCAGCCTGCAGTCTGCAATCACTGGGTCAGTGGGAGTTGGGTCACAGGTCACACACTGGTAATGGACAAATTGGACATGGTAATTGCCTTGTCGATACGACTGTAGACACAGCCGGGAATCAATGAACCTTAAAGACGGCTTTATCGCTACACTATGACAGTTGAATTCCTTCCAGAGGATTGGAGCTGTTGGTTTGTATATTGAGTGCTTTAGATGTTCAAATATTTTCCATTAATAGATGAAATATAATTTATATAAGTTTTTTTTTATTTCTTTGGTTATAGAGGAACATGGTGGCCCAGTTATCTTAGGCACCACAATTATCTCTGCAGAGTTGTGTCCCTTAGATGTTCCAGGAGCCTGTGATGTATTTGACTGAGATGCTGTTCAAAGCAGTGTTAAACCCAAGTCACTCACACACACATGTACTCAATCAACCATCCAGCCGACCACTCTAGCTAATAGCTGTGATAACTTGACAACCGTATTCGACATAATAAGCACCCAGCTCTCAAAATTAGAAATAGAGGGCTCTTATTAGAATATTATTTTGGTGAAATAAAACAGAGTTGAAAGATTGTAAATTTCAGGTTTATGCTGACAGCCTGAAATGTTTACATACGACAGATATATTTTTCCAGAATTTAATTGCCCAATGTGTGAAGCCCATTTCTGGTGTCCCCCGCCGTGATATTTCTGGAATATTGCTAAAAGCGGCGTAAAACCAAACTCACTCACTCACTAGCCAATATATTAGCAAATATAGCTGTGGGCGCTTATTAGAGCGGGGCGCTTATTATGTCAAATACGGTAATTGTAAACCAAGTTCAGTCATCATACATGCTTTCAACCACTGGCTCACTTGACCCAGACTCAGGCCACCAGTGTATTGAAGGAATATTGTTGACAGTTTCATAAATATAGATCCATCCACATTCTCATCGTGTTATTATTATCTATCAGAAGCTGATACCTGATGCCTGCCAGAGAGCTATCTTTCATTATGACCATTGCTTTGATCTACCATAGGCTCTGTCAGCTCCACTGCTTCACAAAGCACCTGTCATAACAGCTACATACATAGCAGGGTGGTTCCAGGATGGGCTTTTATTGGATGAATATCTCTGGAGATTAATTTTAATAGCTGAGTTCTATTGTCACCTGCTTGGAACAACATTGGTTGTTTGTGAGCTGTTTTGTATGTTGATTAATTTGTTAATGTATTGTTTTCAGTATTAGGCATTTAGTGTCTCTGAGCTTTTGTTGAAAACTACTGCTTCACATTTGGTTGAAACATATGAACAGGTATTTTCCCAGTCATTATATTTCATCACATCATAGTTTTTTGCTACTTTAGCAGCTACTGCTTTTGCTAATTGGCAGAAATCCCCAACCGTACACTATTTATTCTCCTGGAATTGGATACTAAACCTGTGAAATAGGATATTAAAGTTCTTGAAATCTGCTGAATATGCATGGCTGGTTTATGAATAAATCATTTTTGATATCTGGAGAGTGCATTGTAAAGCAGGTCTTATTAAGAACTTAATACCAGAGGTGATGATATCTGTTCATTTATTTTGTTCTACTTCAAGATATTTTGAATGCCGATGTTCAGGCATGTTTAGAGCAAGGAGATTTGGAGATAAGTTAACACTGCAGCTCTTAGAACTATTTTAATATTTTGGTCTAGTTGCAGTCCAGACATGGATCATCCTGACCCAGGCAGGAAAATGTCAGCGTTTGTAGGATTCTTCAAGAATATAAGAACAGTTTTTCTGTGCAACATTATCAGATATATATGATAAAGCAGGTCAAATCCAATGCACCTTACTTGCCTTTTTAAACAATGCAAATTAAGGATGGTTTAAAGGCTGACCTGATGTCTATTCCACAGGATTTTGTGAATCTTAAAAACTAGGCTTATAATTCATGGTGTACGTTTACTCCAAACCTGGTGGCATTCGGTGATGCTGGTTATTTGATTTGTTTGTTTGTTGTTTATACCCGCCCTGAGCAATATTCCTGATATTCGGGGATAGAAACTAACAGTTTTAGTCCACTTGTCCTTATAATGATAGCATATAGCAAAACCCTTAAAAATGGCAAATTTCTACTAGTCCTTGGGATACCTTAACTATTGGGCAGTTTGGCAAGGACTATAGGACTAGTGCCAATTTCTAATGCTGGATATTGTTGGTTGGTTGTTTAACGCCACAGCAATATTCCAACTATATGACGGCGGTCTGTATATAATCGAGTCTGGACCAGACAATCGAGTGATTAATATCATGAGCATCGATCCACATAATTGGGATCGATGACATGCATCAACCAAGTAAGCAAGCCTGACCACCCGATCCTGTTAGTCACCTTTTACGACAAGCATAGTCGCATTTTACGGCAAGCATGGGTTGCTGAAGACCTATTCTATCCCAGATCTTCACTGATCATATTCCAGATGTGAGATGAATGGCTGTAAATAATACAGACTACATGAGACAAACCAATGATTAATATTATATCATGGGGACTGCATGTCAGCACTGCCATCTTTTTGTGGATTCTTTGGGATTCCATCTGGAGAACGTTTGAACCAAACTTTAATATAACACCTGATCCAAAACACAAAAGGTAAATGTTTCTGCAAAATAGACTAATTCTCCAGAGTTGAGGGAAAATAATGAACTACAGGTAATGGAATCCTTCAGAGACTGCAGGAGGGGGCACGAGTGGCCCAGTCATCTAAGGCGCCACGATTCGCTCTGCAGAGTTGCGTCCCTTGGACACGTCAGAAACCTATGATTGTGGTTTCGAATCCAGGTCGCCCTGATTATGTTTCTAGGTTTGTCAGCACCATACCCATGCTCGTGGGTTTCACTGAAGTGGTAAATGTCAGAGACCTGCATCACTTTGGGCTTTCCTCCCATATGAAGCAGACATGCCCTGATATAACTAATACTGTTAAAAGCGGGGTTAAACCCAACTCACTCAATAACTCAGAGACTGCAGGCATTTGACTTGGTTTTCTCAATACTTGCCTTAATAGCAGTAAAATACAGGCAAATGTTAAACAATAGGAAGTTTCTGCTTGACAAAAAAATATCTTTAATGTTCGATTGCTTCTGGGAAGTGGTCAATGACTAAATTGTCCCTCGACTGATGTATCTGCTGTTGCTTGAGGGACTCTTGATAAAAGACCTATTCGTTAGGCGAGTGAACAAGTTCAAATAGCATTCAAGATCAGTGCGACTATTGTAATACTCACATCAAGCTAGAGGTAAGAGACCTTAGAGGTTGAAATCAATAATCAATAATCCCACCTAAAGATTGTTTCATGCAGATGAAGATAGTTGTGGTTGAACTTTGGTAAAGAGGTGGAGTTGTGGAGAAATGTTTGCTGCGAGATTCCATGTCCTTGGTAACGCATGACGACCAGGTGGATAGCAGGTGATGTGGGCATTGGACATTGATCGATATTGATTCTCCCAGACATACCTGACCCATGTCGTTATCATTAACATAATGAGCATGTCGTTCACAGTGTTGTCTTTACCATAACGAGCAGGTCACCCGCTCCACTCGCTCGCACTTTTATCAAAGTGCCAGAAGACGTAGGAGAGCTATGTGGTAGAAGCTTTCATATGTCTAGGGTAATAAATTTAGAATTTTATGCATGAATAATGATACCTTAATGTGTGGAGGTACGTGTATACCTTTGGCATTTAATTGTTGAGGAATAAAACACAATTTTATGATGATAGAATAATCATTGAGAGCAGGGAAAGGTGATCTTTGGAAAACAGACAGTGGGTGGGCGATATGACATTATATGACATGGCTTGAATGAACTGTGGCATATGATGTAATAATGCCATTAGGACAATGTGGCGATGTAAAGAGCAGAAATAAGACAATATGGCGATGTTAAGAGCAGAATTAACACAACTAAATAGGCACTTGTGGGATATGTCAATCATGGATCAACCAGGATGAATGGTTTCTGAAATGAAATTTGCTGTGATAAGGGACCAGGTTTGATAGGGGCCCCTTGTTGGACAACAGAATCTGGATAATTTAAGAAATGAGAAATTATCAGGCAGTTATCAGATATGTTCATAGGAATGAGAACTAGACTTTGTTCATTTCAAAGCATGCATTTTTTGGACTTTGAGCAACATTTAATGCATAGGTAAGGATGAAATGTGACCAAAATACTGATTTTAGTGATTTTCAGGTGTTTTCCTAAAATTTGAAGATGAGCAAATCATTGACCCAAGCTGATTTTCATAGGAAATGAAGATAAAATCAGTACGAACATAACATGAAAAAATCACAGGTCACATAGTTGCGCATAGTTAGATTACTCTTGAACTTGGAAAAATCACATTTTTCACTCAATTTATCCATTCTTGTGTACTTGAACATGCAAGAACTCATAAACATGCAAGTGTAGGAAAAAAGAAAGAAAGATAAGTTGTCAACCATTTGAATATGTCTGATAATTTCATACCATCATTACAAAGTTGTCCGAAACATTGAGAACCACCATGTTCTTATTCCTGTAGGGGCGGTCGGGTAGCCTAGTGGTTAAAGCGTTCGCTCGTCACGCCGAAGACCCGGGTTCGATTCCCGACATGGGTACAATGTGTGAAGCCCATTTCTGGTGTCTCCCGCCGTGATATTGCTGGAATATTGCTAAAAGCGGCGTAAAACCAAACTCACTCACTCACTCACTCACTCACTCACCCATCCCTGTGACACATGTCACATGATGGGTTTTGTCGGATTTGAAACCTGAAAACAAATTTTATCTTTAAGTATGTTAATTATGATCAATTTCTTACCGTGAACTTGTCAACTTCAAGATAACTTCTAAGAGAGCATGTTGTCTTGTGTCAGAAGACTGAAACGGTCGAACAACCACTATATGCTACTTGTAGATATGTGAAACATTGTATGGAGAAGTATTGGCACATTTGTGTCGTCACTCAATAGAAGTGGTTGCTACTCAGTCATGAGGGGCTTCTTCCTGTTCTTGCGACAAAATGGCGAATTATTTCCGGTCTGACGTACTTATTGTGTTTATTTCCTACATCTTCTGCTGCACGTAAGCCTCACTTTCAGTTCGGAAGGCAGTCAAACTTATGAGCCTCCAGTTTGGATCTCATATTTTTGACCGGAATGAAGTTTCTTTGAACGTGAAAAGCATCTCCATGGCAACTGTACATCATTTCTCTGACTTCACTATATTCTCTGGAGCTCGGTTACTGGGAAATTGCTCTCGGAACAGGTTACACATTTTATTTGAGATGTACATTGATAGGCTAGGGTGTGTCAGGCAGATGAGGCATCATAGAATGTCTATTTCCATTTTGTCTGTGTGTACTTCCTGTTATATTTTACTTTTTGAAAATGGGAGATGTGTGGGGCTTTTTGCTTTGACAGCTTAGATATGACCATGTGTACAGTTACATTGATTAAACTGTTGGTGTTAAATAAACTGTTGATGTCCTCAGCAACCTATGCTTGCTGTAAAAGGCGACTGTTTATAGCCAAGCAGTCAATAGGAGATCAGTCTTCGACTGGCTTTGGGAAGCTGCTGATGTTTATTTAACTTTGTATTGATAAATCAGCAAAATTAATACATTTCCGAGTCATTAACTATGCCTTCTCTCCCTTGAGAGATTCAGTTTGCAATGATAGGGCCTCTAAATCCCGAGCAGGTTATGTGGGTCAGCTTTTCTGTCTCTGAAGCTGTCCTGGTTCTGGTGGTCTCCAAAGTTTGTGCTTCATGTTGTTTCGCTGATCGTGCTTTCAGATATAACATAAGTCGAGGTAATTCAGTCAAAACATAATTCTGTCCTTTCATATAGGTGACTGATCTACTTGACTGAAAGTAGGTGCTTTGTGGAATAACTTCCTGTACTCATTATGAACCTTAAATCGACAAGATGACCTTTGAGATGATCCCTGTTTTTGTTTTGTCACATGAGGAAACAACTGATGGAAGGCCGTGATCTTGTTAGACATTCTTGTCCGTCCTACAGTAGAGTGAACTGAATGTCCAGTGATGTAGCCAAGGCAATCCTCACTGTGGGTTCGCATGACGACTGATGTCAGTGATGTAGCCAAGGCAATCCTCACTGTGGGTTCGCATGACGACTGATGTCAGTAAAGTAGCCAAGGCAATCCTCACTGTGGGTTCGCATGACGACTGATGTCAGTGATGTAGCCAAGGCAATCCTCACTGTGGGTTCGCATGACGACTGATGTCAGTGATGTAGCCAAGGCAAGTTTGTCTGTATGCTAAAGTGATGTCATTGATGTAGCCAAGGCAATCCTCACTGTGGGTTCGCATGACTAGTGATGTCAGTGATGTAGCCAAGGCAATCCTCACTGTGGGTTCGCATGACGACTGATGTCAGTGATGTAGCCAAGGCAATCCTCACTGTGGGTTAGCATGACGACTGATGTCAGTGATGTAGCCAAGGCAATCCTCACTGTGGGTTAGCATGACGACTGATGTCAGTGATGTAGCCAAGGCAATCCTCACTGTGGGTTCGCATGACTAGTGATGTCAGTGATGTAGCCAAGGCAAGCCTCACTGTGGGTTAGCATGACTAGTGATGTCAGAGATGTAGCCAAGGCAAGCCTCACTGTGGGTTCGCATGACGACTGATGTCAGTGATGTAGCCAAGGCAATCCTCACTGTGGGTTCGCATGACTAGTGATGTCAGTGATGTAGCCAAGGCAAGCCTCACTGTGGGTTCGCATGACTAGTGATGTCAGTGATGTAGCCAAGGCAATCCTCACTGTGGGTTAGCATGACTAGTGATGTCAGTGATGTAGCCAAGGCAAGCCTCACTGTGGGTTAGCATGACGACTGATGTCAGTGATGTAGCCAAGGCAAGCCTCACTGTGGGTTAGCATGACGACTGATGTCAGTGATGTAGCCAAGGCAATCCTCACTGTGGGTTAGCATGACTAGTGATGTCAGTGATGTAGCCAAGGCAATCCTCACTGTGGGTTCGCATGACTAGTGATGTCAGAGATGTAGCCAAGGCAAGCCTCACTGTGGGTTCGCATGACGACTGATGTCAGTGATGTAGCCAAGGCAAGCCTCACTGTGGGTTCGCATGACGACTGATGTCAGTGATGTAGCCAAGGCAAGCCTCACTGTGGGTTCGCATGACGACTGATGTCAGTAAAGTAGCCAAGGCAAGCCTCACTGTGGGTTCGCATGACGACTGATGTCAGTGATGTAGCCAAGGCAAGCCTCACTGTGGGTTAGCATGACGACTGATGTCAGTAAAGTAGCCAAGGCAAGCCTCACTGTGGGTTCGCATGACGACTGATGTCAGTGATGTAGCCAAGGCAAGCCTCACTGTGGGTTCGCATGACGACTGATGTCAGTGATGTAGCCAAGGCAAGCCTCACTGTGGGTTCGCATGACTAGTGATGTCAGTGATGTAGCCAAGGCAATCCTCACTGTGGGTTCGCATGACGACTGATGTCAGTGATGTAGCCAAGGCAATCCTCACTGTGGGTTAGCATGACGACTGATGTCAGTGATGTAGCCAAGGCAATCCTCACTGTGGGTTCGCATGACTAGTGATGTCAGTGATGTAGCCAAGGCAAGCCTCACTGTGGGTTCGCATGACGACTGATGTCAGTGATGTAGCCAAGGCAAGCCTCACTGTGGGTTAGCATGACTAGTGATGTCAGTGATGTAGCCAAGGCAATCCTCACTGTGGGTTAGCATGACGACTGATGTCAGTGATGTAGCCAAGGCAATCCTCACTGTGGGTTCGCATGACGACTGATGTCAGTGATGTAGCCAAGGCAAGCCTCACTGTGGGTTAGCATGACGACTGATGTCAGTGATGTAGCCAAGGCAATCCTCACTGTGGGTTCGCATGACGACTGATGTCAGTGATGTAGCCAAGGCAATCCTCACTGTGGGTTCGCATGACTAGTGATGTCAGTGATGTAGCCAAGGCAAGCCTCACTGTGGGTTCGCATGACGACTGATGTCAGTGATGTAGCCAAGGCAAGCCTCACTGTGGGTTAGCATGACTAGTGATGTCAGTGATGTAGCCAAGGCAATCCTCACTGTGGGTTAGCATGACGACTGATGTCAGTGATGTAGCCAAGGCAATCCTCACTGTGGGTTCGCATGACGACTGATGTCAGTGATGTAGCCAAGGCAATCCTCACTGTGGGTTCGCATGACTAGTGATGTCAGTGATGTAGCCAAGGCAAGCCTCACTGTGGGTTCGCATGACGACTGATGTCAGTGATGTAGCCAAGGCAATCCTCACTGTGGGTTCGCATGACGACTGATGTCAGTGATGTAGCCAAGGCAAGCCTCACTGTGGGTTCGCATGACGACTGATGTCAGAGATGTAGCCAAGGCAATCCTCACTGTGGGTTCGCATGACTAGTGATGTCAGTGATGTAGCCAAGGCAAGCCTCACTGTGGGTTCGCATGACTAGTGATGTCAGTGATGTAGCCAAGGCAATCCTCACTGTGGGTTCGCATGACGACTGATGTCAGAGATGTAGCCAAGGCAATCCTCACTGTGGGTTCGCATGACGACTGATGTCAGTGATGTAGCCAAGGCAAGCCTCACTGTGGGTTCGCATGACGACTGATGTCAGAGATGTAGCCAAGGCAATCCTCACTGTGGGTTCGCATGACTAGTGATGTCAGTGATGTAGCCAAGGCAAGCCTCACTGTGGGTTCGCATGACTAGTGATGTCAGTGATGTAGCCAAGGCAATCCTCACTGTGGGTTCGCATGACGACTGATGTCAGTGATGTAGCCAAGGCAAGCCTCACTGTGGGTTAGCATGACTAGTGATGTCAGTGATGTAGCCAAGGCAAGCCTCACTGTGGGTTAGCATGACGACTGATGTCAGTGATGTAGCCAAGGCAAGTTTATCTGTATGACAAATTGATGTCAACTCATGTCCCATGATGTAGCCAAGGCAAGTTTATCTGTGTGACAAATTGATGGTAACTCATGTCCCATGATGTAGCCAAGGCAAGTTTATCTGTGTGACAAATTGATGGTAACTCATGTCCCATGATGTAGCCAAGGCAAGTTTGTCTGTATGCCAAATTGATGTCAACTCATGTCCCATGATGTAGCCAAGGCAAGTTTATCTGTATGACAAATTGATGTCAACTCATGTCCCATGATGTAGCCAAGGCAAGTTTATCTGTGTGACAAATTGATGTCAACTCATGTCCCATGATGTAGCCAAGGCAAGTTTATCTGTATGACAAATTGATGTCAACTCATGTCCCATGATGTAGCCAAGGCAAGTTTATCTGTGTGACAAATTGATGGTAACTCATGTCCCATGATGTAGCCAAGGCAAGTTTATCTGTGTGACAAATTGATGGTAACTCATGTCCCATGATGTAGCCAAGGCAAGTTTGTCTGTATGCCAAATTGATGTCAACTCATGTCCCATGATGTAGCCAAGGCAAGTTTATCTGTATGACAAATTGATGTCAACTCATGTCCCATGATGTAGCCAAGGCAAGTTTATCTGTGTGACAAATTGATGTCAACTCATGTCCCATGATGTAGCCAAGGCAAGTTTATCTGTATGACAAATTGATGTCAACTCATGTCCCATGATGTAGCCAAGGCAAGTTTATCTGTGTGACAAATTGATGGTAACTCATGTCCCATGATGTAGCCAAGGCAAGTTTATCTGTGTGACAAATTGATGGTAACTCATGTCCCATGATGTAGCCAAGGCAAGTTTGTCTGTATGCCAAATTGATGTCAACTCATGTCCCATGATGTAGCCAAGGCAAGTTTATCTGTATGACAAATTGATGTCAACTCATGTCCCATGATGTAGCCAAGGCAAGTTTGTCTGTATGCCAAATTGATGTCAACTCATGTCCCATGATGTAGCCAAGGCAAGTTTATCTGTATGACAAATTGATGTCAACTCATGTCCCATGATGTAGCCAAGGCAAGTTTATCTGTGTGACAAATTGATGTCAACTCATGTCCCATGATGTAGCCAAGGCAAGTTTGTCTGTATGCCAAATTGATGTCAACTCATGTCCCATGATGTAGCCAAGACAAGTTTATCTGTATGACAAATTGATGTCAACTCATGTCCCGTGATGTAGCCAAGGCAAGTTTATCTGTATGACAAATTGATGTCAACTCATGTCCCATGATGTAGCCAAGACAAGTTTATCTGTATGACAAAGTAATGTCAACTCATGTCCCATGATGTAGCCAAGGCAAGTTTATCTGTATGACAAATTGATGTCAACTCATGTCCCGTGATGTAGCCAAGGCAAGTTTATCTGTATGACAAATTGATGTCAACTCATGTCCCATGATGTAGCCAAGACAAGTTTATCTGTATGACAAAGTAATGTCAACTCATGTCCCATGATGTAGCCAAGGCAAGTTTATCTGTATGACAAATTGATGTCAACTCATGTCCCGTGATGTAGCCAAGGCAAGTTTATCTGTATGACAAAGTAATGTCAACTCATGTCCCATGATGTAGCCAAGGCAAGTTTATCTGTATGACAAAGTAATGTCAACTCATGTCCCATGATGTAGCCAAGGCAAGTTTATCTGTATGACAAAGTAATGTCAACTCATGTCCCGTGATGTAGCCAAGACAAGTTTATCTGTATGACAAAGTAATGTCAACTCATGTCCCGTGATGTAGCCAAGACAAGTTTATCTGAATGACAAAGTAATGTCAACTCATGTCCCATGATGTAGCCAAGGCAAGTTTATCTGTATGACAAAGTAATGTCAACTCATGTCCCATAATCTGGCCAAGGCAAGTTTGTCTGTATGACAAATTGATGTCAACTCATGTCCCATGATGTAGCAAAGGCAAGTTTATCTGTATGACAAAGTAATGTCAACTCATGTCCCATGATGTAGCCAAGGCAAGTTTATCTGTATGACAAATTGATGTCAACTCATGTCCCGTGATGTAGCCAAGGCAAGTTTATCTGTATGACAAATTGATGTCAACTCATGTCCCATAATCTGGCCAAGGCAAGTTTATCTGTATGACAAAGTAATGTCAACTCATGTCCCATGATGTAGCCAAGGCAAGTTTATCTGTATGACAAAGTAATGTCAACTCATGTCCCATGATGTAGCCAAGGCAAGTTTATCTGTATGACAAATTGATGTCAACTCATGTCCCGTGATGTAGCCAAGGCAAGTTTATCTGTGTGACAAAGTGATGTCAGCTCATGTCCCGTGATGTAGACAAGGCAAGTTTATCTGTATGACAAATTGATGTCATCTCATGTTCCATGATGTAGCCAAGACAAGTTTGTCTGTATGACAAAGTGATGTCAACTTATGTCCCGTGATAGCCAAGGTAAGTTTGTCTGCATGACAAATTGATGTCAGGTGTGTCACCTTTTGTATGGTGTCAAAGGTTCCCAATGTGAACTGGTGCCATTACATGAGGTAAAGGAACTAAGATGAGAGTCCATTTACTTGCTAAAGCCTTCCATCACGGCACACTGACTGACAGCATTGTCACAGGATTTGGAATTAGAACCATAATGGAAACCAACTATCCAATTCATTACCCCTTGCACAAAAGTGAAGCACACAATGCATTCACTTCCTTTTTGTAATACCTTAATTCCATAATGCTCAATCATGTGACATCAGCAGTTTCTTTAGTTTTCAGTGGAGTGACTTCAGGTTCAGCCCAGGATTTGTTGATTTATTTGTTCCATTATGTCATAGAATATTTTAAATTCAGCAGATTTAATGTGATTCATGCAGCCATTACATTTTCCCAAGGGTAGGTAGATGGAGCACGGGATGGATTGTATTTCTTCCTCTAGTGTCTCCCCAAGAAGATGGATGATTGTACTTACTTAAAAAAAGGGTACAGTGTCCTGTCTACTGTTCAGATGGCCATCCCTTAGCCTTGCTGAGGCTATCTGCTGTTCAGAGGGCTGTCCCTTAGCCTTGCTGAGGCTATCTGCTGTTCAGAGGGCTGTCCCCTTAGCCTTGCTGAGGCTATCTGCTGTTTAGAGGGCCATCCTTTAGCCTTGCTGAGGCTATCTGCTGTTTAGAGGGCCATCCTTTAGCCTTGCTGAGGCTATCTGCTGTTCAGAGGGCCATCCTTTAGCCTTGCTGAGGCTATCTGCTGTTCAGAGGGCTGTCCCTTAGCCTTGCTGAGGCTATCTGCTGTTTAGAGGGCCATCCTTTAGCCTTGCTGAGGCTATCTGCTGTTTAGAGGGCCATCCTTTAGCCTTGCTGAGGCTATCTGCTGTTTAGAGGGCCATCCTTTAGCCTTGCTGAGGCTATCTGCTGTTTAGAGGGCCATCCTTTAGCCTTGCTGAGGCTATCTGCTGTTTAGAGGGCTGTCCCTTAGCGTTGCTGAGGCTATCTGCTGTTTAGAGGGCTGTCCCTTAGCCTTGCTGAGGCTATCTGCTGTTTAGAGGGCCATCCTTTAGCCTTGCTGAGGCTATCTGCTGTTTAGAGGGCCATCCTTTAGCCTTGCTGAGGCTATCTGCTGTTCAGAGGGCCATCCTTTAGCCTTGCTGAGGCTATCTGCTGTTCAGAGGGCTGTCCCTTAGCCTTGCTGAGGCTATCTGCTGTTTAGAGGGCCATCCTTTAGCCTTGCTGAGGCTATCTGCTGTTTAGAGGGCCATCCTTTAGCCTTGCTGAGGCTATCTGCTGTTTAGAGGGCCATCCTTTAGCCTTGCTGAGGCTATCTGCTGTTTAGAGGGCCATCCTTTAGCCTTGCTGAGGCTATCTGCTGTTTAGAGGGCTGTCCCTTAGCGTTGCTGAGGCTATCTGCTGTTTAGAGGGCTGTCCCTTAGCCTTGCTGAGGCTATCTGCTGTTTAGAGGGCTGTCCTTTAACCTTGCTGAGGCTATCTGCTGTTCAGAAGGCCATCCTTTAACCTTGCTGAGGCTATCTGCTGTTCAGAAGGCCATCCTTTAACCTTGCTGAGGCTATCCGCTGTTTAGAGGGCCATCCCTTAGCCTTGCTGAGGCTATCTGCTGTTCAGAGGGGCATCCTTTCACCTTGCTGAGATCTGCACTGATTATGACCCTTGGTTTGTCAGTGGTAGACTGAGGCCTGCAGATTTCACCAAAGTGATCCTCATCACTTCAGTGCTTGAACCTAAACACTGTGATATACCAACTCAAAGCGGCATTGGATGGAACACACCCTAACATGGTGTTTAAGCATTACGACAGAGCTCTATGTGAAGTAAAACAAAGAGCAGCTCATACAAGCCAAATGACGCTCAGGACATCTTAAAGATTGCCATTGAGGCATGCTAATATGCCGGAACACATAGACAAACTAAGAGTCTATAATCCCTTTCGCGATTCCATGTCATAACCCTAACATTTTAAAAAAGGCTTTCAAAGGATCTCTGGATTGGAAAATGTAGTCTGCATCATGACTGGAATATATATATTATGAAAAAAAAATCTACGCTATGTCTACTGAAGCATGTGTAGCCAGCTCTACCTAGCTCTATTCCTCAAATCAGCATCAGGAAATTTATTTGTTTAGTTTTAGAGAAGAGAAGAGTATTGTGTAATATAAGATTTCATAGACTAAATGTTAGTTTACAGAGAATGTCAAGGACCTCAGCCCGTACTAACACTGATACACACCAGTATGATATTTAGTGATGATAGTTCAAAGCAGATCCAATATGTGCCAGACACTTGTGATAGTGTGCTTAGATGTTGGATCTACTTGGAGGTCACGTTATGAATGATCATGTACTCGACTGCATTCTTTGACATAGCATGATATGGAATAAATACCTTGGATTATGAGCATGGTCAGTCAAGGCATTACAATGAAACTTACAGTACAAGTTCTATATATATCTTCTGTCTTTATCAATATCAATAGTGTTTGTTAGTTGATTTTTTAATTTTCATGTTCATTGAAGATATAGGTTAATCTGAGTTATTTTATCATTTTTACTTTTTAAAAAAAAGCTTTAATGTATTCGTGACGTACACATGTTTTGAATTATTCTTTGTGGGAACCTTTTTGGTTTGGGAAAATGAGTTCCTTTCATTTCGTTTTGTTATGTTTCTTGTAGATCTCATGAAAGCGTTTTATTAAGGCCCTTACTGAGGATGTCATTTGGTTGGAATTAGACAGGGAAATGTTAGTATGATATGCTGGTCGCGGCAAGCTGAAGTCGAAGGCAGCGTGGTCGCTTGACTGGCGGTTTGCATGATGGTGAACAGCTAGGTCTATCGGCTTTGGACAGATTCTCATGATGGTCGGGCACTGAGCTGTAAGAGGACTAAGACATCAAAGGTTCTGTGTGATGTCCTCGTGTACATGAAGCATTCAAGAAAATGGCTGCTGTTAATGGAATCGTTTGTTTTGGGTAGCTGGGTTTGGGAAGAATTTCTGCAAAACATCACTGTGGATTGTTTATTACTGATGTGCTGGAAGTTGTGTGAATATTGATGCTGGAGCATTGATTTGTCCCGAGGGGGGATCGTGCTGGTCTAACATTTTGGGTGAAAAATGTAATTATAGTTAGTTCATCATTGAAAATGATGCCGATGCTATATAATCCATGCTGTAGTGGATGAGGTTGTTGCCTGCGGAAAACATGTTAGATTTCTGTTGTATGTCACCATTCCACTCACTCACTCACTCACTCACTCAGATACATACATACATACATACATACATACATACATACATACATACATACATACATACATTGTTGGTGTTTTATTAGATAGGTTGGATTTTCTTCAAACCATTTCTGGACACTCCCATCAGTTTCAGAAACAGTGCAAACCACACAATCCCTTGATTCTGGAAGGGAAAACTATGCTATAGTTACATGTTTTCAGACACCTACAGCATAACTTCTGAAAGTATTTCATATTTGTTTTCTTGTTTTTGCAGATTTTACCGCAGTATAATGCAAAGCCTGAAACGGCGACTTAGTTTTCGGAAGAAAAAAGACCATGTGCCTGAATGTTCGAAACCCCACCAATGGCAAGAGGATGAGAAGAAGGTGCGAGATGGCACATGCAGCTTCCAAGTCCGGGTGAGTCCAGTGCCACTTAGGTGCAGTGGGGTAGTCTAGTGGTTAAAATGAAGTCTTGTCACGGAGAAGACACATGTTTGATTCTCCACCGCTCCATCTGCTCAACAACCCCCCACTCGGCTACTCACTCATGTGACTTTGGTGTCAGTGAGGTTCTGGGACAGAATAACTGGTCTCCTGTATCCAAGCTTGTATGTGCTGATTACAAGGAGGATGGTGTTGTTATAGTGTGACATTGTACCCTGGTGTGCATCATTGCGGTTGATGTACATGTCAACCACTGTGTGGCTTGACTAGATTAATTACAGGCCACCATTATATTGCTCTGCTTCCTAGGCAAGGGCGTTAACTGACTATAAAAGTCCTGTTCCCACCCTTGCTGAGCTTGGCTGGAATTTCAATGTTCGATCAGAGCGCCACCAGTGGCTATTATGAGTTATGTCCCTTGAATGTCCTTCGTATTGACAATCAGATTTCATCACTCATATCACTTGCATTTGCATCAAACAAAATAGCAGCACCCAGTCAAAACGATCGATCAGTAATCAAGATCTATAGTTTAATAAAACGGGTCTTACCCTGCGAATTGCATCAAATCACTTCGGCACCTTGATTAAAACCATGAAAAGATTAGTAAATATCTGTTGACGCCCAGTTGATGATACCCATGCTTTTCAAATCCTGCAGTCGACCTAAATCTGCACATTGAAATCCATGTTGTTTACGAGCTGGATGTCTTGTTCATTACACGATTATGATTGGACTATGCAATGCATAGACTCGTCAGTCCAGCTGAAATGTAACTATGGAATTCCAGACTAGTTTGGCAAGGGTGGAAACTGGACTTTTATAGTCAGTTAACGCCCTTGCCTTGGGAAGATGGCTATTGCTGAAGTATTTCTGACTGCAGTGTAACACAACATTCACTCATGTCAATCACTTGTAATCTAATGACATTGCCCCACTGAATTGTTGCTTTTACAGTCAACCATTGATTACTTAGGAAGCTTTTGAGGCTAGAAGAGGTGTTAGCACCTCTGTCTTTAGACTAACATTTAGTAAATATATAATTTTGATAGAAACAAGCAACTCTGTTTACACTGAAAAGGAGCTCCAGTGAGATGAGAGATTCTCTTGAAAATCTAGACTTGCTTCATTTAGGGCTATAGGGTTACAGTAAGGGCTGGGCAGAAGGGAATATAATATGGTTCAGGGACTGTGAGACAGACTTCACTGTCCTGATCACAAGATGCAGTTTCATTGGATTGGATTTATTGGCTTGGTGCTACATTTAACTGTGTGTTGGTTCCAAATTCACATGAGTGTTATTATGTCTACAGGTAACCTAGCTCTACATGCAAATACAAAATGTCTATCTGTCAGTTGTCTCATGAATACTTTTAAGCAATATTGCTATGATGACACTAATTTGACACAGTCGGGTATGCGGTCAGGTAGCCTAGTGGTTAAAGCGTTCGCTCGTCACGCCGAAGACCCGGGTTCGCTTCCCGACATGGGTACAATGTGTGAAGCCCATTTCTGGTGTCCCCCACCGTGATATTGCTGGAATATTGCTAAAAGCAGCGTAAAACCATACTCACTCACTCACTCAGTCCACCATTCAGTCATTTGCTAAGTCTATCAACAACTTGGGATTCCAGGCTAGAATCGATCAGCAACCCATGCTTGTCATAAGAGGCAACTGAATGGATCAGGTGGTCAGACTTGATGTCTTGGTTGTTTATGTGTCACCGTATTCCGATGGTGTGGCTTGTTGCTCATAATATCAACCACTGGATTGTCTGGTCCATATTAGATTATTTTCAAGCTGCCATCATCTAGCTGGAAAATTAATGAGTGTGGGGTATAACACCAAACAAACAAACAAAACAGTATGGACACAAAGCCATGGACACCACCTGTGTGTCCTGGAACTAGACAGGAACTGTTGCTCATAAATGATTAAACCTGTGGGATCCTAAGAGAACAATTCTGTATCCCCTTTCCCTCCCTCATTCACACCCTTGGGCACGCTGAAAACATTTGATTGTGGGTTCTAATCCTGCTTTGTCCCGATTATGTTTCTAGGTTTGTCAGCACCATAGCATTGCTTGTGGGTTTCACCAAATTGGTAAATGTCTGAGACCTGCCTCACTTCGGCCTCTCTTCCCACATTAAGCTGACACGTCGTGATATAACTGGAATTCTGTTAAAGAGGCATTAAACCCAACTCACTCACTCATACAACCACCGTACTGAGTTGCCCAAGCCCTGTCAGTAACAACCAGCCCAGCAGCAGCCCAAACATTTGATTACATTTCCAACACAAACAGATAATTTCAGTTGTTTTAGAATGTGACTATTGGGAAGAGGAGACCAAATATATTTACAAAGGATTATATTTTTTGTGTCTTATCTGAATCCTCTCACTTCTTTTTTCAATGAACTGTCCATTAACCCTAATACCTTCCTTGACAGTATCTCGGCTGCATCGAAGTTTTCGATTCTCGGGGGATGCAAGTTTGTGAAGAGGCTGTGAAAGCTCTAAAAGCTGTAAGTATTTTGTTGTTGTTTTTTCATGATTCCGAAAGTGTTTGACATTGATCAATCACACACCTTGAGATGACTTGATGTTCAAAGTCATGATGATCATGGCTGTATATAGAGACAGTGTCTTGTTGAATGTGCTGGTTCACAACATTAGGACTATTTAATTTGTAATTGTTACTTTAGGGGGCTATTATGAGATCATGCCAATGTCCTGAAGTGTGATTTTGCTGATGTAAATATGTTAGCCTCATATTGCCCTGAAGTTGTGATTTCCCCCACCGTGGATAGATGTGAGTATGCTGAGGGGAATTTATGAAACATGAGGAGTTAGAGTGTCGTAGTCATGAAGGCAGTGATGTGATGTTATCTTGTACAAATTATTTTCCTTACCTGATCCATAGGATAAATTGAGTGGTATTGTTGTAGATCTATGAAGGGGTTTACCTGGAATGTGATGAAGGTAATGCTTCACCTCATTAACCCTGTATAATGTTGCCCCCTTTAGGATTCTGGGTTAGATTCGGTCCCCAGCAACCTATGCTGGTCGTAAGCATTGACTTAATGGATCGGGTGGTCAGGCTCTCTGACCTGGTTGATGGCATCTCATTATACCATGATGGCATGTCATTATTCCCTGATTGCATGTCATTATACCATGATGGCATCTCATTATACCACGATGGCATCTCATTATACCGTGATGGCATCTTATTATACCATCATTATTCCCTGATGACATCTCATTACACCATGATGGCATCTCATTATACCATGATGGCATCTCATTACACCATGATGACAACTCATTATACCGTGATGGCATCTCATTATACCATGATGGCATCTCATTACACCATGATGACATCTCATTATACCGTGATGGCATCTCATAATACCATGATGGCATCTCATTATACCACGATGGCATCTCATTATACCATCATTATTCCCTGATGGCATCTCATTATACCATGATGGCATCTAATTACACCATGATGGCATCTCATTACACCATGATGACATCTCATTTTACCATGATGGCATCTCATTATACCACGATGGCATCTCATTATACCACGATGGCATCTCATTATACCACGATGGCATCTCATTATACCCTGATGGCATCTCATTACACCATGATGGCATCTCATTATACCATGATGGCATCTCATTATACCCTGATGGCATCTCATTATACCCTGATGGCATCTCATTATACCATGATGGCATCTCATTATACTATGATGGCATCTCATTATACCACGATGGCATCTCATTATACCATGATGGCATCCCATTATGCCATGATGGCATCTAATTATACCATCATTATTCCCTGATGGTGCCTTGTATAATCCCATTCTGGGAATTCCGGGGTAGAATAGGTCTTCAGCAACCCTTGCTTGCCGTAAAAGGTGACTACGCTTGTCGTAAAAGGCGACTAACGGGATCGGGTGGTCAGGCTCGCTGACTTGGTTGACGCATGTCATCGATCCCAATTGCGTGGATCGATGCTCATGATATCAATCACTGGATTGTCTGGTCCAGACTCGATTATTTACAGACCGCCGTCATATAGCTGGAATATTGCTGAGTGCGGCGTTAAACAACAAACCAACCAACCAAACCAACCCATTCTGGGACATACTTTTGTTGAAATATTACACAATGGCATAAAATATACTACTCCAAAAAAGTTATGGACCACCCGATTCTTTCCGATTACTGTCTTTAATCTGTCATAACATAACAGACTTACGATAGTAATTTAAAGAGTGGTCCTTACCTTTTTTGAGTAGTATAACACATACTCAGTCATTGTGTGGCCTATTCTGTGAAGATGTGTTCAAGACAAGTATTGGTTCCAATATGCCAAGATGGATCCACTTCACATGTGGCTGTTATGGAAGTAGTATTGACCATTTGGCAGCAGATGTTGTTCATTCTGTGGTGTGTTTACATGTACAGCAGTATCAGTAAGAGGCCCCCCTCAAGACAGCTGCTGATGTTGTGGGAGGCTGACGCATGGCACATGTTAGTATGTATTTGTTGGGATATGTAGAGCAGATGACATGGTGCTGGGGCCATGATCCATTAGTCAGGAATTGCAACTGGGGTCAGCCAAGGGTGATTTCATGTAACTAAATGGTTGCTGACTTCATAATTATATATACACATGGAGCATTGTGGCATGTGGTGTAATATAGACATGGAACATCGTGTCATGGTTTCATGTTTACATGTAGCATCGTGTCACATGGTTTTCAAATAGGCATTAAGCCAGGTGACCAATCCATTTTGAAGAAAATTAAATATTGTTTAAACCATATGAACATGGAACATTGTATCATATGGTCTTGATATATACATGGAGCCTCGTTTCATATGGTGTAATAAAGACATGGAACATCGTGTCACATAGTGTAATATAGGTATTGAACATCATGTCACATGGTCTGATATAAACAAGGAGTATCGTGTCACATGGTGTAATTTAGACATGGAACATTGTGTCACATGGTGTAATATAGATATTGAACATCTTGTCACATGGTCTGATATAAACAAGGAGCATCATGTCACATAGTGTCACATGATTTATTACTCTCCTATGAAGAACTCGACCTGTTTCACATTTATTAAACAGTGTTTAATGTCATCATATGTGGACAAGACTATTTTGGAATCAGCTCGTCTTTCGACTGGTGTGGTGGTAGCTCTATGCAACTGTGTCTGCTCAGCTCCTTGATGGATAATCTACAAATTCACATTGTGATGATACCCTTGGCCAGAGATGCTATGTTATGAGGATGAGCTAAATGAACTGTGTCCAAGATTCCTGTCACTCGGTAGTGTTCAAAATGAGCACCTGCTGTAGGCCCGTGGCAAGTAGATCTCATGTCGGACCCACAATTTCAAACTTGTATAGGTCCTTATGGCCTGCTGTAAATTTACTTTTTGAAATATTTATTACAATAAGCCGCAGTTTTTAAATGAGGGCCTGACGGGTTCAGTCAGAGCCTGCAGTTCCTAAAGTCTGTGGGTCATAATTGCAGGTTGGCTTTTTTTTATTTCAAAAACTGCATCTGGGTACAAGTTCTTGTCACTTGTTTCAGACCTGACCATCTCAATATTGATTTGAATGTTTGTTAATTAACTCTGCACTAAGCAATATTCCGGCTATATGACAGCAGCCTGTAAATAATCGAGTATGGACCACACAATACAGTGATTACACCAAAGCATTGATGTATTTATTTGGGATATGATGACATGCATCAATCAAGTTAGCAAGCCTGACCACTCGATCCCTTTAGTCACCTCTTGCGACAAGCATGGATTGCTGAAGACCAATTCCAACCCGGATCTTCACAGGATGACCATCTCCAGCCCTGTGTAACTATTACTAATTATGAATATGAATGAAACAATGTCCTCTGAACCATCTTATTTCAAAGTTATATCAATCATACCTGAAATCGCTTCACAAAGCCTTTTCTATGATTAGGAAAAAGAAAAAAATGTCTTGTGGTATCATATTTCTCTATTCTCCAAGATTGCTCCATGGTTAAATCCATCAAACCTACAGAAATAAATGAACAGATCAGAAACAAATTGGTCTCCGTCTGGGACCTGAACAGGCGATTTGTCAACCGCTGCTCTCTCACCATGAGGCTGAAATCTTATTAATGTTACATGTGACCAGACCCTGTCTAGTCCCAACCTCAAGACTTGATTGTAGATGCTTTCCCCATGGGAAACACACTGCCTTTGACATTTTTAGTGGCACCCTTCTGTATAAGCTCCCTTTAATGACAGCTTTATGGCACTGGACATTTGACATATAGAGAGTAACCGTTCTTGTAGCTGTGCAGCCATCTTATCCTGTTGAAACAGACCCTGTAGAGGGGAAGATCTCTTTTCACACACTTGTAAATATTACAACAGATTATTGACACACTTTCCCAAATATTAACAATATTATTTCATAAAATTAGCTATTTTCTTTTTTTATTAAAGATCCCTAAAGTTGGAAAAATTAAGTTGACCATGCACCACATCCCCAACATCCCTACCCCCATCCTTTTTTACCAATGCTCATGCTGTCATCCACTGGTTTGTCCATCCCAGAATGCAATGTTCCCAGGCTTGTGTCATGTGGTTGTAGTATTGCTGACTGGCATTCACTACCATCCGTTTCTCCCACACTTATGTAACAACACAGTGAATACAGGGACTATTGATAAACGTGTTTTCATCAACATTCATCAACATTAGCACCTGTGAAGATCCGGGTTGGAATAGCCTTTAAGCAACCCATACTTGTCGTTAGGGGCGACTAACTGGATCGGGTGGTCAGACTCACTGACGTGGTTGATGCATGTCATTGTATCCCACTTGCGTGGATCGATGCTCATGATATCAATCACAGGATTCTCTGCTCCAGACTTAATATTTACAGACCACTGTCATATTTGCTGGAATATTGCTAAGTGCGGTGTTAAACAACAAACAAACAAAATTCTCAACATTGGTGTACAGGTACGTTGGTATCTCCTAGAAACTGTAGCAGGTATCAGTTTGTGTGTGATGTCGACATTCTGACTGTGAATGTCAGTTATGGAATGGTTGATTTTCCTAGCTTTAGTGAGAACCCTCAAGAGTTTGAATCAATGTTTGAGCTAATGGCCTCAGCAATGGTTGTCTGCTGGTGGGATTACATTCATATCCATGCTTCGTCCTTTACACCGAATCCACAAATCTCGTTTGGCAGCGTGAATCAGGCCTATTCCTCAACTCAAGCAGAATAGTAATCAAATTCCAGTGAGAATATTATCAAACATTCCCACCGATTCCCACCACTGTTGTACAAATTCAATAGCACTTCTTTGATAGTTATTAGATAGGGGGATTCTAGGGGACTCAACATAGCAGTGGCAACTTGGGGGTACGGATCCTTTTATCTCATGATTATGTTATATTTTATTATATGAGGGTTATGACTACAGGGGAATAATTTGTATTACTGCATGCTATGTATGTGTATCGAAAACACAGTGTTGAGAGCTGCCTTAACCAAATAATAACAGCCATTTATGATGTCCGAGATTCCCTTCACCAAGAGAATGCTCAAAGCGCGAAACCATTATTTCCCCGGTCAATGGATCAGTGCCCTGGGGAGTATACAACCCAAGCTGCATGAAGGTTAAGGCTCACATTACCATCTCATCCTACCGGGTACCCATTCACTGCTGGGTGAACAGAGGGATATTTTGAACTAAGTCAGATGCCTAAAAAAAGGAAGCTTGGGTTGTATACTCCCTAGGAAGCTGAGAATGAAAATCGAGTGCACACTGATTGGTGTAATAGTAATGTAAAGCACCTGTTAGCAAAATTGTTGGAAGTCAGTGCTGTATAAACCGACGACGACGACGACGATGATGATGATGATGATGATGATGATGATGATTTGTATACTGTATACTCCCCAGGAAGCTGAGAATGAAAATCGATGGCACACTGACCGGTGTAATAATGTAGAGCAACTGTAAGCAACCTAGCTGGAACTTAGTACTATATAAACTGATGATGATGATGATGATGATGATGATTATGATTGTTATTATTTCCCCTCTGATAAGGGAATGGGTTACTATGGCTGCTGTGTAACTTACAGTGAGGAGATTACAGGTAATGACAATACATCCTGGCAACAGTCATTGTTTTAATATTTAACACTGTCTCGTCTGGACCAGCATCAAACACATCAAGGATGTGTTGATAAAGATATAATATTGCTGACTGTGATGTAACGCTCACAGCATTCTCCCCCTCCTCCTTGACACGTGGTTGTTTATGGAGGGAATATTTCCACTGAGAAATGTTTATCATAATTGATAATGAAAGACGAAAGAGAGATTTATCATAATCATTGGAAAAGATGAATATGTATGCTATGATCGTGTCAGTTATAATCAATCACCATTTTCTGATTTTGATAATTAAGCAATTTATGAAAACTGATTAGTAGGTGCAACCTAGCAGATCCGTCACGATATTCATTATATGATATCACGTTGCAGAAACAATGTCTGGCTCACCAATTCTGCAAACATGAAAAAAATGTCCTTTTGCTGAAAAAAAAATGGAAGCACTTCAACAAACCTAAGCCTTGAAAGGGAATTTGTTCTTATGTCCCAAGCTCGTAGAACTTCATTCAAACACAGATAGCCACAGATGGTAATTAGTAAATATTTGTGGGAGATAGGGGAAGTCATTAGGAAACTGGCCAGGAATACTTTTTGCCGATTTAGCTTGGCTTGGAATAAAGATGTTTGCGGCCATGTCTGACACAGAGGTTGCACAGACAGCCTGGGCCAGGCGGAGAGAGGTTGGTGTGGGCGGAGGGCAAGATAAGGAGCGGCACAGGAAGAATGAGATGATGAATGATTGAGAGATAGAGATGGGAGGAATGGAGGGGAAAGGTGCTTGGTGAATCATGAGGAGAATTAAAAAACTGTGCATATTTGTGTTTTAAGTGTTTTATTGTAATATTTCACTTCTATTCTTGTACTAGTTGGGGTAGACTGACATTTCTCAAATGAACATATTTTTATTAATATTTTTGTTAAATTGTTTTATATTAAGTAATAAATGTGAGAAGAGAGAATCTCTTCATTTGCAGAAACTGAAGAAATCTAGACTAGATTGTTTGGATATTTATTTTTTTGAGTTCTGTATGAGAGACTAAAATAGGCAGAAATTGACATGAAATATGAATTAAATTAGGGTGCCTGTGTCGACGATTGGTGTGCTTTCGTATTGACTGAAGTACTCAATGAAGTTTTTGGCACTGAGGTTTGCTGTGTGGAGTTCATTCTTTAGCTGCCTACCTGTAAAGATCCAGGGTAGAATAGGTCCTTAGCATCCTGTGCTTGCCATAAAAGGCAACTATGCTTGTTGTAAGAGGCAACTAACAGAATTGGGTGGTCAGCTTTGCTGACTTGCTTGATGCATGTCATCGTGTACCAATTGTGTAGATCAGTGCTGTAGATGTCAATCACTGGATTGTCTGGCCCAGATTCGATTATTTACAGACCACGTTCTTAGAGTGAGAATGTTGTTGAGTTCGGCGTTCAACAACAACAACTTAAGCTGCCATGATACACTGATAAACCAAGAGAAACTTGTCTTGGGTTCAGTGTCACTGTCTCCTTAATCCTCATTGTTGGTTGGTAAGTGTCATCCCCGTGCTCGCTGGTTTCATCAAAATGGTAAATGTCACTGCAATGCATTACTTTGGGTTTTCTTCGCATTAAGCTGGCATGGAATAACTGGCTCAAAGCCGTGTTAAACCCAACTCACTCACTCACTCACTGGGGTTTGTGATGTCTGGCTCATTCCCATAATGACGAGCTGTGGATGATGCTCCTTCTAAAACACTTCTAAAAACATGAAAAAACACTTACAAGAATTGCTTTTAATATCAAGCTTGATGCTTGAACACATCTGTAGTTGAAAGCTCAGGATTGCAAACGCTGACACCAAAAGTGATCACAAATTCTTGGACACAGGTAAAATGAACTCAATGCTCTTACGTTAATGTCAAATGTCTGCAGAAACATTAGGTTTTCAGTGGAATGGGAAAAGAAAGGCCTTATGGGTAATGTTTGGCTATTGATTCTGTAGTGAGGACAGATCTGGCATCCCAGGTTGTCTCTTCACTACCGCACACCCTGTTGAGGATTAATCAATAGTTACTTCAGCTGCTTTATTTCTTCATAAAATTGGACGGAATTGCCGAGGACCAACTAGCTCCAGCAGTCAGAAACTCAAATTAGGAGTATGAAAGAGAGGCTGTGGCCGCGGGTGCTTGGTGACATTCACAGACCTTATCGAAGCGTAAGATGCTCTGGAACCACCTGCTGATGGGGCAAAACATACTCATGTCCTCAAGGTCTGTCGTGACATTCAACTGCTTCTTGTATTAGAAGTGGTGGAAATTGCAACGTTTAATATTCAATTCTGTTTTGAGGAAGTTTTGAGAATTTGATGAAGACAAATCATCAGTGAGGGAGTAAGTGAATGCCTTTTCATGCTGCTGTCAGCTTTTGTCCATATGTCCATTAATTTGTAGGGGCCAGGAATACCAGTGGTTAATAGGGGCCAAGAATACCAGTGGTTGATAAGGGCCATGCTTACCAGTGGTTGATAGGGGCCATGCTTACCAGTGGTTGATAGGGGCCATGCTTACCAGTGGTTGATAGGGGTCATGCTTGCCAATGGTTGATAAGGGCCATGCTTACCAATGGTTGATAGGGGCCATGCTTACCAATGGTTGATAGGGGCCATGCTTACCAGTGGTTGATAAGGGCCATGCTTACCAGTGGTTGATAGGGGCCATGCTTGCCAATGGTTGATAGGGGCCATGCTTACCAATGGTTGATAAGGGCCATGCTTACCAGTGGTTGATAGGAGCCAGGCTTACCAATGGTTGATAGGGGCCATGCTTACCAGTGGTTGATAAGAGCCATGCTTACCCATGGTTGATAGGGACCATGCATACCAGTGGTTGATAAGAGCCAGGCTTACCAGTGGTTGATAGGGGCCATGCATACCAGTGGTTGATAGGAGCCATGCATACCAGTGGTTGATAGGAGCCATGCATACCGGTGGTTGATAGGGGCCATGCTTACCAATGGTTGATAGGGGCCATGCTTACCAATGGTCGATAGGGGCCATGCTTACCAGTGGTTGATAGAGGCCATGCTTACCCATGGTTGATAGGGGCCATGCTTACCATGGGTTCATAGGGGCCATGCTTGGTTGATAGGGGACAGGCTTACCAGTGGTTGATAGGGGCCATGCTTACCAGTGGTTGATAGGGGCCAGGAATACCGGTGGTTGATAGGGGTCATGCTTGGTTGATAGGGGCCATGCTTACCAGTGGTTGATAGGGGCCATGCTTTCTAGTGGTTGATAGGGGCCAGGCTTACCAGTGGTTGATAGGGGCCAGGCTTACCAGTGGTTGATAGGGGCCATGCTTACCAGTGGTTGATAGGGGCCAGGCTTACCAGTGGTTGATAGGGGCCATGCTTTCCAGTGGTTGATAGGGGCCAGGCTTACCAGTGGTTGATAGGGGCCAGGCTTACCAATGGTTGATAGGGGCCAGGCTTACCAGTGGTTGATAGGGGCAAGGAATACCAGTGGTTTATAGGGGCCAAGAATACCAGTGGTTGATAGGGGCCAAGAATACCAGTACAATCGATCTAAGCAATTGGGAAACAAAGACATGCATCAACCGAATCAGCTAGCCTGACCACCCGATCCCATTAGCTGCCTCTTACATCAAGCATGGGTATCTGAAGACCAATTAGTAAACCAAGTTTAGAGTCACAGCCAGAATAATTTCAGCAAATTTAAGTCCTGGTTATGGAAAGGATTGAAGATATTGACATCTTGGAAGGAATTTTCCACATTGTGTTACTTGATAATGGATCAGGCGATCATATCAGTTTTTGAAGCCAGTTCATTAATGCACATGGTTTGTAACAGTGAAGCATGTCTTTGAGGTATTTCTGCAATCAATTAATCACCTGAAGATTGAAACATGTTTGTGCATGTAATCCTCCATCAATGACATGTTCGATCCTTCATGCTGGTAATTATGCCGACTCAGCTTTAAGTGTTGTGATTATAATGTCAGGGCATAACAGGTCATAAGTTCCTAAGTTCTAAGAAAAATTGAACTTTGATTTAGAATTATGAACACAAAGAATGGAGTAATGATGTAGAAGAAATGGAGTTTCACTTGAATAGAAATAGAAGTAGTTGGGCATTACACAGATTTTAACTGGATTTCCTGATGTGTACTTGATCATGTTCTCTTGAACAAGTATTAAGAATGTGAAAGAAATTGTTATTAGAATTAACGATCAAATCTAATCCAGGTGCTATGTTCTTGCTGAGAAATAGAAGAACTTGCCTTTCATCTTTTGGGGAATTCTTGGTAAATATTGGTCTTTGGTTAGAGAGTTTAAATAAGTTGAGTGCATATAGTATTTTAATTTAAGATCACCTGGGATTTAAGAAGGTCAAAGCGTTGGGGAATAAATAATCGTACTTCTGTCTGATAACCAGAATTCAGTTGTTGTAAGACTACAGTTTTAATGCCTGAATCTGGAAGGTGGGTGGGAGGTGGGGTAGCCTAGTGGTTCAAGTGTTCGCTTCTCACAGTGAAGGCCAGGGTTTGTTTCCGTGTGTGAAGGCCATCTCTGGTGTCACCCCACATCTCCTGGCCTGTAATGAATCAAGTGTGGACCAGACAAACCAGTGATTAACATTATGAGCACTGACTCGCAACCATGTCCCTGAGCCTCACTGATCCATGCAGTTTCCTCGCAGGTAGAAGCATGGGTTTTCTTATCTGGAATTCCTACCTGGAATCCCAACTGTGTTTATGTGATATATGGCAGAAACAGGAATTCCATCCTGATTCACTCACTCCCTCATCTGTTTGAAAGTATGAAGATATATAGCTGTGCCCTGACCAGACTAACATTAAGTCCCAGAAATAAAGTTGTAATGTAATTATGTATATCTTTAAAATGCAGAATACAGTCCTAATATCGCCCAGAACAATGTTTAGGCAACTCTTGACTTGGCCTCCTTCTTTAATTTATTCTCTAGGGTCTGGGAGACAGACTTTGCTTTGACATGAAGTAGTTGATATTGGATATGTAGATCGCATCCTGATCTGTAGACAGTACTCAAGCATGTTCCCACTGCTGTCAAGCTTGACAGCCGCATTTATCACAATGTTTACACTGTGTCACATGTGACAGGGATCCTAATTGATGATTGGTTGATTATGAATGATGATTGACTGGAATAGGGTCAATTGGTTGGGTGAGGACAGTACACTGTATAACCCATGCATACAAGTGCTAACATGAGAGCATCCCCCTTGAACAGTGGAGCCCTCATCCCCATCCATCTGCTCCACCACAAGCAGAAATCAAATGGCTGCTCTAGTGGTTAAAACATTCACTCATACTGAAAAAGGTCTGGATTGGATTCTCCACAATTTAAATTGTGTTGAGCCCATATTTTGGTCTTCAACTGTGATGTTGTTGACAAAAATCAATGAAATACCCAGCTAGCTCACTCACTCACTCACAACAAACAAACAAACAAACAAAACAAATAATTATGTTTTCATACTCGAAGGTGTGGGTAGGTGCTCACATGAACCACATCTTCATCTGGTCCAGACTAGGTTTTTGAAAGAGTCACAGTGATGTAGATATAGTGCTGATTGAAATGTTAAACAACATTCATTTTTATCACTTTACACCCAGGTGGCATGGATCAGTGCATCCTCCTTGGACTGTGTGACTCAGGTTCCTGCTCAACTAAGTAATGACACTTTACCATAGACTTCTGATTGTTGCATGGCTCAGATCTTGTGGAACAGGCCACAAAGCTCATTACTGACTGCAGTCTTCTTTGATTTCACCAAAACACAACAGTGTACGACCTCATTCCCCCAGCCTGGTTGGAGTTGGTCATACGATATTGGCAAGACAGGCCATTACAGGACTAACCTAACCTGTTTTGCCTGATGAAGCAACGCCTTGCAGCTTGTGGTGCTCTCTTTAATCATGTGGTAGTCTGGAATACCTAGACTGGGCGACTGGAGGTACCTTCACTATGCTGGATCTGATGACAACGGGAATGTGCGGGAACATGCTCTTTCCTCATCTGTTTAACTGAGAAGAAGCCATCAGTCTAAAGAATGATAACATGTTACAAAGAAAGGGCAAAAACTAGGATTCCGGAGTTTCTATCGCATTAGCACCGACCAGAGCTGTTTTGGAAGTGATAATTTCAGTTTTTCTTATCATTTCTGTGTGGTTTTGTGCTTAGGGTTAATTTTGTCTTTATGAAATTCAATTTGGGATAGATAGGACCTCTTCTTGCCATGGGTGACTATAATTGGGTCAGATACTGATGAATGAAGATGAGGTGCTATTTAACCCACCTGTTCCCTGGGTGACTCGGTGCATGTCGTAACTCCTCTGTAGGGATTCCGGGTTAGAATAGGCCCCTGTATTACAGACCTATGCTGGATGTATGAGGCAACGAAATGGATTGGGTGGTTAGGCGCAGTGATAACCTGATAACATTAGTCATAACATCAATCACTGTATTTTTTGGTCCAAATTGTTTATTTACAGATTTAAGGGATATATCTGGAAGACTGCTGTTTGGCATTAAACAACAAACAAACAGTTCATCATTATAGCTGGTAACTGGAATGAATGCTCACATTTGCAATTCTCTACATTCCTTGGCTGTCAGTCTGTCAGTCTGTCAGTCAGTTGTGGATTTGAGTCCCAGATTAGTCCCAATATTATCCTTGTTCAGCTACCATGGGTTTCTTCTGATGTGGACATCTGCTGTTACTGTTACCATTAGACTCTCGAAATGGTTTGTCACAATCTTACCCTGGTGATGTGGATCATATCTCATGTCCTGTTAACACCTGGTCTGCCCCTGCCAAACTTGACTATTTAGCCAGCAGTGATGTCGCTGAAAAATTGCTGAGATGGCGTATGGCAACATTCACTCACACAGTGAGTCACACTCGTGTTTTTCTGGCGTGATTCTACTTGTCTGCAGACAACACAGAATCGATGCATTATGTGAGCAACCTTTAAGTAAACCCCTTTCTGCATATGGATGATAGATCTCCCAACACTCTTTAGTGACAACATGGAAATTGGCGGCTTTGTGGCCACACGATATTCAGCCTTGCTGCATTAAATGGCGAAATAAGCTGATTCTTGACAGCAGTCTGATCCAGCATCGTCTGGTTGAAAGACCTTGCATATTGCCAGTATGATAATACAACTTTTACACAATCACTGGATTGAAAGTACATGCATTGTGGATCCAAATTACCTTTTTTAAGGTTAGAAAGTTAAGCAGCTAGCTGTACTGTGATTGTATGTCAGTTTTGGTCGAGGCTAGGTATAGCCAAGGATTGCTGATTCAAATATGGCTTGGACCACTGAATTAGATATGACCTTGGACCACCTATTCAGAGATGGCGTTGGACCACTGAATCAGTTAGTACCTTAGACCACTGATTCAGGTATGAGTAAGTGAGTGAGTGAGTATGGTTTTACTCCTCTCTTAGCAATATTCCAGCAATATCACGGCAGGGGACACTGGAAAATGGGCTTCACTCAGATATGACCTACGACCGCTGACTCTTAGTGACTTTCAGAAAGAACAGGGAATATGAGTGTGTTTTAGTTGTCCTGTGGGGACATGGGTTAGAATAGGCCCTCAGCAGCCTTGCTTGCTGTAAAGTATGACTAACTTGTGTAGGATGGTGAATTGTACCCTGATTGCATAGGGAATTGCTCACAATATAAACCATTGGTTCATCTGGTCCAGACTCAGTTCTTTACAGGCAGCCATGACAGGGCTGGAATATTGCCGACTCCTGCGGAAAATAGCCAGCAGATATATGTAACATATGGGATGGAGCAAGCCTGGAGTACCTACTAATAGCAACATGACATAGATCTCCCTAACTCGTGGGTGATAGGCAGTCTGTTGGCTGAAGCTAGCGGAACTGATTGTCCATGTCCTGATGTTAACAGATTAAAACTGGCCACAGATTAACTAGTCATTAACTAGTCATTAACTAGTCATTAACTAGTCATCAGGGGAACTGATTTCGAGGTCATGAAGATACATTATTGATTACCAGCCTCACCTGGAGCATCTGGATGGCTTGTTTCCCCGAGGGGGACATAACATTGATGGGATCTACTTATACTCTATTTCCTAATCATTTTCGACTTGCCTGCTGAATGTTCGGTCTGATTGCTGAGGTATACCAAAAATATTCTCATATTTGCACTTTGATGAATCTGGTTCTGACTAAAAATGTTGCAGAATGATATCTCATTACTTGTTAGTTTTATTTCTAGAATCTACTTTATTTGCAATTATTTTCTTATTACAGTTTCTTTGACTAAAAATGTTATGCTGGCTTTTTGCCAGATCTTCATCAGATGTAGAAATAGAGAATCTATTCAAGTCTCACTCGTGATTCAGGTCAATTACGTAAAGAAATAAGAATCTGAAGACAAAAGTACGAAGTTGGCAGACAAGCTAAATACGGGGGATCTTTGCTGATGAGGACAACCTTGGGATGATCACAAGAACCGCTTGTTTGTGTTCATAATTGTGTGCCACAGGCTTTGTAGTATTGTACATGTGTGGAATTAGAAGCGGCAGGGTGGTGGTTGAAGCTTGGCTCGTCATGCCAAATGCCCATTGGGGAAGTGTCTGGGATGGGTCAGAAACTGTTGCCATGTTTGTGGTTGGGGGCCCTGATATGGGGTTCTGTATGTCAACAAGGGTGCTGCTGCTGGAAGTGTCTGGGATGGGTCAGAAACTGTTGCCATGTTTGTGGTTGGGGGCCCTGATATGGGGTTCTGTATGTCAACAAGGGTGCTGCTGCTGGAAGTGTCTGGGATGGGTCAGAAACTGTTGCCATGTTTGTGGTTGGGGGCCCTGATATGGGGTTCTGTATGTCAACAAGGGTGCTGCTGCTGGCACATTCTTGGATTGTGACCATAAGGAAGACCTACCCTTGCTTAATAATTACTGGGTGGTCGGTGCAGATTGGGGCCTCATGTTTGTGGCTGTAACTGAGTGCAACCTGACCCTAGACATCCTGATGAGAAGAAATTTTAAATTTTTGACTCCGTACCTGTATGTTGCGCTTTGTGCTGAGTTTCACTGTATTTTGTCAATATTGACTACATTTCTGTTTCTTTCAGCAGTGCAAGGGCAAGTACCAGAGGGCAGTGCTGTATGTTTCGGGAGATGCGCTGCGGGTTGTGGATGAGATCAGCAAGGTTAGTATGTCACCTAAGAAATCACAAATCCCCCATGGAGATTCTGGTTTAGGATAGGTCCCCAGCAACCTATGCTGGTCATGTGAGGCAACATAATGGAACAGGTGGTCAGGCTTGGTCCAAACATGTGGATCATTGCTCATATTATCAATTGCCAGACTTGATTATTCAGAGGCCACCTTGACTGAAATATTACTGTGGGGCATTAAACAACAAACAAATAAATCTCAATAATGCATAGAAACAGTCCGTGTAATTAGGTGCACCATGTGGGAATGCTGGGGGTTCCCAGAACTTGGCTGACATCTCAGTCACTATTGGACCCGTGAAGATCCAGGGTAGAATAGATCTTCAGCAACCCATGCTTGCTAAAAATGGGATCGGACGGTCAGGCTCGCTGATTTCGTTGATGCATGTCATCGTATCCCAATTGTGACGATCGATGCCCATGATGTCAATCACTGGATTGTCTGGTCCAGACACAATTTTTTACAGTCCGTGTTCATATAGCTGGAATATTGTTGTGTGCTGCATAAAACAACAAAGACACAAACAAAACAAAATAGAACTGAAATTGCCTCAAATGATAAAGATGTTTTCCCTGTGATTAACACACTCACACACTCTCATTCACTCATTCACTCGGTGACACGGGTGGCCCAGATGTCTAAGGCGCCGCGATTCGCTGTGCAGAGTTGCGTCCCTTGGGCACGCCAGAAACCTATGACTGTGGGTTCGAATCCCGGTTCGCCCCAATTATGTTTCTAGGTTTGTCAGCACCATACCCGTGCTCGTGGGTTTCACGGAAGTGGTAAACGTCTAATACCTGCATCACTTCGGGCTTTCCTCCTACATTAAGCTGACACGCCGCGATATAACTGGAATACTGTTAAAGGTGGCGTTAAACCCAACTCACTCACTCACTCACTCACTCACTCACTCACTCACTCACTCACTCAAACTGAACTCTGTCTTCTCAAGCTTGGAGATATATGGCTGTAAGATTGTTAAATACCACATAAAACCACACTAAATCTCCCTCTTAATCAAATTTTGTACAAAATAGGATTGGAATTTTGTTAATCTTGTATAAACGTCATTTGTAATTTATCATTGGGGTGTGTCATGCCTTCGAGGGTAAGGTTTCCTAGCATCAGAATCTCATTCCAGCTCAAGGTAGATCAAGGCTTTTGAAAATTAAATCTGTAAAAGTTATTGCTTTGAAAATAAAAGTGACCTAAAAGACTGGATTTATGTTCCTCTAATTAATAAGATAAACGCATGTTTGTAGCATAATGGATCTTGCTTTGACAGTTATTGTTTTCCTGTGCTGATGAAGCGGGTAATGCGGTACAGATGCTGATAAGGAGTCGCTAGCATCATTGCTGGAGGCATATTGAGGGTTCATGGCAACATGATGAATCATTACTCACTATGATGGTCTGGCAAAATACCTTTGCTAAATGGACTTGTGTGAGAATGGTACAGATGTCACTGGAATATTATGTGAATTTTCTTGCAATGAATGGACAAGTAAATGTTATTTCATGGCACATTTACAGCTAATATGGTGGCCTGTGAATATTTGAATCATGTCCAGACCAAACAGTGATTGATAGCATGAACAACAATGTCTGTCACCATGTCACAGCCGACCAGGTGACCACCCAGTTCTTATTAATACCCATGGACCACCTCTGTGGTGTAGTGGATAGAGCAGAAGGTCGGAGGTTTGATTCCCTGCTGTATCATACCAAAAGACGTTAAAACATGGTACCTGTTGTTACCCTGCCTGGAGCTCAGCATTGAGGGGATAAAACAAGGACTGTCAACTTGGAGTCAGTGTACTGTGTCTGAGTAGGGTATCCCAGTGTTCCCGCTGGCTTTTGAAACTGCCGGTCCCCCCTAATTTTTGCCAGTCCCACCTTTCAACAAATAAAACAAACATATGAAAATTATTTGGTTTTAATTCTTTCAATTTCATGTTCAGTGCAAAGATGTCATCTCTGAAGTAACTTAGTTAGATCTATACGCCATTCACACAAACTTCAGTTACAATTTTCTCTTTATTTTTTACTATTTCGAGACAAAGTCGCTACAACTGGATATTTAACCTAGAGATAGACAAGGGTAAACCCTGATGGCTACAGAAAAGCTGACTTTGTTTGAAGTATTATATGAATATCACCGATGTTTTGTTCAACAACAAAGATTTATAAGTACTTTATTTGCTGGTCCACAGGGACAAGCAGTCACATGAATTACCGGTCCAAGCCTAATTTTACCAGTAGAAAACTTGTAATTACCGGTAAACGGGAACACTGTATCCATGTGAACTGTGGCATGGTATCTCAATGGTAACACTATTAGATTGGCAATGTTGGGAAATTCAAGATAATGACTAAAAGTTCTGAAGATTTCTTTGAACTGTTTTGTTCCTATGTTATTACTAAGATGTCAAAACAAGCTTTAAACCAGCAAGAAAAGGTTTGTGTTGATGTAGAATATGATTGACAAAAAATTAATAAGTATGTTAAAGATAGCGACAGGAAGTTATAGATTCTCAAGCAACCTCACACTGGGTTTGGGGCAAACTCATCTTTTCTGCCACTGCAAAACATCCCAACAAGTTGTCTTGATTCTGTAAGGTGCTGGAATCTCCTGCTTCCTGGCTGATAGAGTCGCACCAGAAATAGAATAATTAAATCGGTCCATAAAGGCAGCTCTGCCTATTGTACCCCAATGGGAGTTGGGACTAGGGACGGAGCCGCTTCTCACATGCTCTGAGGAATGTCTCGGGTTGATCCTGTCTTGAAATGATGAACCGTTTTAGCCCTTTTTAGAACTTTTCTTTGTCCAGTGTTGAAGCCCATAATGGTGTGCCCGTGCTTTCTCCCTGGAGATAGCTGTGTCATGACTTCCACTTGAATCATTGTGAATATTGAATCAAATGATTCACAACATGCTCGCAAAGAGAAATAGATCAGGATGTGTGTGTGGGGGGGGGTGGGTGGGGGGGGGGAGCTGAATGAAACTAAGATACAAAGAAAGCAGTACGGAAGAGATTGACTTCCTTATCTCAATTTTTAACCTTTGATGATTGAACTTAAAATATAAACAAAATAAAAGAAAAATTCTCTGGTGTCTGAAGTCCATGAAAACTAATTTTGTGTCCTTTATATTGTGTACTTTACGTCTGAATGTTCTTGTAAGAATGAATCATTCATCAAACATTTCCTGTTTTTGTTGGGCATTTCTGTAAGAAATATCTGAAAGTTTCAGATCTAGCTGATGTAAATTTAATGGCTAGGAGAAATGATTTAAACTATGTGATTCTGTAATATCTGAAGTGATCAGGATTGTGAGGAACCACTAATGGAGGGTGATCAATATCCATGCATGTGTGTCGTCAAAGTGAGAAACTCATTAGGACCTTCCAGAATAAACCTTCATTACCTCGGTTTGATGTTGCAAAACCACATGGGAGCTCTAAGGAAGACAGGCCTCAGTACATGCGTGTTAAAAGAGTTAATTATAATCGTGACGGCACAATGTAGTTGAAATATATGTACCACACATCCTCAAACAGGTCCCATTCAGCCATATTTAGCTCACCTGGCCTGAGTTCGTGTTGTCGCAAGTAGTCCATCATTGGTGTCCTGAAACTTTAACATTTCTTACTTCTTCTCTGAAATTACTTGATTGAAACAGCCACAATTTCGTGCGGATGTTTGTTACAAAGGGGATTGGTTTGTTCAGTAATGTTCTATGTTGGATTTTCAATATGGCCACCAGGTGGCCATCTTTGATTATTAAAGGGGCCTGAAACCTGGTGAGTGAGATGAAAGGAACTATAGTCAAACACTGTTGTCTTGAGCTTTCAGTTGTCCTTTTTTATTCATCAATTTTGGTTGGGTTGAACCTCGTATTACTCAAAGTATTTATGCAGGTCCTGTCAACATCAACACAACAGTGTTTGACTGTAGTTCCTTTCATCTTTCTCTGAGATATCTTAATCCGAAATCAAATATGGCTGCCAACAGCCATATTGGAAAATACAAGAACATTATGTGTCATTTGTTTTAAACATCTTCTCCTTGAAAGCTGAAACTTCATTTGCTTGTTCCCATTGATCAAGACACCCAAATTTGTTCAAGAGAATCAAATCAAAGTTTCAAGATGCTGGAATATTGATGAAAGCAGAGAAACTCCCTACCCACTCACTCATCCCAAATAGTAATACTGGTCAACATTATGACAATTGAAAGCCAGTGTAATAGCAGGTGCAACATGTGTCATATAAAGATCACTTTATCAACTGGAGCCTGCTTACATATCTGTTTATCTTATAAAATGACGTTTGGCGGTTAAAATGTGTGATCATGCTGATTGTGTGTCATGTACCCTGACAATGATGTTTCTCTTGCTGTCGACCACTGGTTTTTCTGTCTCAAACCTGATTAGTTAAAGATGATGTGATATGTCAGGAATCCTAATGGCTGAGGCTTAAAACAAAGTCTTCAAACAATTAAAAAAGTAATCCTTTGTATTATGTATGCACTGTATGTAAAGAGAGCCTGCCCTTGTAAGGAGGATGATATGGCTTATATTGCCTGCAGGGTGGTGGGGTAGCCTAGTGGTTAAAGCGTCCGCTCATCACGCCGAAGACCTGGGTTTGTTTCCCCACATGGGTACAATGTGTGAAGCCCCTTTTCTGGTGTTCCCCACTGTGATATTGCTGGAATATTGCTAAAAGCAGTGTAAAATCAAACTCACTAACTCACTGACTATGTTGCCTACCTGCATGCTACTGAAAATGTTTGAAATTAGAGGCTGTCTTCGGGTCCTTACAGTTTGCTACGATATGATTTAAATCGCAAAAAATATTCTACTTTTATCGAAAGTGTAATACCAAGGATCCTTTGATGTTCATGCTTAATTTGGAAGATACTGTACAAATGTGTAACTTGTCTATTACAGAGCATGATCGTGGACCAGACAATCGAGAAGGTTTCATTCTGTGCTCCTGATCGTAACCACGAAAAAGGGTTCGCCTACATCTGTCGAGATGGAACCACCAGACGATGGATGTGTCACGGCTTCTTAGCTGTGAAAGAGTCCGTAAGTGTCAGTATTGTTTCTTTATTTCTCACTGTTGTGTGTGGGCTTACTGTACAGTGTGCTGAGCCGACCCGACCTGTCACCTGTGTGAGCCGCAACCATGACTGGAACACCACCGTAGTCCTCACCCTGCATGGCCTGCTTGGCTGGGAAACTTCACACACACCCCAGATGGAACACCCTCAGTTGGAACACCCTGACATGTTGCACATGGTTACACATTATCTCTAACACCACTCAACCACCAGCACCACATCTCCAGTTGGAACCCCCTGACATGTTGCACATGGTTACACATTATCTCTAACACCACTCGACCACCAGCATCACAACTCCAGTTGGAACACCCTGACATGTTGCACATGGTTACACATTATCTCTAACACCACTCGACCACCAGCACCACAACTCCAGTTGGAACACCCTGACATGTTGCACATGGTTACACATTATCTCTAACACCACTCGACCACCAGCACCACAACTCCAGTTGGAACACCCTGACATGTTGCACATGGTTACACATTATCTCTAACACCACTCGACCACCAGCACCACAACTCCAGTTGGAACACCCAGACATGTTGCACATGGTTACACATTATCTCTAACACCACTCGACCACCAGCATCACAACTCCAGTTGGAACACCCAGACATGTTGCACATGGTTACACATTATCTCTAACACCACTCGACCACCAGCACCACAACTCCAGTTGGAACACCCTGACATGTTGCACATGGTTACACATTATCTCTAACACCACTCGACCACCAGCACCACAACTCCAGTTGGAACACCCTGACATGTTGCACATGGTTACACATTATCTCTAACACCACTCGACCACCAGCACCACAACTCCAGTTGGAACACCCTGACATGTTGCACATGGTTACACATTATCTCTAACACCACTCGACCACCAGCACCACAACTCCAGTTGGAACACCCAGACATGTTGCACATGGTTACACATTATCTCTAACACCACTCGACCACCAGCACCACAACTCCAGTTGGAACACCCAGACATGTTGCACATGGTTACACATTATCTCTAACACCACTCGACCACCAGCACCACAACTCCAGTTGGAACACCCAGACATGTTGCACATGGTTACACATTATCTCTAACACCACTCGACCACCAGCACCACAACTCCAGTTGGAACACCCTGACATGTTGCACATGGTTACACATTATCTCTAACACCACTCGACCACCAGCACCACAACTCCAGTTGGAACACCCTGACATGTTGCACATGGTTACACATTATCTCTAACACCACTCGACCACCAGCACCTCTACTCCAGTTGGAACACCCTGACATGTTGCACATGGTTACACATTATCTCTAACACCACTCGACCACCAGCACCACAACTCCAGTTGGAACACCCTGACATGTTGCACATGGTTACACATTATCTCTAACACCACTCGACCACCAGCACCACAACTCCAGTTGGAACACCCTGACATGTTGCACATGGTTACACATTATCTCTAGACCGCCTCCGTGGTCTTGTGGTAGAGCGTCCGCCCGGAGAGCGGAAGGTCCAGGGTTCGATCCCGGGCCGCGTCATACTAAAAGACGTTAAAAAGATTGTACTTGTTGTTACCCTGTCTGGCGCTCGGCATTAAGGGGCTAAAACAAGGACTGGTCGGCTCGGAGTCAGTATACTGTGTCTGAGTGGGGTATTCATGTTAAACTGCGGCATGGTATCTCAGTGAGCTAGCACTATAAATCGGCATCAGTCCGGACTAGTACAAGCAGCCACACACACACATACACGTGCATGCACGTCGCTATATAAGTGCAATAATCTTGGACGCGACTTAAACCCAATTTCACCTCACCTCACATTATCTCTAACACCACTCGACCACCAGCACCACAACTCCAGTTGGAACACCCTGACATGTTGCACATGGTTACACATTATCTCTAACACCACTCGACCACCAGCACCACAACTCCAGTTGGAACACCCAGACATGTTGCACATGGTTACACATTATCTCTAACACCACTCGACCACCAGCATCACAACTCCAGTTGGAACACCCTGACATGTTGCACATGGTTACACATTATCTCTAACACCACTCGACCACCAGCACTACAACTCCAGTTGGAACACCCAGACATGTTGCACATGGTTACACATTATCTCTAACACCACTCGACCACCAGCACCACAACTCCAGTTGGAACACCCTGACATGTTGCACATGGTTACACATTATCTCTAACACCACTCGACCACCAGCACCACAACTCCAGTTGGAACACCCTGACATGTTGCACATGGTTACACATTATCTCTAACACCACTCGACCACCAGCACCACAACTCCAGTTGGAACACCCTGACATGTTGCACATGGTTACACATTATCTCTAACACCACTCGACCACCAGCACCACAACTCCAGTTGGAACACCCTGACATGTTGCACATGGCTACACATTATCTCTAACACCACTCGACCACCAGCACCACAACTCCAGTTGGAACACCCTGAAATGTTGCACACCACCAGCACCACAACTCCAGTTGGAACACCCAGACATGTTGCACATGGTTACACATTATCTCTAACACCACTCGACCACCAGCACCACAACTCCAGTTGGAACACCCTGAAATGTTGCACACCACCAGCACCACAACTCCAGTTGGAACACCCTGACATGTTGCACATGGTTACACATTATCTCTAACACCACTCGACCACCAGCACCACAACTCCAGTTGGAACACCCTGAAATGTTGCACACCACCAGCACCACAACTCCAGTTGGAACACCCTGACATGTTGCACATGGTTACACATTATCTCTAACACCACTCGACCACCAGCACCACAACTCCAGTTGGAACACCCTGACATGTTGCACACCACCAGCACCACAACTCCAGTTGGAACACCCTGACATGTTGCACATGGTTACACATTATCTCTAACACCACTCGACCACCAGCACCACAACTCCAGTTGGAACACCCTGACATGTTGCACACCACCAGCACCACAACTCCAGTTGGAACACCCTGACATGTTGCACACCACCAGCACCACAACTCCAGTTGGAACACCCTGACATGTTGCACATGGTTACACATTATCTCTAACACCACTCGACCACCAGCACCACAACTCCAGTTGGAACACCCTGACATGTTGCACACCACCAGCACCACAACTCCGGGATGGTACACTCCTAACATGTCGCACATGTGCACACCCAGTCTCTAGCATCACAGGATACACCTGGACAGTATTGTTTGGAGCGTGATGGAAGAATCACATTATACATGCCAGAATATAGTTCCACATTCTAAATTAATGACATTCTTTCTGCATTTATTAGATAACTGTTACGTTCTGATCACATCTTGGCCCACTTGCACAAAGTGATCTTAGCGCTAAGATGATCGTAACTCCCATTCTTTAACATAGGCTTACAATAGTCGTAACTCTTAGATTGCTTTAGGCAAGTGTACTCTGATCTCTAATGACAACACAGAACTTTATTTAGACAACACATATTGATAATTTGAAAATATTTTGAAGCACCGTTTTCCAGGCAATATTCTGTCAAGTGAAAATTTTACCCTAAAAAATTGGTCATAAATCCAAAGATGTTGTTTTTGGACCAGGACAGTGTTCCACACTATACACTTCATTCCACACAATACAATTCATTCAACACAATACAAAACAGATCCAACCTGTCCCTAAGCGACCAAGCCATGCTATGTTTGGAGATGCTGTTTTACGTAAGGTAAAGCCTGGCTGTCAGAAGCTTAATTAATCTTCGGTCATACTACTAACCCAAAGTTAATGTTGGAGTTGCTTTGACATATTTGTCCTAAATTAACTCAAATTCAAACCACATTGCATGAATGATAGAAGTGCCGTAATCTCTCTGTAGACACTGTAGGCCGGATTGTTGTCCTGCACAGGCGAGCAGGTTCGGGAAGGCTTTGCCGCGCTGGTTGAGGGAAGGGAGTAGAAGTCCTCCACAGGTCTTCCTTCAGCCAGAGCTGCTGTGTGGTGACTGGCTGCTTGTGCTTGTTGAGAAACTATAACACTGTCATGGGGAGATGTGTACAAGGAGATGAAGGATAAATGTAGGAATGCCACTTTTGTGTCATGATCGAATTTACTCCGTCCTGGGAGCTCTAAAATCTTGGCGAGAAAAAGCTAAGTGGTGGGTAATTTAATTAAATTTTTGAAATTGTGTAGGATTTGGGTTAATGTGAAGTTGATTTAGTATCACATTTTGTATTTCTTTGGCTTATTTTGTCTTTGGGGAAGAAAGGAATTTGGTTAGGTGAGAAATTGATATGCACTTTGATAACTGCTGATTGTTTGGAGAATATTTCTTTTGGTTTCATATGACACCAAGTTATCGCTAATAATGTTCAAACTTAGATTCAATAACATTATCGTTTCATTTTTCTGACCCGTTCATTAAGACAATGTTACCTCATATCTCCTGTGAATTTGAAGATATTGCAAATGTTTCTGTGACTAATTCAAATGTTTTAGCGCCAGCTAACATCTTCAGTTATTCTTCTCCAAAACCAATATTTAATCTAAATATGTTCCTCAATTCCTTGATACTAACTTTTATTAATTAAGCCATACCAAATTAATAATTTGTTCTCTTTTTTCCTTTCTTTTTTCCACTTCCAAAGTGAAAACACAATATTTTTTCATGTAGTCTTATGGAAACAGTTGAAAGATTGGGATGATCATTTTCTCTCACAGTAGATGTTTATATAATATACAATATCAAAGATCAGATATTATTGATTTATGTTACAATTTTTTTCCCTTTTGCTGAACATGAGCAGAAATCTTTTTTAGCCCAATGTAATTAATTATTTCTATATTTAATGCTTGAAAAAAATTTATGATCTTGTAGAGAGTAACAATTTCCCTAATGATAAAAGCGGTTGCATGTCCACAAGGAAATATCCTTAGTTCTCCCTCAACTCTAGTCATAGACCAGTGGACATATGTTAATTTGGGACCTAATATAGAAAGGTAAACACATAAGTATGAATTTAGAAATATAAACTTTTCCTCATAAGAGAAAATACTGCCCCGCTTTGATGTTGATATGGAAACAAGAAATCATTTTTTTGGCATTGATGACAAGAACAATGTGTGTTTGGTTTTTAAAACATACACATCAGAATAATCGTCTCCACGTTTCTAATGCACTCTTTAACTGAACAAACACCAGCTTTGTAGATTAATATTCCAAATGTCCTTAAATATGTTTATTTTAATATAGGATGTTTACCCAATGCTAACGTCTAACCTAACATTGTACAGAATGTATTGTTTGATGTGATGCTTCATGTATGTGTATGTTTAAGCTTGTGTTTGCATATGCATGTGTGTGTTGGGCTGTACGATGGTGTACCTGTGGGGATATTTATCATGAATCATGCAGTTCCACTTCATGTCTTCAATACACATTTATGTTATGCATGTTTTTTTCTTCCAGTGACACATTTTCCATGTTATACAGACCAAAAATCAGCATCAGCGTCTTTATTTTAAATTGTGATAATATTTTCATTTCCTTATAGCAAATGTGATATTGAGTCTTACAGCCTAAGTGAACACATTTCCTATAGTTTTCAGCCATTAAATGAGGAGGGCCACCACCAGTGAAAGAATTCTTAGCAATAAATAAACATATAAGGTACAGGGATATCCCCAGGTCGTCCGTCACATTAGTGGGACTTGTACTGTATTGCAATAGTTAATTTAATCCCAAAGTCAGTATAAACTTCCTTTTCTGCGGTAGTGTAGTTAAGTGGGTAAAGCGTTTGTAGTCACACTGTGGGTCTGGGTTTGACTCCCCATGTGGGTACAATGTGAGAAGCCCATCATTCCTTTGAATAACTTACCTCTATTACATCACAGCCATAACTTCCTGTTTGGGCTGTAACACACTATCAAATCTTTAGGTTTTTCAACAAATGTCCTCTTCACTGCCAATATATAATAGTTGTGAGGCAAACCCTCTGTGACATTGCTGGAATATAGCTAACGGCGGCATAAAACCTCACCCACTCACTATCTGTAGATTGTCCAAACTTGCTGAGATTGACCAAAATGATTACGACAAACAAGTGAGGGGTCTCAAATAGCATGTTAACCGCCTCCGTGGTCTAGTGGTAGAGCGTCCGCCCGGAGAGCGGAAGGTCCGGGGTTCGATCCCCGGCCGCGTCCTACCGAAAGACGTTAAAAGATGGTACTTGTTGTTACCCTGTCTGGCGCTCGGCATTAAGGGGCTAAAACAAGGACTGGTCGACTCGAAGTCAGTATACTGTGTCTGAGTGGGGTATTCATGTTAAACTGCGGCATGGTATCTCAGTGTGCTAGCACTATAAATCGGCATCAGTCCAGACTAGTACAAGGACAGGCACGCACACACACGTGCATGCACGTCGCTATATAAGTGCAATAATCTTGGATGCGACGTTAAACCCAATTTCACCTCACCTCACCTCAAAACATAGGGCTCTTCTGAAAAGTAAATGATATGGTATGAGGCCCATGGTAGAATTACCCCAGTAGGAAAGACTGAAAATGTAGGGGTATTGTTATGAGTAAAATGCTACAGAAGCAGGATGGGGGTCTAGTTGATGAGACAATCTGATTGTTAAGCTAGTTATTGATATACATCTGTTGGGGTCTTGATGGCTGTATTTGAAGAGAAGAGCAGGAAACTGGATTGATTTGCATCTTGTTGGGACATACAGACATTCAGAGGCCATGTTGAGGAATTGGCAACATATGTCTGTGCTCTAGTTTGTGGAATAAAATGTTCAGGTTGCCATGGATACTGACGAATATATTGCACACTCTTTTGTCCTTGATGACTGCTATATGTATGAGGATGTCAGTATTATTCTTATATGATAATTTCCATATTGCCCTTTCTTTCCTATGGATCATGTCCTGTTGACAAGCTTCCTGTTAGATTAGGCATGCCACAAGAAACCCAGTTTGAAAAAATGGAGAGTGGCTGGTATTTAATGAGGATGAAAATCAATGTCTGTCATAGATTCTGATTTGATTTGTAGAATGTTAGGAATAAATTTCAATTTTGGCTAATAATTGTGAAATGTGATGAAAATATATTGTGATAAATCTAGCCCAAATAATGATAAAAACGCCACTAAAAGTTTAACATTTGTACAAATGAAGATTGATTTTGATCTTGTGAAAAGAAGTCTGAACTAAGTTTCTCAAGAAATACAAAGAAATGGAGTTTTGATATAAAAACATTGGCAACTATAATTTTTTTACTCTTGCTCTGAGAGGTAAATTCATGAAACAAGGAAGAATATATATATTGTTTGGTTCAAGGTATCATGTACTAACTGAGTCCATAATGTCAGAGAGTATTCTTCACTTTCTTAAAGAGCTGTTTTATATGTTTTTGGGTATAATGATATGTGACATAAATACACTTTTAAAATTTGTGATATAGTATACCACCACTTTCGCAAAAAAATGTTGATATAATTATTTCAACTTGTGAAAAACTAACTGCTTCTATGACTATTTTTTTTTCTTCCGACTATTCCCCCAATTTGACTTGACCCTGCATGTTAGAACAGTGACATTTTGCTTTTTCATTTCTTCGTCTGTAGAAAGATTTGCAAGCTTGTCTTGGTTTTTTTAAGTGTAAATTTGTTTCTGGCTTATCTCTTGATAGTTGCATGATCTTGGATGTAAAAAGATCTGGTATAAATTAAACATTGAGCTTAATGCAGTCGTGACATTTTTCCAATGACATTTTGTTGCCTTGGTGTGAATATCTTGAAATATATTATTAGATTTCCGTAAGAAGGTCTATTCAACAGACAACTCATACATTTGGTGCATATCGGTATATGTTTGATGTAGAACCTTATAGAATTATGAAATGAAAGGAATTTGATACTACTTTCAATACAACTTTCAAACCAAAACCATTAGTCCATAGAATAATAAACATGTGTGAGTCTCATTCAGATTACAAAAAAAAAGAAAAAGAAAAAAGTCTTTGAAATACTTGGTTGAGCAATATGACTCAGTGTGACCTCAAGAGAAGGAGTATTACAGTGTTGTTTGATATGTCAGGGAGAACTCTTATATACGGAACACTCCAAAACTGAATTAAATGGAACTGTTCAAAGTTGTCTATTTCTGGTAAGTCCGGAAGAATGGGTGCAGCAAGAGGAAATCTAATAGGAAATTATTATGTGAAATTTGATCAGAGTTTTTTTATTGTTGACAAAATCACCAGTCTTGTTCATGCTACACAAAATTCTGCTTATTTTCAGTCCACGGAGGCGATGGTAAGCTTGACTGTTGAAGCTCTCATTTCCACTAATCCTGAATGTGCTTCTGGTTCCTCATTAGCAACTTGTTCACATTGATTATATATTCACCCATATCAATTTTTTTTAGTTGAATCTTGTGCCTTAGTCTTTAGGCCTTTTTTTTTGGTTTGACATATTTGAGCATTTTGTGTTGTGTTTTTGTTTCGAACTTTGACTATATATTTTGTATCTGTGTAATGAAAATGTTTTGAATTCCCAAAAGCATGAATATCATATTCACCCTCAATCTATCTATCATACTGTGTGTTATATAAACAGCATCTGCATTATGTAGTACAGTACATCCTATGTTATAATAGCCACACTCTCTTCAAAAGTCCATTGTATTTCAAGGGAAAAATTGGTCACGAGTAATTCAGGCTTGTTGTCGGAGCTAACTAAAATCACGATGATGTGTCTTGGCTGATTGTGTGTCAGCATTGGTGGAACCTGGTTTGCTTGGCCCAGACTTCATTGTTACAGGCCACTCTGATATAGCTGGAATATTGCTGACTGTGGTGTAAAACATCACTCACACTCAATAGGGAGATCAGGTGGCCCAGTGGTCCTGGGCAGAGTAGTGAGTTGTAACCCTCAGCTCCAAGGATCTGCTGGTACTGGGTTCGAATCCCCGATTCTTTGCCAGAGTAGTGAGTTGTAACCCTCAGCTCCAAGGATCTGCTGGTACTGGGTTCGAATCCCTGATTCTTTGCCAGCTAGAGTAGTGAGTTGTGTCCCTTAGCTCCAAGGATCTGCTGGTACTGGGTTCGAATCCCCGATTCTTTGCCAGAGTAGTGACGTGTCCCTCAGCTCCAAGGATCTGCTGGTACTGGGTTCGAATCCCCGATTCTTTGCCAGAGTAGTGAGTTGTAACCCTCAGCTCCAAGGATCTGCTGGTACTGGGTTCGAATCCCTGATTCTTTGCCAGAGTAGTGACGTGTCCCTCAGCTCCAAGGATCTGCTGGTACTGGGTTCGAATCCCCGATTCTTTGCCAGAGTAGTGAGTTGTAACCCTCAGCTCCAAGGATCTGCTGGTACTGGGTTCGAATCCCTGATTCTTTGCCAGCTAGAGTAGTGAGTTGTGTCCCTTAGCTCCAAGGATCTGCTGGTACTGGGTTCGAATCCCCGATTCTTTGCCAGAGTAGTGACGTGTCCCTCAGCTCCAAGGATCTGCTGGTACTGGGTTCAAATCCCTGATTCTTTGCCAGCTAGAGTAGTGAGTTGTGTCCCTTAGCTCCGTGGATCTGCTGGTAATGGGTTCGAATCCTCGATTCTTGGTAGTAATGATTTTTGGCCTTATTACTCTTGCTCAATGGTTTCACCAAAGGGGTGGGGTGGTGGGGTGGTGGGGGAGTCTAGTGGTTAAAGTGTTGCTTGTCATGCCAAAGACCAAGGATCGATTCCTCACATGGGTACAATGTGTGAAGCCCATTTCTGGTGTCCCCCGCCGTGATATTGCTGGAATATTGCTAAAAGCAGCGTAAAACCTCACTCACTCACTCACCAAAGGGGTAAATGTCAGTGACCTGTGTCATGATGGGTTTTCCTGCCAAATTGGCTGACATCGCACATGGGGAATCAGGGGAAGAATCCGTCCCCAGTACTCATGGTATGAGATGAATATGACTGGTATCAGATGGTGTGTGGATGGTGACCTCCATGGTTCCAACCATGCTGACACAGCAGATTGTATGACACATGACATGTTCATACTATTGACCACTAGTTTGTCTTGTCCAAGCTTATTTACTTGAAGGCTGCCATGATATAGTGGTTATGGCATAAAACGCTATTCACTCACTTCACTCACTCACTCTTCAGTACATCTCTTTGCACTGTACATATTGTAAGGTGATTGGTGTCAAGTGATCTTAAGCACCTGAAATCACTTTGCAGAGTTGCATCCCTAAGAAGTGGCAGGATATGTAGTTGATATTTGGTTTAAGTCCAAGATTTGCCCTGATTATGATCCTTGGTCAGCACCACTTCCCTTCTCGGAGTGGTTAACTGTGGCCTGAGTTGATACCATCACAGCATGACAAGAACTTTGACTAGTGTATCTTGCATGCCTTGCATATGTAGTGGAAGTAGATGCAGTCATGAATAGGAGTGTAACAATGTATCAAACTATCGATGTATTGTAATTGTTTGCCCTACGATTGTACGATATTGTTAGAAAGAGCACCCATTGTATTGCCAATAGTATGCATGACAATCAATAGTTTTAATATTCGCAATTAGTTATAAGTGAAACAAAACTTGCCTCAGAAAAATTTTTTACATATGCATTTCAGACCTGCCATGTGTTGATTAGAGTTACTTCCCTTTGGTTTAAGTAGTGACAGGGAGGAAAATGGCCGACCTTGAGTTTGTCAGCAATACTTTATTCATTTCTATTACATTGACTGATATAATTATCAAGCCTTAAAGTTGGAATCATACTATCGCAGTACTATTGCAAGTTGGAGTACTATTGCAATATTTTCGTAACAGTGAAATTAGCCTGAATAGTCACCGCTAGTCATGAATGAGAGCTGTAGAGATTCACTGAATATTCGGGGCATTGCAATACTTTGCGCCACAGTATGAGTTTATACATGTCTACATTAGGAGCCCTTGTTATTTGGTACAATGATGTTTTTGCAACAAGTGGCTTTCTATGCGTATGTGCCAAGTTTACAGACAATGTTTGAGTCGTGTCTCTAAATTGGTGCAATTGATAGAATGGACTCCGTAACATGATAGGTGTTGTCACTATGCTTCATTATCCACTCTTTGATGGTACACTGTTTAATAAAAAATAGCTGTGTTATGCATTTTGTAATAACATCTCATGCTGACGGAACTATTTGTTCAACAGCTTGTCATTTGAATGGTGGCATCAGTAGCACTTGTCACACCCTGGCGCAGTGGGGACTGAGCATAACTGGGGCAGTCGGGTAGCCTAGTGGTTAAAGCGTTCGCTCGTCACGTCGGAGACCCGGGTTCGATTCCCGACATGGGTACAATGTGTGAAGCCCATTTCTGGTGTCCCCCGCCGTGATATTGCTGGAATATTGCTAAAAGCGGCGTAAAACCATACTCACTCACTCACTCACTAAGCATAACTGCCATAGGCTAATTTGCATATCAAGTGACCAGACTTTTCTCTTGTTTGTAAACAAACGTGATTTTTCTGAAATCAGAACAGACTGGCCTAATGCACTTCTTTCGGAGCACTTTACATATTGTTTAGCATAATTATATAGATATGCTACTACAACAGCAACAGTGAGGTGCATCACAATATATATGTAAACAAGGATTACTACGCAAATGGAAATAGTTTTTCACGTTTTAGAATATTTTCACAATGAAAGTTAACCATCTATGTTTTTCTATATATGTAGACTTGTGAAAAATCAAACAGATGAAAAACATATGCAATATCTTGAATGGACTGTGTAAGATGTGATGAATCGTCACATGGCGCTGGCCTGTGGCAGAGGTACTATGCTGGCCGCATGGAACTCTGGGTAGGAGAATGTAGTACTTGTTAGATACATTGAAATACACTCATAATAGAAATAGCCCTCTGATAAAGACCTGTTGGGAAATCTATATTAGTATGTGTATTCATTTTGCAACAAAGTGTTTTGTTACAGCCCTATCATGAATAGGGTTCGATGAAACAAACCTACAGATGGCAATGATTGTAGTCTGCCTCAGTTAGGCCATCGCAAGTGTTCCAGCTATGAATGATCACATTTCAGAGAAAGTTGCTACTGCTTGTGCTTACTGCTTACTGTATGCAGATTAGAATAGCATCATCGAAACAGACCTTAATGTTCTGTGTGGCGAGGTTCAGTCTGGTAACCTGGGAGGTCAGTCTGGTAACCTGGGAAGTCAGTCTGGTAACCTGGGAAGTCAGTTTGGTAACCTGGGAAGTCAGTCTGGTAACCTGGGAAGTCAGTCTGGTGGTGCGAGAGGTGATCTGGTAACCTGGGAAGTCAGTCTGGTAGTGCGAGAGGTGATCTGGTACCTGGGAAGTCAACCTGGTAACCAGGGAAGTTAGTCTGGTAACCTGGGAAGTTAGTCTGGTAACCTGGGAAGTCAGTCTGGTAACCTGGGAAGTCGGTGAGGTAATATGAAAGGTGATTTGTTATCCTGAAAGTCGGTGTGGTAATATGAAAGGTGATCTGTTAACCTGAGAAGTCGGTGTGGTAATATGAAAGGTGATCTGTTAACCTGAGAAGTCGTTGTGGTAATATGAAAGGTGATCTGTTAACCTGAGAAGTCGGTGAGGTAATATGAAAGGCAATCTGTTAACCTGAGAAGTCGGTGTGGTAATATGAAAGCGATCTGTTAACCTGAAAAGTCGGTGAGGTAATATGAAGGGCAATCTGTTAACCTGAGAAGTCGTTGTGGTAATATGTAAGGTGATCTTTTAACCTGAGAAGTCGTTGTGGTTATATGAAAGGCGATCTGTTTAAATGAGAAGTCGTTGTGGTAATATGAAAGGCAATCTGTTAACCTGAGAAGTCGTTGTGGTAATATGTAAGGTGATCTTTTAACCTGAGAAGTCATTGTGGTTATATGAAAGGCGATCTGTTTACCTGAGAAGTCGTTGTGGTAATATGAAAGGCAATCTGTTAACCTGAGAAGTCGTTGTGGTAATATGAAAGGCGATCTGTTAACCTGAAAAGTCGGTGAGGTAATATGAAAGGCAATCTGTTAACCTGAGAAGTCGTTGTGGTAATATGAAAGGCAATCTGTTAACCTGAGAAGTTTGTGTGGTAATATGAAAGGCGATCTGTTAACCTGAAAAGTCGGTGAGGTAATATGAAAGGCAATCTGTTAACCTGAGAAGTCGTTGTGGTAATATGTAAGGTGATCTTTTAACCTGAGAAGTCGTTGTGGTTATATGAAAGGCGATCTGTTTAAATGAGAAGTCGTTGTGGTAATATGAAAGGCAATCTGTTAACCTGAGAAGTCGGTGTGGTAATATGAAAGGTGATCTGTTAACCTGAGAAGTCGTTGTGGTAATATGAAAGGTGATCTGTTAACCTGAGAAGTCGGTGAGGTAATATGAAAGGCAATCTGTTAACCTGAGAAGTCGGTGTGGTAATATGAAAGCGATCTGTTAACCTGAAAAGTCGGTGAGGTAATATGAAGGGCAATCTGTTAACCTGAGAAGTCGTTGTGGTAATATGTAAGGTGATCTTTTAACCTGAGAAGTCGTTGTGGTTATATGAAAGGCGATCTGTTTAAATGAGAAGTTTGTGTGGTAATATGAAAGGCAATCTGTTAACCTGAGAAGTCATTGTGGTTATATGAAAGGCGATCTGTTTACCTGAGAACTTGTTGTGGTAATATGAAAGGCAATCTGTTAACCTGAGAAGTGGGTGTGGTAATATGAAAGCGATCTGTTAACCTGAAAAGTCGGTGAGGTAATATGAAAGGCAATCTGTTAACCTGAGAAGTCATTGTGGTAATATGAAAGGCGATCTGTTAACCTGAGAAGTTTGTGTGGTAATATGAAAGGCGATCTGTTAACCTGAAAAGTCGGTGAGGTAATATGAAAGGGGATCTGTTAACCTGAGAAGTTTGTGTGGTAATATGAAAGGCGATCTGTTAACCTGAAAAGTCGGTGAGGTAATATGAAAGGCAATCTGTTAACCTGAGAAGTCGTTGTGGTAATATGTAAGGTGATCTTTTAACCTGAGAAGTCGTTGTGGTTATATGAAAGGCGATCTGTTTAAATGAGAAGTCGTTGTGGTAATATGAAAGGCAATCTGTTAACCTGAGAAGTCGGTGTGGTAATATGAAAGGCGATCTGTTAACCTGAGAAGTCGGTGAGGTAATATGAAAGGCGATCTGTTAACCTGAGAAGTTTGAGTGGTAATACGAAAGGTGATCTGTTAACCTGAGAAGTCGGTGTGGTAATATGTAAGGCGATCTGTTAACCTGAGAAGTTTGAGTGGTAATACGAAAGGTGATCTGTTAACCTGAGAAGTCGGTGTGGTAATATGTAAGGCGATCTGTTAACCTGAGAAGTTTGTGTGGTAATATGAAAGGTGATCTGTTAACCTGAGAAGTCGGTGTGGTAATATGTAAGGCGATCTGTTAACCTGAGAAGTCGGTGTGGTAATATGAAAGGAGATCTGTTTACCTGAGAAGTCGTTGTGGTAATATGAAAGGCGATCTGTTAACCTGAGAAGTCGTTGTGGTAATATGAAAGGCGATCTGTTTACCTGAGAAGTTTGTGTGGTAACACGAAAGGTGATCTGTTAACCTGAGAAGTTTGTGTGGTAATACGAAAGGTGATCAGTTAATCTGGGAAGTCTGTTTCATAATATGAAGAGTCAGTCTGGCCTAATGAGGTGGGAATGCTTGGACAAACCAAGAGTCCCATGGCATGTCCCGTCCACTGCAGGTGCTCGCAATTACACTGAACAGACCCCTCTGGGGGTTCTCAAAACCAACTTCCTTCCAGGAGTGTTTGATCAGTCCAGACTTTCAGTTATAAAATAATTGGCTCCACAAATGCCACCTGAGCTGCGGCTGGTTTGTCCACAATGGTTGGTTCCAGAATAGTCGGGCTGTTTGGATACATTAATTGCAGAGTCAGCAATTTCCACATGCATCAGTACCAGCCCATGTTTCCTACTCAGTGTGTAGCTGGTATACTGACATAGATATCAAGGAGACCTTGCAGTGTTTTGTCGTCTGTACTTACATAATTCCAATGTAATCTGTGCTGTTAGGGGACATGACACCAACACAAACGCTAGTTTGTGTCCCACCATAAGAAATGTCACAGATGATGAACCGTTGCAGTCTCCCTTCTTGTTTCTTGAGATCCGTGAAGATCCGAGGTAGAACAGGTCTTCAGCAACCCATGCTTGCCGTAAAAGGCAACTATGCTTGTCGTAAAAGGCGACTAACTGGATCGGGTGGTCAGGCTCGCTGACTTGGTTGATGCATGTCATCGATCCCAATTGCGTGGATCGATGCTCATGATGTCAATCAATGGATTGTCTGGTCAAGACTCGATTATTTTACAGACCGCTGTCATATAGCTGGAATATTGCTGAGTGCGGCGTTAAACAACAAACAATCAATCAACAATCAATCTTGTTTCTTGACTTCATTGATAGTCCTGTGTATTGTGTAATCTTGGTCTGAAAAGTTGTAGATTTGCAAATCTATATTTTTTCTTACACCCATTGACCACTCATTTAATAAATCAAATGTTTCCAATAGTTCTTTTCACTAGCATGGTGGCCATCTTGGTTTTCAACAAAAATGATCTACAGCTGCCATCTACCTAATGGTGAAAGTGAAGGTCTGCAAGGAAATATCTCTCGTCCTTCCTCAGTCTTAGTGGATATGTGTCAATTTTGAACCCTGATAGTGTGTCATTGGACATTGTTGGTATGGATGGTTGCTCAAGCTATCAACCACTGGTTTCATGTTGATTATTTTACTAATGTGCGCTCTAATGACAACCAATCAACAGCAGTTCACAACTTTGATTTCAATTTTATTATATACTTCAGTGTGAAAGACTGAATTTTCTAAAGTTGAGAAAAGTTATATTTTCATTGCAATGAACATAAATAACACTTGACATTTCACTCCAGTGAAACACTTTGACAGAACTATTGTCATACAAGAGTTACCTCCCCTTAAATTGTCTCCCTTTATTGTAAGTGTCTTTCCTGTACACAAACTGTTGACGTCCTTTTTATGTTAGTTCAACATTGACAAGGCAAAATAAAGACAGATGGTCATTTATGAAATTAATAACTCTTCTTGCAATTTGTTATTCTCTCGAAAATGTTTCATTATAAACTGTAAATGTTTCATTTAACTCGTCAATCAAAACTGTTCGTTTTGCAAGGCGCCACTTTTGTTACTTGACCAACATTATTCTTTCGCTTCCAACAGCAGTCTCCTAGTTTTCAAGAATATTTTTTGTTAAAGTTGATTTTGTATATAATCATATCTAAATGTAAGGTAAAGAATTTTCGTGACCCTAAAATCTTTTTGATATTGATGTTTATATTGTTTAAGATTTTGCAAACACGAAACTACTTTTTAAGTCGCAAACACATGGGGTGGTGAACCGTTGCAGTCTCCCTTCTTGTTTCTTGAGATCCGTGAAGATCCGAGGTAGAACAGGTCTTCAGCAACCCATGCTTGCCGTAAAAGGCAACTATGCTTGTCGTAAAAGGCGACTAACTGGATCGGGTGGTCAGGCTCGCTGACTTGGTTGATGCATGTCATCGATCCCAATTGCGTGGATCGATGCTCATGATGTCAATCAATGGATTGTCTGGTCAAGACTCGATTATTTTACAGACTGCTGTCATATAGCTGGAATATTGCTGAGTGCGGCGTTAAACAACAAACAATCAATCAACAATCAATCTTGTCTCTTGACACCACATGGGGTGGTGAACCGTCCCTGTGTGTTGGGGGGGGGGGGGGGATTTGATTGCAACATTCATTGGTAAGCCATAGATGGATAGGGCAGTAGGGATATCATCAATGGGGGATTCTGGGGGAATAGATCCTCGGTACATGTGCTTCTTAGTGTGAAGTTGAATGTAGATCAGGTGGACAAAATGGCTAGTACTTATTTAGGTGTCCTCCATGGAAGGCGATATTATAAATAAGACCCAAGCTATGCTTTCCTGAGAAGTAAAAATCATGTGATATCAACAGTTTTCCTTATAAGGCATTGAAGCACAGGCCTCAATGTTGCAACTAAAACAGTTGCCAATTTGACCTAAATTTCAATTTGTCTACTGTCTAAAACTCAGAGGTAGCCAAATGACTACCTTGAAAATATCTTGTGGCAACTAAATCTATTGCTTCACATTTGAAGACAGCTGATTGTCGAAAACATGTCTGCTAATAATTGTACTTGCATATAATTCCTCCTTAAGTCAACAATGAACAGAAATACATAAATATTAGTGTAATTATTATTTTATTTCAGTTGACAATGCTCATTGGATAAGCAAGGATATACCTAAATAATCTAGTAGCATAAATTACATCATTGTTTGAGTCACAAATAACAAAAATCAAGTACAGTTTCCACTAATTCATAATTTCAAGACTGGTGCTATGTCTTGTACATATTAAAATAGTTATTTGATAAAAGATCATTTCAAATGCTTTTGAATACCTACAATATTGGCTTTACGACTGGCTACCTTGAAACAAATGCTTGTAGCCATATGGCTACTTGGTAAAAGACCCGTGAAGATTCCGGGGTAGAATAGGTCTTCAGCAACCCATGCTTGCCGTAAAAGGTGACTACGCTTGTCGTAAAAGGCGACTAACAGGATCTGGTGGTCAGGCTCGCTGACTTGGTTGATGCATGTCATCGATCCCAATTGCGGGGATCGATGCTCATGACATTAATCACTGGATTGTCTGGTCCAGACCGCCGTCATATAGCTGGAATATTGCTGATTGCGGCGTTATACACCAAACCAACCAAAGAAAACTTGGTAAAAAATTTAACTTTGAGGCCTGAAGCAGTCTTGCAGAAATAAGGTCTCCATGATGATATGAGCACTCACATGGACCTGCTCTTTGATTCAACATTGTGCAGGGTTTGATTAAATTGCGTCATGTGTCGGCATTATGTAGGTATCGTCCAGCATGTTAATGGCAGCTGTGTCTGAAGGCAGGACACTGTTGATGTGTGCTGGGTCTTTGTCAAGTTGGGTCGCATGGCATGAAGATAATATTGATGTTATGATACTGATGTCAAGATCCATTGTAGACTAGACAGAATTGGAAGTCTGGTATCAATAGATGTCATGTTGGAATGGAGGTTGCATGGAACAAAGATCCTATTATTCATTACCCTTCAAAGATATCGATTGCTGGATGGTGAATAGCTGATGACCATGTTTCTTATTGCAACATGTAGATTTGTTCTGAGTTGCAGTGTGTTATCTATATAAAAAGTATGTCATTGTATAGATAATTTTCCTGTACTTGAACCAGTAGGAAGTGTTGTTTAGGGGAATATTCCTATAGAATTACAAACCACAGTTAGGATGTATGATAGGGAAATAGAGATTTGTTTTGATTTTGTTATGTTTTCTGTCATATCATCATTGTCTTTTTGTAATATTTTCTGTTGTAATGTTCTGTGTCAAGAATGCAGTTGCCCTTCGTGGGCAGTATAGGACTGAAGTACCTCATGCTTGTCATATGAGCCGACTTTCAGCAGCCAGTTGGGTGGTTACATTGAATGACCTTGTTAAAAGTGTGCCATCATGATGTTGTGGGTAATTGCTCGTGATGTCAACCATTGGTGTTTGCTCAGACTTGATTATGTATAGTCCACCATGACATAGCTGGAAAATTGCTGACAACGGTTTGAAACAATATTGACTGACTGCAGACTGAATGTTTACCTGGTCTAATTGTGCAGTTATCTGCTCTGTTACAGACTGAATGGTTACCTGGTTGTCTAATCGTGCAGTTATCTGCTCTGTTACAGACTGAATGTTTACCTGGTCTAATTGTGCAGTTATCTGCTCTGTTACAGATTGAATGTTTACCTGGTCTAATTGTGCAATGATCTGCTCTGTTACAGACTGAATGTTTACCTGGTCTAATTGTGTAGTGATCTGCTCTGTTACAGACTGAATGTTTACCTCGTCTAATTGTGCAGTGATCTGCTCTGTTACAGACTGAATGTTTACCTGATCTGCTCTGTTACAGACTGAGTGTTTACCTGGTTGCCTAATTGTGCAGTGATCTGCTCTGCTACAGACTGAATGTTTACCCGGTCTAATTGTGTAGTGATCTTCTCTGTTACAGACTGAATGTTTACCTGGTTGCCTAATTGTGCAGTGATCTGCTCTGTTACAGACTGAATGTTTACCTGGTCTAATTGTGCAGTGATCTGCTCTGTTACAGATGGAATGTTTACCTGGTTGCCTAATTGTGCAGTGATCTGCTCTGTTACAGACTGAATGTTTACCTGGTTTTCTTATTGTGTAGTGATCTGCTCTGTTACAGACTGAATGTTTACCTGGTTTTCTTATTGTGCAGTGATCTGCTCTGTTACAGACTGAATGTTTAACTGGTCTAATTGTGAAGTTATCTGCTCTGTTACAGGGAGAGAGACTAAGCCATGCAGTAGGGTGTGCCTTCGCAATATGTCTGGAACGGAAACAGAAGCGGGACAAGGAGACAGGGGTGACAGTTCAGTTCAACCAGGATCGAACAAGCTTCACTCGGACAGGGTCCTTCAGGCAGACCACACTCACAGAGAGGCTGGCGGACCCCCAGAGTGCAATTCTAGCAGGTTAGCGACAGCTGGTACTGGAGGCATTCAACCATTACTGGAGGTGTCTCCTGATGCTGCATGACTAATGTACCGTATTCGACGTAATAAGCGCCTTGCTCTAATAAGCGCCCACGGCGAAATTTGCTAAGATATTGGCTAGTGAACAATCCCAATTAGCACCCCTTCCGATTGATCAATGTAAACAAGACTTATTTATTCGCGTATAATACGCACTTGTGTGTTACGTGCACCCTTAATTATGGGCATTTAATTTTGGAAAAATATATCTGTCGTACATAAACATTTCAGGCTGTGAGCATAAACCACAAAAATTATTTTTCAACTCACCAAAAAAATATTCTGATAAGAGCCCCCTATTTCTAATTTTGAGAGCACCCTGGCCAATTATTACGTCGAATACGGTAATATGTTGCTGAAAAGACTGACATTATTAGAGCATGAAATTATTCTATTTTATTCATGGTAGATACATGAACATTTTGAAGCACCATTGTCATGTAAATATAATACATAAACTCCATTAGGTCTGTTTGGTGGTCTATTTCAACTGTATAATTATTTTTGATATTGACTTTAGTGTCATGGAAAGCATGAATGTAATTGAGTGAGTAAACATTGCAGTTTATCAGTTATATGTTCATGTTGTATTGAAACAATAATCGTAGTTTTGAAGGTTACAGGGACACCCTGGTAGTAACGCCTAAGGCTCAGGTTGGGTTCCCTAAGCCAAAAGTCCATACTCACTCTCTGATGTATCTGAACAAAACACTGTGATATGATATCTATAAGGTTGAACTTGATCATATTTTGAACAGAACCAGTCCCAGTGCGGAAGATTGACAACCCTTATGCTGTTCAACGGCCGCATGCCACGTCGTCAATGTTAAACAGACAGGGTTCATTCCGAGGATTTGAAAAGCTCCATGAAGCCTCATCCCCCTTCAAACGCTCCGTGTCCCTACGTCTGGGAGAACTCCCCTCCACGTTACAGAGGCAGAACGCAATACTAGAATCCCCAACACATAATGGCAATGGTGGTAAGGGAGATAACTGTGTCCTGTTTCTCAGTACCTTGTCTGATGCTACTGTTGGCTTGTCGTGCTTAGGGACGTGGTGCTATTCCCGGCATTAGTACTCTGTGTCCTATGCAGTGATAAAACTAACAGCACTTGCATGTTGGCAGTTGGTGTCTTGCTAAATTTTGGAAATTCCTTTCCAAATGATAAACTATGTGATGAACTATGAACAGGTACTATTGAAAAAAAGTTAATGCTAATTTAGAGAACAACAGCATTGAAAGTAAATATGACACACGGGTATGAGGTGGTACTAGATGGTATGATCATATGACTTAAGCCGAAAGGTGATGTGCACTTACTAGTTTTAATTGAAGAATTTTCTTGATAAGTTATAGCTGCCAAATTAGAAGTGACTTTGATCCAGTAATCAGCTTAATAAGGTCATATTCTTAAAGCATGAACCACTGCAGTGTGTTGTCTGTACGTTGTGACCTGTGAAGATCCGGGGTAGAATAGGTCTTAAGCAACTCATGCTTGCTGTAAGAAGCGCCAAACAGGATAGGGTGGTCAGGCTTGCTGACTTGGTTGATGCATGTCATCGTATCCCAATTGCGAGGATCAATGCGCATGATGTCAATCACTGGATTGTCTGGTCCAGACATGATTATGTACAGACCACCATCATAGAGCTGGAATATTGCTAGGTGCGGCATTAAACAACAAACTGACCAACCACCAAACCACCCAACCACCCAACCAACCAATTTTGTATGATGTCTATTGTTTTTATGCTTATTTAGCATCTATGTCATGATATGACTGAAATACTGTTCTATGAGGCATTATTGGGGCACCGGTGTCCCAGTCGTCTAAGGTGCTATGATCATACGTTTGAATCACAGTTCACCCCAATAATGTTTCTAGGTTTGTCAGTGCGATACCTTTTTTTCATTGGTTTCACCAAAGTGGTAAACGTCTAAGACCTGCATCACTTCTGGCTTTCCTCACACATTATGCTGACACGCCATGATATAACTGTTCAAAGTGGCGTTAAGCCTAACTTATTAAACCCAAACCGAGCACTATACTGTCAGGTAGGGATTGACCCTTGTTAGTACACTATGCCACCTGGTAGGGTATAGCCTTTATAACAACCCTGACTAATGTGGTTTTAACTGCTGGTGTTTGTCCTGCAGCAGTAGGAGGTGCTATACAGGAGATGTCTCCCACCCATGAGCAGGAGGATTCCATCACCAAGATGTGTCAGCAGCTCACACAGGGGCTGTCTACACTGTCCTCGGACGAGCCCTTCGCCAACGCCCCAACTCGACCAGGGATGGGTCTCCCACACCAGAACTCGGTCCCACCATTCCATCAGTACTCCAGCCCCACTCAGCCAACTCTTGTGAGACAGAACACTACGCCAGCAGGTAGAGTAAAACATGTTAACAGAACACTGTACTGGCAGTTAGGCTATAACACTTGTAACAGAACACTGTACTGGCAGGTAGGGGATAACACTTGTAACAGAACACTGTACTGGCAGGTAGAGTAGAACATGTTAACAGAACACTGTACTGGCAGGTAGAGTAGAACATGTTAACAGAACACTGTACTGGCAGTTAGGGGATAACACTTGTAACAGAACACTATACTGGCAGGTAGGTGATAACACTTGTAACAGAACACTGTACTGGCAGTTAGGGGATAACACTTGTAACAGAACACTGTACTGGCAGGTAGAGTAGAACATGTTAACTGAACACTGTACTGGTAGGTAGGTTATAACACTTGTAACAGAACACTGTACTGGCAGGTAGGTTATAACACTTGGAACAGAACACTGTACTGGCAGGTAGGGTATAACACTTGTAACAGAACACTGTACTGGCTGGTGGGGGATAACACCTGTAGCCTAACAGAACACTGTACTGGCAGGTAGGGGATAACACTTATAGCAGAACATTGTACTGGCAGTTAGGGGATAACACTTGTAACAGAACACTATACTGGCAGGTAGATGATAACACTTGTAACAGAACACTGTACTGGCAGGTAGGTGATAACACTTGTAACAGAACACTGTACTGGCAGGTAGGGGATAACACTTGCAACAGAACACTGAACTGGCAGGTAGGGGATAACACTTGCAACAGAACACTGTACTGGCAGGTAGGTGATAACACTTGTAACAGAACACTATACTGGCAGGTAGGGGATAACACTTGCAACAGAACACTGAACTGGCAGGTAGGGGATAACACTTGTAACAGAACACTGTACTGGCAGGTAGGGAATAACACTTGTAACAGAACACTGTACTGGCAGGTAGGGGATAACACTTGTAACAGAACACTGTACTGGCAGGTAGGGGATAACACTTGTAACAGAACACTGTACTGGCAGGTAGGGGATAACACTTGTAACAGAACACTGTACTGGCAGGTAGGGAATAACACTTGTAACAGAACACTGTACTGGCAGGTAGGGAATAACACTTGTAACAGAACACTGAACTGGCAGGTAGCGGATAACACTTGTAACAGAACACTGTACTGGCAGGTAGGGGATAACACTTGTAACAGAACACTGTACTGGCAGGTAGGGAATAACACTTGTAACAGAACACTGAACTGGCAGGTAGCGGATAACACTTGTAACAGAACACTGTACTGGCAGGTAGGGGATAACACTTGTAACAGAACACTGTACTGGCAGGTAGGGGATAACACTTGTAACAGAACACTGTACTGGCAGGTAGGGGATAACACTTGTAACAGAACACTGTACTGGCAGGTAGGGGATAACACTTGTAACAGCACACTGTACTGGCAGGTAGGGAATAACACTTGTAACAGAACACTGAACTGGCAGGTAGCGGATAACACTTGTAACAGAACACTGTACTGGCAGGTAGGGGATAACACTTGTAACAGAACACTGTACTGGCAGGTAGGGGATAACACTTGTAACAGAACACTGTACTGGCAGGTAGGGGATAACACTTGTAACAGAACACTGTACTGGCAGGTAGGGAATAACACTTGTAACAGAACACTGAACTGGCAGGTAGCGGATAACACTTGTAACAGAACACTGTACTGGCAGGTAGGGGATAACACTTGTAACAGAACACTGAACTGGCAGATAGCGGATAACACTTGTAACAGAACACTGTACTGGCAGGTAGGGAATAACACTTGTAACAGAACACTGAACTGGCAGGTAGCGGATAACACTTGTAACAGAACACTATACTGGCAGGTAGGGGATAACACTTGTAACAGAACACTATACTGGCAGGTAGGGGATAACACTTGTAACAGAACACTGTACTGGCAGGTAGGGGATAACACTTGTAATGTTTATATGATGTGTGTGATGTTGTTCACAATATTCATGACTGTTGCAGGTTACGGATCCAATGTACCCCAGCCCACCACCAACCCGTGGGCAAACCCCGCCACAACTGCCGCCACCCCTCCTGCACCTCAGCGTGTGCCTAGCGAGGACTGGCCAAACAAAGGAGCCACCTCCCCAATGGGATCAACCAACCCCTTTGCCTCTGCCCCCCAGACTGCTTTCACCACCTCCCCAACGTCGTCTGCTGTCAACGGTGTGCCTTTCTCCGGAGAACCCTACCCTAAGGCACCTCCTGCCCAGCCCCCAATGGCACGGCCGCGACCAATGCCCTTCCAGCACACGAGGAGTCATTCCATAGATACAGGAGAACTCTCTAACACGGGCTGGCAGAAGACTAAACCTACATTGTTAGAAATGGCTCATCAAAGAAGTTTCCAGCAGAATGGAAACGTATCAGGCAGTAGTCAGTGGAGTGTGTCTGAAAGTTCTTCGAGTAGCAGTGTCGCCAGCCCGACACGTCAAGCCGGGCCAGGGGTGGATCCTTTCGATGTTGCCTGGGCAGCAAAGGCTGCCAATAAATCTGGCAGTAATCCATTCGGGTCAAAGACTGTGAAACAGTTCGAAGTACAGTTATAGAAGTGATTTCTTTTATATGACAAAGTGATAGACATTGGCAAAGTCCTATTTTTAAAAGAGATTTGTGAAGGATGCTATTTTCCATGGCTGGATATATCATCAGATACTGGCTATCTGAGAAAAGTTGTATAATGATTCATTACAGTGAAGATGTATACAGACAGGCGTTGGATATCATGAGCATCGTAACACATAGCGTCTCTGTGGAATAACACTTACCGGTTGCACAATGTGTACAGTTTAGTGTTTCACAAGGAGCTGCTGCAGCCAGACCTACATACCATTGTCGACACATCACTCACATCTCCTGCTGTGCCAGCCAGGTTTCTCAGTTATTCATCAGGTTGTTGTACAGTCTTGTATAGAACCAATCGCTGGAGCACATCTCTCAGTTATTCTGTCAGACCAAGTCCATGTCCATGTCCGCTGATGTGTCATTATCCCAGGTGTGGTATAACAGCATATACCAGTGATAATGGCAGGGGGTATAACAGTATATTTCTGTGATTATCACACATACATACCAGTCATTATGGCAGGTGTGGTATGACGGTGTACATACCAGTCATTATAGCAGGTGTGGTATAACGGCATCCATACCAGTCATTATGGCAGGTGTGGTATAACGGCATCCATACCAGTCATTATGGCAGGTGTGGTATAACGGCATCCATACCAGTTGTAAGGGCAGGTGTGGTATAGCGGTGTATTACCAATCATTATGGAATGTGTGGTATAACGATATACCATGTGTGAGCTTTAACTATCCAGTGCTTGGTACTGTTACGTGTGCAGGGTAAACGATTAACTTGTATGCTCTGATAAAAGCTACTGATTGTGGAACAATTTTGTGTTGTTGACTTGCATCAAGTTTGGGCCCTGTATGAATTGTTATGTACCCGATACATAGATTGATGTACCCTAGGATCAATTTCTGCTGTAACATGCCCAGACTCTAGTGTCTGAAAATATCCCATCACCATGAGAGCTGTCATTCAAGCCAGGGTTGTGTTCAGGGTGAATGTGAAGTTTTTCCCATGATCTGAAACCTGTTCATGAAGTATATCTGGACTGTGTTAAAACTATTACTTTGAAACAGCCTGTTTCAGTTTATTCCATTCAGACCAGTTTGGGAATGAGTCAGCCTACAAGGACTGACCCACATCTCTCCTCTGTTGGACCATGAACTGTATTGGACGACCTTGTGAACGCATCTTCTTCTGATCATGCACAGCGCCCTCTATGATGTCGTGTCACCATTTCCCAGCAGCCTTGTAGCACTTCCTTACTTCTGTACCGTGCTTCTCATGGAGATAAGAAGTGTTTCATTTTAACTGGAATTAGCTCACTTTTACCATGTTGCAATTCGTTTGTATTGTTTATTGTAATTAATATTTTAAATTAATCTTGCTGTCCATTTTATAATAACAGGAAAGACAATCTTAATAGATAACTTAACATTATCTTCAAATACTTTTTATGGGTAGCAAATCTTTTACAAATTACATCTTGTGATTTTAGTACTTTTCATAAACAAGATTTTTTAAATATATATTTATCAGAAACCGAATTTTGAATTGATCACTCCTTATGTCCTGATTTGCACATGAATGGACAATGGGGGTTTTAGAAGTAAAAACAAATAGAAAATATTAAATTCCTATTTTGAACAGCCTGTAACATTTTCTGTGGCTGGTCTTGCGCCTTTGTAATGGAAGTGTCAGCATGTACATATTGTTGTGTATCCATCTACACCTTGTGTATTTGTTATCTTATCATGTTAAGTAGTTTAAAAATTAAGAACTTGAAGTGCACAATCAAATTTCCTCATCCATTGATATGACTTACTTCATAATACATGAGCATTTTTATTTTGATCTCTATCCTTCCAAACTGTCTACTTAATTTCCTTGATAGAATGCACTATTATGTTTTATACATTTATAACAGATGAAATTTTAGAACTAGAATTTATTACAGTTGCCCAAACTGACTTGTCATGTTTGTAAATATGAATATACTCAGACCTTTGAGCAATAGCTGAATGAGTTTCTCTGCCTTATAAATAGACATGAGACTAGACACTGGTAATGCCACACCTGTAAGCAAGGTGGTGCCACACCTGTAATTAAGGTGTCACCACACCTGTAATTAAGGTGTCACCTGATGCTTGAGATTATGTCAAGAGTGCTGGGTACAAGTGACATCTTTGTACCACACTGAACATTTACACTGTAGTAGTGCTATATTTTAAATGTTTATTTAAATTTTATTACAGAAACACATTTTTCAGATTTTATATGAGTATAACCAACAGACATTTTAGCCTGTTTCTGAAGAATCGGTTTGACCTTGATCCAAGTTCAATCAGCGGCCTTCTTGTTTAGCTTTTGACATTATTTGACTTTTCTGAAATTGTCATATTGGAATATTATGTTGGGAAAATAGTATCTAAGTCGGATTACCTGATTTGGTGATGAAGACATCTTTATCCCACAGTTTACCAATCTGTGTCTGTCTTTACACCGTATGTTCTGACCAGTGAGATCTCTGAAGTTGGTTATACCAAATTAATGCGGTGACCATAGCTACCCCTTTTTGCTGCCTCAGGTTTTCTTTTCATCTCCTCTCTCTCCTTAGTATTTGACGCAGTCAGTATTGCTGTTCTTGGGATTATTTTCTTGGAGAAAATACATCAATATATTTACAGAAATAGCCTTCAGCCAACCCTAAGCCAGAACATTAAATTTTTAGACTCATCCATGTCTGTGGTAAAAAGCTAGTCAGACATGGATAGTTTTCTCTGTTTAGCCTAGATGAACATTTCCTCAATAATACCCCAAACTATAGGTCAAACTGTCCTGGAAAGTTGTTGTGACTAGTGCGATTTTCCTGTCACATTTTGCTTGTTTCTTGGTGTGAAATAAACACTAATTGCTCAATATTGACAGACAATACTGGAGGCCTTTCATATACCGGATGTTACATCATGAAATAGAGCAGGCCGTTATGACATTGACACAAGTTTATATAATTTTAATGTAAATATATAGTTTATTGCAAATATTACATATTTATTCAGTGTGAGATGTCAAGGTTGATATGAGATCATGTTAATTACAGTGGAACGGTCTGTTTTCAACCGTCCAAATGTGTAACAGATTGTTTGTAAGCTGTTTCCCCAAGAACTTTCTTCTCACATGTATGATCAGTTTTCGACAAGTAGTATTTCAATTCACTTCATCATAATATTAGAAGTAAATATACTGAAGAAAAAAAATCATGAATATTTTGGGGTATATTTTGATGAAATTGTATGCTCAGTCTTCACAACAAAAATGATCCCCAAAAATATTGAGATCACAAACTTTTTGTGTTCAGTGTATCAACCAGTAAGTATTAACTTATCTTCTCTTTTATGACAACCTTTTGATTTAGTAACATCACATTCAGATTGTGAGAAGGCAGGTTGTGGGACTTAGCGCTAATATTGCATTGCTTATGGTAACTTAGTCCAACAATGTTAACGATTACTAGCCAGTGACAATGATTTATGGTATGGTATGAACCAGTTTTTCTGGAGAATATCAATCCTTTTTTCAGCATTGCTGCTCAGACTGCTTCAGATTGTTTCTTTATCTCATTCAAATTGAACAAGGAAGTTACACAGAAAAAACAGTGATGAAATATGCGTCCTAACCAAGAAAGTAAACTGTGTGCTACAAATATTCAAAAGTTTCCTCATGAATCCTATGAATTTAAAATTGGCAACTCATATGAATTTTGATTGGTTGGAAACCACCTTGTGGTGAATGCACTGACTGCCCTTGAAGCTGCCATCTTGCTTGCTTCGTTAGTGACCGAACTTCTATCCATGTAGGTGTTGTGTACGGGAACATATCATCGCGTCGTTCTCCTGGGTTGTGTCTGCGGTATATATCTGTCATATTACCCGCTTAGTAGAACAGGATTCTGTTTCTTCTCAATAAAACCATGTATTATAATATTCATGAAATGTGATATTGTGAAACATCCTGATGTGATAACAAAGGGAGACAACTTTGGTCAACTATTTCAAACTGTGCTCTGTGTCCTAATTCCGACATTTCTGTCTTATTGTGCTGTGTATTCAGTTGAAAAATTTCATGGTGAATTTGTTATCATCCACTTATGATGACAATAGCTTTACCTCAATATCTCAGATGTGTAAATATCAACAATCAGGTGACGCTCAGTTGAATCCAACTGGAGGTCATGGCTGGATTTGGTTGTAATAGAATGTCATTTTTTTATGTGACTTGTTAACCTCATTGTTCTTGTCTTAGAAAATTTTAAGTCCTTATTCAGTGGAGAAAAAGCTGATATCTCATTTATTATCTTATTTTAACCAACATTTTTAATTCCTGAAGGTCGTGTCACTGCAGTGTACAAGACATGTTTATAGGACGAGGAAACATGTGTACCACATGTGGCTCCTGGTGTTAGTGCCGTCATACACCAGTTGTCACGTCACCGTGTATAATGTAAGCTCCCGGAATAAAATAAACATGATTACAGTTAACCCCTGTTGTTTTACTTGACTTGGGAATTATTTGCAAGAACCATACTTCTAACTAGCATTATGAGGACCAATTTATAAAATGCTTTCCAGTCTGATATGGCAGCTTGGCTTGTATACTCCCCAGGGAGCTGAGAATGAAGTTTTAGTGATCCAAAAGATCGGGGCAATACTAATGTAGAGATATTAGCATTCACTTCGTGAATAGAAGTTGGCAAACTGTAAATGGGATTATTATTATTATTATCATCATCATCATCATCATCAGAGTTTTCAGCTTCTAAATAGCCACCCAGTGGGTCATGCTCTGTAATCCTGTGCACTACCACCATCAAATCTCTCTACTTCTGTATGTAGTTTTTCTTGCATAACGTTGTTCGCGACGCCTGTAAACATGTCAACCATCTTCACGACGAAGTGTAAAACGTGACTCTTCACTAACCAAACTTGTCTCCATCGCAGTTGTGACCTTGACACCATTGACGTCGCAGTTGTCAGGTCCATCAAAATGACACCTCAAACTGGTCATCAAGAATGAATACCTTCAGCAGATAAACAGTTCAACTGTCTGGGCTGATATCTTGCGCAATCCTGGTATTGCCATAGTCGTAGAGGTGACTGTAAGTGACGTAGCCGTATGAATCTGTCCTGTGCTCTAGTAATGGTACGTGGTCGACCGGATCTGGAAAGGTCCTGTGTTTCCCGTGTGTCCTGTAATGGTGCTTGAAACCTTGTAGCAGCTGAAGATTATTCTCCTTTCTGATGGCGTTGTTGCGTTGGGCTTCCGTCACTCATGGCATGTTTTCGCTTTTCACTTGCTGTAAGATTGTGATGGCATGCAATGAAAACTCAACGTTTTTCTAGCCCACCAAGCGATGTTGCATATGCATGTCCGTGTGTTTCAGCCCAAGGCTCTCACGTTGTATTTTTGCACTTTTTCGATCTTTTCACCAAATTTCTGCAGTACCTCATTCTTTCCGCACAAATGAATCCCAATCCATGCAGAAATGACCAATTCATTTTTGGTATTATTTTTGTATGGATGTTGGGAACACTGTCAGTACCGTATTCGACATAATAAGCGCCCCGCTCTAATAAGCGACCACGGTGATATTTCCTATATTGGCTAGTGAACAATCCCAATTAGCACCCCTTTCGATTGATCAATGTACAAAAGACTCATTTATTTGCGTATAATACGCACTCGTGTACAATATGCACCCTTAATTATGGGCAATTAAATTCTGGAAAAATATATCTGTTGTATGTAAACATTGCAGGCTGTTAGCATAAACCACGAAATTTATTTTTTAACTTTTTTTTTCTTCAAAAAATGAATATTCTAAAAAGAGCCCCCTGTTTTGAGAGCGCCCTGGGCGCTTATTACGTCGAATACGGTATTTCTTATATACTACTTTTGCGTTCCTTTTTTTTGCAGAGTATAATTGTCATTCATAGGCTTTTGAAAGTTTTCTAACATTATCCAAGGTCAAACTGATTGTTTGCATGAGGGAAGGAGTGAAAGTTCAAGTCAAAGCCAGGTTCTCACTCAGGATTTGGTTGGGTTAGCATGTGAAATATTCATTCAAGCATACATTGTGACACAAAGTTTCAAGATGATCAAAGGTTATAAAATTATCTGTATCTGTAAGTTAACTTAACTTAATTTAAGAATAAATAACAACAAGTTGGGCTTTGTTTAAATCACCTCAGGTGGTCAGGTCAAGGTCACAGAGAGGATCAACTGGGTGATAGAATTTGAGTTCTTCGAGTTCAAGTTCACTCTTCTGTGTGTAGGGGTATTTTGCCTGGAAAGAAGCAAGCATAATTTTTGCATGTAATATGGCACTTCTCTGAATTTGTTAACAACATGCCACTTCACAATGATTCCTCTAGGCATAAGTGACACCTACATACAGAGAGACCTTGTTAATCCACACATGCCACTTCACAATGATTCCTCTAGGTATAAGTGACACCTACATACAGAGAGACCTTGTTAATCCACACATGCCACTTCACAATGATTCCTCTAGGTATAAGTGACACCTACATACAGTGAGACCTTGTTAATCCACACATGCCACTTCACAATGATTCCTCTAGGCATAAGTGACACCTACATACAGTGAGACCTTGTTACTCCACACATGCCACTTCACAATCATTCCTCTAGGCATAAGTGACACCTACATACAGTGAGACCTTGTTACTCCACACATGCCACTTCACAATCATTCCTCTAGGTATAAGTGACACCTACATACAGTGAGACCTTGTTAATCCACACATGCCACTTCACAATGATTCCTCATTTTAAGTGACACCTACATACAGTGAGACCTTGTCAATCCAATATGGATGTTTCCAACAAGATCGTCCTTTGTCCAACCAAGGAGCCTGCCACGAAGAAGCATACAACACAAGACAGATATGAGAAATATTTATTGGGAAACAAGATGTACAAACAACATGAAGGCACTTTGGCACGATACATCTGTTGTGATCAACAACGATATATACTACCGGTACTCATTCAAAATTAAAGAACACCCAGTTTATTATGAAAGAAACAGGTGATCTTTAACTTCTTATAATGGGTGAGCAGCTGACAACCTCACATGAGCACTTATATCACAGACACTTCAAAATTCTTAATAAAATAGTGGATTTTGGAATGCTATTAGGTAAACACATTTAGACACGTAACCAGTGTGCACTTGGTGGATTAACTCAAGGCATAATTGGTACCTTGTATTGATCGTCTTTATCTACTAACGCAAGTGTATTGCCCTTTGAAAACAACTTATTTTGCAATCGGTTAAATCAGATCAGTGAAGCCATAGACTGTAGAAACCAGTCCCTTGTTAGCAGAATATTATATAACATAAGAACAATAATATAGGATCTATGGAGGTTGCAAAGTTTTGTCAAACTGAACTGTTGTCTACATTCGCTATCTTAGGCATCAAAACTACATCTCAGATTCAAGATATGAGGCCTGTTTCACAAAAGCTATCAAAGCGTACAACTGACACAAATGTACATACGTGACGTCAGTCACAGCTGTATGATCTTGCAAAGGTCCACATGTGTTCATCAAACCCGAGTGAGTTGGACTGGGTTTATGGGGACTTATTCAGACCTGCCTCGAGGCCGATAATCGGCTTCATGTCTGCAGCAAATGTCAGTAAAGTGTCTAAAATTGGAATTAAACATTTCCCAATTCATTTTGTTATAGTTATAACTGATGTTATGGCTTTGTCAAAGTGGCTTGTATTTCACTGACAAAGACCAATACAGAGGACCTGAGAAAGGGTCCCATTGCATAAACAATTTTAGCAGTGAGCATGGTAAGACGATCGTCATGCCCATCATTTAACATTGACTTAAGACAGTTATAGTGCTTTGACAGCTGTGAGAAATGGAGCATACATGCACATCACGTACCTAGTTCAGTATTGGAATACATCAACAACATAAACACCAGTATTAGGGCTAGGAAGGGTAACTCGGGTACTCGGGTACTCGGGTTGAGTTGGTACTGAGTAGGACCCGGGAACCCACAGGTTAGTCACGTGATGATATTGTTTAATGGCAAATATTATTTAGAACTCTATGGTTACACTATATGTGACAAATTTCTTCTAACTTTATATGTTTGTATAATGATATAACTTCCGTAAACTTCAGTGTATGCATGACCAGATTGGATTATACGTGTATCTAAATTTATTTTGACCGGAGTACGGTCAAACGTTTCCCAATCAGACATTTTGTACCTCTATCTTGACACCTACAGAAGATATACCTGGGTAGGGTTGGGTAATAGGGGGGTGAGTACCCGGGTAGTAAATTTGGACTAGTCCCAGCCCTAACCAGTATTCACTAATGTTGTAACAACTACACATCAACATGGAAACCACATGATAATCATGAGCTCTGTGTAACCGATTTCAAATGTCAACACATTAGAGTGAGGGTGTTGATTGGAATCTCAGTTATTCTTACACATCGAGATGATGTTTATATTTGTAGATACTTATAAATACATCCATCAAAATCATTTTCTACACATGATATGTTTAACAAAAAGACCTTAGAATGAAACAAAAATATCTGATTTCCTAAATATCAAGACTAGCTGCAATGATGTCTGAATACACAGTGAGCAAATGTCAATATATACATGTAGATCTTCCTGTCTGTCCATCAAATCTAATTGACAGCAACAGCATTGATCCTTTGAAAATTACCACATTATGGTCATGCATACATATACCTTTTTTTCAAATAATAAAAACAATTCTCTGACAACCTAGCAAATTCTTGATTACATAAAAATATGATTTCCAACACCGAACGACAATAAACGTGAAAGATTTGACTATTTGTATAAAATGCAGAGAAAGGTGGATTAAAATAAGCGTGACGATATTGTCCTGAATAAACACTGCATATAACAAACTAGGTATATGGTAAAACAAAAACTTAACACCACTAGGCAGTGTTTGAAATAAGTGCCTGCCCGTAGGCCCGTGGCAGGTAGATTTCGTGTAGGGCCATAGTTTCAATGTTGTATAGGTCCTTATGGCCTGCAGTAAATTTACACGGAGATGTATTTGTCACAGTTAGCTGCAGTTTCTTAAATGAGGGCCTGAAGAATTTAGTCAGGGTCTGCAGCTTCTAAAGTCTGTGTGTCCTGATGGCAGCCTGGCAATTTATTTTATTTCATCCACTGCTTCTTAGCACTGATATGTCTGGTAGAGTTAACTCCCTTGATATATTATCAAAACTGTAACAATAAAATAGTCTAAAAAAGGATCTGAAGTGAGGTGAAACAGGGTTTAACGTCGCGACCAAGATTATTGCACTTATATAGCGATGTGCATGCGGGTATGTGGCTAGCACTATAAAATTGGCTTTAGTCTAGACTAGTACAAATAGACACGTGTGTGTGTATGTGTGTGCGTGTGTGCGTGTGCATACTTGTGTATGATACAGCGAGCAATAGATAAATGTTCAACAAGATAAAATATTAACATTTATATAAGATTATAAATATAAGAACATGGGTTGTATATTATTGGACTGCAAAAAACATATTGAAAAAATCTGTGAAAATGGTTGATTTGATTTCTGTAAAACACATTGGCAAAATTGTATCAGAAGGCAGCTGTCAATCACGTTAGTGACAGCATATGAAACAAATGGCATGGACACAAACATCACACGATACAATGTACATTATCAGACAGTTTCCCATTCACTACACTGTCAAAAGGGTATCAAAATAACATCTTGGACATACACCAAACAATGTTAAAAGCACAATGAGGAGACAAACATCAAGGGAGGTAACTAGGTGGGTGTTCACATGACAAACTTAATCAATCATTTGCACAATCACCAGATGTTGATATAAGGAATATTACATGAGGTGCTGTTCTATTTTATGATACCAATAATTAATAATACCACTAATTCAATTTTGAGATATCAGCAAAATTGATGGTTTTTTTCGATATTAATAAATGGAAGCAATTATCACTAAAGAAGTTTTAGATATCATATAATCAAAAAGTATTTATTGTAAAATGGTTCATAATAATCATGATAATATTGAAATGTCTAAAGTGTAAGGAAGAGATTCATCCAACATCCACTGATAGGGTCGTTCTTGACAAGGGTACAATCGACATGTACCAATGGTACATAAAGACATCACTATGTACCAACTTCCACTGATAGTGTCGTTCTTGACAAGGATACAACTGATATGTACCAATGGTACATAAAGACATCACTATGTACCAACTTCCACTGATAGTGTCGTTCTTGACAAGGATACAACTGATATGTACCAATGGTACATAAAGACAACACTATGTACCAACTTCCACTGATAGGGTCGTTCTTGACAAGGATACAACTGATATGTTCCAATGGTACATAAAGACATTACTATGAACCAACTTCCACTGATAGGGTCGTTCTTGACAAGGGTACAACTGATATGTTCCAATGGTACATAAAGACATTACTATGAACCAACTTCCACTGATAGGGTCGTTCTTGACAAGGGTACAACTGATATGTACCAATGGTACATAAAGACATCACTATGTACCAACTTCCACTGATAGGGTCGCTCTTGACAAGGATACAACTGATATGTATCAATGGTACATAAAGACATCACTATGTACCAACTTCCACTGATAGGGTCGTTCTTGACAAGGATACAACTGATATGTATCAATGGTACATAAAGACATTACTATGTACCAACTTCCACTGATAGGGTCGTTCTTGACAAGGGTACAACTGATATGTATCAATGGTACATAAAGACATCACTATGTACCAACTTCCACTGATAGGGTCGCTCTTGACAAGGATACAACTGATATGTATCAATGGTACATAAAGACATCACTATGTACCAACTTCCACTGATAGGGTCGTTCTTGACAAGGATACAACTGATATGTATCAATGGTACATAAAGACATTACTATGTACCAACTTCCACTGATAGGGTCGTTCTTGACAAGGGTACAACTGATACGTAGCAAAGGTACATAAAGGCACATCACTATGTACCAACTTCCACTGATAGGGTCGTTCTTGACAAGGATACAACTGATATGTATCAATGGTACATAAAGGCACATTACTATGTACCATGCTCTCTCAGAACCTAGCACCTCAAACTGCGTCAGATGTACCCTCTCTTCAAACTCAACAGCTTTCAGTCTCTAATGATGCTTCGTTTAATGGCATGGTAAAGAATGACATACAGTATCGAAAATCAAAGCAATTGACAAAAATGTTGTTGCTATAAGGTAATAATTGCTCCAAATCTACTTAGTAGTTGTGGATAAGGAAGGATGAAGTGAAAGTCTTTATTTGCCGAAATGGTCGTTTCACACGAGACATTGTAATTCCAGGGTGCATTCCATTGTGATAGGCAGTCAAGTACAGGGTCGTAATGTACCATGGTACAGGTTCATAGTACACTGCTCAAGAAGCTCAGGATTTGAGGACACTTCGGATATAAGTCATATTACGGTATATTTCATACTAACATGGGGAGAAAGCCAAAAGTGACCTGGTAGTAGACATTAATGTTCAACGAATCCTGACATAGCAAAGGGGAGAGAACTCTGCAGACTGAGTTGGAGCACCCATGCACACTTAATATTACTGAAACAGCAAAATGAGCTGGATGTGATGAAATCCTGGGATGGAACAGAAGCCTGGCAATTAGCACTGTAACCATGGCAATGATGAACACAAGCTGGAATATCAATCATCACCACTCGCCCCTTTCCGTAACCTGCAAGAAGACTCGTCCCCCTATCAATGAATGTTATGCTTGTAAATACAACAAACCAATCAGAATGCACTTAAGATTTCAAGTTCTTCATCAAAGAATCCCTCAGAAATAATTTGTGATTTTACATATGTCTTCCATCAAAACATATACCCAAGACACAGTTAAATTTGTTCAATCATACTGTATTACCGGTATTCCACATGTTCCGATGTGCTTTAAATTGCATCTGAAATATTTATAATATATGGGGAAATATATGTAAACCATTACGCAACGAGTTGACAATTGTTTTAGGTAGGCCCGTTTGCGTTAAGACGGAACCCGGTCGCAAAAATGGCCATGAGAGGGGCACGAGTCACTATTCGGCTTGTCACGGAATAACACGAGTTGGTCACGAATGGCTGGAATATATTATGTTCCCATAAATTATGTAAAAATATCAAATTAAGTTTGTAATTCTGAACTGCTCTACAATAAAAACCAGTAATCTGACAGCATAAGATATTATAAGTACCACAACTGATCAATTATTCAGTGGTAACTCAGCACACTCAAGAAGAGTAAAACAACATAGCACATTTGGTCACATCCTCAACTCCATGAATCATGACAATTAAACAATGGAATGAACAACAGTATCACATCATGAACAGCTAAATACTTATTGAAAACCATTAATATGTACAGGATAACTTGTGAGAGCTTGCTCACAGCTCCACAACTCACATACTTCTCTTTTAAACATGGCAGGCACTGTTTATACACAGGAATCAAACATTTGGGTATTCAATATAATACATTGAAGAAAGAATAATCTCCTGGAGAGAAAACATACTTGATTACAGTGGGTGAGTGAGTGGGTGAGTGCAATAGTCTGTTATATCATGACAGAAATTCTCTTCATTTAAACAGCTTGCAGTATCTGTGATTGCAATGCATAAAACTTGATTAAGTGTTTTGTGTTTAATATGTAAAAAGTAAATAATATATTGAAAAGGGTATTTCAACAAATGTTTGGTTACTGTAAAACTGGACACATGCACGAGATATGCTTGATGTCCATCCTCTATATCTCCAGGGCTCGCATTTCAGTAAACCTATACTAACCCCTGGACCCATCCCTGTGATTCTCGCTACCTCAAATTACCCGCCCCTGATTTTCATCAGCCAGTTTGATCTGCTACACGACTCAGTCTAACTGACCAATCAGAATGAGATTTACAGACCAGCCTTAATGTTTGCTTGGCGATATGAACAACATGGTTGCCAGTCCAATCGATTATGATAGAGTTTGCAAAAAATTCAACATTGAAAAACAGACTGACAAGCAAAAAAAAAGCCCCGAAAAATATTGATTGAAAGGATGTCTTCATGTCCATTGAAATTGGTGATGGCATTTCCTTTTTCCTCACCTCAACATTTGATAAGTCTGTAAATGTTAATGAAAATCAAGGGCGGGTAATCTGAGATTGCGAGAACCAAGGGAATGGATCCAGGTTTTAGTGTGAGTTTTCCGAAACACAGGCCCCGGAGATAGAGGATGGCTGGACGTCCTGAAAAAAAAAATTGTTGGAAAACAGATTCAAATTGTGTAGCTTCTCCTTTCAGAGAAAACAAAATCATATGTTTTGAAACAAAGACTGAAGACATATTTCGTGTCTGATAGAACTCCTTACTCCACTTCAGGGACAGATTTACCAACAGAATACAAACTGTACACATTTTCTGTGGTCGTTAATAATAATATTGCATTGATCCTTGCTACATTATGGAAATCGACCTCCAGATGAAACAGTAGCTATAGTCCTCGCAACTTGAAATAGAATCACGAAATATCACGATGATTAATTAATGAAGATTGCTGTATGAGTGCTAATACTTAGTGAGTGACAACAAGCCATTCCGCCGGTCAGGAATATTACTTACAATAATGACAAAAATTGCAAAGAGCTTTTAACTTTTCGTGAGTGAATGAGTGAGTGAGTGAGTGAGTGAGTACATTATGATGCTTTGAACATTATTTCACATCACAGCGAGGAGTAAAGTGTAAGAGATGCAGGTCTTACACTTCACCACTTTTGGTGAAACCCACAAGCATGGATATGGTGCTAAACATAACCTGGAACCATAATCTGAGCAATTCTGGGATTTGAACACATGATAAAAGGATCTCTATTCCACTAAGGGACAAAATTCTGCACAGTAAATTGTGGCGCCTTTGACTGGGCCCCCATAAGCTTCAAATAATAAGAACGTAAATACCAGTGGAACACAAATGTTTAAGCAAATGAACAGCTAATTCCACCAATTCATAAAGATATGTAGAGTTAAATGAAATGTTGAAACTCAAATTAAGCAAATATAAAAAAAGAGAGAGAAAAAAAAGGAGAAAATATATTGATGATATTATCGGAGCATTTTACATAAAATATAAGTACTGATCAGCTGTAGCATGTATACAAGATCCATAGGCAGATCCAGAGGAGAGGTCAATTGAGTCCGGACCCCCCCTTTTGAAAACCAAGTGTTGTATGTTGTAGGCAGTAAATATATCTGAGAGAGGATATTTTGGACCCCTCCATTTAAAAATGCTGGATCCGCCAAGAGATCTATCAATAACTAGTTTTAAAAAACTTGCTGCTTCCAATTTAAGCAGCGCTTCAGCAATAAGGAGTTATTACTGATGTCAATTTATAATTTTTCATAAACAGAAAAAAACCAATTAGAATAAACATAAAATGACGGTAATCTACTCTCACTGACAATATTATTTACATCACAATAGCCTATATACATCCATAATCAGGACTCTACAAAACAGTATATACAACCAATATTGCCTTAGTGTTTTCAGTAGACACTTTTCATCAACAAATAGCCCTCCTACAATTTGGAGGCATCAACGATAACCTACCTCCTGAATCAATACTAGAGTCATGATACGTACTGTCCAATTTAATTTGTGCCGTTTTGGCTCAGCTGACAAGGGGTTGTTTGTTGCTTTCAACAAATTTGTTTTAACTCACCTGACTGGTGAAGCTTAGCTTGTTCTTAAAGCATTATGAAATCAGCATGATAATTTTGTTAATGATAGACATAAACGTAACTCTAGCCCAAGAAACTATCAGTTCGTGTTAACACAAACTTCATAAATACTAATTTTTAAAAATAAACAATTTAAAAAGAATCGACACTTCGGTTGGTGTGTCATGTCCTGTATCAGGTGTAAATTTGTAATACAATGTTGAAACAAGCCTCAAAAACACTAGTGGTGTAACGATATGGTGACACAGTTTTGTATTGTGATACGAGCGCCATGATAGTGAGTGAGTTGGGTTTAACATTATTCCAGTTATATCACAGCGTGTCAGCTTGATGTGGGATGAAAGCCCGAAGTGATGCAGGTCTCAGACGTTTACCACTTCGCTGAAAGCCACGAGCACGGGTATGGTGCTGACAAACCTAGAAACATAATCGGGGCAAACCGGGATTCGAACCCACAATCATAGCTTTCTGGCGTGCCCAAGGGACGCAACTCTGCACAGTGAATCGCAGCGCCTTAGACAACTAGGCCACCCGTGCCCCTGCGCCATGATACAATACATTGATTTACGAGCCCTGTATTGCAACACATACAATGCAGTTTATTACAAGTCATATTAGTGTAAATCATGTGAATGCCGTGATCCCTTGCTACCACGCTACCTTCGGGGTCCAAATAATTGATGAGCGTTATAGATGATCAGCTGGTTTAACGAAGCTTGAGTCGTATGTGGTAGATGACCAACAAAACAGTATACATGCTCTGCCTACCTAACACGATCTATGAGTTTATTAAAAATGTTAGTAAATTATGGAGCCATGCTTTACTGCGCGCTATAACCGAGTTAGCGCTATATTGAAGGGTCGAATAACGAGGAAACACTGTAATAACAAAAACTTATCAGCCACCAGCTTAAGCAGATTCTCTCGTACTTCATGGTTGGACATACATAGCGTAACATTCCCAGTGCCCCATACCAATATGTTTCAGCCCTACAATATCCCATCTTTGACCTCTGAAATTTAATAACAGGGTTGTGATTCACTTGCAATAAGACAAAACTATCAACTTGTCAAAGACCCCACCATATCGTTACACCTCTAAAAACCACCTAGTTGTCATAGCCATCTTAGAGCATAGGACAGTATTGAAATTCAACCATACACATTATGGAGCAATAACCATGACGATATGATACATGGAAGTTTTCTCAAGACTCATGAGATCACACTGTATGGCAGTCAAAAATTACTGTAAATCTTTCTCCTTTCTGATACAGTTTATCATTTCAAGTACCATGACTACTGAAGCACATGTGCAATGTCATTAAAATCAGATCTTAGTGCCCAAGTATTTTAGTAGTTTCAGAGAGCGCTAAGATCTGTTTTAATGAGTTTGAGTACATATAAAAATGTCAGTGTAAAACATCTAGTTTCCCCTCGTTCAACATGCCTAATATGTACCTTGGAAGAACGCTGACCAGAAATATTATAATTTATAAAATAATAGAGTAATGTTATTTTATTACAAAATGGGTTTTTTTAAGAGTAAAAATATCATTTATACTTATCCTGACTCGTACACACGAGTATAAGTGTGAGTCAGGATGAGATAAAATATGTATTTTTTAGAGTAAAATATAATTTATACTTATCCTGACTCATTCTTATTCTCGTGTGTATGAGTCAGGATAAGATAAAGTCATATGTATTGCACATACAACCTCTTGGTCCATCACTCTGAGATATGACTGAATGTACTTCCTCCAGCAGCAAATATCACGTCCTGTCCAAAACACTTTCCTTCAGTAGCTTGTTAAAGTTTCAATAAAATAAAATTAAATGAAAACAAAATTTACAACCTGCCAAAAGTGTAAGTGACGACGGAGGAGCCATGAACATGACAAACTGTATTCTCCAGGAAATGTTTTAAACATCAAGAAATACAATACTACCAGATCATTATTTTACCATACAAAATGTTTTATATCCCAAAGAACCTTTAGAATAGAAAACACCCTGATATTGATGATCACACAGATGACCTGATGGACGGAGGACCTGTGGCATTTGTTCCTACAGACCTTGTCTCTTAAAATCCCCAAACACCCAGCATCTATTAGGCAGGTGAGACTCAAGAATCATCAACAAATCATCAGATATGTTGCAGAGAAGCTCTACTACCCAATCAAAATCTTTCTTGAGCATTAGAGATCTTAGAATTTATGATCAGCATGCTGACTGGGTGAAACATTTGCCCCAAGGCATGCTATGCTCTACAGAATCAGCTGCCTGTGTGCAGTAATCGCTGCGTACACAACCAGCTCACATAGTTCCAGGTTTAAAAACAAGGACATTACTATCAAAACCTCTAAACTGAGAAACTGTTCTACAATCTAAATGTTCACAGTTTTAAGTAGTATTGTTTTTGTGAGAATGAGAGAAACTGACTAAAACGTTTTACAACTTAGATGTTAATCACAGTTTTAAGTAGTATTGGTTTGTGAACAGAGAAACTGACTAAAACGTTCTACAATTTAGATGTTAATCACCATTTTAAGTAGTATTGTTCTATCGTGCGACAACGGCATGATGAGAATTATCACAACACCTATGAAATATCAACATATTCCCTGAATATGCTAAACATATACATTCTGTATAACAAAAATTTGTTTAGACAATGATTCGGATACAACCAAAATACAACATTACAAAATGTCAAGGCAAGACATTCATACATTGATTGATTGATAAATACAAGTGAGATTGTAACTCTATGGTTCACAATTCCACATTGTGTCATTCCAGTTATCTCCCTTGATTGGACATGACCAAGGCAGTGTTCCAGGACATACTCCGTGAGATTTGTGGTTACTACTTGAAGCGTGTGTAGCTGGAGTTGCTGAAACTAGCTTCCTGACCACCTACAAAGTCATCCGTGTCGTTAGACATCATCAGGTCATCGTCATCCTCGTCTAATCTAGTCATACGGAATTGCCTGGAACAGAGGATATCATAAATGGTCTTTTTCATCTTCGTGTTATACTACGGGGTATAATGATTAACAAAAAAACTGTTTGTTTGTTGTTTGGTTGTTTTACGCCGCATTCAGCAATATTTCAGCTATATGACAGCGGTCTGTAAATAATCGAGTCTGGATGAGAGAATTCAGTGTTTGATATGTGAATCGATCTATGCAATTGGTCTACGATGACATGCATCAACCCTGACCACCCGATGTCGATAGTTGCCACATACTGTAGAGAAAACAGACATTAATCAGTGCTACATCCAATAATTCCCTAATATTGCGAAGAATCTAGAAAAAAAGATGGAAATTACACTCCAATAATCATATTATGATATAAAACTTTGATTATCTATCATGTCTACTGCTTACAACCTGTATAAAAATAATATCAACTTACAATATTCCTCGGCGCTTCTTGCGGATGTACAGGATCACTATGGCAACAATGATGAGGAAAACAACAATGCAGGCAATCACAACGCCGACTGTCACACTTATGTTACCTGCAAGAACATTTTTTTAAACCATGAAGGGAATAAGACATATTCAAGCTATTCCGAGAAGCATATCTAAATACTTGGCTATTTGGTACACGACACTCCCTGCCAAATTGAGTGAGTGAATGAGTATGGTTTTATGCTGCTCTTAGCAATATTCCAGCAACATCACAGAAGGGAATACTAGAAATGGGTTTCACACATTGTACTCATGTGGGGAATCGAACCATGGCCTGCACTGGCGCATCTTCCCGAGGCAAGAGAGTTAACTGACTTTAAAAGTCCAGTTTCCACCCTTGCCGAACTAGGCTGGAATTCCTGGGCTCGATCATAGCGCCACCAGTGGCTATTACGAGTTAAGTCCCCTCTATGCCTCTCCTATGGACCAATCAGATTCCACCTCTCGTATCACTTACATTTGCTTCAAACAAAATGGCGGCGCCCAGTCAAGATGATCTGATCGACAATCAAGATATATATTGTGAGAAAACGGGTCTTACATCGAAAAAGGCATCAAATGACGTGAGCACCTTGATTAAAAACTTGAAAAGATTTGGAAAATGTCTGTTGACAACAAGTTGGGGGTGCACATGCTTTGCAAACCCTACAATCGACCGAAATCTGCATGAAAGTTTATGAACCGGATTTCGATTTCGGTGCGTGATTTTGATTGGACTATGCATAGACTCGTTAGTCCAGCCAAAATTTAACTCCATAATACCAGCCTAGTTCGGCAAGGGTGGAAACTGGACTTTTATAGTCAGTTAACTCCCTTGCCGCGGGAAGATGTCATTGGCGAGACGAGCACACGATTTAACCACTAGGTTTATGGTATATCAAAATCATATAAATAATGTAAACATGTTTACTATGTTTACAGTAATTACCTCTCCAGATACTTCTCATAGAGTCAGTCATGTGACAGTTGCATGCTCCTCTCCATCCCTAAATGAATAACTGATAACTTACACAAGGGAGAAGGTTTACATGGCAACTGACATCATGTAACCATGGTAACAGCAATTAAAGCCATACTTTCGTATAAAAATAAGTACCGTATTCGACGTCATAAGCACCCAGGGCTCTCTCAAAATTAGGAATAGGGGGCTCTTATTAGAATATTAATGTGGTGGAAAAAACAGAGTTGAAAGATAAATTTTGTGGTTTATGCTGACGGCCTGAACTGTTTATGTACGACAGATATATTTTTCCAGAATTTAATTGCCCATTATTAAGGGTGCATATAACACACGAGTGCGTATTATACACGAATAAATAAGTCTTGTGTACTTTGATCAATCGGAAGGGGTGCCAATTGGGATTGTTCACTTACCAATATACATGTATTAGCAAATATCGCCGTGGGTGCTTATTAGAGCGGGGCGCTTATTACGTCGAATACGGTATATGATTTCACTTGTGTGTGAAAAACGATCTGCATTAGTCCTCATACAGGTTCTACTGGCACTGACTTACCCTTGTGCTGAGGGTCGACCTTTTTGGAGTTGTTGCAGTTGTGACATGTGCGAGCAAGACACAGCTTTTCGGATGTTTCGTTCTCTATGCAGTCTGTAGCATTGACAACATTGTCGTACACAGACTCAAACCTCTCGGGGATGGACCAACTTATAGTGGTGGTAGTAGTCTGTGTGCAGTTCCCTGTAGCTTGAAGATAAAACAGGGTAAAATGGTAAATAATAAAATTGACTTAATTAATCACGTTTCCAGGCAGGATGAAGCCAGCAGATAAAAACGGTATCTGTTGGGGTCGTTATGGATAATTATGAAAAAAAAGAGGTCAGGTAGGTACTACTTTCGGTGTCTACAAAGAAACATGGCAACCCCCTTAAATTTTCTAGATAAATTATGATGATAATTTGTATATTTTGATGATCAAAATAATAGTCTAAGATACTGAAAATCAGCATCTAAAATTTCACAAATGTAGGCAACAATGGAGACTTATACGAAGAATTTAGCAAGTAAGGTAGGTAAATTGGTTTCAATACCTGTGTTTGTAGACCTCTGGGTCTTCTAAAAACATTTGATTTGGCCAAGGCTCGCTAAATATAATGTTCATTATTATGTTATGTTAACCTCCATTATCCACTATGGCCATACACCTGCAGTTGTGTACATGACCGTAAGGTCTATGTCTGCACTGTCAAAGCTTTCAGTAAATATATCCCAGGCATCTAGACCATGCTTAGCATATGTCTACTCTGTCTTAACTGTCACAATTCTCTGTGCAGAGTTGCATCCCTTTGCCACATTAGGATCTGTTCATCGGTTCAAATCACCGATTACGATCCTTGGTCTGTGCACAGTATACCCATGCTCATGGGTTTTGCCAAAGTGGCAAATTACCATACGCATCACTTCCTTCACATATTAAGGTGTGTTATTGATGAAATATTGTACGAGATAGTATCCAACCCCACTCACTCACTCACTCATCAAATCTACAGCTTGTTAATGTCTAGTCAGTGTCTATATCTATGTGTGCTTGTTGTAAGCTAGATCTGATCTATATCTGTTATGAAGATTATAAGTGAGTGAGTGAGCGAGTATGGTTTTACGCGGCTTTTAGCAATATTCCAGCAATATCACGACAGGGGACACCAGAAATGGGCTTCACACATTGTACCCATGTCGGGAATCGAACCCGGGTCCTCGGCGTGACGAGCGAACGCTTTAACCACCAGGCTACCCGACCCCCCATGAAGATTTTGAGTCACACAGGATTTCAAGAGCTGAACTGAATGAGACAAAGGTACACAAAGCTAGGTACACCTATAAAAAATAAGAATAATGTTCAGATGTCAGAGACCTACTATAAGGTCCCCATTGTCATGTATATTTTCACATGTGTTGTTTGTTGTAGGTTCAGGGCCCCGTTCCACAATCGTAGCTCATACTTCAACATCAACTTATGATAGTCGTAGATCTGAACAGGGCCTACGGGAGTGAGTGAGTGATTTGGGTTTAACCCCGCTTTTAACATTGTTCCAGTTATATCATGGCGTGTCAGTTTAATGTGGGAGGAAAGCCCTAAGTGATGCAAATCGTTTTACCACTTACAGGACCTTAAATTAGTTTGCATGTGTGGGTCTGTCTGTCCTAGTCTGTACTAATGCCGGTTTTATAATGCTAGCCCATTGAAATACAATGCCACAGTTTAACATGTCCACTCAGACCCAATATACTGACTATGAGCTGACCTGTTCTTGCTTTATCCCTTTAATGCAGAACTCCAGGCAAGGTAACAAGTACCATCTTTTCACATCTTTTGGTATGACACGGCCGGGGCAGACACTCTATCCACTAGTCCCCGGAAACGGTTGGTCAACAAAGGGTGACAATCAACTAAACCACTCACCATTCCGTATATAGACTGGGGAGAAGCCACACTGACATCTCCAACCAACTTCCTTCACAAAGTAATTGATCAGCTTCGTGGTATTTTCATCCTTCCATTGGTCACAGGTGTAGTTCAAGGTGATCGTTTTGAGTGTAACATTTTGGTTAAGGTCACATGAGTTGTTGTGGTTGAATGTGGAGGGCGCTATTATGAAGGAACCAGGGTCCAGTCGTGTGTGGTCACAACGAACAACTGATAAGTTGGCTCCCTGTGGGATACTGAAAATTCAAATGTTCCTATAAATACATCTGTGATCTCCAGAATTACAAAGATGGTAGACAGTTTACAAAAATACACAAAATACCTGTTGTTCCTTGGTTTATTAATAGAGTTTCAACATTAGAACAGACACCAACAGGAGTACACTAAGCTCTGGGTACAGGGGACCTCTTGCCCGGAATCACCATAGAATCACCATAGAGTTTCAACATTAGAACAGACACCAGCAGGATTACACCAAGCACTGGGTACAGGAGCCCCTTGCCCAGAATCACCATAGAATCACCATAGAGTTTCAACATTAGAACAGACACCAGCAGGATCACACCAAGCACTGGGTACAGGGGACCTCTTGCCCGGAATCACCATAGAATCACCATAGAGTTTCAACATTAGAACAGACACCAGCAGGATCACACCAAGCACTGGGTACAGGGGACCTCTTGCCCGGAATCACCATAGAATCACCATAGAGTTTCAACATTAGAACAGACACCAGCAGGATTACACCAAGCACTGGGTACAGGGGACCTCTTGCCCAGAATCACCATAGAATCACCATAGAGTTTCAACATTAGAACGGACACCAGAAGGATCACACCAAGCACTGGGTACAGGGGACCTCTTGCCCGGAATCACCATAGAATCAATATAGAGTTTCAACATTAGAACAGACACCAGCAGGATCACACCAAGCACTGGGTACAGGGGACCTCTTGCCCGGAATCACCATAGAATCACCATAGAGTTTCAACATTAGAACAGACACTAGCAGGATTACACCAAGCAGTGGGTACAGGGGACCTCTTGCCCGGAATCACCATAGAATCACCATAGAGTTTCAACATTAGAACAGACACCAGCAGGATTACACCAAGCACTGGGTACAGGGGACCTCTTGCCCAGAATCACCATAGAATCACCATAGAGTTTCAACATTAGAACAGACACCAGCAGGATTACACCAAGCAGTGGGTACAGGGGACCTCTTGCCCGGAATCACCATAGAATCACCATAGAGTTTCAACATTAGAACAGACACTAGCAGGATCACACCAAGCAGTGGGTACAGGGGACCTCTTGCCCAGAATCACCATAGAATCACCATAGAGTTTCAACATTAGAACAGACACCAGCAGGATTACACCAAGCTCTGGGTACAGGGGACCTCTTGCCCGGAATCACCATAGAATCACCATAGAGTTTCAACATTAGAACAGACACCAGCAGGATTACACCAAGCACTGGGTACAGGGGACCTCTTGCCCCGAATCACAGATACCAGCAGGACCTCTTGCCCAGAATCACCATTAGTTTATATCAGGTATTTGAGTTATCACTGTTTTTACAACTTCAATAAATACATGAACATACCTTCTGTTGACTTGAGCGACGAGTATTCTTGACAAATAATCAGGAACAAATTGTATGCTGGTCGTCGTTGTGTTGACCAGGTCTTGACTGACAATGGTAGCATCTAGTAGATCAACACCTGTCATGTTTACATCAGTACAGTTTGTCCAATTAACAGAAGTGTAGAGGGACACAATCACCGCTCTTCTGTTTGCTGGTGTCTAAAAAGTAAACTTTGATCACAATATCGCAGGATAAATGCCAAAGAGATAATCCAACTAGTCCATAATTCATCAGCCTACTATTCATCAGACATTCCAACTAATCCACATTCCACAAGATAATCCAACTAGCCCACCTTTCATCACCCAATCCAACTATTCCACAATCCATCAGATAATCCAACTAATCCAAATTTAACAGATAATAAAAACATCCCACAATTCAACAGATAATCCAACAAGCCCAACATTCATCACATATTCCAACTTCTAGTCCACAATTTATCAGTGAATGAGTGAGTGAGTGAGTGTGTGAGTAGGGTTTTACGCCGCTTTTAGCAATATTCTAGCAATATCACGGCGGGGGACACCAGAAATGGGCTTCACACATTGTATCCATGTCGGAAATTGAACCCGGATCTTCTGTGTGGCGAGCGAACGCTTTAACCACTAGGCTACCCGACCGCAACCTCAATTCATCAGAAAATCCAACTAATCCAAAATTCAACAGATAATTAAAACATCGCACAATTCAACAGATAATCTAACTAGTCCACAATTCATCTGATAATCCAACTAGTCCACAATTCATCAGATAATCCAACTGATCTGAAATTCATCAGGTAACCCAACTAATTAAAAATTCAACATATAATCCAACTAATCTACATTCCACAAGATAATCCAACTAGCCCACCTTTCATCACCTAATCCAACTATTCCACAATCCATCAGATAATCCAACTAATCCAAATTTAACAGATAATAAAAACATCCCACAATTCAACAGATAATCTAACTAGTCCACAATTCATCTGATAATCCAACTAATCCAAAATTCATCAGAAAATCCAACTCATCCAAAATTCAACAGATAATCTAGTTGTCCACAATTCAACAGATAATTCATCAGATGATCAAACTAATCTACAATTCAACAGATAATCCAACAAGCCCACAATTCAGACAATCCAAGGAGCCAACAATTCATCAGATAATCCAACTAATCCAAAATGCATCAGGTAACCCAACTTGTTCAAAATTCAACATATAATGCTACTAATCTACAGTTCATCAGATAATCCAACTGATCAACAATTCAACAGATAATCCAACAGATAATCCAACTAGTCTACAATTCATCAGATAATCCAACTGATCCAAAATTCATCAGGTAACCCAACTAATTAAAAATTCAACATATAATCAAACTAATCTACAATTCATCAGATAATCCAACTGATCCACAATTCAACAGATAATCCAACAAGCCCACGATTCAGACAATTCAAGTAGTCAACAATTCATCAGATAATCCAACTAATCCAAAAATTTTCAGGTAACCAACTCGTCAAAATTCATCAGGTAACCAACTCGTCAAAATTCATCAGGTAACCAACTCGTCAAAATTCATAAGGGCAACCCAACTAGTCAAAATTCATAAGGTAACCCAACTAATCCAAAATTCATCAGGTAACCCAACTCTTAAAAATTCAACAGGTAAACCCAACTAATCCAAAAATTTTCAGGTAACCAACTCGTCAAAATTCATCAGGTAACCAACTCGTCAAAATTCATCAGGTAACCAACTCGTCAAAATTCATAAGGTAACCAACTAGTCAAAATTCATAAGGTAACCCAACTAATCCAAAATTCATCAGGTAACCCAACTCTTAAAAATTCAACAGGTAAACCCAACTAGTCTACAATTCATCAAATTATCCAACTAATCCACAATTCATCAGGTAACCCAACTAATCCACAATGAAATACTTACCAAATGTGCTGTTTCAAATGCCAGGTTGTTATTCCAAGCAGCAGAATCTACCTGGACCACAGCAGCACACTTCATTTTCAGATCGGACACCACCACCGTCATGTTGGGGGTAGCGTCTCCCTCCAGCCCTGACAGAGACACAAACATGACTACAAGCTTCTTGCACACTTCAAAAGATTGTATCAAGTAACTATGAGTGAGTGAGTTTTACGCCGCTTTTCGCAATATTCCAGCAATATCATGGCGGGGGACACCAAAAATGGGCTTTACACATTGTACCCATGTCAGGAATCGAACCCGGGTCTTCGGCCTGACGAGCGAACGCTTTAACCACTAGGCTACCCGACCGCCCCTCAAGTAACTATGGTGACAGTGAGCTGAAAGATATATTCTAGGTTTCAAAAATCCTTTTGTGTAAGTGAAATCAGACCCACAAATTGCTATTTTGAAGCAAAAAGTAGTACCATTAATAAAATACACCAATGAATATAAAAGAAAATGTATTTAAAGTTATAATGATGAGTCAGGATAAATACAGTGAATCACATTTTTTTCATTTTTCGTATTTCATAAGTTAGGTATGTTGGAACCATGTTGTTACGTTGTCACCAGTGACCCAGTGGTATAAAGAGATAAATCTTGCTCTGCAGAGTAGTGTCCCTTTGCTGCCAGGATATGCTGCTTGTTGGTTAAATTAAGATTATCTTCTCTAGATGCAGGCTTGTGTGTTTTTCAAAATGTGCAAACATTTTCAACTTGTATGAAGTGTTTTCTCTTTTTTATCTCAGGATAGTCTTAATAATTATGGCATTACACCAATCATGAGATTTAGTGATTCATTTCTAATATTCCAGGAGCTGTAACCATGGTAAAAGAGGTAACAACCTCTAAAGTGTGATTGAAGCTAAAGTTACCATGGTTACATAACAATTTTTTTTAATTCTGTAGTATGGCCAGCATTGTCAGTGAATACAATAGTTTGCAAACAGTTGCCTAGGAAATATTTAATTCTATTCCAGGAGCTGTAACCGCAGTTACTACCAGAATACACCCGCTAACGTGTGACTGTAGCTAAAGTGACCATGGTCATATCATGTCAGGATTGCTAGTGAATACATGGTTTGAAAACTGTTTGCTTGGATATATGAAAAAATACTTACGTCTAATTTCTACACTAAAGTTATCACCATAGGTTGTATCATTTGAGAAAAGGCCATTGTAGGTAAACTCATTGATAAGTAGAATGGTCTTGGGTGGTGATGTAGACGTAGCTGCTAATGAAGTAGTAGTAGGTTGTACTGTTGTAGTGACAGATGATGATGTGATAACCGTTGAGGAAGGAGTAGAAGTTTCGGCTGTGGCAGAGGATGCTTCTGTAGATGTTGGAATTTCTGAGGATGTGGGTTCAGTGCTATTGGTGATAGATGCCGGTGTTGAGTCTTTTGTGTTGGTACTTGTTGACAGGGTGGTACCACTGGTAGTGGAGCTGATTGCTGTGGAACTGTTGGAGGATGTTGTTGTTGCTGTTGTTGGCGTTGTTGTTGCTGTTGCTGTTGTTGGCATTGTTGTTGTTGTTGGTGGTGTTGTTGTTGGTGATGCTGGTGATTTTGTTGGTGTTGTTGTTGGTGTTGTTGGTGCTGTTGCTGTTACTGGTGTTGTTGGTGATGGTGATGGTGATGGTGATGGTGATGGTGATGTTGTTGTTGATGTTGATGTTGGCGTTGGCGTTGACATTGACGTTGGCGTTGGCGTTGACATTGACGTTGGCGTGAACACATCTGAAGTACTACTCCCCTTGGCAGCAAGGATCAAACAACTAATTCCCACTACCAACAACCAGCCTCTACAAGCCATGCTGAAAAATGTCTCTATGTTGGCTCCTGAAACAAAGATACATTTGAATATATTTTCAGTTATTTAAGATATAGGAAATTGGCAGTCCTTAGGGACAGACCAAGATGATGAGCTCAGCTCACTGCATCAAACTGGACTCAAATAAATAAGAGAATAATTAGAGTGACAGGCTGTGAAACTTGCCTAAATTATACAAAATAATGGTGACCATGTCTAAAAGTCTATGAGGGTACTTGAAGGTCAAAGGTCATAACTTGATAAAAATTTAACGTATGGCAATACATGTATTATATGTCTTGTGTACATCATTATACCATGTATATTTGCTGAATTACAAATTTTGTTATGATTTTGCAGAAATGACGGCATTAGAGACAAAAAGTATGATGTCAAGATTTAAAGGGGCACTGATCTAACGCAATTCCCCGGACTGGTTGTTGCCTTTGTTATTGTTTTTTCCCCCCGTGAGTACCCGAATGATACGCAACGCAACTGAGCGTGACCAGAGACTGGGCTACCGCCTGCAAGGACAGCTAAATAAACTTGGAGGCTGGAGGCAATATTTGTTTTACGCATTTTTGCATAAACACTGATTGGTTAACTGTGATCTATAAAGATTTCGACAAAGGGCGCATGTTAATTAATTTCTTCAGCCTAAACAAACAGACAGAAAGAACGGCGGAGCTCATCGGAAGCGTCATTTGGAAATACCCTAGATGGTTGTAGTTTAATACTAAAAAAAGTATCCATGCAGTGAAAGCATTTTTGGATTTCGGATTGCGTCGATAATATGATTACTACACCCTTGTTGACATTCACGTTTTCTCGTATAACCCTACACTTGTGTATTTGTCGTCATTCACTTGATGCTCAGTTAATGAATTTATTACAGGTACAATTAGTGGTAGCACCACTTAGATTACCTGACAAAAGTTCCCATTTGGCATTTATTGTGTCTGGGGTAATTATGAGATGTGAGATGAAATGTGTGTTATGTAATATGCACGTGGCAGCCCAGCAAGAGGTGAATGATCTGTTGATTTACTTTTTTTTGTTAATCAACGGATCGTTCCTAGTCATCAAAGGATTAACAGAAAATACATTGATTGATTAATCACCGTTATCTTGCACAGTGGAAATGTCAAAAGTGAGTGTTTACATGTCTAGGTTTACTCAAACAAAAGGAATACACTCATATCATGGCGTGAAGTGCCGATGTAAAAGCAACATACTTTGTTCAAAGGGTTAACTGATAATAAGTTGACTGGTTGATCGTTGTTATCAATCACTCAATGGATTTTTTAGGAACCGTGGACGTTATGAAAATAGTTGTCACGTGGGCTTTCTCAGCCGACCCTTGAGACTTGACACCTATGTGAAACACCTGAAACAATCCAAGTGATCAGTTGAGAAACTAACACGGGTTATAATATCCCGAAACGATATATATCTTTTAAAACATTTGATTGTTACAGAGACATCGAATATGTTTCTTTGTACAGCTGCAGACGAGTGGGATATTGTTCCTTTTGTGTGGATATTCACGGATACATTCCTCGAACAAGGAAGCTGCCTAAAATTTATTCACATAAATTTGGTTGGTTGTAATTATGGTATTTGCATTTTGTTTTCCTTCATTTGAACCGATTCGTTCTTGTTTCTCTATGTCTTGGTTGGGAAATTCTTCAATGCACGATAGACGTTGTTTTCACAGGTCTTTTCCTTTGCACATGCTTTGTAAGCGTGTATATATCACCGTCAATTTGTAAAATGTGATTCTCTCAGGCAATTTATAAAATGTGTAAATATTTCAGTCATTTTGACTAAATAATCTGTCCAGATTGATTAAGACGATCAAAAGGGCCTACAAACATCACAACTGATTATTCTGTAGGATTAGAAGCCAGACAACATAGAAATGTACTTTTCAACGTAACATTTTCAGTCTCTTGGTGATGACATTAAACATCAAAATGTTTGGAATTCGTTATCATAATAATACAGATGGAAAATTTTTTCAGTCACTTTGTAAAATAACTGAATATTTAGGCGTTTAATAAATTTGTTACACATTTTGACAGTAAAAAAATATACACACTATATAAAAAAGCAATGCTCAGGTGAAATATTTACTTTGTGTTGCAAGTCGAAATAGTGTAAACGAAAATCGCAAAATTACCAAGCAAGTGACTTATCAAAACTTCGTCACCATTACCGATGCTACCCACAAAGATACCTACATTTCCTTATTATCTCGAAAACTGTATTTCATTTTGTTGATCAATGTGACCATACGCCCTTATTACTACCCATAAAAGTGACTAATGCGCTTATGAATGGCGCAGCAGAGGTCACGAACTGGTCTAGATTTCTGCTATACATCCGGGTACTCACAGGGAAAAAACAATAACAAAGGCAACAACCAGTCCCGGGGAATTGCGTTAGATCAGTGCCCCTTTAAAGTTCAAAATTGAATCAGAAGTTTGTAAGCAAATTTGAGACACTGTAGCTGCGATCATTCATAAAATGTTTCGGCTCGAGTGGCTTTGTCATTTCAGAGGAGATGTCAAGGTGGATAGACAGGCAATGTGCCGTTGGCTCAATCACCAGGTGAGCTAAAAGTATTTCTGTATGCTGAAAAGAACTTCAAAAGAAATGTATGAATTCCTTCTTACTGAGGCATATCTATACAATGTCCCTACCTTTCTATCTACCATGTTTGACACAGAGGAGGTGAAGAATGGGACCCCATCTACCATGTCTACCTTATACAGGAGTTACAGAATGGGGCCCCATCTACCATGTCTACCTTGTTATACAGGAGTTACAGAATGGGGCCCCATCTACCATGTCTACCTTGATGTAGAGGAGTTACAGAATGGGGCCCCATCTACCATGTCTACCTTGTTATACAGGAGTTACAGAATGGGACCCCATCTACCATGTCTACCTTGTTATACAGGAGTTACAGAATGGGGCCCCATCTACCATGTCTACCTTGTTATACAGGAGTTACAGAATGGGACCCCATCTACCATGTCTACCTTGATATACAGGAGTTACAGAATGGGACCCCATCTACCATGTCTACCTTGTTATACAGGAGTTACAGAATGGGGCCCCATCTACCATGTCTACCTTGTTATACAGGAGTTACAGAATGGGGCCCCATCTACCATGTCTACCTTGTTATACAGGAGTTACAGAATGGGACCCCATCTACCATGTCTACCTTGATATACAGGAGTTACAGAATGGGACCCCATCTACCATGTCTACCTTGTTATACAGGAGTTACAGAATGGGGCCCCATCTACCATGTCTACCTTGTTATACAGGAGTTACAGAATGGGGCCCCATCTACCATGTCTACCTTGTTATACAGGAGTTACAGAATGGGACCCCATCTACCATGTCTACCTTGATATACACGAGTTACAGAATGGGGCCCCATCTACCATGTCTACCTTTTACAGGAGTTACAGAATGGGGCCCCATCTACCATATCTACCTTTTACAGGAGTTACAGAATGGGGCCCCATCTACCATGTCTACCTTGATATACAGGAGTTACAGAATGGGACCCCATCTACCATGTCTACCTTGTTATACAGGAGTTACAGAATGGGACCCCATCTACCATGTCTACCTTGTTATACAGGAGTTACAGAATGGGGCCCCATCTACCATGTCTACCTTGTTATACAGGAGTTACAGAATGGGACCCCATCTACCATGTCTACCTTGATATACAGGAGTTACAGAATGGGACCCCATCTACCATGTCTACCTTGTTATACAGGAGTTACAGAATGGGGCCCCATCTACCATGTCTACCTTGTTATACAGGAGTTACAGAATGGGGCCCCATCTACCATGTCTACCTTGTTATACAGGAGTTACAGAATGGGACCCCATCTTTCAAGATGTTTAATAATTTTATATCATCAGAATAATAACATAATGGTTGTAAAGCACCTAATTCCATATGCAATACAAGTTCTAACCTAATTTTACATACTTACTTCAGAGAAGTGCTTGTTCAAACAAACATGATAAAAAGGTTGCAGTGGCTCCAGACTACATAAAATGCAGGTGATTAATTACCATGATTATAACTAAAAAAAGTTAGAAGTTTAATTGCGAATGATTTTGGAGTTGTATGTTTGTAGTTTTAGGTCAGGAAATAAACATGACAATGATATGCATGACACAAAATTGTAACAGTTACTGCTAATAATACCTGGGCCCCGTTCCACAAAGCGATCTTAATGCTAAGGTGGTCGTAACTCCCATACTTTGTCATAGGCTTACGACCAACGTAGCACTAAGATCGCTCTGTGGAACGGGGCCCTGATTTATATGTATACAAAACACCCGTCAACACAACATACATCGGATGTGTGAGTGAGACAGGAGTATTGTCTAGTGTATCGATAAAACCCCCCTCAGCTGGCACTCCGACATCTAACCTTTAAATGAACAGCAGCATCCTGCATAGTATACATCCTGTTACAAGGAAAGGGCCCTTGGGTAAATCTAGTGTAGATGACATGTAGTCTCACAGACCCTACACAATAATTTAACAAATAAATCCAACTCAAGTCTACATTGCCTCAGATCTAGCAAAGGAATTCAGCATTGTTCTGGGCTCCATTTGGATTGTAGTTTATATATATTGTAGTTTATATATTTTGTAGACATACATTTTCAAATAAGATAACTTTTTATTTCTGGGCTAAATGTTAGTCCAGTGACATATCACAGAGGTGGTGAGGTGAAATGGGGTTAAACGTTGCGTCCAAAATTATTGCACTTATATGGAGATGTGCATGTACCTGTGTTTGTGTGGCTGCTTGTACTGGTCCAGACTGATACCATGCCGCAGTTTAACATGAATTCCCCACTCAGACACAGTATACTGACTTCGAGCCGACCAGTCCTCGTTTTAGCCCCTTGATGCCAAGTGTCAGATAGGGTAACAACAAGTACCATCTTTTAACATCTTTTGGTAAGACGAGGCCGAGCGCCAGACAGGATAACAACAAGTGCCATCTTTTAACGTCTTTTGGTATGACGCAGCCGGGGATCGAACCCCGGACCTTCCGCTCTCCAGGCGGACGCTCTACCACTAGACCACGGAGGCGGTCTGACATATCACAGATCCTGTAATACCTCCTTTTGCCTATTACTTTCACGCATCTGTCATCCAGACATTTCATACATGTGGAATAAAATTCAAATTTTGACATGTTTGAGTATCACGATCATGGAGTATAGCAGGGTTTGACAGGGTGCAAACTATTGCGTCCTATAGGCAGTGTTAAGGCAAACAAAATTAGCATGGATACAAATAATTTATACTGTTGACAATTTTGAAGAAACAATCATCATGGTTTGTTTGTTGTTTAACACCACACTCAGCAATAGTCCAACTATATTCCAGCAGTCTGTAAATAATCAAGTCTCGACCAGGCAATCCAGTGATTGACATCATGAGCATTGATCAATGGATCAGGGTTATGATGACATGCATCAACCAAGTCTGCCTGTCTGACTATCAGATCCCGTTAGTCACCGCTGATGACAAGTTTGAGTTGCTAAAGACCAATTCTCACCCGGATCTTCATGGGTTATGTCATGGTCATAGTACCTCAAAATCATTTGTTCACATGTCATTGTCATATTCAGCAATCATTCGTTTGTCAATGGAACCATGAAGATCCGGGTTAGAACAGGTCTTCAGCAACCCATGCTTGCCGTAAAAGGCGACTATGCTTGTCGTAAGAGGCGACTAACGGGATCAGGTGGTCAGGCTCACTGGCTTGGTTGATGCATGTCATCGTATCGCAATTGGGTGGATTGATGCTCATGATCCCAAGAACTGGATTGTCTGGCCCAGACTCGATTATTTACAGACCGCAGTCATATAGCTGAGTGCGGCGTTAACATGGTTAAACAACAAACAAACAAACAAATCATTTGTCAATGTCAGTGTAAAATCCGAGTTCACACCCTTATCACAGGATGTTAATCAGTCAAGCGATTTCATGGACAGTTCAACAGTTCACAACGCACATAAAAAGATATGCTTTTGAGATATAAGGACTGTGACAGACACTAGATAGCAGAAACAGATGATTAGCAATATTTTTTTTATCTAACACTGTATGTATGTTCTGTGTGAGTGTAGGGCTTCAGGTTGCTTTTACAATATTCAAGCAGTATCAGGTGAGGGACTTTAAAAATGGCCATCCTACACATGGATTTATAGAGAGCTTATGACATAAAAACATGTATGTCATACCCCAATGACATAAGTATGCAAATTAGATATGCAAATTAGATAACCGGAAGAGCGAGCGGTTTGATTTGAAACTATATATTATTAGTGAAGTTACACCAGAGATATAATCAGATTACACAGAATCGTTGTTGTTACCGTTATTAAAGTTTCAATTATTCTGCAAAAGTCTGTTCAAGTATTTTGTTTAAAATAATCCGAGGAACTTTTTTTCTCAGCGAATTGTTTATTTTGGTTTACATGGCTATGGAAAACATGTATCACTACGCACGATCTATACGTAAGATTTCGACAAGTTGGTGATGTTAATGTTTAATGTAATTATTCCTTAATTTGGAAGCTAAAATGTGAAAATGATAAATAGAATTCATCACTCGTGTTTTTTAATATGGGAAATATCAACCTCGTCCCGTTAATCAGTATTTGCCTCGCCAAAGGCTCGGCAAATACCGATTAACTAAGACTTGGTTGATATTTCCCATATTAAAAAACACTCGTGATGAATCCTCTATTTAACATTGTTGTGTACTGGTTTCTATGATTTCAAATTTACTAGTTTCCTTACCATGCTTACCAGGATAATGAACATCTAAAAATACATCATCAAAATTGGGTATCAAATAACTTTTCTGCTCCATTTGATTTTATTACATTTTATGGACATGCATATACCATGCTTAAAGTTGAAAAATCAACAATCAATCTTGGTCATGCTACTATCACTAGTTAGTTGTCCAATGAACATAATGTTCTAAATTACAACTTAAGATTTGAATACCAAAATTGTATACAATTGAGTTCAGTTTAACATAGGGTACACAAGCTAGCTTGTTTAGACATGTAGGTGAATTATGAACATTTTGAAATTTGATCATATTGTTGCTGAGCTGAAGGAGGTCAAAGGTATGTCATCAAAGTTAGAATTATCTATGTTGTTCGCATCATCATGATACATCATACTGTAATCATTAGCAGTGGGACGTCCCTATACATGCACTGATGCATAAGTGGATCGTGACAGTCACACACAAATTAGAAGGGAAAATTAGTGGTGAAAATGAAAGTATTTTCATCCACTCCAAATAATCAAGTCTGGACCAGACAATCCAGTGATTGACATCATGAGCATCGATTTACGCAACTGGGATACAATGACATGCATGAACCAAGTCAGCGAGCGTGACCACATGGTCCTGTTAGTGACCTCTTGCAACAGAAGTGATGATCAGAACTATTATTAGATGTCAGGGAGTGAGTATGGTTATCATGGTGAGGAACGTCAGAAATTCACACATTGTACCCATGTCTTTACCACAGGTCTTTACCGTTATGACTGTGAGCTAACACTTTTACCACTAGGCTGCCCCACCACCCCTATTAGATCATATTGATAAAGATCATAAACATGGCATATCATCAGCTGGTCACACATGAAACAATTAATTTTTAAAAAGATTTCCAAAGGCCTGGGTTTTTTTAATAAACATATTTGTATAATACTGAAGATTCTGATTCTATGTTCAAAATTCAATTAATGAATAATACACGTTCAAACAGTGTGAAATAAATATATTTCAAAATGTCATGCTCCTTATTCTTATCGAGGTCAACATACGATATGACGTACGTATTTCGTTTAGTATTTGTACATAACGTTCGTAGATTGCTTCTCTAGGCCTTCATATTCGAGTCGCAATGGCTACATATGTATAGCGTGGACCTACTATAAGGAAATTGACGTAATCATTTCCGTGTTTCGGGCTTATAAACCTGTTATACCTTTGTTATGTATAATTGTAAGTTATATCAATCAATACTCACCTTATTTAAATGTTGTGTGCAAACAAATCTTAAACTGTCGTTCGCGTATTATGGACAATTGTCCCCTTGAAGTGACACGACAAACACAACCCCCACGGTCTAACAAAACATCCTGTTGGGTCAGGGGTTACACGGTCATCCAATCAAATGCTCGCTTTCATCCCCCTCGCACCTGCCAAACAAATGCAATTTCTTGACTGGGATCCTGTCTACCCGAAATCAAACAGCACCCGGGTGCACACAGAACACAGAAGGTACCCGGTTGCATAAGCTAGCTTGCGCATACGATATGTGGAACTAGCCTAGTGAGTAAGTTCCCTGTGGTCAATAGATAATATCAAAAGTTAGGATACTCTGTAACATCACACATGTTATATTGATATTCCTCGTAAGGGATGGGGACAAATTTTGATTTCATACTATAATTGTAGAAAATATTATTACATATAAAAAAAAGAAGCAAAAATTAATATTTCCAATTTATATACACAGTGGTATAAATCAGTTAAGATATGTTATTTAATTTCAGTGTCAAATATATTTTACGACCACATGCATAAATGCGCAATAACGAGACATGGATAATATTTAAGGCCTCCTTCACGCCTTGGAATACAAACTGTTTCTTTATCACTAAAACACTGTTTAAAACTGCGTTCACTCACAGCATTGCATATAAAATATTTAAGAGCGCTTCAAACACTCCAAAACAAGGGGGGTTAACCCCAGTGCAGCTCCAAACAGTGACATTTCCGATACCTCTATTGGCTAGGATAAAGTACACACTGTGTTTAGAGCTTATCTTTGACTGGGAAAGTCCCACGAATTATTGTACAAATCGATAAAGCTGAATAAGAATGCTTTCCAACTTAAAGTTTAAGTGACATACTTTTATTTTTGTAGTTACTTAAAATATTTATTTTAAGGTTTATAGTTATCATTATGACCCAATTTCAGTGATATGCAATTGTATTGCTGATATTTGTTTTATCGAGTTGTGTGAATACGAATTGGCGGGACATACGCAATGGCTGCGAAGTTGAAGTCACACATTCAGTCGTCTTTCAAGATGCATGGCCTCACTCTCAGGAGGTGTGTAATCAGATATTATTTTGTGAAGTAATCGGAAACAAACACTAGAGTCCACTTACACTCATTGATCTCGACATATACAAACACCTTTCCGCAGGACCATGTTTATTTTGAAAGCAGTGATTTGGCAGTAAACATGACATCACAATAAAGTGGATCTGTCATTCAAGTGTCTGTCCATAAACTGTGTCGTCTGATGCTATGTATTGGACTCCCATGTACAACAATATTCATCCTATAAGATACATACCTTACAATTGATCATGAAGACTTCGATGTATTCTGCCTCCCAAGTTCTTCAGAACCAATCCATAACCAGCTGACAACACTTCAATGACAAAAAAACATTATTTGTGATTCAAGTTTAAGTTCATATCTGTGTAAATCTACATGAAATAACATCCCTAGTTACTTGAGTACATGCTTTCAACAGGAAATGTGATTTTATTTTTAGTATTAAGGCGTCTGGCAGGTTCAGGGAGAGTTGACCTAATTATATATATATGGTGTGATATGCCTAAAAACAGCCTTTGTATTATCTTGCAATGTTTTATGTTCTTTGACTGCCATAACTTTTCAAGAAAAGCAAAATCTATTTTATATAAATGTATGTAAATTACTGTTCTGTGTGTCTATATACACACATGCTCACACGCACACACACACACATTATATGGTGTATGTGTATATTGCTGTATGTTATTGGGATGAGATTTGTCTGTCTGTGTGTCTATCTATATTAATTTTTTTTTTTCAGTGGAGGCATAATTAACTATTGTATTTCTCTGAAAGGACAGAATATATATAATGTTGATAAATATATATTGTTCTGCATTTGCTTCTGACCATCTTCCCGAGGCAAGGGAGTTAACTGACTAGAAAAATCAAGTTTCGACCGTTTGCTGAACTGGGCTGATATGGAATTATATTTTGGCTGGACTAATGAGTCTATGAATAGTCCAATCATATTCGTGTAATGGAATAGACATCCGGTTGGTAAACCGCTGTGCAGATTTCGGTTGATTGCAGGATATGCAAAGCATGTGAACCGCCAACTTGGCGTCAACACATATTTTCCAAATCTTTTCATGTTTTTAATCAAGGTGATCACGTGATTTGATGCACTGCGTGAAGTAAGACATGTTTTATCTCAATATATGTCTTGATTATTGATCAGATCGTCTTCACTGGGTGCCGGCATTTTGTTTGAAGCAAATGCAAGTGATATGAGAGGTGGAATCTGATTGGTTAATAGGAGGGACATAACTCGTAATAGCCACTGGTGGCGCTATGATCGAACTCAGACATTCCATCCTAATTCGGCAAGGTCGAAAACTGGACTTTTACAGTCAGTTAACTCCCTTGCCTCAGGAAGATAGGTATCCATCTTCAAGAGGCAAGAGTGTCCACTGGCCTATTTATAAAAGTCTAGTTTCCACTAAGTAGGCTTTGATACAGGATAGCGGACACACTTGCCTTGGCAAGATGTGAGGTGTCAGAATATTGATATTTGTCTGATGCTTATCTCCATACCGGTGCTCGTGGGTTTCACCGAAGTGGTAAACGTCTGAGACCTGCATCACTTCGGGCTTTCCTCCCACATTAAGCTGACACGCCGTGATATAACTGGAATACATGTACTGTTAAAAGCAGCGTTAAACCAAACTCACTCACTCACTGATGCTTATCTAACAACAAAATGCTTTCACATATAGATAGTATTACTGATGTTCCAGTTTCTTCCGTTGATGAGTGTTTGTTGTTGTCATGGTTACAGTGAGGCCAGCCGCTACCTTGTGGACGTGTTGACCCCTGTGACCGATGTACAGAGAGACTCCTGGATGGAGAAAATCATTGAGATTGTGCAGAAACAACCATGTGAGTTATCTCCCTTTATACTGTAATGTGTAATTAGGGTTTTTAGCTGTTAATAAATATTTTCAAAACAAAAAGTTTACGAAGGCTCAATAATAATACAAAAATGGGTTTTAGAAGCATAAAATGTCTAGGCTCAGGGATGGAACTTGGCTCTAGCCTGCTAGCACAAGTTTTGTTAATGTTCAAGGTATCCTAAGGGCTAGTAGAATTTCAAACATTTTCGGGGGTATTGCTATATGTTATCACTATTCAGCTAGTTGATGTTCTTGGTTAATTTGGGGGCACGGGTGGCCCAGTCGTCTAAGGCGCCGCGATTCGCTGTGCAGAGTTGCGTCCCTTGGGCACGCCAGAAACCTATGATTGTGGGTTCGAATCCCGGTTCACCCCGATTATGTTTCTAGGTTTGTCAGCACCATACCCGTGCTTGTGGGTTTCACCGAAGTGGTAAACGTCTGAGACCTGCATCACTTCGGGCTTTCCTCCCACATTAAGCTGACACGCTGTGATATAACTGGAACACTGTTAAAAGCGGCGTTAAACCCAACTCACTCACTCACTCACTCACTCTTGGTTAATTTATATACCAGACATCTGTTGTCTATCACTGGATGATGGTCCTAGGCCGTGAATTGTTATAGTTCCTAAGTGGAACATTATTACATTTCTGGGCCTAGCTGTCATCTAATAGACAACAGATGATTCCTGGGCATAAATTAATTAGATTCTGTTATTGCCTGTATTGTTTTATTAATGATGTCATTACTATAACATATCCACAAACAGGGCCTTTCAGGTGAGTTATGAAACGTAAGAAGCCAGTGGCTCCTCATTTTAGCTTACTCACTGTCTGTGATATTCTTTTTTTTTTAACCAAATTTATTGCTAGATTTGTATATATTGTGACACATTTTTCATGTCAATAATTGTTCCCTTCTGATGTTGCAGTATCGTCATCCATGATCGACCGGACAGTGTGTGAATCAGCAGTACAGGAGTGCAATGATGAGCAGGAGGATGAAGGGTAACGCATTCGATTGTTTGGACCCGAGCTTCAGATAAACTGCGTATCATGCAAAATATGCATTCTAAATCGCCAAAAGCTAATTAAATTTTAGTTGCTTGCGTACAAATATGCACTAAGAAATCCAAAGCATTACATCACTGCAAGTACCTGTTGAGGCCTTTTTCCACTTCTGTACCTGTGTGTCTTTGCAGATGTTTTTTTACTGACTGAATGCATCACTTGTTAGGGGTAGAAACTAACGGTTATAGTCCACTAGTCCTACTATGATAGCATATAGAAAAACCCTTAAATTGGCCAATTTCTACTAGTCCTTATGATACCTTAACTATCGGACAGATTGGTAAGGACTATAGGACTAGTGCCAATTTCTAATGCTGCTGGTTCATCAACTCTGCTGCTTCAAATAATGCATAAATGTGTAACATCTGTCTTGTTAATTAGACAGCCATTGCTGTTATGAAGTTATGCGACATGTGACTGAATCACGTCGTGCAGCACATGAATATATGCTGATTAGAAGTTACCTGAAAGGACTGGAAATAGAATTATCTTTAAAACTTCCGCTCATTGGATTACAAAACCCAGTTGTGAGTGAGATGGGCTTTAATGCTGCTTTGAACAGTATTCCATTTATATCACAGCGTGTCAGCTTAATTAGGGAGGAAAGCCTGAAGTGATGCAGGTCTCAGACATTAACCACTTTGTTGAAACCCACGAGCACGGGTATGGTGCTGACAAACCTAGAAACATAATCGGGGTGAACTGTGATTCGAACCCACAATCATAGGTTTCTAGCGTGCCCAAAGGGATGCAACTCTGCACAGCGAATTGGGGCAGCTGAGCGACTGGCCCCCCAAACCCAATAGACTGTACCCAAGAGAGTTAACATCTATTGAATCCCGAAGAAAACTATCACTACCCAGTGTGAATGATGACATGTGTAAATACTCCATGGCTCATTAACAGTATGATATGAAATCTGATTTACGAAGCGTGCTTGACCATTTTGACAGGAGTAGAAATCAATACCGTTTCAGGATTGTCCTCTAAATTCCTTGGATGTATAGTTTTTGTTCAACTCTTTCAGGGACAAAGTCTTCTGTATCATCGATGCTTTCTCAGTTCCAAGATTTTCATATCATCAAGAGAGGAAAAAGTTTATTCCGTAAGTATCATTTAATCATATCATCTTCAAAATATTTACAGGCTTTTTTTTCAATTAAAGCTTTAATGATGGCATATTTTTGATAGTGTCCTGTAGGAGACTTCTATCACAGTATTTCTATTTGGGAATTGTTTTTTGAATAATTTACTTGGCATTAATAAATTAGACATGATCCCAATTCCTGAACACCTTTTGTCTAATGTGACACAGGATGTGTTTTATTGGAGTCCTGCATGTCTGTCAGTCCGGCAGTATCAGGAAGCCGAAGGTGTAAGTATTTCCACAGAATAAGGAATGATGCAGATTAAATATCTATTGTAGAGACAGCGACATGGGATATTCATCACCAGTGCTCCATGGGAGCTCCCTGGATAAAGCAGCACTCTTTCGGGACCGATACACCACACTACACCAGGTACTTGACGAGTATGATGATGATGGACGGGAGGGTGGTGGTGATTGTGATCATGAGGATGGTGATGGTGATGATGATGAGAATGAGAATGATGAGGATGGTGATGATGATAATGATGAGGATGTTGATAATGATGAGGATAGTGATGATAATGATGAGGATGTTGAGGATGGTGATGATGAGGATTGTGATGATAATGATGATTATGACGGTGATGAGGATGGTGATGATAATGATGAGGATGGTGATGATGAGGATTGTGATGATAATGATGATTATGACGGTGATGAGGATGGTGATGATAATGATGAGGATGGTGATAATGAGGATGTTGATGATAATGATGAGGATGTTGATGATAATGATGAGGATGGTGATGATGATACTGATTAGGATGAGGATTATGGTGATGAGGATGTTGATGATAATGATGAGGATGTTGATGATAATGATGAGGATGGTGATGATAATGATGAGGATGGTGATGATAATGATGATTATGACGGTGATGATAATGATGAGGATGGTGATGATAATGATGATTATGACGGTGATGAGGAAGAGGATTATGGTGATAATGAGGATGTTGATAATGATGAGGATGATAATGATGAGGATGGTGATGATAATGATGAGGATGGTGATGAGGAAGAGGATTATGGTGATAATGAGGATGTTGATGATAATGATGAGGATGTTGATGATAATGATGAGGATGGTGATGATAATGATGATTATGACGGTGATGATAATGATGAGGATGGTGATGATAATGATGATTATGACGGTGATGAGGAAGAGGATTATGGTGATAATGAGGATGTTGATAATGATGAGGATGATAATGATGAGGATGGTGATGATAATGATGAGGATGGTGATGAGGAAGAGGATTATGGTGATAATGAGGATGTTGATGATAATGATGAGGATGTTGATGATAATGATGAGGATGGTGATGATGATACTGATTAGGACGGTGATGATTATAATGATTAGGATGAGGATTATGGTGATGAGGATGTTGATGATAATGATGAGGATGTTGATGATAATGATGAGGATGGTGATGATAATGATGAGGATGGTGATGATAATGATGATTATGACGGTGATGAGGAAGAGGATTATGGTGATAATGAGGATGTTGATAATGATGAGGATGATAATGATGAGGATGGTGATGATAATGATGAGGATGGTGATGAGGAAGAGGATTATGGTGATAATGAGGATGTTGATGATAATGATGAGGATGTTGATGATAATGATGAGGATGGTGATGATGATACTGATTAGGACGGTGATGATTATAATGATTAGGATGAGGATTATGGTGATGAGGATGTTGATGATAATGATGAGGATGTTGATGATAATGATGAGGATGGTGATGATGATTATGATTAGGATGAGGATTATGGTGATGAGACAGATGCTGATGAGGATGGTGATGATAATGATGAGGATGGTGCTGATTATAATGATTCGGATGAGGATTATGTTGATGAGGATGTTGAGGATGGTGATGATGATACTGATTAGGATTAGGATTATGGTGATGAGACGGATGATGAGGATAGGATGATAATGATGAGGATGGTGCTGATTATAATGATTCGGATGAGGATTATGTTGATGAGGATGTTGAGGATGGTGATGATGATACTGATTAGGATTAGGATTATGGTGATGAGACGGATGCTGATGAGGATGGTGATGATAATGATGAGGATGGTGATGATAATGATGAGGATGGTGATAATGAAGAGGATAGTGATGATAATGATGAGGATGGTGATGATAATGATGAGGATAGTGATAATGATGAGGATGGTGATGATAATGATGAGGATGGTGATAATGATGAGGATAGTGATGATAATGATGAGGATAGTGATGATAATGATGAGGATGGTGATAATGATGAGGATGGTGATGATACTGATGAGGATGGTGATGATAATGATGAGGATAGTGATGATAATGATGGTGAGGATAATGATGAGGATGGTGATAATGATGAGGATAGTGATGATAATGATGAGGATGGTGATGATAATGATGAGGATGGTGATTAGGACGGTGATGATGATAATGATTAGGATGAGGATTATGGGGAAGAGACGGATAAGGATAGGATGAGGATGGTGATGATAATGATGAGGATGGTGATGATAATGATGAGGATGGTGATGATAATGATGAGGATGGTGATAATGATGAGGATGGTGATAATGATGAGGATAGTGATGTTTATGATGAGGATGGTGATGATAATGATGAGGATGGTGATGATAATGATGAGGATGGTGATGATAATGATGAGGATGGTGATGATAATGATGAGGATAGTGATGTTTATGATGAGGATGGGGATGATAATGATGAGGATGGTGATGATAATGATGAGGATAGTGATGATAATGATGAGGATGGTGATGTTTATGATGAGGATGGGGATGATAATGATGAGGATGGTGATGATAATGATGAGGATGGTGATGATTATGGTGATGATGAGGATTATGGTGATGATGAGGATGGTGATGAGAAGGCTGATGGTGGTGATGAAGAGGAGGAGGATGGGGATGATAATGATGAGGATGGGGATGATGATAATGATTATGATGAGGATTATGATGAGGATGGTGATGGCGATGCGAACGATGATGGTGGTGATGATGAGAAGGAGGAGGATTATGATGATGGTGATGGTGGTGATGATATGTAAACATTTTGCTTCATAATATTTTTGATTATCTGCACATTGTATGGTTTATAAACTTGTACTTGTTTTCCAAAAACTGAACTCCAAATTGTGGGATGCATATCTACACAAGTGCATGTTATTCATACCGCATGTCTAGAGGATTCATTACAAGTGTTGTGATGTTAGCCTGCAGTAGCACTCCCATTTTCTCTCCTGAAACGTCTCCAACATCAACATGATGCAAGGAATCTATGTTGTTCCCTTGATTGTATAAACACCAACTTACATGCACCAATTAAAAAGTGCTGTTTCCACCATTCGGTTATCTAACTCGCATATTTTTGTCATTGGGGGCATGACATGCATGGTTTAATGTCATACATTTATGGAATGATAAATGCTTTAGTTGAATTATGAAAGAAACTTTGGCACTAATTATGATTCGAGCATGTGTATTTGAAGTCTGTTCTTCAATCTGAACATGTTTTGATATATAAAAAAGAATTATTATTATTATTATTATAGGAACAAATCAACTTTTGGGGGGATTGTACATGTATGAAATTCATATCGTTATGTTGCTTTCGTCTATTGTTACAGTTATGTTAGGATATCCATTTCACAATCGGGTCACCCGTGGGGATGCCAGGTCAGAATAGATCCTTAGCAATCTTTACTTTTTGTAAGAGACGACTAAATGGATTGAGTGGCTAGGTTAGATGACTTGTGCATGTCATTGTACCTCAAATGTGTGGATCGTTGCTCACAATATCAATCACTGGATTGGCTTTCCCCAGACAGCTCTATTTACAAATATGTGATAAGTTGGAATATTGCTGACTGAGGCAAAAACATACCAAATAAATGATAGTCGTAGCATTTACAACTCTGTGTACAAATGGTGTATAAATCTTTTCTCATTTCAGAGGACGTTGCGTCATGACCTATTTACAGCGCCCGCTCTTGGTTCAGTCCCAGAAGAACAAAGTAAAAAGTTCCAGGTGTGTACAGTTTTTCTACAATGCATAGTGTACATGCTGTGTATACGCAGACAGCTGGGCATAAACCTGACATTTCTACTGTTCACTATGTGGAAAGGTCCCCAGCACCCTGTGTTTGCCATGAAAACTGACCCAGATGAGGATTGGTAGGCCACAATGGTGGTGTGAGTTGTTGCCCATCCACAGTCATCATATGTTGTTGGTGTGAGTTGTTGCCCTTCCACAAGTCATCATACCCTGGTGGTGTGAGTTGTTGCCCATCCACAATGTCATCATACCCTGGTGGTGTGAGTTGTTGCCCATCCACAATGTCATCATACCCTGGGGGTGTGAGTTGTTGACCATCCACAATGTCCTCATACCCTGGAGGTGTGAGTTGTTGACCATCCACAATGTCATCATACCCTGGTGGTGTGAGTTGTTGCCCATCCACAATGTCATCATACATTGGAGGTGTGAGTTGTTGCCCATCCACAATGTCATCATACCCTGGTGGTGTGAGTTGTTGCCCATCCACAATGTCATCATACGTTGGTGGTGTGAGTTGTTGCCCATCCACAATGTCATCATACATTGGAGGTGTGAGTTGTTGCCCATCCACAATGTCATTGTATGTTGGTGGTGTTAGTTGTTGCCCATCCACTATGTCATCATACGTTGGTGGTGTGAGTTGTTGCCCATCCACAATGTCATACCCTGGAGGTGTAAGTTGTTGCCCATCCACAATGTCATCATACCCTGGTGGTGTAAGTTGTTGCCCATCCACAATGGTCATCATACCCTGGTGGTGTAAGTTGTTGCCCATCCACAATGTCATCATACCCTGGTGGTGTGAGTTGTTGCCCATCCACAATGTCATCATACCTTGGAGGTGTGAGTTGTTGCCCATCCACAATGTCATCATATGTTGGTGGTGTGAGTTGTTGCCCATCCACAATGTCATCGTATGTTGGTGGTGTGAGTTGTTGCCCATCCACCATGTCATCGTATGTTGGTGGTGTGAGTTGTTGCCCATCCACCATATCATCGTATGTTGGTGGTGTGAGTTGTTGACCATCCACAATGGTCATCATACCCTGGTGGTGTGAGTTGTTGCCCATCCACAATGTCATCATACCTTGGAGGTGTGAGTTGTTGCCCATCCACAATGTCATCATATGTTGGTGGTGTGAGTTGTTGCCCATCCACAATGTCATCGTATGTTGGTGGTGTGAGTTGTTGCCCATCCACCATGTCATCGTATGTTGGTGGTGTGAGTTGTTGCCCATCCACAATGTCACCACACATTGGTGGTGTGAGTGTCCCCCGCCGTGATATTGCTGGAAATTTGCTAAAAGCGGCGTAAAACCATACTCACTCACTGGTGGTGTGAGTTGTTGCCCATCCACAATGTCATTGTATGTTGGTGGTGTGAGTTGTTGCCCGTCCACAATGTCATAATACCCTGGAGGTGTGAGTTGTTGCCCATCCACAATGTCATCATACATTGGTGGTGTGAGTTGTTGCCCGTCCACAATGTCATCATACCCTGGAGGTGTGAGTTGTTGCCCATCCACAATGTCATTGTATGTTGGTGGTGTGAGTTGTTGCCCATCCACAATGTCACCACACATTGGAGGTGTGAGTTGTTGCCCATCCACAATGTCATTGTACGTTGGTGGTGTGAGTTGTTGCCCGTCCACAATGTCATCATACGTTGGTGGTGTGAGTTGTTGCCCATCCACAATGTCATCATACATTGGAGGTGTGAGTTGTTGCCCATCCACAATGTCACCACACATTGGTGGTGTGAGTTGTTGCCCATCCACAATGTCACCACACATTGGAGGTGTGAGTTGTTGCCCATCCACAATGTCATTGTATGTTGGTGGTGTGAGTTGTTGCCCATCCACAATGTCAGCACACATTGGTGGTGTGAGTTGTTGCCCATCCACAATGTCATTGTATGTTGGTGGTGTGAGTTGTTGACCATCCACAATGTCACCACACATTGGAGGTGTGAGTTGTTGCCCATCCACAATGTCATCATACCCTGGTGGTGTGAGTTGTTGCCCATCCACAATGTCATCATATGTTGGTGGTGTGAGTTGTTGCCCATCCACAATGTCATCATACCCTGGTGGTGTGAGTTGTTGCCCATCCACAATGTCATCATACTCTGGAGGTGTGAGTTGTTGCCCATCCACAATGTCATCATACGTTGGTGGTGTGAGTTGTTGCCCATCCACAATGTCATCATACCTTGGAGGTGTGAGTTGTTGCCCATTCACAATGTCATCATACCCTGGTGGTGTGAGTTGTTGCCCATCCACAATGTCATCATACCCTGGAGGTATGAGTTGTTGCCCATCCACAATGTCATCATACGTTGGTGGTGTGAGTTGTTGCCCATCCACAATGTCATTGTACGTTGGTGGTGTGAGTTGTTGCCCATCCACAATGTCATCATACGTTGGTGGTGTGAGTTGTTGCCCATCCACAATGTCATCATACATTGGAGGTGTGAGTTGTTGCCCATCCACAATGTCATCGTATGTTGGTGGTGTGAGTTGTTGCCCATCCACCATGTCATCGTATGTTGGTGGTGTGAGTTGTTGCCCATCCACAATGTCACCACACATTGGTGGTGTGAGTGTCCCCCGCCGTGATATTGCTGGAATATTGCTAAAAGCGGCGTAAAACCATACTCACTCACTCATTCACTCACTGGTGGTGTGAGTTGTTGACCATCCACCATGTCATCATAAGTTGGTGGTGTGAGTTGTTGCCCGTCCACAATGTCACCACACATTGGTGGTGTGAGTGTCCCCCGCCGTGATATTGCTGGAATATTGCTAAAAGCGGCGTAAAACCATACTCACTCACTCACTCACTCACTGGTGGTGTGAGTTGTTGACCATCCACCATGTCATCATACGTTGGTGGTGTGAGTTGTTGCCCGTCCACAATGTCACCACACATTGGTGGTGTGAGTGTCCCCCGCCGTGATATTGCTGGAATATTGCTAAAAGCGGCGTAAAACCATACTCACTCACTCACTCACTCACTCACTGGTGGTGTGAGTTGTTGACCATCCACCATGTCATCATACGTTGGTGGTGTGAGTTGTTGCCCGTCCACAATGTCATCGTACCCTGGTGGTGTGGTGGTGATTTTCAAAGGATTTTCGTAGTAACAGTTGGTCCTCTAGAAAATGCTTTGATATCAGACGTGATGGTTATATTTCAGCTAAAACCTATTGAATATTTATTGGGAAGTACAGCCAAGCTGGGAGACATCATCATTCTGGGGATGCTGACTCAACTTAAAGAGGTAGGAAGTTGGTTTTTTTTATGTTGAAGCACTTTCCGAAACTAATATTGGTGAATGTAAGTCATTTTCTCTCATGTTTTTAAATTTGTTCAGTATTTCTAATACCTGACTAACCTTAACATCATGTATACATATCAGTTTTATGTATCTCTTGTATTTGATGCAGTTGAAACTATACTGGTATACCTCTTTGGGGGGTGGGGGTGGGGGGTGTTCTATTATCCCTGTCAGGATTCCAGTTTAGAATAGGTCTCCAGTATCCCTTGTTTGTCCCTTGAGGCAACCCAGTTGGTCAGACTCAGTGATTTGGTTGATTGTGTGTCATTGCCAAGGTTTGTACAGGCTTGAAAAGGCCTTGAAGTTTGAGGTCCCTCTTAAAAAACCTTGATTTTCATTGTCAACCTTGAAAAGCCTTGAAAATGACCAAAATAGCTTGAAAAGCCTTGAAATTTTACAAATGAAATTTACTTGTGTTTTTTAAGTATAAAAATTTATGGCTTAATTTATTTTATTTGTTTGTTGTGAAAATAAATCTTGTTGGAAAATTTGTGATGGTCATACTGCTTCTTAGGTCTAATAGATGGTTTGCTGGATTTAAAAAAATAATGACAGACTAAGACTAATAACCCAAATAAAATAGCCTTGCAAAATGATGGTTGAAAGCCTTGAAAAGGCCTTTAATTTTAGTGTCTCATATCTGTATGAACCTTTAGTGTCTGATATATGTATGAAGCTTTAGTGTCTCATATCTGTATGAACCTATAGTGTCTCATATCTGTATGAACCTTGATTGCATTGGATGTTGCTCATAACGTCAATCCCTGGCTGCGTCTGGACCAGACTCAATTATTGTTAGGCACCCATCATATACACAGACCCGTGCCAACCACATTCATACGGTTCACAAAGCAGCTACCTTTTTGCGGAATTGAAGGTCGAATGACGTCACACGCGGCTATGGTGACGTAATCCATTGTGGATGATGTGTTGCAACTTCTTGTAATCTGAAACTTTGTTATTTTCAAGGATCTTTACTCATGGCAATGTTTGATATTTAGGGATTTTGTCATTTTTGCTATGACTTTCTGCCACTTTCCTCCTCAGCTTGAATAATGGTGTGTGTTTCAGGGGAAGTGGTACTTGGAGGATCCTACCGGAGCCGTGCCCCTGGAGCTGACTAGTGCTATATCCTTTATGTGTACTTGGGTGGAGCAGGATCTCAAAAATAGGGGGAATTACGAAATATATATGTGTTTTGAAATTTGAGGTAGTCTAACTGTAGATACCTCTTATTATTCCCCACCACGAAGTGGAAGGGGGCTATAGGAATGCGTGCTGTCCATCCGTCCGTCTGTCCGTCATGTTTCGTTTCGTTTCTGGAGCAGAACTCCGAAACCATGAGAGATATCTTAACCTATATCTTAACTTGGCACTGAGATAGGTCTAGGGTAAACTGGTGCCTTTTGATAGTTTGGGATTTTAAAAACAAAATTTTGACTTCAACTGTAAATCCTGGTAGTGCTCGTTTCCAGACTGTGTGGCCCTGACAGTGTTTTGTGTGTTTTTGTTAATAATAAAAGGAATAAATTTCAATGTGTTTTTTAAGCTGTTGTTCTGATATTGAACACATACAATTCTAACTGGTTACTGACAGTCGTTATGTGCATCGATGCGTAGGCTTTGGATAGATCGATGTTTTCATGTGCAAGGTTTTTCAAATTTTGTGTGAGAAGGCATGTTAAGTTTGAGGTATCAAATGGATTTTAGTCCTGCTTGAAGAAGATAAGAATCTTTATTATGTTTCCAATTGTAGCAAAATTGAAGCTTTGAAAACTAGATCAGAATTATAGCCCTCAGATGCTACTACATCTACCCGAGGCAAGGGAGTTAACTGACTGTAATAGTCCAGTTTCAACCCTTGCCAAAAAGATTTTTGTAGCAAAATTGTAGCACCTCCAGTGGCTGTTATGAGTTATGTCCCTTCTATGTCCCTTCTCCCAGGCTCCTCACAGCGATAGCCCGTTCGCAGAGTTCTCTATACTATCGCTGCCACCAGTCAAAACTCCCCACTGTGATAGGTGGCCCCAACCATGCTTGGAGTTGAACTTGCAACAAAATGACCATTTTGTTTACAAACAAGTGATGACTGTCGTGACGCCAAATACACTTACCGCCGCTAAATTACTGTTCTTTGCTTGTCAAATTGAATTTCTATTTCATTAAAACTATCATGTAATTGATATAGTAAGAATGTAAGGGAGACGTAGGTTGATTTTCCGTTAGTCTGCAATCTCGAACCAATCTGATTATACAAACAACAAAGTAAATTCATCTGGAAAACATGGTCAGTCGTAAACCTTTTCAAAATTAAATATGATGGCATTCCGAAAGACATAAACAAAAGTATAAATGTTACTACATTTGGGGTTAGAGGGCAAATTTCAAGATTATTGTAATGGCCGCGCCCACACTGGTGGCAGCGATGTTACCGAGAGTGTAACGAAGGTGTCACACGCTGGGAAGGAGCTTGTCCCTTCTCCCTCATGTTGACCAATCAAATTCCGCCTCTCATTTCACTATGCATCTGCTTCAAACAAAATGGCAGCGGCAAGTGAAGACGATCTGATCGATAATCAAGATCTTTATTGTAATAAAATGGGTCTTTCTAAGCAAAGTGCTTCAAATCACGTGATCACTTTGGTTAAAAACATAAACAGATTTGGAACATATCTGTTGACGCTAAGTGACAGAAAACATACTTCTCAAATCAAGCGATCAACCGAAATCTGCATGGCAGTTTACGAACTGGACGTTAATTTCGTTACGCGATTTTGATTGGACTATGCATAGACTCGTTAGTCCAGTTCGGCAAGTGTGGAAACTGGAAATAGCGATATGTTTACCATGTTGATGGACACATCACTGAAATAGCGATATGTTTACCATGTTGATGGAAACATCAATGAAATAGCGATATGTTTACAATGTTGATGGAGCTTATGGTCAACCTCACATCATGATACTTTAGCTCCATAGTGTTGATGTATTTCTCAGGAGAGTTTCCTTGACAACCATGCACAGTTTCCACACAGGACTTTTTACAGAGAATTGTTTTGTGTTGGCGGAAGGGTCATATGAAGATGGCACATTTCACGTAACAGCTTTTGGCTTCCCGCCTCCTGAGCCGAGCAAAACAACAAGGTAGCTATATTTTGTTCATTTATGTTCCATAATTATGGAGTGTATTTATTAGAGGTGATTATTAGAGGTGTATTGTGTTAGGCCAGGATTTTTTTATTTTTAGGATTACAGATTTTTCAGCCCAAAGTCCAGGGTTGGAGGAGGAAAAAAAAAGCCAGATGCATTTTCTTTTAATGCAGAATGCCTCTGGCATACTTTATGAACATATTCTGTGCTCAAAAGGCTGCCATTTGTGATGATAAAGCCCCTTATAACAATAAAAATTCTGCCACTTACAACACGGACAATTGTCAAGGGAGGCTTCGAGATCAACAAAGATCAATTATGTATCTCTTTACTCTTTACAACGGTAAATTCATATGTTTTTTTATTAAAAGGTGATGATAACAAATAAAATAACTGACGACATGGCTATCGGCGGGGGGAAAAAAAGGAAATCTGATTTATTTATTTTTTACATTTTCTCAAAAAATAGAGTCGGCGGGTCCGTAATCCGAAAAATATAAAACACCTGGCCTTACTCAGTTACCTATATATACTGATATAAAGATTGCATTACATTGAAAACGTTACCAAATAAAATCATCCCTCAAATGATAACGTCATTATTTGTTTGTTTGTTGGATCACAGATCCGCAGAAACTATTTATTTTCAAAATTGGAGAGAGATAAATCATCCAAATTTACACTTATATTTTTCTGCTGACACATATTCATGCCCAATTATTAGCTCACCTGGTCCGATGGACCAATGTGAGCTTATGCCATGCTGTGGCATCCGTTGTCCGTACATCAACAATTTTTTCAAACAACTTCTTTTTCTGAACCACTAATTGGAAATTAACGAAATTTGACTGGAAGTTGAAAATTATACAAATGGGGGGCTGCGGCAAATAGGGATAATTTGGCTATACTGCTTTTAGCAACTTCTTCTCTGGAACCAAGCGATAGATATCAACCATATATGGTTGGAAGCATTCTCCGGCGGTGAGGATTCAAAATTGCACAAATGGAAGGACTGATCACCGCCCAAGGGGATGAGGGGCGGGGCCAAATGGGGGTAATTTGGCTAAATCGTTCAGTCGACGAGTCATAGCAAAATAACTTGCATTAGTATTAGTATTGCATGTCCCAGGACCGTTGTCCTTTTCACATGGACTTTGCCGAAATTAACTCCCTTTGTCTTCCAAGGAGTGAGTGAGTGAGTTTTGATCTTACGCCGCTTTTAGCAATATTCCAGCAATATCACGGTGGGGGACACCAGAAATGAGCTTCACACATTGTACCCATGTTGGGAATCGAACCCGGGTGTTCGGCGTGACGAGCGAACGCTTTAACCACTAGGCTACCCGACCGCCCCTGTCTTCCAAGGAAAAACTGTGAAAAAACTAAGCTTTAAGCAGATGAAGGCTCTGAAGAGTAACAAATTCATTTACTTTCTGTGAGTATTTTTTAATGCTTGTAAAACATTCTGTGATCCAGTTTAAAAAGATGAAGCTGATATCATCTTTTAATAAATGAATTATTCCCTCCTACGACTTCTGATTTTGACCAAAAGAATCTGTGATCCAACAAATGAAAAAATGGCTTAAGATAAATAGCAATGGCAAATACAGATATGACAAGACGTTTTGCCAGTGCTGCAAGAACATGGCACTGAGTAAGCTATTCAGCAGCAGTGCCCTGTTTCACGTAGCGATCAAAGTGTTATGACTGTCGTAAGTCTATGAGTTACAATCATTGAAGCAATACAATTTCTTTGTGAAACACGGTCCAGTAGCGCTATTGTACACAGCCATGAACATTGTAAATGTTATTATGTCATGTTGGTGGTGGGCATGGCTGTAGTTCTCATTTTTAAGTAACGTGAAAATATATACAAAATAATTAAAAAAACAATACTTAGTGTGACATTTGATATTGCAGTACATCAGTACTGTATTGTATTGTTTCGCTCCTAGTGTTACTAAAGGTGTAAGTTCTCAATCTGACATGCGGAACTTGGTGTATTTCAGCTTATTTCTGGTTTATTTTCAGGGCATACTTTGGAAATATTAACTTCTTTGGTGGCCCATCTAATGTATGTGTTAAAGCTTCGGCGAAGCTGAGACAGATCGAGCTTGACAACGAGGATGCCATGATTGTGTTCCTGTCGGATGTTTGGCTGGACCATGTTAAAGTGAGTTATTCTGTCCATCTCTAGTGTGTGCGTGCGTGCGTGCATGCGTGCATGCGTGCATGCGTGATAGTGCTGTGCGTGATAGTGCTGTACATGATGTAGACATGGAATTATATATATCATTTTGAATTATATAAGAGGGTCTATATTACTCATGGGAGTCAAAATAAAAATAGATATTGTTATGTTTATTGTATTTCTTTTCCAGCTGCTTTTCTATAGGGGAGGTGGGCCCATGAAACGAAAAATAATAAATATGTTACGATTGTGTTAGGGGTAAGATTGCTTGGTAAAACAGGACCCACATCAGTCTTTTCAATGTCAGTCCACACTGAGTGAGACTGCTGATCTGATCTCTCACATAGGAACAGCCTGTGTCTGCTACAGTGCCTGTAGATTGTCCAGTGTTTGGGCTTGCAGGATTTTGCCTTGACTTACGAAAGTGGGGGGCCAGGGGAAAATTTTAAGGGTCCTAGCAGGCAATATGAGGGTCCTGTAAAGTAAATAATTGGTGTAGTGTACTGGATGTTTAGATAATTAATTTTGAACCTGGAATGAATCAATGATCATGTGGACATTTACAATGTGATATACAGACACCCAGAATAGGTCTTCAGCAACCCATGCTTGCCTCCTCATGTGAAGATCCATGTTAGAATAGGTCTTCAGCAACCCATGCTTGCCTCCTCATGTGAAGATCCATATTAGAATAGGTCTTCAGCAACCCATGCTTCTCGTAAAAGGCGACTAACGGGATCGCTGGTCAGGCTCACTCACTTGGTTGATGCATTTCGTCATATACATATTGCATAGGTCAATGCTGCATTATTTACAGAATGCCGACATTAAGTTGGAATATTGCTGAGTGCGGCGTTAAACTACAAATATACAAACATGCCCAGGATTACCCAGACGACCCAGCATGAGACTCGTCTGTTTCAGGTGATGGAGAAATTGAGAGAGCTGTTCACAGGATATGCAGAGTTCCCTCCAACTTGTTTTGTTTTATGTGGCAACTTTTCTTCTGCACCCCACGGAAGTAATCATGTAAAACTATTAAAAGGTAAGTTGCTGTTGGAGAAACATAGACTTGCATAGATTAAAACTGATGAAATGTATTTTGTAATGTTTTAACTTTAAGGGTTTAAGTCAAATTGTATACTTTGACGTCATGGTGCCATTGGGGATTCCTGGTTTGAAAAGGTCCCAGTAACCCATGCTTGCCGTAAAAGGCGACTATCCCAATTACGTGGATTGATGCTCATGATGTCAATCACTGGATTGTCTGGTCCAGACTCAATTATTTACAGACCGCTTTCATGTAGCTGTAATATTGCTGAGTGTGGCATTAAACAACAAACAAACAAATCCTCAGTCAATTTTGCAACATGCTCATGGTGTGAGTGAAAGAAGCTGACAAACACAATAAGGGGAGATAACTCTGCCAGCACTGGTGGTTGCTGTTACTCTGCATCGTTTGATGTGATTTCTCCTGAATTACGTGATAGCTCAGATAAGAGCTTTGTCATTTGAGTACAGAGAAATCTAGAATTTGAAGTTAAGAATATTCTGTGGATATTATATAAGCCTAGGTTAAAATGAAGCATCATGTGATGATATTTTTTATGTCATAACATCTTTCTAAGGCTTAACAAAATGAAAAAAAAATGGTTCTCAGACAATGGTTTTTGAAAATATAGTGAGGGTGGGCTGTGTCTTTCTCTTTTTTGGGTGGGGTGGGGTGAAGAGTGGGGGTGGGGGTGGGGGTGTTCATACTAGTATGTAACCAAATAAACAGTTGTGTACAATCAGCCTGGGAAAGGGCTTCCCTACATAATAAATGTATTCCTTGATGAGTAAAATACTGGAATACAGTATTTGACTTACGTTGAACTTGTAATATTAAAAGGACTTCTTTTTTTAAATTTTAAAATGGAAATAAAAACAAAACATACAGCAAACTTTATGATGATGTGGGTTGAGTATTATTTTTTTTCAGCCTAATGTGAAGAATTGTAAGATGTGATTCTTTGTGATATGCTGTGTATTTTAAGATGCTTTTGAATACATGAACACTGTTATTTTACTTTTCATACAGTAAAGTACTGTTATAATGAGCTCAAATGGACCAGTAATTTTGTTATTACCGTAATTTGTTATAAGCATATATATATATATATATATATATATATATATATATATATATATATATATATACAAAAATGAGGTAAATGTTCACTCGGTGTACATGTAATAAATAATAAAATAATAAAGTCCACGTTAGTCCATCATCTTCTTTATATCAGTTTCATACATAGTACTTTCGCTGTCTCATGACAGCTCTTCAGTGTAACTGACAATGACATATACTGACGTCATACTTATGATGACGTCATAAATTACAACTGTGACGTCACAATGTATTTACACACTCCAACGACGACACCAAGTAATTTAACAATTGTAGGGAGACTTTTGAATTAAATATACAGTATTTGTAAAGTAACAGTGCAACATTTACGATTGAAATGACAAATCTATTAATACATTCTAGAGTTCAACTTTGGTTTCATCAATTGGATAAACATTTGTTCTTTTTCCAGTCTCAGCTGCTTGTTACTTGTATACAATTTATAAAACGGAAAAATAGTAAATTTCCCGTTTCCGCAATCATCAATGTGTTTGCTGACACCTAAGCATCGAACATTAGGGTCTCTAATCTGCTGTTTGTGTACAGTGACTCTATCTTTTAATTCCATGCCGGTTTCACCGATGTAGTTTTCGCCGCATCCCGAACATCTCATAACATACACCACATCTTTGCTGCGGCAGTTCATGTCGGCTTTCACATTGAAACCCTTGCCATTTGCAAAAAGGAAAGTAGTACCTTCACTTATGATGTTACACGTGCCGTAACACACCAAGATGCGGCACGTGTAACATCATAAGTGAAGGTACTACTTTCCTTTTTGCAAATGGCAAGGGTTTCAATGTGAAAGCCGACATGAACTGCCGCAGCAAAGATGTGGTGTATGTTATGAGATGTTCGGGATGCGGCGAAAACTACATCGGTGAAACCGGCATGGAATTAAAAGATAGAGTCACTGTACACAAACAGCAGATTAGAGACCCTAATGTTCGATGCTTAGGTGTCAGCAAACACATTGATGATTGCGGAAACGGGAAATTTACTATTTTTCCGTTTTATAAATTGTATACAAGTAACAAGCAGCTGAGACTGGAAAAAGAACAAATGTTTATCCAATTGATGAAACCAAAGTTGAACTCTAGAATGTATTAATAGATTTGTCATTTCAATCGTAAATGTTGCACTGTTACTTTACAAATACTGTATATTTAATTCAAAAGTCTCCCTACAATTGTTAAATTACTTGGTGTCGTCGTTGGAGTGTGTAAATACATTGTGACGTCACAGTTGTAATTTATGACGTCATCATAAGTATGACGTCAGTATATGTCATTGTCAGTTACACTGAAGAGCTGTCATGAGACAGCGAAAGTACTATGTATGAAACTGATATAAAGAAGATGATGGACTAACGTGGACTTTATTATTTTATTATATATATATATATATATATATACAGCAAATTTGTTTGATATATTCGTCAGTTTGTTATTAGCCTTTTCGTTATAAACATCGTTTACTGTATGATAGAAATAGGATTAAAATAACAGTATACATGTTTTTATATTGTTCAGTCCTAAAATATTTTATATTTCAGAATCGTTTCATAATCTAGCAGACCTTATTTGTGAGTTTCCTTCAATAAAGGAGAGTAGTCGGTTTGTGTTTGTACCCGGACCTCAGGACCCGGGACCTTCTACAATACTGCCCAGGTGAGTGATGGGGGTGGTCACAGGTGTTGTGATGAAATATACTATATATATCAGTATATCACACTGTACAGACACTGCCACTGAAGTACTGTCGGAAATGCTCGAAAACTGATTCCTTAACGTTATATTAACTGGCGTTATCCATGACAATAACACTGGCGTTGTTTAAGATGGGCAATAGCTGAAGTTCCAACCAGACTATGAACACATCACCTCCTATAATTTCCTTATGAAAATCACCAGTTTTCTTTTTCACCACGAAATCTAGCACACATCTATCAATAAGCCCCATATCATGGGTTGCAGCATGCAAAACAATGACACAATTACCATTATCTGATGGTCTATGGGTGCTTTTTGTCCATCTGCCGATAGCCATCAAGGTAAATTATCTGGTCGCCCTGACTGTGATAGTTATGAATGGTTTGGAGATAATGTGACCTCATGGACAGGATGTAATATTTTCCCCTGAAAAGTGCTCGGTCATTGCCACACACAGCGTATCAAAATCTCATGTCTTGGAGAGCATCAAATAGTGCAGTCTGGGAAACATTAATTGTATCTTTAATTCCTCCCAAATTCTGCTCAGAAAGTTTGTATCTTATCACCCTGTATCAAAGCTGTCTAATATCCTTTTACTTCCCAGTTTTGTTTTTGAGACCACCCCTATACCAGTTTTGTTTTTCTTATCATACCGTAGACTTGATGGAATGAATTGAAAACCCCATAGCTTGGGCACTTCGGTAATTCACCCTATCTAAATTAATAAATGGTTTCCCTCTATCTCTCTAAAGTGTAAAGAACTTGTATACATTCCCCAATACAGACTTCATATCATGTACCATGGTTTAGGCTTTACAAGTGTTATGTAACATGCATCATGGGAGCAATGTTTACAACAAAAACGCAGCGACATTTTATCATTTTAGAAGATGCACATCTAGAATTTTCTCAATTATTTTTGTGTGTGGATTAAATGTTTTATGAAGACTACATTATTATCATTATAATGGAGTCACGTGCGCATATTTCTACAGTCCGTTTCAGACTGTCATCATTGGACTTAAAATAAATGTGAACTTCCTGTTTTTTGTCGAATTTGTCTCCTGTAAACTTGTTGATAGGACTCTTTGTGACCGAAATACTTCAAACCACAGGTAGGGCGATTGGTAGTTACTCAATATTTCAATAACAACAGTCTGTAAAAAATTATATCCTTTTTTAACAGGCAAAAAGCAGTTTTCTAGGGGTCCTTTTGGGGTCACAGGTGATGTGGTGAAGCTATTTTGCAGGATCAGGAAGGTTGCTTGAAACAAGCAACAAGCTCTCCTTTTGTGGCCAGGCTTTGAATTTGACTTTGAATTGTATGCCAGACTTTCACTTTCGACTGTCACTCTCAGTCATGCTCAGTATTTCCACTCTGCTGCAAGGATAACATTTCATGTCATGGACATTCTGACCTTGAGCATGCTGAGGTGCACTCCCACTAAAGAAATGTTGAACATGTTTCTCGACCCCCCCAAAAAAAATTCAAACATAATATCCAGAAAAATGCTTGTTAAATTTTTTCAGCTGTGTTTTTTTATATTCTGACAGTGATGGCGTTAATGTGATCCTCAGTAGAATTCTTTTTTAAATTAAAGAAATTGTTTGTGTGGAATAAGATCCTTTCATGTAGGTCTTTTTGTCCGACACTAGGCACTTAAGAAAATCAGGTTCACTTAAACATTAAATATATGCTTAGGGATGTAATCCTCGCCTTTGTAAATGATGGGCCAGGATTCAGTAGTAAAGGGCCTAAGGACCTATATAGCACAGATTTACTAGTGAACCCGAAGGTTGTTTAGTTTCATAAGGGGTCAGTGAACGAGGCCATGGCATTATAAAGTATTAAGGTTACTTTGACATGAGAGGCCCAGACATATTTCACTTAGTTGGTTTATAAGAATTAAAGGGAATTATTTTTAAGAATGTTTTGTATTTCTTTTGTTAGACCAGCAATCCCTAACTCCATAACAGAGGAGTTACGACGCCGAGTTCCGCAAACTGTTTTCACGAGTAATCCCTGCCGCCTGCAGTATTGCACACAGGAAATTGTCGTGTTTCGAGAAGACATCGTCACCAAGATGTGTCGGAATTGTGTCAAGTTTCCAGCAGACGGAGATATCCCAACCCATGTGAGTCAAGATTTACATAGCTATGGGAATTGTCGTCAGCATGTTGCCGTTTTTTTAATTTTGTAAAACATCAGGAGTACATATTTACAAAAAAATATATTTGGCTTTCTTAGGCAAGTATGTGGTGGAACAAAGATCATTTGCACAAGCCCAATATCTTCATTGGCTGGGGGAAAAAGGGGACGAAATAGTTAAGTGATTGAACTGTCAAGTTTCTGTGTGTTATAAACCACTGAAGGTCACATGATCATTGTTTAATTTACAAAGTGTGTTTTTGTGAGCTGGGATTTAAAATGTTTTCTCTTGAGGTTTGTTTTTTGTGATGTTTGGACGAAGCACCTTTTTTGAGAGGTTGTCACAGTTCATAAACATACATGTCTAGATATTGTGTTCAGATGTGTATTTTACCCAGAGCTCAGAATTCGCAACGTATTGAAAGTCAATATAGAAAAAGTAATTTAGTCCTCGTTCATACTTTGATTATTGTATCAGGACTAGGGGTGTCACCATAAATCGAAATATCGATATATTGCTAAAGTAGGCACTTAAAGTCAATAAATTGATTGTTAAATCAGTTTCCGATCAATAGTATCGGTGAGCATGTTGTCAATCTCTGGATTGTTGTAACCATCCCCATCAATGAAAGCGCTAGTGACTGCCTCCTTGTCTGCTTGGAAAGCGGAAGGTCTAGGGTTCAATCCCCGGCCACGTCATACGGAAAGATGTGAAAAGATGGTACTTGTTACCCTGTCTGGCGCTGGCATTAAGGGGCTAAAACAAGGACTGGTTTGCTCGGAGTCAGTATACTGTGTCTGAGTGGGGCATTCATGTAAACTGTGGCATGTTATCTCAGTGGGCTAGAAATATAAAATCGGCATTAGTCCAGACTAGTACAAGGACGGGCACACGCACATGCACACACGCACACGCACACGCACACGCACACGCACACACACACACACACACACACACACACACACACACACACACACGAGGATCGTATCTAAGAATTTCAGTTAATTTCAGATTAAGTGCATTTCCAACATCACCTCTGACTCTTCTGGGATGATCAAGCTGAATCTTTTAGATATGAGCCTCGGAAGGGTGTGTCAAGATATGCTGATAGAATTCCTATCCAATTGTAAAACATGGCCACCATATTGAAAATGGTACTCAGTCAATTCTGTATGTACCATTATGAACTTTGATCTGAAGTAAGTATATGCTGTGAGGAATAACGAAGTGGTTAAAATGTTCACACCGAAGGCCCGGGTTCGATTCCCCACATGGGTGCAATGTGTGAAACACATTTCTGGTGTCCCCTGCTGTGATATTGCTAAAAGTGGTGTAAAACCATACTCACTCGCTGTGGAAGATTTGATAACAATAACGATACACATGTTATTTTTGCCCTCTGCATAGCCAGTTCTACTGTTTTCAATGTCTTATTTAATTAACATGCTGCCAGAATATCAAGCAGAATTTTCTGATATTTCTTTTTACTTATTTGTCTTTATCCTCAAATGGACTTTCAGATCATATGTTTCTGAAAAAAGTCATGTGAGCTTCAAAGTCTTGTAGCTCTAATTTTCTTATTTTTCAGCAGAATTTCAAGAATTCTTCCTCGTGTCTTATCTTGCTATTGTTTTCCTCCAGTTTGCAAAGTCCATCATCAGCCAGGCCCACCTGTGCCCCCTCCCGCTCCACGTCTGCCCTGTGTACTGGGCGTATGATAGAGGGATGCGTCTATACCCGCTCCCAGACGTCATCGTGTGTGCTGACAAGTTCGACCCCTTCAACACTTCAACAGCTGACTGTACCATCATGAATCCGGTAAGTACAGTGGCTGGTCAAGTGGTTCAGGTGATTGCCTATCATGCATATGCACCCAAGTTTGATTCCCAACATAGGGTCTTCATATGCCTGGTTATTGACAGGGGGTGGTCTCAGTGGAACATTATTTCAAAGACTGGACATGGGTCTTCCTCAGCATTTGCTTGTAATGCAAAACCTTGTGTTTTTGACAATGTGAGATGTAAATGGAGTGTGAATTATCTAGGTCTCTGACGTGCAAAGCTCATCCTTGGCTTGAAAAAAGGTTTGCCTCTTGGCCCACTTAACCCCCAAAATATGGGCCATTCATGAAATCTAATAGGCCATAAACGTCATCAAGGCCACGGGTACAGTTCAAGCAAATTGTTTACACAAGGTTACGATCAAAACAAACTCACATTGTTTTGGTATCAGGATACCTTATTTGTTTTTCATATTGGAATTAATTCAAACACAGAGCACAATTGTGCCATTTTGATTTCAATAAGTGTATTTTCTGAGAAAATATTGCTTTCTTTATGTTTTGAACTTAGAAATATGTAGGAGTCAAAATAAAACTTCTAGGGTAACGTTAAACTGCAAGACACTTCATGACACAATCGATATTTATCAGTAACCAACGCAAGTAAAATGAGTAAGGCTTCCTCCTCGAGCTGACTGAAAAACAACTCACTCACTCACTCACTCACTCACTCACTCACTCACTCACTCACTCACTCAGCAGATGCCTGCACCACTGACAGTTTTTCATGAATCAATTTTCCTGAATGCTTACGGTTGGTCATATTGATCAAAGGGTTAACAAGTTGTGTATTTACGTCCAGTGTATTGTCTCAAGATGTGGAGAACTCACTCATATCTTGTGATAAAACACATTCATATCATAATTTTTCTTCGTCATGTTTTCAGAATATATTTTCACCTCTATCATGGTTCTACAAAATAGAATTAAGAGGAATTGGAATAGAATACATTCATTAGCATTTATAGAGAATAAAAGTCTTAGTAATCATCAAAGATACACTAAGTTGTTACATTAGTATCTCGTTGTCTAGTGGATAGAGCATCTGCCAGAGAGCACAAGGTCTGTGGTTTAATCCCCTGGCAACTTCATACGAGGGGGGGGGCACAGGTGGCCCAGGTGGCCCAGTCGTCTAAAGTACCGCAATTCACTGTGCAGAGTTGTGTCCCTTTGGCACACCAGAAACCTATTGATTGTGGGTTTGATTCCCCCCAATTATGTTTCTAAGTTTATCAGCACCATACCCGTGCTCGTGGGTTTCACCGAAGTGGTAAACGTCTGACCTGCATCATTTCGGGCTTTCCTCCCACATTAAGCTGACACACCGTGATATAACTGGAATACTGTTAAAAGCGGCGCTAATCCCAACTCACTCATCAATAAGATGTTAAAATGTGGTATACTTGTTATACCGCCTGTTGCTCGGCATTAAGGGGATAAAACAAAGACTGGTCAGCTCGGAGTCAGTTTACTGAGTGGGGTATCCATGTTAAACTGTGGCATGGTATATCTGGGCAAGCCATCTAAAGCCGACTAGAGCAGGGCTAGTTGACACACGCACACACCTATTCGAGTGTAATTATCTTGAATGCATTGTTAAATCTCATGGCACCTCACCTCACCTGTAATTTGTGGACATAGATCAACCACTGATTTCACAGTTCTGCCAAGGCTGTGTGTATGTTTAGCAGTAATTTTAACATGACCTTTTATAGTACTGTCAGAAAATTTACAACTGTAGTCTGTCTTCAAGACTTTTTGAAAGATGAATAGGGGTTATTATTGCAAATATGTATAGAAAGTGATAATTGTTTGTTTTTCTGAAAACTTGCGAAAAGAATGTTAACATATGGCCGGACTTTTTAGGGTAGATTATATCATTCCGCTGATCCTTAAAATAAAATAAATCAGAACAGGTCTTATAATTTTCTTATCCGGCTTGGTCAGTGGGTAACTTGCACACAAAAATAAATGATGAGACAAGCTTAACCAAAATGCACAAATGGCAACTTATTCAGATCATATGTTTTAGTTATAAAAAAGAAAAGGAATTCTATTTTTCTTATGGTTTCTTAACCAGTGCCGACCAGGATTTTTCACAAAAACAATTTAAAAATGCCAAAACTTATGCTCTTCAGGAGAATACATTGTAACAGAGCAGGTGGATATGTACAATTGTTGATTGTTTGTTGTTTAATTTCGCATTCAGCAATATACAAACTATTTGATGTAAATAATCAATTATGATGAAGAAGAAGAAGCGCTTGATGTTATGGAAATTTGTGTTGTAAAAAAAATGTCATTCAGATCAATTTTTCAAAGATATATATTTTTTGTTGAAAAATATTTTGTCTCAAAACTCCTATCCCTTTCACAAGATATTAAATCAGGGATGGGATCTTCCGCAAAATTTAGTGACCACAAATTTGTTAAATTCTAATGAACCCCCAACAAACACCCCCAAATTATGGACCACACTCCATTGAAAAAAGCTGAAAAGGAAAATATCCATTCTCATTCCGGTTTAATGGTTTTCTCCTCATTTGGTCTGTTTGGTCTGTTTGGTCTGTTTGGTATGTGTTATGTCACGCAATCACAGTGATATTTGTTCTAACATGTTTGTCATTATTCTCCAATACACACCCTCAGGCCAGACATGAAATCCGAACAATCTACAGCTATTGTAATTTAAGTATTGTTGTGCTAAATAATTTCACAATTCTCTACATTTTTTTGTTGGAGTCATTGATTTCATCTGGTGCGCCGTTTCTCACATACCTGTTAGCCTTAAAACAGTCAGGAACCGGATCACTTGATAAAGTTTAGGACAATAGGTTTATATTTTTGGAAAGTTATTATAAAATTTTGTGGTGATCAATCCCAGCTGTGGCCAAATCTATGTAGTGTTGACGAGACAGTGATATCATGTTTCCCAGTCAAGGCCTTTGTAACACAAAGGCTGTTGTGTTCCCGGTCACCCGGGCCTGGTAATCACGGTCTGTATCACATGTCAATAGACCTTGGAAGCACACAACTACACGTGAATATAACTGGGAGGTGTGATTGGAGCAGTGCCTGGCATGGCAGTATGTGCCTCCATTGTTGTCGGTCATGGTTTAATACCCATGCTAATTCAGAATACAGTCAGGCTTTTTAGATTACCTGAATTAAGGTCTGTGTATGTCTATTATGCTGTCTGTTGTCTCTTTTGATGTGACATTTTTTCATCTTTCCCACTGGTTCTCGCATTATGTCAAGTGTAAATTTTAATAGAATCACATATCTGATTATCCCTATGAAAAGTTAAGTACTATATGTATTTAATTTATTTATTTTTAATGAAACATGAGTAAGTATACCGTATTCGACATAATAAGCGCCCGGGGCGCTCTCACAATTAGAAATAGGGGGCGCTTATTAGAATATTATTTTGAGTTGAAAGATCGTAAATTTTGTTGTTTATGCTAACAGCTTGAAATGTTTACATACGACATATATTTTTCAAGAATTTAATTGCCCATAATTAAGGGTGACATAACACACGAGTGCGTATTATGCACGAATAAATAAGTCTTGTGTACATTGATGAATCGTAAGGGGTGCTGATTGGGATTGTTCACTAGCCATTATATTAGCAAATATCGCCGTGGGCGCTTATTAGAGCGGGGCGTTTATTACGTCGAATACGGTAATAAAACTTGATAAGCCTTGAAACTTCTACCAGCCCTATGCAGTGGTTGAGATTAAGACGGTAGGGGTCCATGACATCTTCTCCTAAGTAATTAAATCCAGGGATCCCCTGAATCTTTAGCTTTTATCTTTGACTTTCATGTACAATTTTTGACACTGCTATGGATTATTTTTTAGGGCTGTCACAGTCCGATTATTTGCCGATGTAATATACGCCGTCATACTTTGTTCACGGTAAGATATCGTGATACTTAATTCGCATTAATTTTGCATGAATTATTATATTTGATAGGGCATACTATTAAAAAGGCTTTAAACTTCATGAATATCTGGTCTCATATTTGAAAAATGAAAATGTTTCATTTGACTATTTGTGTCAACATAAGTAACTGTATTTTCTATTATCAAATACGATGGCAAATTCCCAGTTTGTGAAATACCTTCGATGTCCGCCTGAAATTAAATAGACTATATATAAATGAATGGGTCCATGTCTGAAACAATATTTGGGATTAAAATGGAAATCAATACATGATTAAAATATGAATTTATACAGATAAATGTGTATTGCATAATCGTATCGTGTGAGAATATTACATCTTTTGGTGAATCGTGACATCTTTAACTCTAAGTATTGATTATTATCTTAAGTTACTTGAATGCGCTCTATTTCAACACTAGACAACACACTTCACAATGTGTCTTGCAAGTTAGTTCTGTCTTTCTATCTTCAATGTTTTATTTCTGGAGACTACCTTCATGGTCCAGTGGATAGAGCATCTTCCCAGAGATCTTCCTGGCTGTGTCATACCAAAAAGCGATATTAAAAACACTGGCATTAGCACCGATTAGTACAAGCATCCACGCATGCACACGCGCACATGCAATTGTCATCAATGCAGTGTTAAACTCAACTCAACTCAACTCAATCTTCAATATTTTTAGTGACCCCAGCCATGATATAGCTGGAATATTCCTAAGAGCGGCATAAACCCTGATGCTATTCGGGACCTATTGAATATTCCAGGGTAAATAGTTTCCCAATACGCCATGCTTGTTGTAAACGTTCTTAAATATGGAGTCGGTGCGTTCAATCTGTAACCTGGTTGGTCGACTTGATGACATGGATCATTGTTCATGCTGTCAACCCCTAGTTGTCCTGGCCACGACTTTATTATTCGGAGGCCTTTGTGATTTAGCGTCACTATTTCTCACTGTGGTTTAAAAGAACATGCACATATTAAAATATATGTTGATCAAATGGTGGTTTCAAATCCCAATGACTCTGACTGAATCTTGTGAGTTGATGAATTGTGAGTGAGTTTGGTTTAACACCGCTTTTAGTGATTGAGTATGGTTTTACGCTGCTTTTAGCAATATTCAAGCAGTATCACGGCGGGGGACACCAGCAATGGGCTTCACACAATGTACCAATGTCGGGAATTGAACCCAGATCTTCGGGGTGAAGAGCAAACGCTTTAACCACTGGGCTACACCGCTTTTAACAGTATTCCAGTTATATCATCACGTGTCAGCTGTGTGTAATGTGGGAGGAAAGCCCCAAGTGATGTAGGTCTAAGACGTTTACCACTTCAATGATACCCACGAGCAAAGGTATGGTGCTGATAAACCTAGAAACAAAATCGGGGGATTTAACGAAATAGTAAAACTGATCACAATGTCTAATTGAAACTACCTGCTCTCGTATGACAGTGGCTAAAGTCATGCATACTGAATTTGATATTGCTGCTGTGATTAGTCAGTTTGCCTATGAATGACACCGATGAATTATATCAAAGAGAATAAAAATATCTGATCTATTAAAACTAGTATTTGCAGTTCATCAACAATCACTGGAATACGTTTTTTAGAAATTATTATGTTTTGAAATGCAACAGTTGTCACTTAATACAGAGAGGTGATGATGGTAGACAGAACTGCCATCTCTTTGGCGGGGGTTATTTTGAAACTTAAATCAGACTGAAAACTGTCTTCCTTGTGATTCGCTGTCAGAGTCGACAGATACCATTATTGGTGCCATTGTTTCCTGTGTGACGCCATTTCGGGACCTGTAAGCTGTCTACATCTCGTCAACAGACTTCGTCACACATGTTTGCCATATATCGACTGTGGCAAAGGAGGCAAAAGAATGCACAGAACAACATAAGTTAGTCATATATTTTCACCAAACTACACACCTTGACTTATCAACAAAAACTGATGTAAAGTACAATGTCTATCAATAGCATGTTTCTTAGTAATCATGTGAAGAAGTGTATTGTGGTGTTTGCTGTGGAGAATTTGGCTTTCGGGTTCTAGATAGTTGTTAAATTTTGCACAAGCATCTAATATTCGAAGTTCCACTTTTAATATCAGCCTGAATTACTGGTGTGCGTGCATGTGTGAGCATGCTGTCAGTGCGTGCTGGTTAAAATGTCAAGGTTGACCGTCTGTATGAAAAAGCAATTCAATGAAAAAAGCAATCGATGATTAATTAATGTTCAGTCAAAAACGAGAATAGTAAAATAGTGTATTTAGAGCTTTCTCTAATTTATGTTTCCAAAAATATCAAATTAAAACTAAAATCTATGTACATGTGTTTGATTACTTAAACCTATCAAAAGGAAACCGTGACCTGTCCATGTTACCAGACTTGTGTTGTTCAGTGTGTTTATACTCAGTTTTGACCTTTGCAATTACTTAAATGAACTAAAGATAATCACAGATTTTGTGATCGATTCCTTCTTCAGAAACTAAAACAAATCAATCATCAATGAAACTGATGAATTGGAACAACACCTGCAATGTATAATCAGTGTAAGAAAAAGCTGTGTTCAAAAACACTTACTAACATCTGACATTGTCTCAGATTTCATCGTGCCTAATGTCAGACTTTTTTCCTGAATGTTTAAGAATTCGGAGTATCAATCAAATATCTTGCCTTACAGATTGTTTTTATCTTGTGATTTTATTCAAAGTCATCTGTGGTCATGGTAACCTTATTAAAAAATGATAATCTTTTCAGATAGCTTCAACTTTTAAATAAACATGTGTTTTACAGTTGCCCTGATATCCAAATATTATAAATTCTATTTAAGAACTTGATTCTTTGAAGAAGAAAATACATGTCAAGAAATGTAATTGTGAAATGAATTGTCATGAAGTAATATAAGGATTGCAGAAGTTGACATAGATATATCTTGTATCACCTGGAACTACCGGTTTCTTCACAAGTATCAAACACCCAATAATATAGAGGATATTTCATGTGTCTTGTGAAATATCATGTTTCTCTCATCCCTAGTTTTCTACCAGAAATTTTATTTTTTCATTACAAATGTAAAACCTTGAAACGTAAATTCTCCCTACCTAACACACAAGGACGTTTCACCACCCCTTGTAATTGCGACTTAAGAAGTAGTTTAGAAAAAAATCACAAAAAATATTTAAGGTCAAAATGAAAATCCTTTATCATTCATTTAGATATGATCATATACAAAAATCAACTTCAAAATCATATTATTTAAAGCTACGAGACCACTGTTGAATGCGAGGGAATATAAAAAATGGAGCTTCGATCAAGGCGAATGCGAAATTTACAGTTTATAACAAAACATTTTTCGAGAATAACAAACGTCAAGAAGTGATATTAACTCCATAAATGACCATCTGTCTTTATTTTGCCTGGTCAATGTTGAACTAACGTGAGAAGGACGTCAACAGTTTGTGTACAGGAAAGACATGATAAAGGGAGACAATTTAAGGGGAGGTAACAATAGTTCCGTCAATGTGTTATGTTCACTGCAGTGAAATATCAAGTGTTGTCTTAACTGCAATGAAAATATCACTTCAGAAAACCCAGTCTTTCACACTGAAGTATATAATAAATGCATTTATCACCCAGAACTATCCAGCACAGGAGATATTGCTTTGATGACATCAAGCACCCTCTCCTCGGAGATGTTGCTGCAATAAAATTCCTTCGTAATGCTTAGCAGACCATTGGAATGCCATCTTTTCGATGACATCACAATCAAATGACATCACTAATCTCTCTGCCACTGAAGCTGGTAAGCTGTGCTTTTTACACTCAAGACACTGGTTATTACTGGTGACGATCAGAAAAAGCTGGAAGAATGATTTTGGATGGTGTATAGAATCTCACTCTCATGTATTTTGATATGCATCTTTCCGAGGCAAGGGAGTTAACTGACTACAAAAGTCCAGTTTCCACCCTTGCCAAACTGGGCTGTTATTCCCGAGTTATTTAGCTGGACTAACGAGTCTATGCATAGTCCAATCAAAATGGACCAGACATCCAGTTCGTAAACAACATGGATTTCAACGTGTAGATTTCTGTTAACTGCAGGATTTGCAAAGCATGGGTACCGCCAAATGTGAGTTGACAGATATTTTGCAAATCTTTTCATGCTTTTAATAAAGGTGCTCAAGTGATTTGATGCACTTCGTGGGGTAAGACCCGTTTTATTACAATATGGATCTTAATTATCGATTGGATCACCTTGACTAGGTGCCGCCATTTTGTTTAAAGTAATATAACATCAGATTGGTAAATAGAAGGGACATAGAAGGGACATACCTAGCAATCAATTGCCACTGGTGGTGCTGCGATCAAGCCTGGAAATTCCAGCCTAGTTCTATTGTCAGTTAACAAACTCAGGCCTTCCGCATGACTAGCAAACCCTTTCCCCACTTGGCTATCTCCCCACCCCTTGTCATACATTGGTTCTTGTGACACTAGTTGCATCTGAACAAACATCTATTTTGTACTTCTGTTCGTACCGTTGCTTTTGACTTCTTCTTTTGTAATGCAATTTATGAAAAAAGGGAGGATTGCTCCATTGATGAAGCAAATCACATCAAATTATTAATTTTACATCCAGTTTTTTGTTCTTATTCTTTATAAAATCATTAAATACCTCCCACGTGAGTGTGTCAAAGCCAGCTGTTGAAGAATCTCTTGAATTCCTTTTTGTTACAAATACGTTTATATTGATCTAAAACTATTATTGAATAAATGTTTGGTGATATCTAGACTCAATAATGTTCAAAATACATCTGTCCTTGCATGAATTGTATGGAGGCAATCATTTAAAAAATAAATCGATACAATTTATGTTCTTTGTTATAATGAATCTATTTTTCATCATATCCTGTCCTTTATTAAATTGAACTTCTAAGTGTATATCGGGCATAGATGCTATAGTCAAATATGGGATGTCTTTTTTATTATACATTGGTGAAGCAAACGTTTCTAACAATCATTTTCTTCAAATTATGAACTTTTTACCTTGAATGGGAATTAAACGATTTGCAGGGGTGAGTCAATCTTTGTTCGAAAGAAGGCATTTTTTTCCTCTAAAATAGAAACCTTGAAGCTGTACCTTGAGGTCTGTGGTTAAAGAAGCGACAAGACGGGCTGATCCCATAACAAACAACAACTTGTTTTATTTGTCAACATTTCCTGCCACCAAGGCAAACCTGACCCAGATTTGGAAGGTCTTTCACCTATTGTCAAGGTTGTAAAATTCTCACTAAAATTTGTTACTGTAGCAAAGGTTAATTTGCTCAGTTTCTGCAACCATCTTTGTTTTGATGCCATTTCCTCGTTGTTTTTTTCACCAAGGAAGAGAATGGTATACGATATGTCATTACAGAAATTTGTCAGGATAATTCATCACTAAATTGCCAAAGTCCACATTATTAAAGACCTCCAGGCATGATTTCATGACAAACAGAGCAATTTTATATATTTATATTAAACTGGTATAATTATCATGATTATACCCCCGACCTAAAGGGCAGGGGTATGTTGTACACCAAGGAATTCTGTCCATCCTTCTGAGAAAGTGTGCGCACTAAAACTTGAAAACTACCGCAAAGATTCTTGTTAAACTTGGTGAACACTTGCTATACCAATAGGATAGGTGCAGTGCGAAGTTTGAATTCAAAGTTTGGATTTTCTGAAACATTTTTCATTTTTTGGACTTTTTTTTTTACTTCATCATTTGTGTGACCAAGGACTTGAACTTCATGGATTCTTTTCAAATTTAAAGAATGCTTTCTTCACTAATCGAAGATTTGCAGTGCCAAGTTTGATTTTGATATGGGTATTGTCTGAAAAAATATGATTTTTTTCATGTTTTTAAATTAGAATTTATTTTCAACATTTGTATGACCTATAACTTGAAAAGTGCTTGATGGTATCTTTTCTAATTGGGGGAACAGTTTCTCTACCATAGCAGAGTTGCAGTACAAGGTTTGATTTTAATAAATGGATTTTCTGATAAAATGTATCTTTTTTTCATGTTTTGAACTTCAAAATATGGAGTCTAGGCCTGCTCACTTTTTGCCTTGTTTGATAAATGTTTACGCAAATATCTTGTCCTATTTATGAACCAGTTCAGAAGTAGAGGATGGTGTAGTTAACTGAATATAAAGTCGTTTGATTGATAATCTTTGGCTCTTCGTCTCGAACATTTGAGAGGATGTATTGTAGGCTAGGAAACAAGATCTTTTCTTCTTCCTTCATCAATTAAAACTTCTTAAACCCCTTATCAAAGTTAATTGCAAGGTTTGTTTGTACGCGAGGTTAGTGGCCAGAAACATTTGCTAGTGCTGACTTAATGAGTTAGAAATTACTGTTTTTCGATTAATCTAGAGAATGAAGTTTTGATCTCAGTTTATACATGCAACATGAAATGTATACTCCCCAGGGAGCTGAGAATGAACATTGTGCACACTGATCCAGTGACCGGAGTAATACTGCAACACTTTTTGGGTTGGAATTTGGCACATTTTAAATATGCACCTTGTTATTATTATTGTCTGGGGAACATATTGCGAGTTAACTTTATGGAATAGCTGATATCTCAGTCATGTTAAATGTAGACGAACTCATTGTCATCTTATTCTAATAGACTTTTAAAATTCTCAGATACCAATTTTTTTATTCAGTGCTTTATCTCTGACGAAAATACATTACTTTTTGAGAACATCCAGCATGTTCTGTGAACAATATATTTATTCTTTCCTTGATTTTCGTAAACAAATCAATTTTTTGGTTAAGATCACATGCCCCCAGAGTTGCATAACTGAAATGTTCGAAGTTAGTGTGGCAATATATTTTTGGTCAGAACACACATTAGAACTCTGCTAAGAAAGTGTTTTTGCAAATTTTGAGGACAGCAGAACATTGGAATTTGATGCTTTTCGATCCCTGGCTCTGACGCAATATGTTTTTTTTGTCATATACATGAGGTCATTGCTGTGATATGTATGCGTGCTTTATTTGTTTGTGATCGACCATGTAATGTTTGTTGAAGCAGCTGTGCTAAGCAAAGTACATTGATGTAAGAACAAAAATGTTTAACTATGAGGATTAACATACACAAATGGTCTCTACCTAAGCAGCTCACTAATTATGGCCTCTAGCACCAAGTGTAATATTTTGTCATGACAGACTGTGACATCTCGTGAAAAATGTGTGAATGTCAAACTGACTATCCCTTATGCCATTGCATGTCATATGTCCGGTTGTCAAAAGTTTTTAGGACATTTTCGACATTTCGTCTGTAACTACATGGCTGAAACTTTGTGTGAATGATCACAGCAATGGTGTCTCAAAACGTTGCGCACATATTTCTGATCTGATTTTAAACATGGCTGCCGTTATTAAGCAGCCGACTGTGTTGACACGAAATTGAGATCCGCTGGTGCCACTGTTGGTTTTCTGAACCACGCATTTATGACAGATGACAGTTTCATATTTCAAATAACTCCTGTATACCCCTGGGAAATATTTCTAACATATGATTGAATGACATTGGGGTATCAAATTCACTCAGTATGAGCTGAGCATAAAAAATGTATTATTACGATAACTTGAGTATTTATGAATGGAATTCAATGAAACTTAGTATACATGACCCGGGCCTCAATCGCATTGAAATTTATTAAGTATTACAGATATATACATTTTCCAATCATTTCAGAAGACTGACGATAATTAACTCAATACTAGTCATAATATTATGTATTGTGTTGTATCAAATGTCAAGGACGCTTTGATGGCCATTCACTCATGAAATGACTCTCATATAATATGGAGACTTCTGATTTGTAACAAGTAATGTTTTCGCATGTGTATGGTCAAGGTCACTCTGTGTGAAGTTGACATCCCCAAAAGCTTATGTACACGATATCTTAGCATTTTCAGTTGGAATCTGATGTAACGTTCTGTGTATAACCTCTAGGCAGTTCATGGCTGAAGGATTGAAGGTCAAGGTAACTAAACCTGAATTGTTTATGATTTTATTAATAAGATCGCTACAGATATAAGACTTCTGTTTGAAAGGTTTTTACAGCTGTATTTTTGGGCATGTATTTACCCAAACCAGAAATTATGTCATTAAAACGGAAGTGCTTATAACTTTGCTTTTAAGGTAGCTAGTGGCATGGGACTTTCTGTTTCAAAGTTAAACTGCGTTGGGTATGTGTGAGCTGTCTCCTGATGTGCTCAAGTCATGGTTCATGATATGTTTTAGATTAGGGTTGGGACAATACACCAGCTGTGATACGTATCATGATACCTTGCTCACAATCTGATACGTATCACGATACCTTGCTCACAATCTGATACGTATCACGATACCTTGCTCACAATCTGATACGTATCATGATACTTGCATGTGCTCCTATCTGTGGTGTGAAAACCGCCTCCGTGGTCTAGTGGTAGAGCGTCCGCCCGGAGAGCGGAAGGTCCGGGGTTCGATCCCCGACCGCGTCATACCAAAAGACGTTAAAAGATGGTACTTGTTGTTACCCTGTCTGGCGCTCGGCATTAAGGGGCTAAAACAAGGACTGGTCGGCTCGGAGTCAGTATACTGTGTCTGAGTGGGGTATTCATGTTAAACTGCGGCATGGTATCTCAGTGAGCTAGCACTATAAATCGGCATCAGTCCAGACTAGTACAAGCAGCCACACAAACACACACACGTACATGCACGTCGGTATATAAGTGCAATAATCTTGGACGCGACGTTAAACCCCATTTCACCTCACCTCACCTGTGGTGTGAAAGCCATCTTTTTCATGGAGAGGATGGCCAAATACCTGGCACACTAACAATTTACAGATGGCAGTGTTAAGTATGATGCACTGGATGAAAATATTTATGTTTTCACTACTTATTTTCACTAGTAATTAGTGTTTGGTGTAACATTTATTAAAGAATACATTTAAGGTAAGAATCGATACTTTTTACTTCGTGTGTCGGGGCTGTTGGGTAGCCTAGGGGTTAAAGCGTTTGCTCGTCATGCTAAAAATCCGGGTTCGATTCCCCACATGGGTACAATGTGTGAAGCCCATTTCTGGTGTTCCCCACCGTGATATTGCTAAATGCGGCGTAAAACCATATTCACTCACTTAGTGTGGGATTGGGATCAAATCTTGTATCGAGAAGTAAAGAATTGCGATCCACAGATGCATCGGTGTAACGTCCTGCTACTATTTCATATGGGAAAGTTTTGGGGCTTTCAGGAAACATGGGGCTGGGACTGCTTCTGTTTCCCCTTGTTATGCAAACAGTTTTTTCATTATTGAAATGGGGGGCACGGGTGGCCCAGTCGTCTAAGGCGCCGCGATTTGCTGTGCAGAGTTGCATCCCTTGGGCACGCCAGAAACCTATGACTGTGGGTTCGAATCCCAGTTCGCCCCGATTATGTTTCTAGGTTTGTCAGCACCATACCTGTGCCTGTGGGTTTCACCGAAGTGGTAAACGTCTGAGACCTGCATCACTTCGGGCTTTCCTACGAAATTAAGCTGACACGCCGTGATATAACTGGAATACTGTTAAAAGCGGCGTTAAACCCAACTCACTCACACTCATTATTGAAATGGGCAATAGAGCCTTGTGGCTCTGTGTGGACAATCATGTTCCAGTTCTTTAGTCCACTGAAGTAGCTGTGTATCTTGTGAACTGCACATTGTAATCTCATATAATTGCGTGATGGTTAACACTATAATCATATTGTGTAACATCAATTCCTTACACTGTAATTTCATCGATGAGACTGTAATCTCCTTGCCTGACATCATTACAATAGAAGGCCCTAAAAATATATGTTTTCCGTTACCCGCCCATGCTATTGACAACTTGAAACAAACCTTAGAAATCAACCAATGAAGATCCGGGGTAGAATTGGTCTTCAGCAACCCATGCTTGCCGTAAAAGACGATTCTGCTTGTTGTAAGAGGTGACTAAAGGGATCGGGGATCAGACTCACTGACTTGGTTGATGCATGTTATCGTATCCAAATTGCATGATGTCAATCACTGGATTGTCTGGTCCTGATTATTTACAGACCGCCATCATATACCAAGAAGTTAGGCATCGCCCCAAGTGAATTCAAGGCCAGCATTGGATGGGGTCATAACTTCATGAGTCGTCATGACCTGTCAATCAGACGAAAGACTCACATTGCGCAGAAACTGCCAACTGACTTCGAAGACAAGCTTCAAGAGTTTCAGAGATTCATAATCAAATCACGAGAAAATTACAGCCTCGCCCAGATCGGAAATGCTGATCAGACTCCTGTCACCTTCGATCTTCCTTATCAGCAGACGGTCAGTTTCAAGGGAGAAAAGACAGTCACCATCCGAACAACAGGAAACGAAAAGAACCGCTTCACGGTTATGCTATGTGTCACGGGAGATGGCAACAAGTTGCCGCCCTACGTCATTTTTAAGAGGAAGACTACCGAAGAATGAACCTTTCCCCAAAGGAGTCGAAGTCCGAGTTCATGAGAAGGGGTGGATCGATGGAGACCTCACTGAGGATTGGATCAGAACTGTTTGGGAGAGGAGACCTGGTGGCCTGTGTAAAGAGAAGAGCCTACTAGTGCTAGACGCATTCAGATGCCATCGCCTGCCGTCTGTGAAGAGACAGCTGAAAACCATGAAGACGGATTTAGCCATCATACGCGGGGGACTTACAAGTCTTCTTCAGCCACTGGACGTCTGTCTGAATAAGCCGTTCAAGTCCCTGCTTCGATCAAGGTGGAACCAATGGATGGCAGAAGGACAGCAGACAACGACAGCAACTGGCCGCATCCGTCGCCCAAAACTATGGCGCATGTGCACATGGATTCTTCAAGCTTGGGCGGAAATCCCAGATGAAATGGTGACCCGGTCTTTCAAGAAGTGTTGCATAACCAATGCCTTAGATGGAAGTGAAGATGACATCCTTTACGAAGATAAAGTCAGAGAGTTCGCCGACAATGATGATGAAGAAGACGCCCAGGATGTGTTTTATGCTGACAACATCCCTGACAATGTCATGGACAACATCTTCAATGATGACACTGCCAGCGACTTCCTGGGCTTTGACGGAGATGAAGCTGTTTATGAATGATTCATAAACATTATGAAACAGTGACAGAGACAATAAAGTGATTGTTTGTATATAGAAATGTATGTTAATGTGAATATTATATGATTGTAAAATATGTATGTTTGGAAGTGTTTAAAATATATGCTATGACTGGAATATATGATGATAAATGAAAAGAATGATGGCTTTAAATATAAATTAGCTTTTAACAGTCTTAGAATTGTTTTGTCTTTACTGCAATATAATGTCACGGGTCATTCCCAGGGTATTGAAATCTTGGAGACCTACAATATTTCTGCAGCAAACTTGGTACATTGATAGGTCTAGTGTTGAACTGGTGCCTTTTGATAGTTTGCGATTTTTTAAAAATATACAATGTAATAACTTTGACTTAGCCTTAAAATGGCAAAAGTGCTCGTTTCCGGAGCTGATCCTGAAAACCGTACAATATTTCTTCACCAAACCTGGTACATTGATAGGTCTAGTGTTGAACTGGTGCCTTTTGATAGTTTGGAATTTTTGAAAAATATATTTTTAGAGTTTCCATGGCAAGGACTTTGACTGAAAATGGCGTTAGTGCTTGTTGCCAGAGTTTTATATATATACACACACACACACACACACACACACACACACACACACACACACACACACACACACACACACACACACACACAGAGAAGATATCGCTTGGGTGAGATCAAGCGATATCTACAAAACTATATAAATATATATTCACAAAAAGTATTACCGTAACGGGGAAGATTGAATAATTTGTCCTCTTGTTTTAAATAACTATAATAAAAGTTGCAACTACAGTAACTCGATATTGGCGTATATTATTACTGGTAAAATAATAGTTTCAGATACAATTTCTTTTGATCATTTCATCAAAATTCTTTTACACCATGTCACTGGGTATTTTGTAAATAAATCATTGGTAGATCGCAGAGGAAAATGTCAATACAGCTGATGTACATGTGATGGCTGTTTCCGGCTCAGTTTACAAGTCAAATACACACAATAATCTTGACGTTCAGCACAGAAAGTTTCATTGTGATGGTCAGATACATATAAAACTTAGTATTAGGAAAGTACTCCAAGGTTTGTACAGGCTTGAAAAGGCCTTGATTTTTAGTGTTGGCCTTAAAAAGCCTTGAAAGCCTCGAAAATCACCAAAATAGCTTGAAAATCCTTGAATTTGTACAAAATGACAAATACTTATTAATAAAAGTGTTAAAAAACACAAAAATATGTTCAAGTATGATTTGTCACGGTCATAGATTTGTTTGCCAAAGAAGTTATGACAGTTACTGTTGGTTGTGATAATATATCTTGTTGGAAGATTTGTGATGTTCATACTGTTTTTTAAGGTCTTTCGACTTATATATACTATAGTATGCTGGATTTAATAAAATATTGACATACTAAACCTAAGGACCCAAGTGAAAAGGACAGTTGAAAATCTTTGAATTCTGTATGAACCTGAGGGAGTTGATCTTAAAGCTATATTATATCATTATGGTAATGCTAATTTCACAAAAACTAGTAATTTAAGTATCTTGAAATCAGTACATTTATACATATTTCATTCCAACATGTTTCCACTAACATGAGATTATTCATCCCGAATACCGATCTTCAACAATGTTAAAAGTATTAAGTTTATTAGTATGTATTATATTGTGTAATGCTTTCATGAATATAACTTGTGCTGGAGAGGTATTAACATTACTTGGTTTGCTAACCGATTCAGATTCATTGAATACAGTCCCTTGGACACGCCAGAAACCTATGATTGTGGGTTCGAATCCCGGTTCTCCCCGATTGTGTTTCTAGGTTTGTCAGCACCATACCTTTCGTGGGTTTCACAGAAGTGGTAAACGTCTGAGACCTGCATCACTTCGGGCTTTCCTCCCACATTAAGCTGACACACCGTGATATAACAGGAATACTGTTAAAAGCGGCGTTAATCCCAACTCTCTCAGTCTCTCTCTCTCATTGAATAAAACTAAATTTAAATAAGATTAAACGTCAATTTTAAATATTTTTTATAATTGCTGTAATAGGACACATATATTTGATATCTCCCTGGCTTATAATGCAGGGGAATATAGTCATCATCTGCTCTGTCTGCCTTTCCGTCCGTATTTCGTTTCCAGAGCATACCTTGAAAAGCTTCTGCTACAAACATACTGATAGATGCCAATTGAAAAGCACATCGTGCCAAGTCAATGTACATGTTGTATCTTAATTAGCAACTTAAAGTCGCCCTAGTATTCACAGGGTAAATTCAATGCTATGCATGCAAAACCCAAAGAAACCATAACACATTTCCAGTGGTGCCTTTTGCTATTGTGGGGGTTGGACGGGGATTTGTCATCTTCTGACATCCTGACATCGTCATCGAGTCTTTGGATTTACCCTGTGAATACTAGGGCCGTTACGATTCACTCGTGTATTATTCGGTGAATCTGTGCGACTTTAAGTTGCTAATTAAGATACATGTACATTGACTTGGCACGATGTGCTTTTCAATTGGCATCTATCAGTATGTTTGTAGCAGAAGCTTTTCCGGTAAGTGAATTTTGCTATTGGCTGATACGCAATCATTTTATCTAACACTTGTGATATACACAATCGTTTTATCTAATATATGCATTTATTTTATTTCAGTAGTGTATTAATAATTTTTTGGATGTATTTCATACGCTAGGGTTGGATTTGTTTTTGTAATTCAGTTTATTTAATGCATATTTTACACAAATACGCAGCTTATCTCGAGCTCTGGTGTAAACCAGGTAAGTTCATGAAAAAAAATATGATTTGGCAATCAATCATCCACAGTAGGAAACTGTGTTATTTCAATAGACTTGTTAAGAAAGACTGAGTCGATCTCGTGCTGAAGACACTGGTCTTTGAAGCCATGTGAATCCAGCCCATCGGCAACAATGGCCACTTAACAAGGTGACAAGACAGGACTCTGGGTTTCACCCGCTGGGGTATTACGTAATTGTCTCCGGGCAAGTACACGTTACAAATACACATTGAGAAGCTCTCGACCAAAATAGTGACGGCCCAGATGCATCTTTGCTGGATCAATACAGGGCTTGCCCTAACTTAACCACTGTCAACAGTAAACAGAGAGAAGGCCAACTCCCCATAACTCCGCCAACTCTTCATAACTCATCCAAGGTCACCATCGTCCCGGGTCAAGGTTAGGTCTGGACCCCTGTCAATACATTGTAACTCTTCAGTGATTGAGATTAAGTTATTTCAAATATTCTTTTCTTTCATAAGATTTGTTGTGTTTTTTATTCTTTTCTTCAAAACTGACAGTCAACTTTTGGAAAATTCATTGAAGTGATAGTAACTGGCACCAATCCTAAACCTCTGTGGTTGACGAATCCAAAGGATTAACACGAATTACTAAAAGTTGGAAGGTTTCATAATAGTTACCGTGTTTAAAATGTTAATGTTAAAAAAAATGAAAAGAGTTTATTATGCTCCAGAGTATCGTTAAAAGTACAGTAAACTACAGTTATAACAAAGTCAAAGGAACCACTACTTGAAGTTCGTTATAACAGTAGTTTGTTATAACAGTAGTTCGTTATAACAGTAGTTCGTTATAAACATATATACAGCATATGGACGGGACCATAAAAACAGTTTGTTATATCGGTCAATTAGTTTTAAGGGTGTTCGTTATTAGTGTGACCGCCTCCGTGGTCTAGTGGTAGAGCGTCCACCCAGAGAGCAGAAGGTACGGGGTTCGATCCCTGGCCACGTCATACCAAAAGACGTTAAAAGATGGTACTTGTTGTCACCCTGTCTGGCGCTTGGCATAAAGGGGCTAAAACAAGGACTAGTTGACTCGGAGTCAGTATACTATGTCTGAGTGGGGTATTCATGTTAAACTGCGGCATGGTACCGTATCTCAGTGGGCTAGAACTATAAATCGGCATCAGTCCGGACTAGTACAAGCAGCCACACACACATGCATGCACGTCGCTATATAAGTGCAATAATCTTGGACGCAGGGTTAAATCCCATTCCACCTCACCCGTTATTAATGTAGTTTACTATTTATGTGTCGGGGTTTTAATGTGACCTACAAGACTATAGGGTCCAGAGGACCCCCAAATACTAATTTCAAGGGTCCTTACAGAAAATGTGAGGGTCCTGTAGAGTAACATAATGGTGTAGTGTATTGTGCTTTAAGATTTAATCATTAATTCAATTACAGGAACTTAATTTTTGTTATCAAGAATTTAGTACAATGAATGTTATTATTTGTCCCCCGGGACTCATTATATATGTGTTTTTTCTGCGTTAATTCTACATATTTGTGCATACTGGATGCACATTTCTGCATTGCGTGAAACCCTGATGTATTGTACGTTACATTTGACACTACTTCACAGCTTATAGGTGCTTTAAAAGTGTTACCATATTCGACGTAATAAGTGCCCAGGGCGCTCTCAAAATTAGAAATAGGGGACTCTTATTGGAATATAATTTTAGTGAAAAAGATCAGAGTTGTAAGATAAATATCGTGGTTTATGCTGATAGCCTGAAATGTTTAAGAACGACAGACATATTTTTCCAGAATTTAATTGCCCATAATTAAGTATTAACATAACACATGAGTGCGTATTATACGGGAATAAATAAATCATGTGTACATTGATTAATCAGAAGGGGAGCTAATTGGGATTGTTCACTAGCCAATATATTAGCAAATATCGCCGTGGGCGCTTATTAGAGCGGGGCGCTTATTACGTCGAATACAGTACTTCTATAACATAATAAAAAGTCACATGTCTCCTATAGTTGACAAGTGCTTGAAATTAAGTGTGAAAACCAGGAACCCTTGTCATATCCGGATTGTTTGCAGGGTACAAAGATACTAAATTCACATACTATACAACAGTGCTATACAACCAGTATTTGAAATCATTTTAAAACCCAACAAGACAGTCAGGCAGGTGACCGATAAGAGTTGCCTGCCCATCTTCAAAGTTACCTGCCTGTATTCAGACAGTATAAATATTGAAAAATCACAAAAGAATCATGTTTTGATTCAGTTGAAATACACTTTGTTTTGACCAAAAATTAAATATGGCTTGGACCCGTCCAGAGTCCATCTTCCCGAGGCAAGGGAGTTAACTGACTTTAAAAGTCCAGTTTCCACCCTTGCCGAACTAGGCTGGAATTCCTGGGCTCGATTGTAGCGCCACCAGTGGTTATTACGAGTTAAGTCCATTCTGTGCCTCTCCCATATGGACCAATCAGATTCCACCTCTCGTATCACATGCATTTGCTTCAGACAAAATGGCGGTGCCCAGTCAAGACGATCTGATCGACCATCAAGATCTATTTTGTGATAAAATGGTTCTTACTTCGCAAAGTACATCAAATCACATGAGCACCTTGATTAAAAACATGAAAAGATTTGGAAAATATCTGTACACAACGAGTTGGCGGTGCAAATGATTTGCAAATCCTGCAATCGACCAAACTCTGCATGACAGTTTACGAACCGGATTTTGATTTCGGTGCGCAATATTGATTTGACTATGCATAGACTCGTTAGTCCAGCCAAAATCTAACTCCATAATACCAGCCTAGTTCGGCAAGGGTGGAAACAGGACTTTTATAGTAGTCAGTTAACTCTCTTGCCTCGGGAAGATGTCCACAGTCCTGTGTAGAAATATAGAAACATGATCTACCCTGTGTTGTACGCATTATCTGACATCACATTCTTCCAGTCGGCCATAAGGTTGTATATGGATCGCAAAACATGACTGTAGATGTATTGTGAAAGTGAAATAACATTCCCGTGTTTCTATTCCTAAAATAAACATCAGTCACAGGGATTTACGTGGAGGGGAATGTCCGAGTAACCCTCCATTCCTTAAAAATAATGTGCGGCCTCTGCTCCATTATTTTTTAAGGAATGGATGGTTACAAGGATATTCCCCTACCTAAAACTCATCCCTTATTTTACCCTTTGACAAAATATTCTGTTGTGGAAAATATTTAAAAAATATACCAGAACTCTTTGTTGTCTGTATTAATACTGTGTGAGCCGCCCTTGCTTGATGCACAAGGAATGCGTTCTCTGCCGCTGTTGCACATGCACCAAGCTTAGTCACGAGCTGATATTTACGATGCATGGTACACAGCTCTTCATAATTTCATTGGGTCCTATCGCTTGCACATTGTCAATACACGCTGATGCGATTAATAGAGAATATAGAGCCCTGAACGAGGATATATATATATTACCTGATTATTATTTTTCTAGTTGAAGTTTTATCTAATCAAATCTATAAATAAATCTATAAATATGAACATTGTTGTAGGTAACCTGCTCTAACACAAGTATATACAAATTATTTTGAGCTTTTAAGCATTTTGCAAAATTATGAAAATATTTAATATTTAATATCACACCTTTATGTACCACCATAGCTGAGGTTGACAATTGCACGTCTTCTCTCTCTCTTGCATAATGACCTATTGTTGAGTTTAAAATGCACGTTCAGAATGGCAAGTGAATTCCTGGCTCAGAACCAACTAACAACAATAGCATGAGATTATCATAATGTGGTTTAATTCACTAGAATTCAAAGTATTGATGCGAGAAAGCTGATTATAAGTATGAATATTCGGAGCAGTAACCAGCATGAACAGCTGATTTGATTGGCTGGCTGAGACCACTGGACCGTGACACTATTCTGTTCCCATTACCCGGTACACTGACCCACTGACTGAATCTGGACAATGTCAGGTTGGCTGCTGATGACCTGCACATGATGACCCGCTGTTTCTTTCAGGCTGTCCTGTCTGTGCCTCTCAGGAAATGAAAGGATCTGATTAAAATAGCCCTGTGGGGATTCTGGGTCAGAATGGGTTTCCAGTATGTCATTTATCTGACTGTATGGGGATTCTAGGTCAGAATGGGTTTCCGGAGTGATATATATCTCACTGTGTGGGGATTCTGGGTCAGAGTGGGTTTCCGGAGTGATATATATCTCACTGTGTGGGGATTCTGGGTCAGAATGGGTTTCCAGTACGATATATATCTGACTGTATGGGGATTCTGGGTCAGAATTGGTTTCCAATATGTCATATATCTGACTATGGGGATTCTGGGTCAGAATTGGTTTCCAATATGTCATATATCTGACTATGGGGATTCTAGGTCAGAATGGGTTTCCAATATGTCATATGTCTGACTATGGGGATTCTAGGTCAGAATGGGTTTCCAGTATTTCATTTATCTGACTGTATGGGGATTCTAGGTCAGTATTGATTTCCAGTATGTCATATATCTGACTATGGGGATTCTGGGTCAGAATGGGTTTCCAATATGTCATATATCTGACTGTATGGGATTCTGGGTGCCAGTATGTCATATATCTGACTATGGGGATTCTGGGTCAGAATGGGTACTAATATGTCATATATCTGACTGTATTGGGATTAAACCATAATCACTCACTCCTTTTCATTTTCTAACTACAGAGTGACATGTAAACAAATCTGATCCAAGTCGGGGAAAAAGAATACAACATAGTTTGACCATGTAGAAACATTATCCATATTGAAATAGAAGCTTTCAGTAGACTTTTTAAGCATTAAAACTACATTGATATAGCGTCACTTTATTCAATTCAGCTGTCAGACATTTTCAGAGAAATAGATTTAAAACTGCCCCAAGCACCATGTTGACTTAAAACCGTTATGGCACAAGAGCCAAGTGTTGTTTTTGCTCTATCCATTAAAGAACATGTTTGTGTAGGCGGACAGTAACATTATGACATTATCACACTTAAGATTTATTGACCTCTTGGCACCGTCTGATGTGTTATGATAATTGGTACATAGCCTGCTATTATCCACCATGGAATGTACATTATCGTATCAATTACGCCATTCAGAATTTCCTGTCTACAAGCTCCACCACAGGGTACTTGCATTCTGTAGGACAGAGGCTGACACATTGTATTCCTGGCACCATCTGTGTGAGGAGAACACACTGATCACTTTACTTCTGCTTTAGGACAATTTACAGTATTCGACGTAATAAGCGCCCACAGCGATATTTGCTCATATACTGGCTAGTGAACAATCCTAATTGGCACCCCTTCCGATTGATCAATGTACACAAGACTTATTTATTCGTGCATAATACGCATCCTTAATTATGGGCAATTAAATTCTGGAAAAATATATCTGTCATATATGAACATTTCAGGCTGTCAGCATAAACCATGAAATTTACGATCTTTCAACTCTGTTGTTTTTTACCAAAATAATATTCTAATAAGAGTCCCCTCATTCTAATTTTAAGAGCGTCCTGGGCGCTTATTATGTCGAATACGGTAATTCTGACACAATGGAAGACAACCTCCTTTCTGAATTAGTGATTGCAATGTTTGGTATTTTGGTATTACTGGTTATACTATAACAGTACTGTCTTTTATGTAGTATTACTATATATTTGTGAAAGTGGTTGTACGGTTTACAAACTTTTTTTTTCCTTCTTTTTTTTATTGTTATATTGTGGTTGTACTATTACTATATCAAATGGGTTGTGAGGTAGCCTAGTGGTTAAAGCGTTCGATTGTCACGCTGAAGACCCGAGTTCGATTCACGACATGGGTACAATGTGTGAAGCCCATTTATGGTACCCCCGTCAAGATATTGCTGGAATATTGCTAAAAGCGGCGTAAAAAGATCCTTATTCTCTCACTGACTATATCAAATTATCATAACATATAATATAACAGTATTATATTTTTATGATATTGGTTGTAATATTACTATTGTTATATTTTGTATGAGTTGTAGTAATATAGCTTTTCTTCTAGGGAATAGCACTCTACTTGGTGAAATTAACCGTTTCATATTTAATAGCTGAAACATTTATTTAAAAAGCATGCTAGTCAACAAGGTGGAATGAATATCATTACCACCCACCCACCCAACCCTACTATTTTCCCTTTCACCCAGCCCTTACTGTAATGCTTCTAGATTTTCCCCAGGCTCTGAATCTCCCATCTCACTGGAGCTCCTTTTCAATTTAAATGTAGTTCTTTGTTTCGATCAAGATTATGATACGTGACATCTGATTCTTCTCCATTTGTATTTTTAAGGAAACATTAATTCATCTACCGAGACATAACACTTTGTAAAGGTGAAATCTTGAGATAGTTTTGTTTGCTGGATATACATATATATTCTCTGGTTTGTCATTCCACATTCCTTTTATTGTTCCCAGCGAACACTATCTAACGAAAGTTCACAAAACCGAAAAAACATCCAGGAAATATGTCATCATAACCCATAGTACATCAATACTTGCTTATTCATGCATTGTACTAGCATTATTAATGCTGTTTGATAAATCTGAAGCTATGGCCTTGTTAGCAGACACATGATACAGTGAGAATATCACCTGACTTTATGTCGTTGAGTCAAAAACAGTCAGCACTGGCAGCTACCATTGATCTCCAAATGATAAATTATCAATTGTCAAACCTATTTCCTAGTCGAGAAACAAGATCCTAGATTAAATTGAGATAATACTTTCTCTAGATATCGATTACAGCTTTTATGCCCTAAAAGCATGAACAATTGATTAGAAAATCGAAAAAAATCTGATTGAATTATGTTGTGAGTTATTTGTATGAGATCAGTTGATAATTGTTTAATCTTCTGTAAAGACAATTCATTGTTCTAAGCAAACAACAGAAAACCATTAAAATAATTATTATAAATATCACATATCTTTACATATACAGCTTTAGAAATTGGCGCTACCCATTACCAAACTGCCCATTAGTTAAGGTATCATAAGGACTAATAGAATTTTGCCATTTTTAAGGATTTTGCTTTATGTTATCATTATAAGGACTAGTGGACTAAAATAGTTCCTACAAGCACATATAGAGTGCGGTGTTAAACAACCAACCAACCACATATATACTTTCGATTCCTCTCCAGAATGAGACTTGTTGTATTTTGTGTTGGTTGAGACAAGGAGTTGTCAACATTACCTTTAGTGTCTGAATTATGATAAGAATAACTGTTTAATATGACCCAAATATTGTTTGTGGCCATTTAGGTGGTGCTGTACATGGTATCAATGCAAACAGCAGTGTTCAAAATACCTGCCTGCCCGACCGTCCGAGACGGGTTGATTTCAACTCGGGCTGCCAGATTTTCAAATCCCCCTGCCCGACGGTCGGGTTATATTTCATATGTGAAAATATTCTAAATATTTCCCGATGATAATCACTAATTCACATGTAAAGATGAATGATAAAATGTAACCAAAAAGAAACCCCGTTAGCTTATCCTGAGAAACATATGATTATAGTGGGCAGGCAGGTTTTGGTCCTGTGACCTGGCTGAAATTTTTGGGAGTTTCATACCCTGCAAACAGTGTTGACTTCTTTCAATAATGAGTGAATAGCATTGAAAACCAAAATCCATGCTCAACTCTGTGTTCTTAACCCTGTTTAGGTTTTACAATTTAAGTGTGAAAACTTCAAGGATGCCCTGAAATTGTATCCAGCTTTATTGTACATTGTGTTATGTGGAGGATATGAGATGTGTATTACATATGCAGGATTATGTACATCCCTAATTCCCAGCACATACATCTCGAACTTGTCTACAGATAAGCAAGTTATTTGTTTGGTAAATCAATACATGCCTTATTTGTGTCGGGATCTGACAAACAGCTAATTACAGCGGGTGATCAATAACATGTGACATATTGCATACCAGTCCCACGCAGCCAAGTTAGCCTAACTCCATATGGGACAAATAATAACATGTGCATAAATTAGCCAAGTTGACTTAACACTGCAGGCTATATGGGCCATTACCCCACCAGCTTTCTCTCGGCAACGGAGGATGGACGTCAATCGATAGCCATTCTGTTCAGGGGTGACAGATCATCACCTTACATCAAAGATAATTAGTGCTGCATCACTGGCCATTGTCACAGATGTTCCTGGCGACGACTACATGGGGCTCCCAGTCACCTGTTGACCTTCGATTGAGAAGGCGTAACCATCTAACCCTGACCCCTTGTGGGATCAGCTACTTGTCTGTTATTAGCTGTGTAAAAATAGTGAACGGTCCCAAGGTCACGTTTGACAGCTCACCTGCGAAGCATGTTGGTAAATAGACGCGTTCTAACTCTGTGTGTTCTCGTGTGTGCTTGCTGCTCACTGTGTAATAAGCAAATTGTAGGATTTTGTCGGCTGTTTGGCATTGACACGATGCCCTACTTCGGACTCGGCTGATTGAGGTCTCCTTACTTCCCACCGTGACAGACAGACTGCTCAGTTCCTTGTTAGCTCAGGACCGGGCTATAAAGACACCTACCTCCCTTAGCACATTCCACTCTCATCCCCACAACTGGACACAGCACTCATACTGGACCCTGCTCTCATTATTCAAGGAGGATCATTTATAAATTTGAATTTAAATTGAATTTTTATTCATTCACAAATTTTGAAAGATTAAAATTTGAATTAATTTCAAATTCTTCTGTTTGGATCGGTTTTTTCAACATCCAACAAAATGCTGATTCAAAATGGATGTTATATGCAAAACCCGGGGTATTACCCTGATCCCATGTATGTACCCCTCGGCACCCAGGCACCGCATCATATGGACGAGTATTACGCAGGTGTGCCTACCACGCCTCCATCACAGTACCAGTATCCGACATACCCACAGAGGCCCACGACAGCAGGCTATGACTGCGCCTGTCCCGCTGTGCCACCCCAGCAGAGCCTCCTGCACCAAATTTTGACTGGAAAAGGATACAAAAATGATGTTTTGTGTATTGGACAAATGATCAAGATGGAGACATACCCAGACTTTCCTAGTCAGAACTGTTGTTATTCTAATATACTTCACGATGGATTTGCAGCGTATCCTCACATGCATCGATACTAAGGTATAGTAGCAAATCTTAATCTGGTGTAATATATACAAATGTTATCAACTTCTTGGTGATATTTCCTAAAAAGATATATTTCTCAATTTAACAAAAATGTTATAAATTTATCATTTTTATATTTATGCTATATTCTCATCACAAGTAATTATCTGTATATAATGTAATATTATGACAAGGAATTAAGCCATGTCTGATAGCCAATGAGTAGTCCTTTTATTTATGAGCGTTTGGAATTTCCTTGGTGAAATAGTGTTTCTTTGTACTCATTACCCAGACTAGTGATAAGAGTTTATTTTCAGCCTTGTTAGAAATAGGTTCTGTCCTGAATGTCTTGGTGCCATTTAAAACCAAAGTCTGGAATCCTTATTCATTACCTGTAGGCAGGTAGTACTTTGAATGGAACATATGTTATATTTGGGATTACACTTTCTCCCATTTTAACACTTCAAAAGGCATTGTCCATTCCTATCTTGAATGATGTAAAACAGGATAATTATGTGTTAATCAAAATGAATTCTCAAACCATATGTTTTGGATACAAATTTGTTCAGTAGGGGAGTGGAAGGGACATTGATCTGTCACTAAAAATATGTCTTACTCTATCAGAGAGGGTTTGTTTTTTTTCAAAATGACTAATGTTTGTCTTAGCATCTTATTCCCTGTTTTGACAATGTCATTGATAGTTTTAATCTATTAAAGATATGTTATTTTATATATTTTCAATTTGAAAGATTCAATGTTTATAATAGCTATTGAAAATATTTGCTCTTAGCGGACAAAATATTTCACAATATGTTTGATTCTTCATCTTATTTGATGGTCACACATAATTTGTTCACAAAATGTATTAACTTATTGCATATGAGACATCTATGTATCCTTTGAATCATATACAAGATATTCAAAATGAATAAACAGGGCTTGGTTTAAGGAACTTGATTCAACTTTCACCAGGCGCATGATGACATGAAAACCTAGTTGCACCAGACTAAACCAGGTTGCACCCTCGTCCCATAAATGTATCAAAGTTGAATCATAGATGCATAAACTAGTCTAAATAAATAAAATCTCAAATCTCTGATGACTGTGTTATGATTTTATATAAGTTATTGACGTATTGCTGTGAAACATAAGTGGAATATATTTGTACGTAATCTTGCAATACCCAGTTTGATAATGTCAGGAAAACATGACAAGTTACACACAACACAGGGATTAGTGATGTAGTATGTTACATCAAGCTTAGAGATATTGTTTGTTTGTTTGTTTGTTTGTTTGTTTGTTTGTTTGTTTGTTTTTGTTAAACGCTGCACTCAGCAATATTCCAGCTATATGGCGACGGTCTGTAAGTAATCAAGTCTAGACCAGACAGTCCAGTGATTGACAACATGAGCATTGATCCACCAAATGGGATATGATGACATGCATCAACCAAGTCAGCGAGCCTGACCACCCAATCCCGTTAGTCGCCTCTATCGACAAGCATAGTCGCCTTTTAGAGGTATTCACTGTGTTCAAATAATATATAACAATAAAATGTTGTATGGAAAAGTAAGTCAGTCAAACACAATTTTAAAATGTTTTAACATGCACTTGGTGCATATAGACATAAATATTAGGTTGCACTTTTCAATAATTGGTTGCACTGGTGCATGGTTTGTATAGTTAGATTGAGCCCTGATAAGACAATTTGGAGCCTGCCCTGTTTGTCTATATTCATTCAAATCAATTCGTGAAATGAAAATCTTATGATTGAGCCTAATAATAGATTAAGAAGAATTTTCAAACATGCGACAACACGATACAACAATCAGGCAGTCAAATCTGTGTTGAGGGATATTTCAATGGTGAACGATAAAACTCAGGATAAACGTTAGGTATTTCCCATTACATTAACTCCTGACAGATATTAGGTGTGATATTTGACAGATGGGAGTTGTGTTTCTCCGGTGAGTGTTGCTAGTCTTCTGTTCCTGCAAGTAACCCATTCATCTTGGTCAAACAGTCATTGAAAACCTTCCTGAAAGGGTAGAGTTGAAATGTGGTGCAAGACAAGGCTTGTTGCCTGCAGACAGTGAACATAGCCTATAAATACCAGCATTATATAATATGGAATATCTATGTGGTGATTATTATCTATATTTGAGGTGAGGTGAAATGGGGTTTAACATAACATCCAAGATTATTGCACTTATATAAGTGAGTGAGTATGGTTTTACGCCGCTTTAAGCAATATTCCAGCAATATCACAGCGGGGGACACCAGAAATGGGCTTCACACATTGTAACCATGTTGGGAATCGAACACAGGTCTTCGGCGTGACGAGCAAAGGCTTTAACCACTAGGCTGCCCAACCGCCCCTGCATTTATATAACGACATGCATGCATGTGTGTGTGTGTGTGTGTGTGTGTGTGTGTGTGTGTGTGTGTGTGTGTGTGTGTGTGTGTGTGTGTGTGTGTGTGTGTGTGTGTGTGTGTGTGTGTGTGTGTGTGTGTGTGAGAGTGTGTGAGTGCGTGCGAGTGCGTCCGTGGGTGCACTAGTCCAGACTCATGTTGATTTATAGTGCTATCCCACTGAGATGCCATGCCGCAGTTGAATATAACATGAATATCCCACTCAGACACAGTATACTGACTCCGTGCCGACCAGTCCTTGTTTTAGACCCTTAATGCCAAGCGCCAGACAGGGTAACAACAAGTACCATGTTTTAGCGTCTCTTGAAATGGAACCCTGGACCTTCTGTTCTCCGGGCGGACGCTCTACCTCTGCCACGGAGGCAGTCTATGAATTATTGAGTATTTATTAATTGACTACACAGGTCAAATGAACAGCGATACAGTTTATTATGATTTTTCGAAGATCTATCACATATGTCTTTGTTTGAGAAGAGTGTACTATGAACATCTAAGATTTGACTGGAAAGGACAATTGAAAGAAAAACAAAAACAAAACAAATATTTTAATTGTACTGACAACTATCATCTGTTCAAGTTTAAGAAGAATGATGCTCTATAATCAATTACAATTTGACTACAGCAGTCAAATACAAAGCAAAATAATTTGGAATATTTTTGGTACTACAAAATGTATCTGTAATCAATATCTGCTTGAGAAATCCCTGCAATAAGATTTAGATTTTGACTACACAGGTGAAATATTTCAGGATATATTTGATCTGTAACATATTTGTAAAGATATTTTATTTCCACTTCATTCAGCATGTGTAATTTTGTCTTTTATTGAGAAAAGCTTCTTCTTCTTTTTTGTCTTTAAAAGTGCATTCTTGAAATTCAATATAGGTTTGACATAAGAGTAGTCTGTTTTTCTGCCTCTTAATGAAAGAAAATAATTGGAATTACAAAAAAAACTTATTAATACTGCTTTGGCATGCCGTTTCAATTCCTTGATATACGACATCAGGCGATCATACTTAACCCTTTCCTGATAAAATGTCCAATGTACTTATAGCCCTGATTAGTTGAAAAAGGGTTAAAGGAGAAGATAGAAATATCTTGAAATGTCAGAACCATATATTTTTGTTATTATGAATGTCAACATTGAGAAAAGAACTCACAAGGTTACTTGCAAAATGTGAAAATGTAAACTGAACACTTCCTGTTTTGTTTGTGAACCATTATGAAACTCAGTCTTCAATGACCAGAGATTTTAAAAAGTCGGTCAACATAAGGGCGAAATGGCATCCTCCTTGTTTGACATTGTGGAGACCGTGTGTTAAGACAGTGTGACCTCATGTGTCACTCGAGTTGGAAATAGCTCCATGTATTTCTAGACAAAAGTATAGATACCAAATTATGTATTTGGCTCAGCACTGGACAGATTTATATTTTGTATATAAGCATGAATAGTTTATAGTTATACAATCAGCGCCAAGGCTGGCTTCATGATGAAAATAGTTTTATGTAATTTGCTAGAAAGAATGGGATATTAATATGGTTAATTGATTTTTTCCAAATATTAATTATATTTTTTTTCTCCCACTTTATGAAATAAATTTTAAAGACATCTCGCGTCATCATTCATATCCACAACTATCAATTGCCAGGATATATAGGGTTATTTTAACTTTATTCTCAGTCCTAGTACATATGTTTGAAATAAGAACCATTATGTATATTGTATCGATTAGGCTCACAATCTCCCAGAAATAATACTGTTACAAGTCTTGTGGAATGAAAGATTGATGACGCTTTACATAATATACCAGGAGCTTTAGCTCGGTAGTTCCCCTGGCTACAGAGATATATTTGTAACAGGGAATAAAAATGTCAATTGAAACAAATCTATATACCAGGAGTTGACACAACATAACTAAAGTCTTGATAAAGTAAGAGAGCTGACTCTAAGTATTGATCAAATCTTATTCTAAAGACTATATACCGTATCCAATATGCCAAAGTTTAAAATGCTTTGAACAACTTTGTATACATCTCATATCAAGGGACGGTCGGGTAGCCTTGTGGTTAAAGCGTTCGCCCGTCACGCCGAAGACCCGGGTTCGATTCCCGACATGGGTACAATGTGTGAAGCCCATTTCTGGTGTCCCCCGCCGTGATGTTGCTGGAATATTGCTAAAAGCTGTGTAAAACCAAACTCACTCACTCATATCAAAATCAGTCGATATAATGTTTACTTGCTAAATGCGAGATGCTTCTTTGGGGTATTAGTGCCGTAATGCTGTCGGAGTATCATGACCAATGGTCAAGTTGGTCACTCATGTAACCATCGTAATGATGATATACCTGTTCCACAAAGCGTCATTGCGCTACGAAATTGAAAGCCTACACTCTGTTCCCAACTTCATCTGGAAAAATCGCAATGTCTGTGATCTAAAGACATCCTATATATTTCAGTTGAATCATTTAATAAACAATGAGGAATTGTGAATACAGTTGACTTATAATTTATGACTAACATATCTTATCTACATAAGATGTAATAGAAACCACATCAGGCTCCTGTTTTTATCACAGAACAGTTTCTGTTACTACCATTTCATATATTTCCATGGTGACAGGGTAAATAAGATATCTATTTTCTTCTTTATGTAAGCATGCTGTCTCTGGTGTCTCTTCAAGCTGTGAGGACATTTGTGTCGAGAGCGTTTCCATTTCCACACATAATAATAAACTGATACTCGTCATTTCCACGACAACAGTCTAATGAGGTATCATTAATCCCTGCAGCTGTTTAGCAGATTAACTACTTTTGTCTGACTCAAGCAGCATCCTACTTGTGATGTATTTTATGGTAGCTGTCTGGTAGAGCTCATCCGTAATACCATAGATTGGTCAGAGACATCATGTCTCTCACAAAATGTGTTGTGTATGTCATTTTATAAATAAATTACTTGTAATTCTGTGGCAAATCTTACTTACTTTTATGTTTCCATAAACCGAAGAACATTTAGACCACGCCCATTAACTGTTTCTGATTGGCTGATAATAAAATGGGTGGGGCTTGTGTTGCATTGTTGCATTGAATGTTACTGATTTCTTATAATGTTGTTGTCTACAGTGTTTTGGGGGTAATGATTAAATAAGCAGTTTGACCGGTCACATCCCTGTCTACTGGTCAGATCTACTGATCACATTTTATGTCTACTGGTCACAACCCATTTTAATAATTCAAACAGCCATATTTTTTTGGGCATCTGTATGTGTACAGGATATAATATGTTGAATCTGATAAAAACCCTGAAGAATATGAGGCTGGCATCAAATAAATACCCTCCTGGTTACCGCTGTGTCCATGGTCTTGGCTCCAGTCCCAGGAACAATATAATGGGATAGTCCTTGTTGAGTTCACGAACCTTGTAGCTATTTAGTCAGTGTTTTGGGGGTAATGATTAAATAAGCAGTTTGAGAAGTTATTATTGTTGACATACTTGTTTATAAGAATTGATATCAATGTTTTTGTGTGTATGGAGATATAAACGTTAAAACCAGTGTGAACACTGTGTTCCCAGCGCATATAAACAAGAAAATAAAAACAGTGTGCATAGCTGATTTTTGCAAAGTGTGCACTTCGGTTTGTTTTTTTTAAATTATTTTCTTTTATACCTCCATCAATGCAAAACTGCTACTGAAATATGCTAAGGGGTGGTGGAGTAGCCTAGCAGTAAAGTGCTTGCTTCTGATATCTAAAACTCAGGTTTGATTCCCCATATGGTTTCTCATGTTCCGTTCTTGTCCAACACTTTATATTCCTTTACATTCACCAAAACCCTAGTCTACTGGTCACATCCCATGTCTACTGGTCACATCCCATGTCTACTGGTCACATCCCATGTCTACCGGTCACATCCCTGTCTACCGGTCAGATCTACTGATCACATTTTATGTCTACTGGTCACAACCCATGTCTACTGGTCACATCCCATGTCTACTGGTCACATCTTTTTGACATAACTACTGGTCACATCCCATGTCTACTGGTCACATCCCATGTCTACTGGTCACATCTTTTTGACATGTCTACTGGTCACATCCCATGTCTACTGGTCACATCTTTTTGACATGTCTACTGGTCACATCCTTTGTCTACTGGTCACATCTTTTTGACATGTCTACTGGTCACAACCCATGTCTACTGGTCACATCCCATGTCTACTGGTCACATCCCATGTCTACTGGTCACAACCCATGTCTACTGGTCACATCCCATGTCTACTGGTCACATCCCATGTCTACTGGTCACAACCCATGTCTACTGGACACATCCCATGTCTACTGGTCACATCTTTTTGACATGTCTACTGGTCACATCCCATGTCTACTGGTCACATCTTTTTGACATGTCTATTGGTCACATCTTTTTAACATGTCTACTGGTCACAGCAAGTGTCTTTCCAACTTCCATCCCAGTTCATGCTCTGTTGGTTTGTGTGAACCACAGTGTCATGTGTCACAACACAGGCCACAGTATCATGTGTTACATTGTCACAACACAGGCCACAGTATCATGGGTAACATTGAAACAACACAGGCCACAGTATCACGTGTAACATTTGTCACAACACTGGCCACAGTATCATGTGTAACATTGTCACAACACAGGCCACAGTAGCATGGGTAACATTGTCACAACACAGGCCACAGTAGCATGGGTAACATTGTCACAACACAGGCCACAGTATCATGTGTTACATTGTCACAACACAGGCCACAGTATCATGGGTAACATTGAAACAACACAGGCCACAGTATCACGTGTAACATTTGTCACAACACAGGCCACAGTATCATGTGTAACATTGAAACAACACAGGCCACAGTATCATGTGTAACATTGTCACAACACAGGCCACAGTATCATGTGTAACATTGTCACAACACAGGCCACAGTAGCATGGGTAACATTGTCACAACACAGGCCACAATATCATGTGTAACATTGAAACAACACAGGTCACAGGATCATGTGTAACATTGTCACAACACAGGCCACAGTATCATGTGTAACATTGTCACAACACAGGCCACAGTATCATGTGTAACATTGAAACAACACAGGCCACAGTATCATTGTCACTTCCATCCCAGTTCATGCTCTGTTGGTTTGTGTGAACCACAGTGTCATGTGTCACAACACAGGCCACAGTATCATGTGTTACATTGTCACAACACAGGCCACAGTATCATGGGTAACATTGAAACAACACAGGCCACAGTATCACGTGTAACATTTGTCACAACACTGGCCACAGTATCATGTGTAACATTGTCACAACACAGGCCACAGTAGCATGGGTAACATTGTCACAACACAGGCCACAGTAGCATGGGTAACATTGTCACAACACAGGCCACAGTATCATGTGTTACATTGTCACAACACAGGCCACAGTATCATGGGTAACATTGAAACAACACAGGCCACAGTATCACGTGTAACATTTGTCACAACACAGGCCACAGTATCATGTGTAACATTGAAACAACACAGGCCACAGTATCATGTGTAACATTGTCACAACACAGGCCACAGTAGCATGGGTAACATTGTCACAACACAGGCCACAGTAGCATGGGTAACATTGTCACAACACAGGCCACAATATCATGTGTAACATTGAAACAACACAGGTCACAGGATCATGTGTAACATTGTCACAACACAGGCCACAGTATCATGTGTAACATTGTCACAACACAGGCCACAGTATCATGTGTAACATTGAAACAACACAGGCCACAGTATCATGTGTAACATTGTCACAACACAGGCCACAGTATCATGTGTAACATTGAAACAACACAGGCCACAGTATCACGTGTAACATTTGTCACAACACAGGCCACAGTATCATGTGTAACATTGAAACAACACAGGCCACAGTATCATGTGTAACATTGTCACAACACAGGCCACAGTAGCATGGGTAACATTGTCACAACACAGGCCATAGTATCATGTGTAACATTGTCACAACACAGGCCACAGTATCATGTGTAACATTGTCACAACACAGGCCACAGTATCATGGGTAACATTGTCACAACACAGGCCACAGTATCATGTGTAACATTGAAACAACACAGGCCACAGTATCATGTGTAACATTGTCACAACACAGGCCACAGTATCATATGTAACATTGAAACAACACAGGCCACAGTATCACGTGTAACATTGTCACAACACAGGCCACAGTATCATGGGTAACATTGTCACAACACAGGCCACAGTATCATGTGTAACATTTGTCACAACACAGGCCACAGTATCATATGTAACATTGAAACAACACAGGCCACAGTATCATGGTCAACATTTAAACAACACAGGCTACAGTATCATGTGTAACATTGTCACAACACAGGCCACAGTACCATGTGTAACATTTGTCACAACACAGGCCACAGTATCATGTGTAACATTGTCACAACACAGGCCACAGTATCATGGGTAACATTGTCACAACACAGGCCACAGTATCATGTGTAACATTTGTCACAACACAGGCCACAGTATCATATGTAACATTGAAACAACACAGGCCACAGTATCATGGTCAACATTTAAACAACACAGGCTACAGTATCATGTGTAACATTGTCACAACACAGGCCACAGTACCATGTGTAACATTTGTCACAACACAGGCCACAGTATCATGTGTAACATTGTCACAACAAAGGCCACAGCATCTGTCTTGTGTAGACAGCCATGTTGCGGAAGACAGGGATTCACCTGCATGGGTCAATCTTTCTTCCAGTCCAAAAGACTCAAGGCATAAACAAAGAGTACCAGGCTGGCCATTTCTCTTAATTTGCCAGAACTTAACTGCTGCCATGTCATTTCATAATAAAAAACTAAAGCACGATAAACCTTTTATAGATGGTAATTTCAATATTAGATTAAAGAAACTTAACTCTTAACTTTGAGTGAACCTATCACCAGAAAAGAAATCTCAGTTATGTGTTACTAGAATTTTGATTAATTTTAATAATTCAAACAGACATATTTTTTTGGCATCTGTATGTGTACAGGATGGAATATTTTGAATCTGATAAAAACAGTGAAGAATATGAGGCTGGCATCAAATGAATACCCTCCTGGTTACCGCTGTGTCCATGGTCTTGGCTCCAGTGCCAGGAACAATGTAATGGGATAGTCCTTGTTGAGTTCACGAACCTTGTAGCTATTTAGTCAGTCATTGAGTGGATCAGGGCAAACATTATTGGACAATTTGGCTGTTCTGGTCATTATTTGGGCGAGTGGAGGCTGATAATTTGGACTTTGGTAATGGACAGGTGGTGTGCAAGGTTGTGGGTTTTCGCATACATCAGTGCAAGAAGTGATTGATAAATGGATTTATTGCGGTGGTGTGTCAGTGACCATACTAGAGTCTGGTCACAGGTCAGCTAGTGCATCCACGGGTAAAGTGATTTCATTATCATGTTGTTGAACTTGATTATAAAATGTAACAGCGTTATAGTTTATGTGTTGTTCTTTTCTTCAAAAATTGAAAAGAAGTCATGATTGTATTAAAAGTTCTACATGAATATTATATTTAGTATTGCCATGATAGCTAGTTGTGTGGGAAATGTTACACAAATCCTAAACAATTGTCACATGAAAACTTTCTTTTTTATGTAATATTTTGGGAAATTGTTAACAAATATTTAAAGTATAACACTTTTTGTCGTGAAAGATTCAAGTGTACAAATATATACATCATATACTCATACAGATTAAATCTAGTGGATTGTCAGGATGTCTGTCCTCTGTGTTAAACGTTCGTAGAGATTTTTGAAAACTTTGAAGTTACAAGCCTTTAATGGAAAGTGTCTGTTTTGGGTTTTTTTTCCGCCTGTTGAGGCATGTTCTTGAAATGTCCTTGAATTTCTCTTACATTGCTCGTAAAGTGTTCGTGACAGCGCCCACCAAGTGTAATACGTTGTGATCAGTAACACTACATATTTTGCCGCCTGCCAGTAGTTCCCTTCCAGTTTTCTGTCATTGTGGCTGGCTTCTTTCAATGCATGGCAGAAGCAATTTAAAAGATTTGCATATTTGGGGATTTTTTTTATTTCTCCAGTTTTTAAGGTTGGGGGATTTACCTGGCTCTTTATTTGTGAGCCCTTGGGCGTCTCAGAAGTGATTATAGTCCCAGTCATAATAATGGTGGTCCCAAGATGACTGCTATACCAACAACAAATGAATTATGAATTACTTGTGAAGCCTTTCTCTAATTATTGATTGGACGTTATGGGTTTTAAACAAAAGTTTTTTGTTCGTAAAAAAATAATTGGACATCAAAAGTACAGTTTTACATGCATGCCACTTTGCACGGCAATAATTGAATTGGCGTTGATGTTATCTTTGTATCCCATGGGACTCATGGCACTACCTATTTGTGTCCAACCTGAGTTTTTATATGTATAGGAGGGGCGGTCGGGTAGCCTTGTGGTTAAAGCATTCACTTGTCATGCCTAAAACCCGGGTTCGTTTCCCGACATTGGTACAATGTGTGAAGCCCATTTCTGGTGTCCCCTGCTGTTATATTGCTGGAATTTTGCTAAAAGCAGAGTAAAAACATACTCTCACTCACTCACTCACTCACTCACTCACTCGCCCGGAGAGCGGAAGGTCCGGGGTTCGATCCCCGACCGCGTCATACCAAAAGACGTAAAAAGATGGTACTTGTTGTTACCCTGTCTGGCGCTCGGCATTATGGGGCTAAAACAAGGACTGGTCAGCTCGGAGTCAGTATACTGTGTCTGAGTGGGGTATTCATGCTAAACTGCGGCATGGTATCTCAGTGGGCTAGCACTATAAATCGGCATCAGTCCGGACTAGTACAAGCAGCCACACAAACACATACACGTACATGCACGTCGCTATATAAGTGCAATAATCTTGGACGCGACGTTAAACCTCATTTCACCTCACCTCACCTCACCTCACCTCACCTCACCTCACCTCACTCACTCACTCACTCACTCACTCACTCACTCACTCACTCACTGTATTGTAAGTATTGAGTGCAGTAGAGTGCGCCTGGTCAAACCCTGTATCCAGAGGTTGAAGTCTTTGAATGTTTAACTGTTCTGGGTCCACATGCACAAAGCTGTTTTAGTGCCATGCCCGTCGTAAGTCCATGTTTAAGTATAGGATCTGGTTCTGAGAGGTGGGATATAGTACGCCCAAGATCTGTCCACATGTGTATTGTGTACCTAATTTCCTCTAATAAATACCGGCCGCCTCCGTGGTTTCATAGATAGAGCGATCAGTCACTATACAGAGTGGGTATCCATGTTCAACTGCGGCATGGTTTCTTTGTGAACTAGAAATATAAAAGCTAAGTACAAGCTAGAACCACGTTAGTACATTTCTAGAATAGCATGACAGAGGCCATGTTAATAATAATAATGTGCTACATATTTTGCCGCCTGCCAGTAGTTCCCTTCCAGTTTTCTGTCATTGTGGCTGGCTTCTTTCAATGCATGGCAGAAGCAATTTAAAAGATTTGCATATTTGGGGATTTTTTTTATTTCTCCAGTTTTTAAGGTTGGGGGATTTACCTGGCTCTTTATTTGTGAGCCCTTGGGCGTCTCAGAAGTGATTATAGTCCCAGTCATAATAATGGTGGTCCCAAGATGACTGCTATACCAACAACAAATGAATTATGAATTACTTGTGAAGCCTTTCTCTAATTATTGATTGGACGTTATGGGTTTTAAACAAAAGTTTTTTTGTTCGTAAAAAAATAATTGGACATCAAAAGTACAGTTTTACATGCATGCCACTTTGCACGGCAATAATTGAATTGGCGTTGATGTTATCTTTGTATCCCATGGGACTCATGGCACTACCTATTTGTGTCCAACCTGAGTTTTTATATGTATAGGAGGGGCGGTCGGGTAGCCTTGTGGTTAAAGCATTCACTTGTCATGCCTAAAACCCGGGTTCGTTTCCCGACATTGGTACAATGTGTGAAGCCCATTTCTGGTGTCCCCTGCTGTTATATTGCTGGAATTTTGCTAAAAGCAGAGTAAAAACATACTCTCACTCACTCACTCACTCACTCACTCACTCGCCCGGAGAGCGGAAGGTCCGGGGTTCGATCCCCGACCGCGTCATACCAAAAGACGTAAAAAGATGGTACTTGTTGTTACCCTGTCTGGCGCTCGGCATTATGGGGCTAAAACAAGGACTGGTCAGCTCGGAGTCAGTATACTGTGTCTGAGTGGGGTATTCATGCTAAACTGCGGCATGGTATCTCAGTGGGCTAGCACTATAAATCGGCATCAGTCCGGACTAGTACAAGCAGCCACACAAACACATACACGTACATGCACGTCGCTATATAAGTGCAATAATCTTGGACGCGACGTTAAACCTCATTTCACCTCACCTCACCTCACCTCACTCACTCACTCACTCACTCACTCACTCACTCACTCACTCACTCACTCACTCACTCACTCACTCACTGTATTGTAAGTATTGAGTGCAGTAGAGTGCGCCTGGTCAAACCCTGTATCCAGAGGTTGAAGTCTTTGAATGTTTAACTGTTCTGGGTCCACATGCACAAAGCTGTTTTAGTGCCATGCCCGTCGTAAGTCCATGTTTAAGTATAGGATCTGGTTCTGAGAGGTGGGATATAGTACGCCCAAGATCTGTCCACATGTGTATTGTGTACCTAATTTCCTCTAATAAATACCGGCCGCCTCCGTGGTTTCATAGATAGAGCGATCAGTCACTATACAGAGTGGGTATCCATGTTCAACTGCGGCATGGTTTCTTTGTGAACTAGAAATATAAAAGCTAAGTACAAGCTAGAACCACGTTAGTACATTTCTAGAATAGCATGACAGAGGCCATGTTAATAATAATAATGTGCTAAATTCCATTCCCCAAGCAGATGCTCATTGAGTTACATTATTATTATCCCAGTCAATGGATCAGTGTGCACTCGATTTTCATTCTCATCTCCCTGGGGAGTATACAACCAAAGCTGCCTGTGAGTGCCTTGGGTAGGGGAGGGAGTGCTATTCATTTACAGTAAACTACGGTTATAACGAACACGCTTATAACGAACTGACGGATATAACGAACTCAGTTTTTGGTCCCGACTATTTGCTGTAGTTATGCTGTATATATGCTTATAACGAACTTCGGTTATAACGAACTAAAATTAGTAGTCCCTTTGAGTTCGTTATAACCGTACTTTACTGTATATAAATATTTGTAGTAAAGACCAAACTCCTATGATCTTAATTGAAAAAATCCTGTAATGACGAACTGAGCTATTGATGCATAGCACGGGTGACACGGTCGTCTAAGGCGCTGCAATTCGCTGTGCAGAGTTACGTCCCTTGGGAACGCCAATACCCGTGCTTGTGGGTTTCACCAAAGTGGTAAACGTCTGAGACCTGCATCACTTCGGGCTTTCCTCCCACATTTAGCTGACACGCCGTGATATAACTGAAATACCGTTAAAAGCGGCTTTAAACCAAACTCACTAACTCAATCATTCTAAGGCCACAGTTTGTGGTGGAGAGTTATTTCCCTTAAGTGATCAAGAAACCTGTGATGGTGGTTTGAATCCCCCAAATCACCCTTTTCTAGGTTTTTCCGCACCCATGCTCGTGGGTTCCACCAAAGCAGCAAACATCCAAGACCTGGCATCCATAAAGCTATTGTGGTTGGAATCCTGGTTCATCCTGATTATGTTTCTAAGTTAATCAGCATAATACCCGTGCTTGTGGGTTTCACCAAAGTGGCAAACGTCTGAGACCTGCATCGCCTGGTGCTTTCCTCCCACATGGAGCAGGCACGATGTGAATATACTAAAATCATGTTCACAGTGGTGTTAAACCAAACTCACTCACTCACTCACTGAAATATTGCCTCCCCTGTTAAAGGGGTCTCAGCTCCATAGCTGGTAGCCATTTCTAGTGAAACCATTATGATGGCATTAGTGGTTTGTACGAAATTGAGTTATTAGGATATTCCTAAACTGATACATTCATACGCATTATGAAATTAAGTTAGAAAAAAAATAAAATTAATTGACTTTCATTAACTTCATAGGACTAATTGACAAAAACGCCTATAGTCCCCCTATAGTATGAGGGTGCTCATGTACTTGAACAAACATGTCTTTGTGCACAGTGAATCAACTTGTCTCTTGCCCCTCTTGGTGCCTAAATCAATGTGTCTAATTTAATGAGCATGCTATAGAATAAAGGTCACCTGTACCCTGGGACTCACTTGGCAGGTTTCTATGGCGATAGAAACTATTTTCATGTCATGCTGATGTAATTAGCTATTACTGCAAGTAAATTGTTTTTGTGTCGTTAACTCATATTATCAGATATTGGTTTTGTTAGCTGGGTAATATAAACTGAATGAAATTTAACCATCTTGATGGGTTTTTTAATAAGCAGTTCTGGACAATCATGATGTATTGTATTGTCCCTGGGAACTGTTAGCATCTACAGAGACAGGATACTGGGTATAAGAACGTGGTAAACATCCCACAAGTATCCTTGAGGTTTACAAAGACACCTTTGATGAGTTTAATCGTAGATAGACATAGTAATGGGTATGATCCATCGTCTCATTACTGCATAATCTGTACAGAAAATAATATTTGGTTCTCGCTAAGGCATTGATTATTGAGTATTGTTAGCAACAAGAAACACTGTTGATTGGTATCTAGATTACCTGCTCAAGGATGCTCGTAATCTGATCACAATGTCTACAATTACTGCCTTTGTCAACAATTTTCCATCAGTTGTGCGTGTCACATAAATGCAGTTCTGATTCAAGGCCAGGTTCTGATTGGAGGAATGGAGCCAATGTTTTTGACAGGGCAATGGCTGTTCTGACAGGGTCGGGGTTGGACTGTTGGATCGGTTGAATAGCGCACTTCCTGTTATGAAATTGTATGACGCAGTTTGTGATAATGGTGATCCCATTGTCTTCTCTGAAGTTGTTGAATCCCAGGAACGGAAATAGAATCCTACAGAGTCCAACAGACAGATAAACTCGAAGCCTGCTAATCTGAAATTGTAAACCGTAGGTGTACCTCAACAGGCCAGTGAAATTAAATCTCACTGTTTAGGACGAATTATGACAACGCCATAGACCTTGGTTAAGTTCAACACATCATGTATATAAATTGAAAAAAATAATAATTACCGTATTTTCTTGAGTATAGTGCGCACCCAAGTATAGTGTTTATCCCCTCTACCGGATTCAGTATTTTGGAGGAAAAAAATAATTTGAATATTATGTGCAGAAAACAATTACACCGTACCCCTTTAGCGAATTCCGGGTGAAAAGAAACTTTGTCAGTACAAATTTGAAATTCACCAGACATGTTGATTTACCATTTAAATTGTATTTTTTGTTCTGCTGGACATTGTTTTACATCCAGGGATTAAGATTACCTTGTGCATTTTCTCGTAAACTAAGCAGCAATCAGCTGTATAACGACAATAATTATGATTGATGACCATGTTGACGCTTCAGATTTTGACTTACATAAATCTTGACACTCCCCAAATAAATTACCTTTTGTTATAATAATTCTTCTTTTTCATTACTTGTTGAATTTTAGGTTGTTTCTTTGTTTTCAATATTTTGTAATCAGGGCATCACTAAAATTATATGTTTTACACGCTTCGTCCCTTAGTCCCTATTTTTAGGCACTACGTCCTTGTTCAGCCATTTTCTTCCCCGTCAATACAAACACTCATTCCCAGATCGTCCTACAACACACTCTCTGCCCACACCATCAGCCACACCCTCTCTACCCACACACTGACTCTTGTTACCAATCAGAATAAATATACTTTATTGAATAGCATATTACCCAGCCATATGAAGCTTCTTTTTCTTTTTTTTAATCTAGCCATTCACCAGCCATCTATTTCAGTGTTCTCAATAGATTTTTCTGATAATCAGGAAAGCCACCTGCAATGTCCGTATATTAATGCTGAAGCTGTGTGGCGCCATCACCATCATCTATCTGACAGTCAATGAAACCCACATTTAGTCCGCTTTGTGTCAGTGAGAATGTTAAACCATCTGGCACTGGTTTTGGCAGTCCTGTCACTTCAGGCTTAACTGGGTATTTGGCTGTACAGTGGCATTACATTCATTGTCAGGAACCAGGATGTTTTAGAATTTCCTCTAGTGGAATCTGTCATCTGACGTACTGTTTTTGTAGCAGTATTTCAATGAAGCCATTTTGAGGCTTTTTTTCTAACATATCTGTTCTGTTGCTCTAAGGATGGCATCCTTTTTCGGGAATAAAGAATTTAATTTTTTTTTTTTTTTTTTTTTAAATGTGATGTCCTACATTCTGCTTTAGGAAGGGATTAAATGGTATAAAATCATGTAGATTCCAGTGCCACTGTTTTCATCTTCTTTGGTAAATATGCTCTCAATCATTGTCAGAGAATGTATTGTCAGGTGTACTTTACTTATAAGAATTTCTTATATTGAAACTCTGTATAATGAGTCTGACATTTATGTTAAAGCTTTCTGCCTGACATTAGTTTAGCCCAAGATAAATAAATAGAAATCTTCACATGCAATTTATATATTCCTCAAGTCCATTTGGAAATGAAACAAAACCTTTTGAATCTTTTTGTACCTTTGACTAAATCTGATATCAGAAATAGAAGACATACTGGTAAAAAAATGTAGTAACTCGTTTTTGTTTATCATTCCATTATTACAGGAGACAAGGAGGGCAACATGTTGTTTTATACCTCACACTAATAGCTTTCTTTGAAGTACGTATATTGATATTAGTGCTGCTGATTCTAATACTTCTGTTCCATATTGATACAACTAAGCTTGCTAGCTGAAAAATGTGGATAAGTTAAATACCAAACTAAAGGTAGAATACCAGTATTTTTTAAACTTAGCAGATTGTTATTATTAGTAAAATTAGTCAGTCTGAGCTGAATTGAAGGTGAGGTGAAATGGGTTTAACGTCGCGTCCAAGATTATTGCACTTATATAGTGACGTGCATGCACGTGTGTGTGTGGCTGCTTGTACTAGACCGGACTGATGTCGATTTATAGTGCTAGCTCACTGAGATACCATGCCGCAGTTTAACATGAATACCCCACTCAGACACAGTATACTGACTCTGAGCCGACCAGTCCTTGTTTTAGCCCCTTAATGCCGAGCTCCAGACAGGGTAACAACAGGTAGCATCTTTTAACCTCTTTTGGTATGACACTGCCGGGGTTCGAACCCCGGACCTTCCGCTCTACCACTAGACCACGAAGTTGGTCTGAATGGAAAGTATACAGCATTTAATAATGTTAAGTAAATCTTCAGCAATAATTCTCATTGCACACCATATTTTGAGGTGCTTCTTTTGATTGTTTTGTTTAGGGTGTTTTTTTTGTGGGTTTTGGTGTGTTTTTTTAAAGTGAGAATCATGGGACAAATACATTGAAGTGTAGGCGTCAGTGTTTGCTTGGTCGTATAGAACCCAGTGTTTTTCATTACTCAAATTTGTTAACATATTTTCATAGGTCTTAAGGTAAGACCATCGTGTGAACGAAATTAATGGATCATAACAGACCCTAACTTTAATTGCCTTATCGTGATACTGTCATTGTACAGACAGCCCAGAAGTCTAAGACTCCACAACCGTTGTGCAGAGTTCTGTCCCTTTGCTGCCAGGATCTGGTGATCATGGGTTTCAGTCTCAGTCACCTGAATATGATCCTTGATTTGCCGGCATCATACCATGTTCCAGGGGTTTCATCAAAATGGCTAACATCAACTTACGGCAGTAGTTTGTCATTTCCTCCCACATTAAACCTGTTAACCGGGATCTGACAGAAATATCGTTCAAAACAGATTTTTCTCCCAACCCCTACCCATCACTAATCATGTATGAAATTATAGTCTTGAATTCTTTATCAATGGGCCAATTAAAAAAAAAATCAATCAAATTATATGTAATATTGGTATTGGTTAATGTTGCCCATAGCCCAGTCTACAATTATCCCAGCACAATATGTTATCAAGATACGCAGAACGCAGTGCTGGGTAATCCTGTTTTTGTGGTGCCATTCATTATCGTGCATGTTGCGGACAGTGATTGATTTAGCACAGTGTCGTGATGGTAGTATCTCCAGGCCATCCATTGCACATTTATCTGCTGCACTGATGAGTATGCCTAACAATGGCTGACATGACCGCAGTCGTACAAGTGAGAATGCAGTAAATTTATAAATAATCAATGGTTTCTCGTTTGCTGTATGTTGATCAGCTACATCAGGAGATACAGTTTCCAAGTATCCTTGACTGACTTGCTTCAATGATTAAGAAAGTGTAGCTGGCAAGGTCAGGTCCATGGTTCAGTCACATGGCAATCATGTGATCAGTTGATTGATCGACTCAGTTTCTGGTTTGCTTGGCTGAGAAATTAGGCCAGGGACACTCCTTCGTCTCATCTGGGACTGTTTTCTTCAGGACTAATTTGACAAACTCTGCTTGGTTTTTTTATTTGCCTCCTATTTTTGTATTGATTTATAACTGAAATTTGGATTAAAGCCTTTGCAACATTCATGTATCCATGACAACACATAACATATTTTCACAATTGTGTGTTGCTGATAAATGCACACATGGAATAATGCTTTATGTCGTTTGAGTGACGTGTGTTGAAGTAAACAAGAACATGACAATTAATTTTTTTAATTTTGATAATTTTTGGTTTGAAACATGTGAACTAGTTTAAGAACAGATGGTTTCAGACTCTAGTTTTATGTTAATGGTTATATAATATATGTGATGGAACAAATGTATTACTTTTCATTGCTTTTGGGTTTTTTTGTTTAACGCCGCATTCAGCAATATTCCATTTATATAACGGCTGTCTGTAAATAATCAAGTCTGGACCAGACAATCCAGCAATTGACATCATGAGCATCGATCACACAACTGGGGTACGATGGCATGCATCAACCAAGTCAGCGAGGCTGACCACCTGATCCCTTTAGTCGCCTCTTACGACAAGCATAGACACCTTTTACGGCAGGAATGGGCCTGAAGACCTATTCTACCCCGGATCTTCACTGGTCAAATGTATTACTAAAGTAGCACTTGATCATGCTTTTTTCCTCAGACCAAAGACTTTTTTATACAAAATGTTTGTCTATTAACTCTTCTAACATATCTCATGTATCAGCAGGTGTCCAATAAAGGCATGTTGAATGATGTGTGATATGGTAGGAGTCCTACCGTAGGACACCACTGTTCGAAGCAAGCGCTTGGCTGTAGGTCCAGGGCCCACTTGCACAAAGCGATCTTAGCGCTAAGACTATTGTAAGCCTATGTTAAAGTATGGGAGTTACGATCATCTTAGGGCTAAGATCGCTTTGTGCAAGTGGGTCCTGGACAGGTAGATCTCTTGTTAGGCCTGTTGTTTCAAATTTGTATGGGTCCTTTTTACATGTTGATTTATTTGTGATGCTAAGCTGTGGGGATTTTCTAAATGAGGGTTAGTCAGGGCCTGCAGCTTCGAAAGTTTGTGGGTCCTGATGGCAGCCTTGCAAGTTATTTTATTTCAAAGACTGTAGGACGCGAAAAGCGTGTGACACTGCATAACACGTGTGTGAGATGGTAGGACATGATTAACGTGTAACACTGTATAACACGCTTGACATGGTAGGACACAAATAACGTGTGACATTGTATAACACGTGTGACATGGTAGGACACGAATAACGTGTCACATTGTATAACACGTGTGACATGGTAGGACACGAATAACGTGTCACATTGTATAACACATGTGACATGGTAGGACACGAATAACGTGTCACATTGTATAACACGTGTGACATGGTAGGACACAAATAACGTGTGACATTGTATAACACGCCTGACATGGTAGGACACAAATAACGTGTGACATTGTATAACACGTGTGACATGGTAGGACACGAATAACGTGTCACATTGTATAACACATGTGTGAGATGGTAGGACACGAATAACAAGTGACATTGTATAACACGTGCAACATTGTAGGACATTAATAACATGCGACATTATATAACATGTGTGACATGGTAGGACACATTGTGACATTGTATGACTGGAATGACATAATTAATGCATGCTATGAGGGGGCAGGGTGGCCCAGTCGTCTAAGGCGCTGCAATTTGCTGTGCAGAGTTGCGTCCCATGGGCACGCCAGAAACCTATGATTGTGGGTCCGAATCCCAGTTTGCCCAAGTTATGTTTCTAGGTTTGTCAGCACCATACCCGTGCTTGTGGGTTTCACCAAAGTGGTAAACGTCTGAGACCTGCATCACTCCGGGCTTTCCTCCCAAGCTGACACGGCGTGATATGTCTGGAATACTGTTAAAAGCGGCATTAAACCCAACTCACTTACTCACTCACTAATGCATGCTATGGATGGTTCGAACCGCCTCCGTGGTCTTGTGGTAGAGCGTCCGCCCAGAGAATGGAAGGTCCAGGGTTCGATCCCCGGCCACGTCATACCAAATGTCGTTTAAAGGTGGTACTTGTTGTTACCCTGTCTGGCACTCGACATTAAGGAGCTAATACAAGGACTGGTCAGCTCAGAGTCAGTATACTGTGTCCGAGTGGCGTATTCATGTTAAACTGCAGCATGGTATCTCAGTGAGCTAGCACTATAAATCAGCATCAGTCCGGATTGGTACGCACACGCACATGCACACGCAAACGCACACGCACATGCACACGCAAACGCACACACACAGCGCTATATAAGTGCAATAATCTTAGACACAACATTGAACCTAATTTCACCTCACCTCACCTATGGATGATCCTCCAATACAACAGGTTTCACCATCTACTACCTTGTGCCTTGATGGAGGATAATGGCCGATATTGTCAGACACATTGTTCATGATGAATGTGTTGTGTTTTTGTTTGAAACATTGATCACATGTTCATCACCATGACAGACTTTACCTGAAGGACGTAATCAGTTCATGCAGGTAATTTGGTATTGAGTGACAGCTTGATATTTTCTGATCTTTAGATTATCGATTTATCAAAATCGTTCATGTTTTCTAATATTTGATCTTTTTTTTCAGGGTTCATTTCCAAGAACAGACTTTGCTTTCAAAGTGTACTTTCCGGCCAGCAAGGAGATTCAGGATAGCAAGATTCAGGACTAGAGGCAAACATCAAGATGGCAAGATTAAAAACAAGGAGCACATATTAAGACTGCTTGTTCTACCAGAGTCTATAGTCATGTCTGCAACTTTGTTCCGAGAACATTAATGAATATTAAAGAATGTTTCTTGCAACTTTGTAGAATTCAAAATGAGCAAAACATTTCAATTTTTAAATTTTGTACAATGAAACATTTGTAAAATATTTTTGCATTGTGGTCTTGAAACAAAATTGTCCATGGAATGTCATGAAAATGCTTATACACTCCCTTGCTTATGATGACAATACTTGGAGCAGTGTGAATCTGACCGAATAGGGATGGTCGGGTAGCCTAGTGGTTAAAGCGTTCGCTAGTCACACCGAGTACCCGGGTTCAATTCCTGACATGGGTACATTGTGTGAAACCCATTTCTGGTGTCCCCCGCCGTGATATTGCTGGAATATTGCTAAAAGCGGCGTAAAATCAAACTCACTCACTCACTCTGACCAAATATGTTGACAGTGTGCTGTATTTGACCCAGCAAGTACCCTGGGGGCTACATTAAGCATGTAAAGGGTTATAGTGTTTTTTGAGGTTTAATAAATATTGCAAAATGGTCAATTTGTACCCTGAACTTACTGGTACTGTCCATTGTCAGTTGAAGAGATATTGGTATTTAGATCGTTTCATGGTGTCTTTAAACAAGTGTATCATTGCTCAAGTTGGCATCTCGTCAGTGCTTGTCAATGTGTTTGATAAAAATTCATAAGTTAAACGTTCGAAAGTGGGCATTGTTGACCTTGACCTCTGGTGACCTAGGTAGCCTGTCATCTTGATGAATATCATTCTGTTGATTTATTCCTGATTTTGTAATATAATTGTATATTCAAAGAGGACCGTAAGCATTTCCTTATTTATCATGGCTTTTTCATGATTGTTTCCGTATCTGTCAAAACATGGAGAACAAAATTCATAATGTACCATTTTTATCATAAAGTGTTATATGTATAAATATTAAGTGTACAGAATTATATTTATGAAATTGCTCTCTTTGGCATGTTGCTAAATATTTAAACAAATAGTTTTAAGTGCTTTGGTGAGAACAGAGGGTTGTACACACGTTATGCTTTGTTATTTACACTTGTACATTGGGATGGTCAAGTCTGTTGTAGATGGTGTCTTGTGTATTTCCTGGTATTTAGTAAAGAGTGAGAAGATAAGATTTGTCACAACGTACATGTTGAACATTGTCTACTTGTCACACCCAAAAACATTTCAGGGCAAAAAAAGAAAAAAAGATTTTGCTTAATTATCATGTTAACACACATCTTCAAGGTAAAGGCTTGAATTTTCAGCTCCTATTTTACAGAGTAGACCAAACAAATTAAGACGAAAACGGCTTTCAATCCAATATACCTGAATATCAGTTTATATTTTTATTATCTTAATTATTAAATATTATCTTTTATTACTTAATGATAACTAGTACTTGAAAAGTATATGAAATAAATAAATAAATAAATTATTACAAAACTGTATATATATGATTGAAGCATTTACTTTTTCCTCAGAATATTAAATTTAATTATTTTCACCTATCAGTAGTCATGCCTAATTGTAGTGAACTGATTGTCATTTTTTATCAGTCTTACAAAGAAAGAAAAGGATAAACAATTAATTGATCAGAAATAATTGATGCATTCAATGATGCCATTTGGGTTATACTGATTGGGTAATTCACAAGAATAAAATTTTTAACTGACATGCAGATTTTCTGCAAGGTGACCTGTTCTCGTACAATGCAGTCTGTGCCTTGATAGCATCGAGAGAAGTCCGACTTGACATTATTCCTCGTCTGTATTTGTGGTCGAAGAAAGTCAGCCGACATATTTTTGTCCCATTTTTTGTTTCAACGTTTGTCTTACTATTTATAATATGAATATGGACACGGTTTTCGGACTCAGATTTCCATTTCCATTCACAAACCGTAAGTTAATGATATGCTTGGTGGTTATTGAGGGGTCACACAGATAATAAAAGATTAAATTTTACTTTCAACTTCCAAGAGTGCAATTGATTTGCATCTGGAATGAACCATTCTATACCCACGTTGACTGTTAACTTGCAAAAGATTACATTTTACTTTCAACTTCCAAGAGTGCAATTGATTTGCATCTGGAATGAACCATTCTATACCCACGTTGACTGTTAACTTGCCATGTATTGCACATGCTTGGGCTAAACCACTGGCATTTGGGGTGTTTTGGGTCGCTTTTTCAAACCTTCAATCTTGCACTTTTCATTGCTTTAATAGTCATTGTCCATTTTTCCAGTTTCATAAAAGCATCCTATCAGTGTGACATAGGCCTAAACAACATGTTCTTCAACTGTTAATTACATTGTCAACATACTCCGACCTATTGACGCTTGTCGGCATACGTTCATGTTTGACAACCTACATGACCCTTCAATAATGATGCAGAGGATATTTGGGGCATTCGGTGGAATTGTTTTGTATCAACTGAAGCATTATGGGTGGATAAGGTTTCCTTATAAGGGTTTTCAAGGAGTTTTTATTTTGCAAATATTTGAGTATGTGTTGTCCATGGACAGTTTTCAGTAAGAAGGAATTACTCCTTTTGAAGGTAGTTAATCAGTAATGCTTGCAACCTTGTCATCCAATCTGCTTCAAATCTGCTTGCTCTTGTGTGCATAATTTTCAGTAGTATATTGTGAAAGGCAGAAGACAACTTTTGGCAACAAATGTACGTTTCTCCATTCTCGAGCACTGAGCTTGTCTTAAGACATCGTCTTGTACAGGGTTGTATACAGGTCGACTTTTAGTCATGGGGAAATTATTTATTTTATTTCTGTACATTACTGAATGGATTACTTGTCTTTATTTTTATTTTTTCAATGTCTACAAAATAAATAAAACAACAAATATCATTGTTTTCTTTATTTATTGTTTAATAGTCCCATGGGTAGCCAAGTTGTTGCAGCGTTCGCTTGGCAAGCAGCGGACCCAGGTTCAGTAACACAATTTGTGAACCCTGTGGGATTCCAAGTTAGAACTGATCCCCAATTCTATCGTAAAAGGCAACCAAAGGGTGGTCAGACTCAGAGACTTTGTTGATAGCTGTCGTCGTATCCTGACAGTGTGGATCATTGTCCACAATATCAATCACTAGATTGTCTGACCTCCATCTGACCTCCATCATATAGCTGGAATTTGTGAAAGCAATTTTTGGATTCTGCCACTGTGAAAATATTCCAGTATTGCCTGTAAGTGGGAACACTTTCATCAATGATTCTGCAGATCATGGTCAATACTTGATGGGTTTTCTACACAATGTTCCCCCAGCATGAACACAAGGTGTCCTGGTCACTGGTCGGCTAATTAGATGAGGGCGTGTTTGACTGATGGATGACAAATGAGCCCTACTCTGGGCAAGGACTTTTTGCGAACTCTACGATTGCTTGCCACTAAAGCAAAGTGATGACAGTCACCAGGCAGCGTGTGATGTGTGTTGCACGCCTTGTCAGGTAGAAAACGTTGCCGTTTATGTGACATAATTTGAGTTGCTATTGGTCAGAGCACTCACTGGCATCAGTTAAACTGGAATCAGGCCATGGCTGCTTCGTCGTCTGTCGTGTTACGACGGATAGCGGCAGTATGTATTCCCAGATGAATAAGCCTGTGAAGTGTGGAAGATGATCATGACACCTAATACACCTGCTCATACAGAATATCCAGACATTGATTGGCAAAGGTTCTATTATTTCATCAACTAACCAATGATGTTGACATTTTCTCGGCAGACGAGTGACTGAAAGCATAAACAACTTGTGTCATTAGGGTACGAACTTGGGCTTGGGCTGGGACGGGTAACTCGGGTACTTCAGTTTGGGTGGGTACTGAGTAGGACCCAGGTACCCACAGGACCACCCAGACCCGTGGTTACTCACTAGATATATTGTTTATTGACAAAAAATATCTAAAACTCTATGGTTACACTACAAGTCACTATTGTTCGCATTTCTTTCTGACTATGCACCCATTCCTTCTGACCTTTATAGGTTTGAATAAAGATAAAACTTCAGTCAACTTCAGTGTATGCATGACCAGATCGTTTTATATGTGTATCTAAATACATTCTACCAGGGCTATGGTCAAACTATTCCCAAACAGACTTTTTACACCCAAGTCTTGAGACATATAGCGGGTATCCGGGTAGGGTCGGGTAATTGCGTAGTGGGTACCTGGGTAGTAAATTTGGACTCGTCCCAGCCCTAGTTTTAGATTGGTTTGTTGTTTAACACCGCACTCAGTAATATTCCAGCTTTATGACGGCGGTCTGTAAATAATCGAGTCTGGACCAGACAATCCAGTGATTAATATCATGAGCATCAATCCATGCAATTAGGATTGATGACATGCATCAACCAAGTCAGCGAGCCTGACCACCCGATCCTGTTAGTCGCCTTTTATGGCAAGCATGGGTTGCTGAAGACCTATTCTACCCCGGAATCTTCAAGGGTCTCCCAGCCCTAGTACGATGACAAACACAACAATGGGAAAAGTCTCTGAACCTAATCACCCAATCACTATTTTAGTCACCTTTTACAGTGTGATTTATGAGGACCTATCTTCTGACCCGAAAGCAGCTAGCAGAAAGCCAGCAGCAGGTGAGAAGTTGAACGTGAATGAAGGTTGTATACAACTATGGTGAAACACAAACCCATATATAGAGTTGAAAGACAAACCCCTGCCACAAAGACTGCCCAGGGAATTTCAGCACCATCTACCACTCGACCAGTAACCATGTTAAACTGCGGCATGGTATCGCTGTGGCAAGGCACTATAAAACCGGCATCAGTCCCGACTCTCTTACAAACACCACACACGCTCACACATCGTACTGGAAGTGCAATAATCATCAATGTGATGTTAGACCCCGTTTCACCTCGCCACCTTCAGGGCATTAGTTCAACCATACCATCAGGGCTTGATGACCCTTGTGCCAGCCAGTGGAAACTGGCCTTCACCTGTATCCAGCAGCCCATTCGTCACCACTGATCACCACTCGTCCCTTTCCGTAACCTGCAAAAAGACTCGTCCCCCATTCGTCACCACTCGGCCCTTTAGGTAACCTGCAAAAAGACTTGTCCCCCATTCGTCACCACTCGCCCCTTTAGGTAACCTGCAAAAAGACTCGTCCCCCATTCGTCACCACTCGCCCCTTTAGGTAACCTGCAAAAAGACTTGTCCCCAATTCGTCACCACTCGCCCCTTTCCGTAACCTGCAAAAAGACTCGTCCCCCATTCGTCACCACTCACCCCTTTAGGTAACCTGCAAAAAGACTCGTCCCCCATTCGTTACCACTCGCCCCTTTAGGTAACCTGCAAAAACACCCGTCCCCCATTTGTAACCACTCACCCCTTTAGGTAACCTGCAAAAAGACTCGTCCCCCATTCGTTACCACTCGCCCCTTTCCATAACTTGTAAGAAGAATTGTCCCCCTATCAATGAATATTATGTGCAAAAATATGACAAACCGATCAGAATGCTTGTATGACTTCAAGTATTTTGGTCAAAGAATCCCTCAGGATTAATTTTTGCTTTTACACATCTTGCACCTAAAAGTATACCCTAGATACAGTTAAATGTGTTCAATCATACTGTATAAATACCTTCCTTTTGTGTTTAAATAGCATCTGGAATATATATGTCATGAGGGAAATATATGTGAATCGTCACGCAACGCGTTGACAATTCTTTTAGCTATGCCCATTTGTGCTTAGATGGGACCCAGTCGCAAAAATGGCCACGAGAGGGGCATGAGTCACTATTCGGCTTGTCCTTGAATAACATGTGTTGGTCGCGAATGCCAGCAGCAATAATGCCAACCAATCCCCAATGTTAGAATCTTCTCACAAGAATCATCGCATCCATCAAGGAATCCCCTCAGGAGACCAAATTAGATGCTATGTTCCACAAGTCATGCTTCAACACTTTCAAGTTAACAAAATCGTTAACTGAAATTACAGAATCCTCATCAAAGGTTTCTCAGCCTGTTAGGCAATGCTTACAACAGAATAGATCAAGTCTTACATCAAAGCTGTATATTCAAAGACACACAGTGAACAACCAGACTGAACCTGTAGAAATATTGATTTTCCTCCGGCAGAAATTGTTCAAAAGATTCCCTGTATTCTTGGTTACATTAGAGATTCTGTGATGTTCTATCACTTATGTTAAAGTGGAAAGGCTGCACCTAAATGCCATTTGAAAGAACCATTTTTGCACCCACTTTCATAATTAATCACTATAGGAATGCTTAAAGACCTCAAGCTGTTCAAACCAATTCACATAAATTATAAGGTGTCAAATTTGAGTTTCAAACAGAAATCCTATCTTTACTGATGTCCTAGCAGTTACTTGTGTGACAGATATCCCATGACATAAGCTTAATTGCACGAATAGGAACTCAGAATGTATCGCGAAATCAAAGAAACATCTGCTCTGGTTTGTTTTGATGGCAATTCACAACGCATTCAATAATCAATGGACAAGACACTGGAACTATGTAGGGATCCAGTTAGAGGACCGTTTGTCATGAAATTGCCTGGCAAAAGGGTTCCATCGACTTATGAGTGGGTGGAGCGGAGTGAGCTAGTGAGCGAGTGAGTGAGTGAGTGAGTGAGTGAGTGAGCGAGCAAGCGTTTTACGCCTCTTTTAGCAATATTCCAGCAATATCATGGCAGGGGACGCCAGAAATGGGCTTCACACATTGTACCCATGTCGGGAATCGAACGTGGGTCTTCGGCATGGCGAGCAAACACTTTAACCACAAGGCTATCCAACTGCCCCCCATCCGACTTATGAACTTAGAACTATGTTCCTCATGAGGTTTCTTCCAAACATCTTTATGATTATCAGTCCTCATAAGTCCAAAAGAAGACAGAGGAAGGGTCAACAAACTGATTATGTGTCAGAATTGTTGCTTTGGTTTCAGAAAACCCTGTGTGTGTTTTTCAAGCAACAAGTTGCTAATTCAGTCATCTATTTACCATCCTCATTTATGCAGGTTAGAAGGTATGGTAAATACTCTAAACCCCTCACTACTGTGGCTTTGATTGGAGCCTAATTTGAAGGGCACGGCAGGAGAGGTGGGGATGTGACGTCATTTCAGGTTAAAAGTTGTGATGGTGAATGAATGGGTTCAGGGCATTTATCATAATATTGTTTGTTTGTTTGTTTGTTCTTTAACGCCGCACTCAGCAATATTCCAGCTATAAATAATTCAGTCTCGGCTAGACAATCCAGTGACTGTCATCTTGCACATCGATCCACGCAATTGGGATACAATGACATGCATCAACCAAGTCATCGAGCCTCACCACCCGATCCCGTTAGTCGTCTCATACGACACGCATGGGTTACTGAAGACCTTTTCTAACCCGGAATCTTCTCGAGACTATTTATCATAATAGATAGAGATATAATACACATGATAATATAGGATGTCCTTTAACCTGGAGTTCTATGTAGGAAGTAACCATACACAGTCAACCATAACATGGGGGCATTCACACATTCAACCATAACATGGGGGCATCCACACATTCAACCATAACATGGGGGCATCCACACATTCAACCATAGCATGGGGGCATCCACACATTAAACCATAGCATGGGGGCATCCACACATTCAACCATAGCATGGGGGCATTCACACATTCAACCATAGCATGGGGGCATTCACACATTCAACCATAACATGGGGCATCCACACATTCAACCATAACATGGGGGCATTCACACATTCAACCATAGCATGGGGGCATCCACACATTCAACCATAGCATGGGGGCATCAACACATTCAACCATAGCATGGGGGCATCAACACATTCAACCATAGCATGGGGGCATCCACACATTCAACCATAGTGTGGGGGCATCCACACATTCAACCATAGCATGGGGGCATCCACACATTCAACCATAGCATGGGGGCATCCACACATTCAACCATAACATGGGGGCATCCACACATTCAACCATAGCCTGGGAGCATCCACACATTCAACCATAGCATGGGGGCATCCACACATTCAACAATAGGGTGGAACATTCACACATTCAACCATAGCGTGAGGCATCAACACATTCAACCATAGTATTGGGGCATCCACACATTCAACCATAGCATGGGGGCATCCACACATTCAACCATAGCCTGGGGGCATCCACACATTCAACCATAACATGGGGCATCAACACATTCAACCATAGCATGGGGGCATTCACACATTCAACCATAGACTGGGGGCATCCACACATTCAACCATAGGGTGGAACATTCACACATTCAATCATAGGGGGGCATCCACACATTCAACCATAGCATGGGGGCATTCACACATTCAACCATAGCATGGGGCATCCACACATTCAACCATAGCATGGGGGCTTCCACACATTCAACCATAGTATTCAGGCATCCACACAGTCAACCATAGCATGGGGCATCCACACATTCAACCATAGCATGCGGGCATCCACACATTCAACCATAGCGTGGGGGCATCAACACATTCAACCATAGCATGGGGGCATCAACACATTCAACCATAGACTGGGGGCATCAACACATTCAACCATAGCATGGGGGCATCAACACATTCAACCATAGACTGGGGGCATCAACACATTCAACCATAGCGTGGGGGCAATATTCTTGAATATTATTCGTTGAATTAAATAATAATACACACAAAACAGTAATAAACACGGAGTATGTGACACTTAATTACAGGTGTCTGGACAGACTAACAATATGGGGATTAGTCATTTCCTGATTCAATTACAAAAGAAAAGAGAAATTATTTTAAAAAGTATGGACACATGGGCATTAAGCTCAGTGCTTACAACACGGACATTACTCCTGTGACCATTCTCAACAGAACATGGAAAGCTCTCCATGATGGTAACTGATGCCCAATAGTTACCCTATTTGGGAATAAGGGCTCGTCTGATTGTCACTTAGACAAGCTTGTTCTATGGGTACAGCTGATCAGACATAAGTGTTTGTGGAGACAATGGCTAGTGTGTGAGCAAACAAAAAGCATTTACACTGGGGTTGACAATAGAACAGCTTCTTTGTGGTGTCTGTCTAGTAATAAAGCCAGACAGACAGATATGACTTGTTGTGTGTGTGCACAGCTGGTGTTCGTATCCTGGACAGACACATATCACTGGTAGTCAACCTAGGCCAGACACACACACACCACTGGTTGGGAGTACAGCTGGTGTTAGTCTTCTAGACAGGGGGGGGGGGGGGGGGGGCACGGGTGGCCCTGTCGTCTAAGGCGTTGCGATTTGCTGTGCAGTGTTGCGTCACTTGGGCACGCCAGAAACCTATGATTGTGGGTTTGAATCCCGGTTCGCCCTGATTATGTTTCTACGTTTGTCAGCACCATACCTGTGCTCATAGGTTTCACCGAAGTGGTAAATGCCTGAGAACTGCATCACTTCGGGCTTTCCTCCCACATTGAGCTGACACGCCACAATATAACTGGAATACTGTTAAAAGCGGCATTAAACCCAACTCACTCACTCACTCTAATTACGATAGAGGTAAATAGCATGAAGTCATGGAAGAAACAGGTGTCAACCAAAAAATGCTGGTTTGGGAGAGTAGTTTGAAATACTAGTAAATTGATTTTTGTTTGTCAATTTATTCAATTTCATTGCCCCTGGTACAGTAACGATAATAGAAAATGCTACCAAGACTTCACCTATAGTCCAGTACTGATGGTAATGACAATTGGAGGATTTTATGTGCACTTCTCTAGTTCATATATTTAATGTCAGTGAGTAAGGTCTTGTTTGTTTCTTGTTTAACACCTCCCTCATCAATATTCCAGCTATATCACACCAGTCTGTAAATAATCCGAGTCTGGACCAGACAATCCAGTCATTGACATCATGAGCATCGATCAAAGCAATTCGGATACAATGACATGCATCAACCAAGTCAGTGAGCCTGACCACCCAATCATGTTAGTCGCCTTTTATGGCAAGCATGGGTTGCTGAAGACCTGTTCTACCCCGGGGCTTCATGGGTCAAGTGAGCAGGGAAATATGTGAAGACCTTTTAAAGCACTGTTAACATGAAAAAATAACAACTTTTTCAACGAAAATTTTGTTTTGGCAACAAATCTCAACTTTTCCCCACACATTGACATTCATCATGTTCATACCAGTCTATTCATTTGCAATAATCGACTTCAAATTTCTGATACGGTAACCTATTCACATTTAATGCCTGAAGATGCAGTACACAGCTGTGAACATCCAAGCTAATGCATCATGTAACAGTACATGTTGCAATCAATAGATAGGGAGTGTCTCGTCTGTTATTGGTGCTTTTATACTGTATATCAATAAAACAGTTTTGTAACTTAGCTCAAGGTCTTTTCTATTCTATACAATCTGTTGTAGTTTCCATTTTTTTACAAAGTGCACAATATATATAAAATAACACACATCAGTGTTTGTCTGGGGTGTATGAGGTTGAAGGACAAGTGCCAACTGCAAGTTTATTTGGATCGAGCGAGCGAATCAGTTGGGTTTTAACGCCACTTTGAAAGTTTTATCATGGTGTGTCAGCTTAATGTCGGAGGAAAGCCCACAAGCATGGGTATGGTGCTAACAAACCAAGAAACATAATCATGGCAAACGGAAACACCTGACGTCATCACTTTCGGTGATCCATTCGACAGTTTTCGCTGCTATTTTGCCTTTTTCACCAAATGGAATCAGTTTCGTCAGATAATTGAGACTGGTAATTCTCTTGTGTTTTTTAGTTCTATGTTAGGATGAAAATAATCAGACATTTTCAAATGGTAGACAACTAACATTTTTTTTCTTTTTTTCATCTTTCATGTTTTTGGCTTTTGCCATGTACAAGTACACAAGAATGACTAAACAACAAAAAAGTAAAAAGCAATTTGTCCAACTTCATTGCAGAGCTAATGATCATGGCTTGTTGTGAAACATATCGACTGGCCTGCAGGATGGGTAGCAGGTCCCTTATCATACCTTGACCTTTTGGAAGAAAACAAGTGTCCCTCCAGATTTTCACTAGTATAGATCGGTTGCTGTGTGTCTAACCTTAATGGTTTGTGACAGTCTAACAAATCCTCAAAGAAAACAAACACACAACTGCTTTGTCATTATTGTATTCTTATATTCAAAATTGTGAGAGAAAAAAAAAACCAGTGTTTGGTTCACAATCTCCCAAAGTAGAACATTACCTTGAGATTTTATTGTTGCTGTGTCACGTATCATGCAAATAGAAAGGTTCTAAAATGGGAGAGCTAAATGAATACATGTAATTGTTATTACTACATGAAAATAACAACTATCATTTGTTAATGAATTTAATTCATTATTAATCTAAATATATTATTTACAAACTATCTTTAATAATGTACAATAAGATGAAAAAAATACAAAAACAAAAATTCCAAGCACAGGAAAAACAGACAATGTTAACCATGTGTTGATTTACAGTTAACATTTTTCACCTTAAACAGCTATTTTTATGCCAAGGTTATACCTTTTATGTCATGTTTTACAAACTTTATATTAGATTGGGTGGTTCAAATGAAAACAAAAATGAATTTGGTCATCCAAGCATCTTGTGATTTATTGTCCATGTTGTGTGGGTTGGTCAGTTGCACAGGGAAAACTATCCATGCCAATTCTGATCACTGTACAGAACTATCAACACAGAAAAAAAAGTTTGCCAAAGCTCAATTAATAATCATACTTATAACTTATTTTAAACAGCACCTGTAGTGGTCTCTCTTTTTTTAATCCATCCAAAACTGCTGACACATGCACATGAAAATAGATTCAAATATCGCATTTTATCACCTGGGACACTTGCACAAAGCTACCTTAGCAGCACTAAGACCATCACAACTCCAAATCTTAACATAGACTTACAACAGCCTTAGTGCTAAGATTGCTTTGTGGAACTCAGCACATTGAATGGCAGGGCCTGGGAGACCTGTGGTTGCCGTTTCACACAGATTTCAAGCAATACATGGGGATTACAAGATAACCTTAAAAACATGTGTCAGGCAATCTGACATTTTCATTACACCAAAAATATATTACAGGCAGAAATTCAGGGAAAATAGCTTCTAGAAAATATTTACTATTATGTATCATCAAGTTGGAAATAATTTCTCAATGATATTATCAACACAAAATTTCCCCTAGCAAACATAATCAAGTACTTTAGACAATTAAACTTTTTTTCATGACACTATCAAGTATCACTGTTATAGATTCTAGTTAGTAAAACATACAGAGAGCATCATAATTTTAAGTTATACAAGAAAAGAGGATACTGGCAAGTCAAGCTTCATAAAGTTTTAAGTAAGAACACCTTATATCAAACATCTCTGTCTCATATCACAAAACTTGGAGCTTGGCACAAGCTGACCATGAGTAGAGCTTGAGAGAGGTCTACATGTTTTATATTACATCTCTACAACATAGTCTTGATGCTGCCTTGAGCTTGGTGCATCTGACACAGCAATGCTAGAGACTGCTGTTCCATTGAGCCTTGGGATCAATGGAGTGTTCAGACTGCTGCTAGCAATGTTGCTTCCACTATCATATATGATCCTGTCAGTTTTGGATGGCTGTTGAAGGATGCCCACGGCTGTGTGTAGTTTCTCTGCCTTCTCTACAGATGATGTCACAGACTGGAACAAACAACACATTGAGAATAAAAAAGAAGTGGAGAGGAATTGGGGTTATCTCCCCAAACATTTGCTTCTAACTGATAAGTTGCAGAAACCTGATATATAATGCTAAGAGCTGACTCATGACAATCTCCTTCAAATCAGATCATAGTTCCCCCTTTCGCTAAACAAAAATCTCAGTTCATCCCATTACATGACAATCTCACTAAAATCAGACCTTAGTTATCTCTAAAGCTAGAAAAAGAGCTGAATACATCCCATTACAGGTCATGTCAGAACAACCTTTCATTTGACCAATCAGAGCATCGCTTACCAGATTTGGAAAGTGACAATATGTATGTGAAATGTATTTTCAAATCATGCAACCTTGAAAAGGTTAACAAGTGGTATTCTAAATGACAGTTACAGGCTGGATGACCAGTGCCGTCAAAATCATCTTCCATGTCTTGCTTCAGTGGGACAAACAATTGAAACTGGAGAGACTTTCAATAGCCCGTGGGAAGTACTGCAATACAATCTTGGCAATCTATTTGACAAAACTGAATTTTCTTTTGTTCAGTTTTCAAATTTTTAATATATACTTTTCAAAGCATCGTCTTGAATGCAAGTCACAAGTTTGAAACTAATGCCGCAAAACTCGAGCAAGCTAATGTTAACTTCTTTTAAGTCATTTCATTGGTTGTTCTTATGTAACTTGTATTGGGACAGACTCAGATCTTTGAGTAGCGGCATCGGTAGCAAGTACTGAGATCGGATTTAATGAGATTGTGAATGAATAACAGGTATATTAGCTAAATAGTTTTCAAACTAAAGCCCTCAATAACAGTGTCACTATTACCAGTGTTCGAAATTAATACCTGTAAATAAACGGTGATGGTGTCCTGGTCATAATCCTTATGCTTAAACTCTCAGATCAAGGTTGCCCGTCTGTATGACTTGATGATGATAATGTAGAATTTATGAGTGCTTCATGTGTTTTTGTAGTTGTTCTCAGTGTATTGTTTCACAAAGTTTCAAACATCATTTAAAGAAACAAAACCACCATGAAAATAAAGTGTTTGAGATTTATTTTTCAATACTGTTGACACACTTATTCAACATAGGTAGATATGACTTTTCCATCCTCCATCATAGATAAATTTATAGTACAATTCATAATCTGATGGAGATCCCCTGTGTAACCTCCCCACTACTGCCTACAAGTATGGAATACATGCAAAAGAAATTTCCACCTTAGCAATTGCATCAAGCTGTGATGAAGCACTCTTCAGGTCTTCCTTAAGTTGTGGGTCTGCAAGCAGAGTGGCTTCTTCTTTAGGAGTAAAGGGTTGTCTCCCTTCATCCGTCACCTCCACCTTAGCCTGTGATGACGAAATACCTCTGTGTGATTCCTTACGTCTTAGTTTACAGATTTGCCATAAGGCTAGCTGATTACTTCTTTTATTCCAATCAAATGCCATTTCAACAAAAATCCTAAACAAATCATGAAAGGGGTTGAAAACATGTTCTAAAGAGGATATGTTCTCATAATTTAAAAGAAAAGAAAAGAAGAAAAATGTTCCAGTTTGTTTTCAGATAAGAATAATTAAGACAAACAATTAAAAAGACTTGTGCATAGTGACATACCAAGTAAAAGGCTTTTTTATTGATGATTTCATAGGTTTCTTCTTCACAAAATCGAGGATGGAACTTCCGTTTCCGCGCTACACGCACAATAGCGCTGTCAAAGTTGGGTACCAACTCATTATTGATGTAATTTCTTTTGTCCACATCAAGAGGTTCAAATTCTGAAAATTGAATTAACAATATATCAGTTAGAGTATACTACTCAAAAGAAGTTAAAGAACATATGATTTTTTCATATAAAGACTATAGTAATGGCTGGTGGGTAATTGCAACAAAGCCTTCCAATTGTGGGTGTTCTTAGCTTGTTTTGAGTAGTATATAATCATGCTCCTTAACATTTCTATTGTGATTACTAATACTAAATCCAAATAAATATTGGCAGATCAAATTAAATAAATATGTTGGGATTAATGTGGTTAATCATATTAAATATGAATCATGCTAAATCGATCATTTAACTTTCTTTTGATATTTACTTTGGGGGATTTACCAACCACTTCTCATGCTGCATAACAAGCCATTGTTTAGATTGACATTAATTGCAGATTACTTTAGACTGGATGGTTCCTGTTGTACATGTTGGTAAAATTACCATGAAATCAACTTAACATACTGTTTCTTAACATCAAAATCTCCTGAGCACATCTGTAGGGTATAGTTTTGTGACCTGTACAAAATGTGTACCTGATGTTTCATCGTGGGTATCAGCAAGTGAACACTCTTCTCCATCTATAAGGATGTTCTGTTGAATAGCTGTTTCATAAATCTGGAACAGGCATTGATCGTGAGTTATTTTTCATGGGATGAACAATATCACATAGAGTAAACTTCAGTTATAACAAACTCAAAGGGACCCCTAATTTTAGTTCGTTATATCCGCCATTCAACCGTCAGACATCTTTCATCAAGTCATGTGACATCATGTTACTCAATAAATAACAAAAATGTGCACTGTACATGTACAGAATAAATCCACTTCAATCACTGTGTTACTAATGTTAATAGAGGGTGTAATCTGAGGACAAGGTGTCAGTACTTGTGAGTAAATCAATTGCCTTCAGTTGTTTATTGACGCTTTGAACAGCCTTGGCTGCAGATGTTTTGACAGGCAGATTGGTGACATGTGTGGAGCTCAGTTCAGGGATTAACAGTTTGTTACACACTTAAACATCATTGACAGAGTACTCATAGGACCACAAGGTGACTTCGCTATATCCATTTATGAGCGTGTTTGTTATATCAATCAAGTTTATATGATAAAATATATGGCAAATGACCGGGACAAAAAAAACAGTTCATTATAGTTTGTTATAAGCGTGTTCGTTATTAACATAATTTACTGTATATACCATACATACCTTAAAAATATAAACTGCTCATAAAACTTGTCAACAAATATAATAAACAATTTAAGCTTTTTATGGGACAAATCATTTAAATGTAATTAAAACCATCTATATTTTAAGTTTGAAGTGTTATATGTGTTATAGAATTTTAGGAAATGTCCATAACACTTTTCTATCCAATTCCTTGGCTCCATATAATACTGAAAACTACAGCATAGTGAACATGTAAAACCTTTGTCTGTCTGCAACATGTCAGTAACAAACTTTCAACCTAAGTTGCTGAATGGGTCGTTGTCGACACAGGTACTATAGATATGTACCCCAGGTACGTTTCTATATACAGAAATGTACCCTAGCCCCAATCAGAATACAGAAACGTTCCCTGAACCCTAAACGGCTGACAAGTCTATATTCATCAACCAAAACCAGTTTACGTTGTTGCACCGGTTCGCCTGATTTCAAGTGCATGCTAGGTCATACTGTGCATCGGGGAATATTCAATTTGCATGCTTGTTTCTTATAAAACAAACTGGCGCAGAAGCTTGGATGTTATCTGAAATCTTTCTACAAATGTCCAAACATTGGATGGTAGTTATGTCTGGCAATGGCAAATACTTGTCGTAGATAACTAGGGCCTAAATGATATTGTCATGGAAATTCGAAAAATATTTCATTAAAAAATGAGAAAGGGAGATTAATAAGTACTTGTTAATTATTAATACATATTTGTTAAAATTGGACTAATTGTGTTATGTTGACATAATAAATAGCGGACAATGTAAGTCCCAGGAATATCCATCTCCCTTCATGTACGAGCATTCTTTGGGAGACCTCTCCCCACAGAGGAGCAGTGTGCTAGTAACAACCAGGAACAACATTCTGATATAATGGTATCGTGTTTTCCCAGTGTTAGTGTGTGTGTTTGAGGTCCTGACAGGTCATTTTCGGGCCGCGGGACAAAGTAAGGCTAAGTGCGTAATCTTTTAAGGTAGCGGATAAGCAATCCGGAATGACCTCGTCGTAGACTGTTGTCTAAAATTAAAGGTAATTTTTGACAGTTCACTGTTCAATACTGTCATGCTGTAATAGTTTTCTGACCTCTCGAAACCGTAATCTGCATCGTTCTTTGTCTTCGTCAGAGGCTTCAGGGTTTCCTGATACGATATGTTCAATGTGCTCGTTTATTGCGGTAACGATAGAAGTGATCGCACGTTTACTTCTACATTCAATTTTCACATTTTCGGCAAAGTCAGCCATTTTAAATCGTGCGCGCCTAGATTTGCGCATGCGCGTAGATCTCGACAAAGGGAGGTAACTCTAAATTTGTTTATTATCCAAAACGTGAGCATTATATTCACATTAGTTGATCTGCTATTGCACAAATCTGAAGTAATTGTAATCATATTGTTGTTGTATCATATGAACAAAAGAGAATGCCGAGGTGACAACACGATGAATACAGAAAACTTTGACTGCTATGTTGATGTACACAGTCATTTGACAGATGAAGTATTTACAGAGGTAGACTCAAGGCCTATAATGTTTCTAGGCCGGAATAAAAACAAATAACTATCACCATAACGTCTTTAGTATGTCTGAAACTGTCCCAGGCATAACTCTTTCTAAATTTAATAAGTTGTTAATAAAGACAGTTTCTCTGTTGTCTAAATTACTTGGTGATATTTTGTATTAAACATAGCCTGTACGGCTGTAGATCTATCTACACAATAGATCTCACTATTTTAGGTACGAGATTATTGCAATATGTGTGTCCGGACTAACCACGATTTTATAGTGCTAGCCCAATGAGATGCCATGCCATAGTTTAACATGAATACCCCACTCAGACACAGTAAACTGACTCTGAGCCGACCAGTCCTTGTTTTAGCCCCTTAATTCCGAGTGACAGGCAGGGTAACAACAAGTACCATATGTTAACATCTATTGGTATGACACTGACAGGGTTCAAACCCCGGACCTTCCTCTCCTCAGGTTGATGCTCTACCACTAGACCACGGATGCAGTCAAATAAAAGAGGAAACAAATAAATTTGAAAATGTTTGAAGATAAATGTTTTGTTATTTCTATTTATAATGCTGTCTAATTGCTTTTCAATTGTACAATATATTTATTTCCAGGACATTGAAAAAGTTATATCAGAGGCGAAAAAGGTAAAGATCACTGCATTATATCCTAACAGTTGATCAAAGACCATGTATAATAATCATTTTAGTAATTTAATGAGGGAATATGTTCAGGTCACTTGCCAGATCTAGACAGAGTAGGCCTAATTCTAGTTGTTTCTCTCAAATTCTATTATATTTTTTAAGCAAGCAGTTAATGATTACCATGGTAACACTTGGACAATGTCTCAGTTTCACACCTGTCACAAATTACAGTGATTAAATCTAGACTGCAGTGCGAAACTGGAACATGATCCTCCTTTGACTGGAATTCAATAAACTATGGTTACCATGGTCACAGGTAGGAGTGGCAGCATCCCTCGTTGTTGCAGAGAATGAACACCAGTATGAGCAAGTCCTTCATCTTGCAGACAGGTAAGATTAGTTCCACACAAAATATTACATAGTTTTAAAATATTTTAAAAAGTTTCAACTGTGCTTATTTGTTTCCTTGTATTCCACACAATTTTACAAATGTCACTACTGGGATAGATGACAATAACAACAACAAATAACAATAAATATGGAAACCTATCAAATTTATATGGGTAAAAATATGTCAATCAAGTTTTCTATTATAAGTGGCGGGCGGTGGGGTAGCTGAGTTCTTATAGTATCACTCGTCACGATGAAGATCCAGGTTCGATTCCCGACATGGGTACAATATGTGAAGCCCATTTTTGGTGTTCCACGCTGTGATATTTCTCGAATATTGCTGGAATATTGCTAAAAGTGGCATAAAGCAATGCTCACTCACTCACTCACTCACTCACTCACTCACTCACTCACTCACTCACTCATCGATGGAACCCTTTTGCCAGGCAATTTCATGACAAACTCACTCACTCACAGCTAAGGACTTATATTGACTGGAATAAAACAAAATGTGTGTTTATGATCAAACAAAAACATTGAGTCAACCTCAACTATTCAACATGTTATGATCTATCACGATATGTATCATGATATTGCAATACATTAAATTATCCCCATGAAGATCTGGGTTAGAATTGGTCTACAGAAACCCATGCTTGTTGTAAGAGGCATCTTATGAGATTGGGTGGTCGGACTTGCTTTCTCGTTGATGCATATCATCATATCACAACTACATAATATTCATGCTTATGATGTCAATCACTGTATTGTCTGGTCCAGATTTGATTTTTTACAGACCGCAGTCATATGGCTGGAATATTGTTGAGTTCGAAGTTAAACGACAAAATATACCATATTCGACGTAATAAGCGCCCTGCTCTAATAAGCGCCCACGGCGATATTTGCTCGTATATTTGCTAGTGAACAATCCCAATTAGCACCCCTTCCAACTGATCAATGTACACAAGACTTATTTATTCATGTATAATACCTGTGTTATAAGCATCCCTAATTATGGGATGTTAAATTCTGAAAATAATATATCTGTCGTATATAAGCATGTCAGGCTGTCAGCATAAACCACGAAATTTACAATCTTTCAACACCAAAATAATATTCTAATAAGAGGCCCCAACTTTTAATTTTAAAAACTCCCTGGGCGCTTATTATGTCAAATACAGTACTTTGAAATGTTCCATTGTGTATCATGAGGTTGGATAGCATATGCACCAGCAGGAAAATTACAGCATTTGCAGGATCAACGATCATTTTTTCAAATATTTCAGATTCCCAGACTTTGTGCTACCATGTCTTGGAGTGCACCCTGTTCAGGTAGGCCAAGTTTGCACATTTTAAGAACTTGCAGAAAACTCATGTTCCAAAAGTTAATTAACTTCTATCTGGACCTTCCTTCCTTTCTTCACTATATTCAGTACTTGTAGGCCACGGGCCTTTTTGTACAGACGAAATACAATTAAGGTGCAACAGTATAAGATAAAATACATTTCTTTGCGTTTTAACAAAAACAGTTTTAACATAATTGCATATTATACATGTTGTAGTATTTGTGTTCTTACAGCATTGGCATAAAACAAGTATTTTGTTGTATTCATATTGATAATAGGGTCTTGTGATGACAGTAGTGTATTAAACTTCAGAATATTTGGAAAGATGTAAAATTTAGATTCTATGTAACTTTGCCTAAGATGGCTATAAGCTGGGCAAATTAAAAAAAAGTGATATTCATTTTCAATATGGTTTAAGTTACAAACTTTATATTTTCTAAATTCACGAGGAATATTATAATGTCGTCCACATTCAATTTCTAAATTGTGAGAACTAAGCCGAAAACGAGTCTATGTGTGTCTATCTGGCATTCATTCACCTGATGAAGGTGTAAGCATATACTCTTAAACGTTGTGTTCCTCTAAATAAAGAAGTTGACATCCATAAATTCTCTTCCGTAAATGCTTTCAAAGACTTGAACTTCTATCTAATTCAACTGACTACATTGTATTCAAGTCTCAGGAACAAAATGTCTGATTGGTAATTGTTTTAACACAGGCCTGGCTAAAAACTATTTAGATACATGTATCAAACAATCAGATCATGCGTTCACTGAAGCTGACTGAAGCTTTATCTTTACTCAAACATTTCAAAAGGAATGTGTGCATCATCAGAAAGAAATGCAAACATTAGCAACTTGTAGTGTAACCACTGAGCTATAGTGAGTTTTTGTCATTAAACAATATATCACGTGACTAACCACGGGTCCGGGTAGTCCAATGGGTACCCGGGTCCTACTCAGTACCCACACGACCGGAGTACCCAAGTTACTCACTCGTCCCAGCCGTATTTCTACACTAATGCACACCCATTTCACAGCATGCGTTAAACACCCATACAACTGGCATTAACCAACCTGACAAAACACTTGCTTTGTAACTTAGTTGAAAATTCTAACTGTTGGGAGTGAATAAGATATAACCCTGCAGTTCCCTGCACCCTGTCAAGTTCTTGTATGATGCCACATTGCCATATCTAGAATGTGTAAAATAAACCTAATTTGTAAACCTATCTCCCACTATGCATTTCTCATTCTTCTTTTGATCCAAAGTGGAAATGTGCCTAAAGAAAGGTTTCCAGATTCTGAAATTATTGATCCACCCGAACACATCTAGCGTCACCATGGTCACTGTTACGTATTGATGGCTTGAGAATTACCTCCCTTACTGTACGCACATATGCATTACGTCACTGTTAGCGTTGTCTGATGGCGTTCTAGAAGCTGAGAAGTAAATCCAATGACCAACCACTTCTATCTGTTAGTTGGTAGTTGGTAGTTATGAAGTCTGGTAGCATCAAAAACTTAGCAGTCACCTCCCAATAATCTGGGTCACGCACGCTTTTCATGCCGGTCCACCTTCATGCGCTGAACACAGGATTTCTCCACTCTACTCATCTCTTTCTAGAGCTAAATAGGCTAGTGGAATTGTGATGTGGGGATGGATGGCTGGGCATATAGCGTGTGAGATAGGATAAGTTTGTAAATATACCATTTATTGTAAAATTTACAAATTTTTAAACTTATTATCACACTATCCATTTATCCCACAGTTGGATGGTGAGGTGCAAATCCCTAGCATATAAAGGCAACAAACATATAGGATATACAGCAGTTAAACAGTGATACAGAACCATATTAAGTAACACTGTCAAGTGTCACAAGACAATGCTCATGGATAGGGAAGAAAGACTCACAAAAGAGTGTATAAATGTACAATTCATTGTAAAATTTACTAAATCTTTCTGCAGGGAGATCCAACCCAGGAGAGACGAAGTGCCAATTTGCAGGTAATGTTGAGGGACCTTCTCTTCCCAATCTCATTAAAATCAGATCTCAGTTCTCGCTACCGTTAAACAAAGATCTGAGGACACCCCATTACGGGTCACGTCAGACCGACCTTGCGCAAACTTTGACTGACCAATGGAATGGCTGACAAGAAGTTGACATTAGCCAATCAGAAGGTAGCTTTCTCGTGCTTTACAGTACTAATTTCAAATTGGCGACAACGCTTCGAAACATATTTTGACAAAATCTCTATTAAGAATTTGAAACCTGAAAAAAAGAACATTCTTGAATGGTTAAATAGATGTTCTAGGTTGTATGGGTTCAGTCGTTATTCCCGTAACTATTGTTCGGAATACCCCGTGTTGAAGTTTTCGAGGTTGAACGATTAGAAATCACATTCCGACTGTCACTTTCATGATCTGATAAGCGACGCTCTGATTGTTCGGGTGAAAGGTCGTTTTGATGTGACCCCTAACAGGATGTCCTCAGATCTTTGTTTAGCGGTAGCGAGAACTAAGATCTGATTTTAATGAGATTGTTCTCTTCCACTCCGTCCTCCCTGATTCCAGGTACCCCAAGCTTGAAAAGAAGCTGTGCGTTTTGTGATTGGCAATTTATGTTCTATTATTTTGTGGAATATATATCATAAAATGAGTTTGATCTACTGTTATTATACAATTATTTTTAGTATAATGTGACAACCTATAAAATTCCTGAATGTATGAACAGATGACGGGGAATACGGATGAGTGTGACTTATTGTTGAATGATTTCATGCAGGTTTTTGAGCCAATGTTATATGGTGTGTACAATCTGTTGCCAGGATATCACCAATACAGAGGCATTGATCGACAAACATCATGGCAGACTCGGTGCAGTTGGGGAGGTGAGAAATATGATAATCGTACATATATTGTAAAAAAACAACAAATATCAAGGGATCCTAGCACAAAGTTATAACCAACATATCACATCGTTCATGTTCAGATGATAGGTGAAATTAATACTTGTATTGCTATGTGTCTGTCATATGAAAGTAACTTTAGTCCAAGAGTCTGTAAAGATTTGGGGGCACGGGTGGCCCAGTCGTCTAAGGCACCATGTTTCGCTGTGCAGAGTTGCGTCCCTTGGGAACACCAGAAACCTATGATTGTGGGTTCGAATCCCAGTTCGCCCCAATTTTGTTTCTAGGTTTGTCAGCACCATACCTGTGCTCGTGGGTTTCACCGAAGTGGTAAACGTCGGAGACCTGCATCACTTTGGGCTTTCCTCCCACATTAAGCTGACATGCCGTAATATGACTGGAATACTGTTAAAAGCGGCGTTAAACCCAACTCACTCACTCACTCACTCACTCACTCTAAAACTCACTCTAAAACTCACTCTAAAACTCACTCTAAAACTCACTCTAAAGATATTGTTGGATAAATATTCTCAATTTGATATCATTAAATTTTGAGTATATGGACAAGAAATATTCCTTTATGAGAATATGCAAAAATGATTTATAGGGCAAACATGACTTTAAAACTTGGTGTTCAACTCTCAGGTTAGTATTGGTTTATTTTATTGTTCTTAGGTTGGGCTTGATTTTACTCCCCGGTTTTGTCGAGAGGAGGGTGACAAAGAGATGCAGAAACTTGTGTTGACAAGACAGGTGGGTAGGGGATGCTGCTGGCATCAGCTGGCCCCCAAAACATGATTTGTAAGTAACCATGGTAACATGTCTTCAGATATCAACTGTTTTTGTGTATCAGTGTTTCATCATGTAAATAGAAATTGTTAATGTTTGTTTTTTTGTTTTTTTCAGGTGGAGATTGCTCAGAAGCACGATCTTCCTTTGTAAGTTTGTTTGTTTGTTTGTTTGTTTGTTTGTTTGTTTGTTTGTTTGTTGTTTAACGCTGCACTTAGCAATATACCAGCTATTTGAAGGCGGTCTGTAAATAATCAAGTCCAGACCAGACAATCCAGTGATAGACATCAAGAGCATCGATCTAAGTAATTTGGATACGATTACATGCATCAACCAAGTCAGTATTCAGAAGTATTCAAAATTAATACAAACTAACTAACTTTCACCTGTCTTTATATTTGTTTAATAATTGTATCTGCAATCTGTTGTCAGAAATGTGCATTCCCGATCAGCAGGCAGGCCGACCATAGCACTTCTCAAGGAGTTAGGTAACTGTCATATACTGGACGACGTTCGTTATCAAGTTAATGTTGTTCAGAGGCAGTAATCAGCAAGTGTGTACCAGATGAACCAGTGGTTGATAGCATGAGTAACAACACTTGAATTCATTGCATGAGGACATAATCACTTAATCATCAATCTAGAGCACAGCTAAAGGGAGTAATTCAATGTGAGTTCATCATTTGGGAAACATGTCATACAACTGTTCACCACGAACTTGGACATGCTGTACGTGGAACTTGAGGCTTTTGTTGTGCTCTGTGACAGATAGAGGACTCGTGACTGTATTTTGTCAGGGTGAAAAGGAACAGTTGTGAGAACAATAGGCCCTACCTCTTGTTCCTGCTACTGTACATTTATGTCCTTATATAAGATAGCTACACGATATATCGCAAAAAACAATGAAGAACAAGGCTTGGTTTATTTCATGAAAAAAAACGTTGATCTATCTTGGCATCATTTCTGGAGATTCGAACACATACTCGCAACGTGGTGAGGTCATAAATTGGATGACACTATTTTGGAGAGGGTAGTGAGTTTTTCCCCTTAGATGTAGCTGGGCTATGCAAACAAATGCATCAGCTAAATCCCCCCCCTGTTTATAACAAGGACTTGTCCGGCATTGCTGAGATCGGATTGTATTCAGGGAATCATCCTTATCTAAATATGAGTAATTACTTTTAATGTTTGTAAATTTTATTAACATCCTAACAGAGATTATAAATAATGTTGATATCTCATAATGGTAAGAAACAATGACGAGGGGTTGTTTGTGGTACAATAAAACACTGCATGGAGAATAAACCACAAGGGGCGCAGCAAATAACAGTACTGTTGTAAGTTCTCCATCTATTATGTAGTCATGGTGACAGCCAAAGATACTTGGGGCCTTCTCTTCCCAGAAGATCTCAAAAGGAAGAAGTATTATGTCTCCCCCAGAATGGAGGGAGACATATTGTTTTTGGCACGGTTCCCGTCGGCGTCGGCGTCGGCGTCGGCGTTCCCACCGTTTCCGGACCATAACTCAGAAACCGTTTAATATTTTTTCGCGAAACTTTGTATACACATTAACCCAGCACTGAAGTGGTGCCTTTTGCTATTTAGAGATTTTTGACATTTTTATTTTTTCTCGTTTCCATGGAGATAACTTGAACATAGACTCTGAATGGGGGTAAGCTTGGTTTCCGGACCATAACTCGGAAACCGTTTAATATGTTTTCGCGAAACTTTGTATACACATTAACCCAGCACTGAAGTGGTGCCTTTTGCTATTTAGAGATTTTTGACAATTTTATTTTTTTCTCGTTTCCATGGAGATAAGTTGAACATAGGCTCTGAATGGGGGTAAGCTTTGTTTCCTGACCATAACTCAGAAACCGTTTAATATTTTTTCGCGAAACTTTGTATACACAATAACCCAGCACTGAAGTGGTGCCTTTTGCTATTTATAGATTTTTGACATTTTTATTTTTTCTCGTTTTCATGGAGATAAGTTGAACATAGGCTCTGAATGGGGGTAAGCCTTGTTTCCTGACCATAACTCAAAAACTGTTCAATATTATTTCATGAAGTTGTAACATATTAACCAAGTCCTGAAGTGGTGCTTCTTGCTATTTAGAAGTTTTTCACATTTTATTTTTTCTTGTTTATGGAGACAAGTTTAACTTAGACTCTGTATTGGGATGGGCTTTGTTCCAGAACTAAACTCAACACCCCTTCAATATTTCTGTGTCTTTTGCTTCTAATGAAATTTAAGAATTTGATCTTTTCAATATTATTGAATTCAAAGCAATTCTAGAATTAAAATATTGTGAATTATTTTTGTGGGAATGAACAGATGGGGTTTAACGTGAAGTAAACGAATGAATTGGGGTTAGGGGAGTGGGGGGAGACATATGTTTTTCTGAATTTAAGGGCAATACATGATTCTTTATCTCAGCAGAAAGTTAACACACTGTCTTTACAAATCTCATTACGTTGTTCCTAAGTTACAGTGAAAATATGTTTTGCCTGATCAGGTGCCAGCAAGGTATTGATGCATGCGTTTGACGGGAAGCCATCGGTGGGCATGGAGGGGGTGAAGGCCGGCTTCTACTTCTCCATTCCCCCTTCTGTCACCAGGACAGAAGACGTGAGTCCAGCTAGTGTTGAAGCTCTTTCATTAATTATTTATACTTAGATTTTGTGAGTAATATCTCTACATGCATTGTCTGTTTACCACAATATGAGAGACCTTCCTTGTCCTAGGTAATCAGTGATGATGGGTCAAACTCAGAACAGATTTCAGTTGTGAAAAATTCACACATGAAGCCTTAATACATACCACTCGGACACAATCATTATATGTTTTTGTTGTCAGAGAGAGAAGTTTGTGCGGCAGATTCCTATAGATCACCTTCTCCTTGAGACTGATGCCCCTGCCCTGGCCCCAGTCAAACAGGTGACATTCTGCATTTGGGGTCACACTTAGGTAGCAACCATTTGATTTCAGCTGGGTTGGGTGTGTGTGTGGCAGTGTGTGTGTGTCAGTGTGTGTGGCAGTGTGTGTGTGTGTGTGTGGCAGTGTGTGTGTGGTGGGGGAGGGGGGTTGTTAGGAAATTTCGTTTTGAGATCAGCATATTTTTTTTAATTTTTAGGAGCTCAATTTTTTTTTCAAACATAAACAGATGCTCAACCAACTGTGGTCTTTGGGCACTTTCATATAGTCTGCAAGAAAAGGGCACATGGCATATGTGTAAAAAAATCAGAGACACGGGGGCTTGATTATGTTGTTAGAAACAAACAATCTCCCTCCCCCCAAAAATCAAATGGTTGCTTCCTAATGCATTATGGAGAGTCAATACGTTATTATCCCCTAAGTTTTGCTCTGTCCGTCACTCAGATCATCACTTTTCATTTCCAGAGCATAACAAAACCATTCACTAGTTCTTTGTGAAACTCCCATTCACTTCAGGATTTGTCATGTCACTATCTTTTGGACTAACCATATTTTTTATTAGTAATTTGGTATACTCACATATGTGATTTTATGAACATTAAGAAGGGCGGGGATATGGATTACATTGTCTTCTTTTTACTTCTAGAATAAACTTCAACACATCACTACATCACTTCTCCTGATACCGGTACTATTGCATACATATCAATAGGTGTTTGTGAACAGAAACATTAAAGAAGAAGACAGTACTTTAACATTTCATATGATCCTTTTGTGATACATCCGGACAATATGTGCTCTTAATTGATCACTATTGCATACATGTGAATAGGAGTTTGTGAACAGAAACATTAAAGAAGAAGATAGTACTTTAACATTTCATATGATCCTTTTGTGATACATCCGGACAATATGTGCTCTTAATTGATCACTATTGCATACATGTGAATAGGAGTTTGTGAACAATAATTCTTAGATGAAAACATTAATGGTGAAGAAAGTACTTTGACATTTTTTAGTGTTGACACCTGTCATCATTTCATGTGATCCTTTTATGATACATCCAGACAATGTGCTCTATACCATTGCTCTCTTCATGCCAGACACGCAACACCCCGTCCAATATCGTCCTGTCCTGTGAATACATTGCTAAAGTAAAGAAGATGGACCCTTCTGATGTGAGGCAGATTACAACACAGAATGCTATTAAACTGTTTCCAAAACTTGCAAGTTTCCTTGTAAAAAGAATGTAAATAAAATAATACATGGTCTGTCTTGTGTGCTTAGTCTGTCAGGAATGCCAACCGTGTATTTCAATCTTTATGGTTGGATAATCATATGGCTTATCCATTGATTATCCCTCTCCCACTCACTGTAGTGTGTGTGAGTTGGGTTTAACACCACTTATTCCAGTATTCCAGTTATATCACGGCGTGTCAGCTTAATGTGGGAGGAAAGCCCGAAGTGATGCAGGTCTCAGACGTTTACCACTTCGATGAAACCCACGAGCACGGGTATGGTGCTGACAAACCTAGAAACATAATCGGGGCGAATCGGGATTGGAACCCACAATCATAGGTTTCTGGCGTTCCCAAGGGACGCAACTCAGCACAGCAAATCGCGGCGCCTTAGACGACTGGGCCACCCATGCCCCCCCACTCTGTAGTCTACCCATACAAGCATGTGTGTTTGTAATCACCACAAGGGTAATTTGTGTTCACCTAAAATGTGCAGTTGATTTCTTCACTCCTTCACTTGTATACCCCCTGACAACAAAAACAGATTTGTGAAAAATAAGCTTTATTATTTACAGGTATGTGCACACAAAAGTGATTCAAAACAAGCATGTTTGTAAATGTATATTACTGGTAAAACAACAACTGAATAATACTGTTGATCGTGACATTGAGAATGCATTATATTTCATATACCCCATGCAAGCTTGTAAACAAGCCATTAATACTGATGCATCATGAATTATCTGAAAGACTCACTCATTTTGATACTTCACTAACATTGAATCAACAATTGACTGTAGTAAAGCCAAGACTTGATTGAATACTGATTTAACATGACACAAAAACAATACAATCACTAGGCTGTGAATACTGTAGTATAATACTGTACTGTTACATTCGAAAATGTGACCACTTATACGGACTGTGAACATCTCAAATAATCATCTGTCAGGATAAATAACTACCTGAACTCACATGATTTTGAGCTTCCAATAAGCTGAGGTTGCTAATTGTTACCAATTATTGACTACACTTTTCATGGTATTTCTATCCATCTTACACAACACTACAGACACTAAGCCACACAACACTGATTCTGACACACACATGCACAGAGGCCAAACATCCAATCTCATTAAAATCATATCTTAGTGCTCATCTCTTAGGTTTGTTTAGCGATAGCAACCACTAAGATCTAATTTTAATGCGATTCACAAACATCACAACTGTTTGTTGTTAAAAGCCTTAAAGGTTAAATGCAACCCAAATATAATTAGTTAAGATACTAACTCAAAAGTCCACCAAGCAAGACGGGTATGACATTCAACATGCTCAGGAAAATATTCTTTTTAAAAACATATGCCTTTAAAAAATGGCATTTAATACATATGTAATGACATCTACTGAATTGAACATAATTTATTTTTTTAGGGGCCTTTAATAATAATAATACCTTTCTGAAAACTATCCAGTACACAGAGTATTACCTTTTTTCAGTGTACCTTAAAAAACTATGGTGGTTCACAATATGTGGATAACAAGCAGATAAACCTGAATATTGAAGTATGATGCATAAAAACCATACATGGACTGATAAAATCACAGGCAACAAGTTCAAAATGTAAATAAATATTTGTTATCAGTTTATGACAAACTTAATTATCTAACAGTATGAACTTAAAATTAAGACCATATGTCAACATTGTCAAAATGAAGGATAATCATTAACTACCGGTATGTATGATTGTGTTATTAAAAAGAAACTTTTGATTTAGCCCTCTGATACACATTTGATTCTCTAAATCCCTCTAGGGAAAACAATGCACAGCTTTAACCATGTCTGCCATCATCTCATGAAGAGATGCCTGACATGTATATTCAGGGCTATGTGGTTTCAGCGTTCCAGATTATTGGATATATACAACATGAAAATTGTGTCGGCTAATAGAGGAACAGGAACATTGTTGACCTTACTTTCAATTATATCACTAACATGGTTTAAAAGAGAACATGGGAAAGCACAAGTTGTCTGCAGCTGTAGGAATTCCGCCAAAACAAAAAAGTTGAAGCATAACTCTCAGACATCTGGTTATTAAATGACAAGAGATACTGAGGCTGGATTTGTGATGGTAGAATGTGCTTAAATCTTCAGCTGGCCATCATCTGCAAAGTAAAGTAAAAGACAGAAAATAATAAATATATACACACACTTTTGAGAAATTTTGCATAAACCTGACCAAGACTTTGTGCACAATTTGTCATGTTTCAATTTGTAGGTTCGAGTTTGGCATTGCAAGTGCTGTTTGTTCTCATAAAGAACAATCCACATTTTAAGCCCTAAACAACTCCAATGTTGTTGAAGGGTTTTATATCTCATTTGAAGTGTTTGGAAAGATGGAGCTGATCACAAAAACACATCTTTTCTGATTTTCGAGTTAAGGTTGGTTATGTGTTTTCAGCATTTTTAAAGTGGTTCAGTTGATCTATGGTAGGACCACTAAATCTGGATAATTCTCTGTATTATAATTCATAACAGAGTTGTAGCAGGCAGGTACAGATGTGAGTAACAGCAATATTATGTGAATCCACTTTGATTATTAAATTAGATTAATTAATTAACAATGTTTATGGTTTAGATACTCACACTGCTTTTTGAAATGACGTCGTTCTCTATGTGTCGGTGCGTCAACACTGAACGTGCATCTCGGCTCATATTCTGGAGCATGTTCATCAAACACGGTGCTCGAAAATAATTCTTTGTTGTGTTTTCTCTCTTTGCGGCACCAATCCTGCTCCTTTTTAAGTTCAACAGCACACCACGACTCTCGCTGCTCGCCCAAATCACGGGCTTCTCCGGGAGACAATTTTCGTCCGCCTGCTGACATCTTGCAAATATGAGCTGGGTCTTATCAGTGTTTGTGAACGATCACACCTTGGATTCGACTTAAGTGAAGGCTGGTGAGCCTGGTCACAACTTCCGATGCCGTTCACGTTGTCATGGAAACAACATAGAGTGCATTCTTTTTGGAAGGAGAATTTTACGTTTAACATCCATGCAGCATCATAGGACCCATTAACCCTTGTAATATTAAAATATCTTGTCAGCAAAATGAATTTTGAAACATTCATTTTAACTATCGGCGTATGAATTTGAACAAGGGACGCAACTCTCTCTCCAGACATTTGACTGGGCTCCAGTCTCTCAAAATGGTAATAAACTGGTTCCACTGTTGATTCGCGCTACGCCTTTAAACGCTTTACTTGTTTCTGTAGACAGTTGCCCAGATATAACGAAATCGATTTTTAGTTATCATATATTAAGTAATTAATTATGGTTATCACATATTAGATTGTTTATATTACTAAAACATTTTAGAATTTACTGCTAATTGTTACATAGTACTATAAACTACAGTAAATAAGCTACTTGTTGACATTATTGTTGTCTGTGACATCTATCTCGCTTTTAACTTTACGAACATATTTCTTTATGCTTGTGTGTAAATTATTACTAACATACATTTTTTTTACCTTCAACTGAGAATGAGCATTTTGTCAACTTGGTTTTGCTGTTTGGCACAGTAAGCTGCCATTAATAATCAAACCATTAAGCCCAAAAAATAAACTTGTTTCAGGTCAAATAAAGTGAGGTGAAATGGGGATTAATGTTTAGTAAATGACTGTAATGGCTTGTAGACATTCAGAAAGCTGTCATATTAACTGGTGAGGTGTGCTTATACATGACCAAGATGTTTCTGTTCCAAACAAGGCCAAGTGGTTTCTGTTCTCATATAAAGCTGAATGATTTGTGTTCAATACAATGCCAAGTGGTTTCTGTTCCAAACAAGACCAAGTGATGTCTTCCACACAAGGCCGAGTGGTTTCTGTAGCAAACAAGACCGAGTGGTTTCTGTTCAAAACAAGACCAAGTGGTTTCTGTTCAATACAAGGCCGAGTGGTTTCTGTTCCATACAAGACCAAGTGATGTCTTCCACACAAGGCCGAGTGGTTTCTGTTGCAAACAAGACCAAGTGGTTTCTGTTCAATACAAGGCCGAGTGGTTTCTGTTCTCATATAAGGCTGAATGATTTGTGTTCAATACAAGGCCAAGTGGTTTCTGTTCCAAACAAGACAAAGTGATGTCTTCCACACAAGGCTGAGTGGTTTCTGTTGCAAACAAGACCAAGTGGTTTCTGTTCAATACAAGGCCGAGTGGTTTCTGTTCTCATATAAAGCTGAATGATTTGTGTTCAATACAGGCCCAAGTGATGTCTCTCTATACAAGGCCGAGTGGTTTCTGTTCCAAACAAGGCCGAGTTGTTTCTGTTCAATACAAGGCCGAGTTGTTTCTGTTCTCATACAAAGCTGAATGATTTGTGTTAAATACAAGACGAAGTGATGTCTTCCATACAAAGCCGAATGGTTTCTGTTCAATGCAAGGCCGAGTGGATTCTGTTCTCATATAAAGCTGAATGATTTGAGTTCAATACAAGGCCAAGTGGTTTCTGTTCCAAGTAAGACCATGTGATGTCTTCCACACAAGGCCAAGTGGTTTCTGTTGCAAACAAGACCAAGTGGTTTCTGTTCAATACAAGGTTGAGTGGTTTCTGTTCTCATATAAAGCTGAATGATTTGTGTTCAATACAGGCCCAAGTGATGTCTCTCTATACAAGGCCGAGTTGTTTCTGTTCCAAACAAGGCCGAGTGGTTTCTGTTCAATACAAGGTTGAGTGGTTTCTGTTCTCATATAAAGCTGAATGATTTGTGTTCAATACAGGCCCAAGTGATGTCTCTCTATACAAGGCCGAGTGGTTTCTGTTCCAAACAAGGCCGAGTGGTTTCTGTTCAATACAAGGTTGAGTGGTTTCTGTTCAATACAAGGTTGAGTGGTTTCTGTTCTCATATAAAGCTGAATGATTTGTGTTCAATACAGGCCCAAGTGGTGTCTCTCTATACAAGGCCGAGTGGTTTCTGTTTAATACAAGGCCAAGTGGTTTCGGTTCAATACAAGGCCGAGTGGTTTCTGTTCTCATGTGAAGCTGAATGATTTGTGTTCAATACAAGCCCAAGAGATGTCTCTTCCATACAAAGCCGAGTCGTTTCTGTTCAATGCAAGGCCGGGTGGTTTCTGTTCTCATATAAAGCTGAATGATTTGTGTTCAATACAGGCCCAAGTGATGTCTCTCTTGTATAGTTGCCGAGTTATTTCTGTTCCAAACAAGGCCAAGTGGTTTCTGTTAAATGCAAGGCCAAATGGTTTCTGTTCTCATATGAAGCTGAGACCCGTGAAGATTCCGGGGTAGAATAGGTCTTCAGCAACCCATGCTTGCCGTAAAAGATGACTATGCTTGTCGTAAAAGGCGACTAACGGGATCGAGTGGTCAGGCTCGCTGACTTGGTTGATACATGTTATCAATCCCAATTACGTGGATCGATGCTCATGATATTAATCACTGGATTGTCTGGTCCAGACTCGATTATTTACAGATCGCCATCATATAGCTGTAATATTGCTGAGTGCGGCGTTAAACAACAAACCAATCAACCAAATCATATGAAGTTGAATGATTTGTGTTCAATACAAGACCAAGTGATGTCTTCCATTCAAAGCCGATTGGTTTCAGTTCAATGCAAGGTCGAATGGTTATTGTTCTCATATGAAGCTGAATGATTTGTGTTCAATACAAGACCAAGTGATGTCTCTCTATACAAGGCCGAGTGGTTTCTGTTCAATGCAAGGCCGAATGGTTTCTGTTCTCATGTGAAGCTGAATGATTTGTGTTCAATACAAGACCAAGTGATGTCTCTTCCATACAAGGCCGAATGGTTTCTGTTCCATACCACAGATTTGTTCCATCTGTCCAAGCATGAAACGTTTCCTTTCTTTGTTCACTGCTTTCACAAAATACATGACATAATAAGACATATATTGTAAGATATTTCAATGTTTATTTACATTCCAGAGGCATTCATTAAAACTCAATTAAGCATTTTTTTTAATCAAGCAAATAAATTTGTTCCATATAGCAAACAAAAGTACAAACACATGATATAACACATAGGGTTTACATAATACTTTGTACAAAGCTCTTTTCCACATAGCAACAACAATATTTACATAAACTTAACATTAAAAGCACATACAAACTTTAAGAAAGCACTCAGTCATGAATCACAGATGAAAGTTCTGGGCCCTAAAAGTGATTACAGATTTGATAAATGACATGAAATTGTGACCACACCCTTTTAATTTGTTGAAAATAGATGACTTTTTGTTATTACAATTTCAATGAAATTCAATATAAGTTGAAATATCTCGGATAGTATCCATCACATTTATGCCTAGGTCAATTTTTCTGCATTTCTCCAATGTCTAAAATTAAGGGCCAACAAATATTTTTGGTGTTCACCCTACTCAGATATATAACTGGAATGTACCATAAAATCATAACATTTAATATAAACCCATACTGTGTTATATTATTATCTGACCTGTTCTAGAAAAACGAGTAAAACTGTTTTAAGCTGCTGTTCTGTCACATATACATATCCACAATAAATCTTACTGATGTTTTAGCACTAGTCTTATTTTATTGTGACGAAAAACATTGAAAATAAACATCTTTGTATAACTGCACAGAATTTACAAAGATATGAATATACATAAGAAAAAACAATAAACTATAAAAAATTAACTCACATTAATAAATAGCACAAACTCTGAATTGCCTCCAGTATAAATATTAACACTAGCGCTGACCCACAGTGGGGAAGGAGAAACTGCAAGTGCCATTATGTCCTAGTGCAATAGTTAAACAGACATCTTTTCCCAATCAATCGTTGTAGGATCTTTCCATGAATAAAAAACAGCTGCATTTACCAGACATTAAATGGGATGCACTGTTTTTGTTCATCATCCCTACTTATCAGTGTTAAACTTGAACTAATCCTTTCACTTAAAGCTGGCTATTAAACAATCACCAGTACTAGCATAGCTTCCAATCCTATCTAGTAGGACAATGTTACGAACATTGCAAGAGTGTCTTTAGTCACGTTATGATCTGGTAACATTAAGATCATCGTAAAAAATATTGCTCCTTCTATAAGCAAAGAGTTTAACATGAAAGATGGTGGATACCATTTAATAAAACTACAAATCGATAGAGGTTAAAATATACTTCACCAAATTGTAGGATATCATTATATGGATCTGCATGTCTGCCGAGAAATACGTGTGTGAAATCTTGCAGTAGTTTGGACGACATATCATCTCATACTTTTCATTCATTACCCAGTCCCAGGCTTTTATTGTGTGCTCTTGCGTAGAGTTTTAACAGTGTAATCTAAACCATTGCATACATTCATGAGATATGCATTCCTTGACCCTGACTTAAACTGCCACTCCATCACTGCGTAGACTTATTCAGTTTAAACACTGATGTCATGATCCCTTGTTACAACCATGTGGCACTCTCATTCATCGGATACGAACACAAATCACGTCTTCTGAAATCATCTGGAACTAATTCCCCATCAGAAATGATACCAGCTCCAACACATGTCCCCGTATAATATCAAAATAGGTTTTATATATAAAGTTACTTTCCCCATAATCAGTCAACTTTCTCTTTCACAACTATTTACAAATATACAAACTGCTAAAATCCACTTCCATAATTTCGTAGCTTACCAATGGCAGATGTAATGTCTCTTTCAAATCATATCAATGAGAAATATTTCATTTACATCATTTTATATAAACTCAACAATTAACATATACAGACTTAATTTCACAGGTAAATGGAGGTGCCATTTTTAATATTTTCAGTTTGCAAATTTCTTCTCCCTGAGAACCAAAGTTCAACATCAATAACGAGTAACAACTCTCTGACTTCCGGCATAATCCTTAAAAGGGACTATTTTGCTATAAATATAATCCAAATTTATTTAATAAAGAAACCAGTTTAGTAATTGGTGTGCCTTGCTTTGAAGTCAAACATGACATGGTAAGACAATGATATTTCTATCTATTCTAAAATAATAAGATTTTAAATAATGTGACACCTAGAAGTTTTAAAAGGACAGGTGCACAAAATATCCTTCAGAGAATTATGATACATGATAATGGTTATAGAAATAACTGATGGAATCTATTAATGTTGTAACAGACATGACACATTAACATTTGCTGAAACAATCTACTATCTAAAACCTACAAGCACAATGGTCTCTCTGTGCCAAATTTCACATCCAAAAGCATATGACTGTACACAACCATTGGTAATATATCATGGATTTGATCATTTAAAAAGTGACTAAAAAGTGATTGGTTTCTTCAGGTTTTGATTTCAATGAAGTTCAATCAACAGAAACGTCCTTGCCATATGTTCACACAGTGTATGCATTCGAATGAATTAACATGGTCCATGATGCTAACCATTTCGCGCTATAATATTGTCAAGCTCTAGTGTTGGCAGTGGAATATCAACAATTAATTAACAAGTTTGGATACTCGAACCGTGATGTTTGAAACTTGCTGACTAGACATTGCGTAGGTGTGCAAGTTCAGAGGGAAATGTACAATAATATACATAGCCTCTTTGCTACTGATGTCGAAAACCACAAATTTGACGTGGCAAGGGAATATCATACACATATAAATATCCTGTCTGTACACAACTCTGTTCACATATCACGAAAACCCAAGATTTTCTTCAAATATATACATAATTTGAAGTATATCTGATGTGAACCTCCGACAGATCCATAGCATGAAGTCCACATCTCTTCCAATCGGAGTTCTATCCAGTGAAATTACTAAAATCTGTCTTTAGGGTAATAGTCGGTTTAACTGGTTCTGATATAACCTTGGTTGTCGGTTGTGACTTTGCTCTTGTTATCGCGGCTTGGTTAATCTTCACAGCAGCTTCTAACCGAGGTTTGAGGTCAGCAGACATACTCATGACAGTTCTGAATTGTTCTTGGTACAAAGGCCCGATCTTCATGATCTTCTGTAGTGCTTCACCGTGAAGGCTTCTTGACGGCTGGCCCGCTGTGGTCAGGGATTTCTCCTCGAGGAGATATGAGATGAGTATGGGAACCAGGAGGGCTAGCAGAGTCACACCTGGAACAAGACAAGGTTGGAATATTATGTAAATTGTATCTTAACGACATGTTTTAATATGACACTGTAAAAGAATACAAACAAATTCAAAATTGATACAAAACGGCTGTTCGATTGATCTGAGGTTAGCTTGCCCTATGTCACAAGACTTCCACTGACTCGGAAAAAGCGTGCAGCTTTTTGCTTGGAAGCAGGTTATAAGGGATTTTTCCTCCCAAAAATCCAAGTGCAGCCTGACTTGCTAGATTTCTCCCCTTGCTGAGAAATTTATTTCCCTCCAAGTATTTTATGAAGTTCACATAGACCAATCAGATCTAATCATTCTGACATGGAGGGATGAAGAAGACATTTAGCACAGAATAGGCAGATAAAGTGTGAGTGACTTAGGAAATAAAACTATCTGTTTAAAATTCCATTAGATACTTCTTATATTAATTTCAAGTTGAGCCCGTTAGCTTGATGTATACTACTCAACAAAAGTTAAGGATCACCTGATTCTTTCATATTACAGTAGTTGATCAGTCATGGCACAATTATAGTAACATGACAGAATAACTATAATAAGAAGAAATACAGGATTTATGGCAGAGATGCAATAGAGGTAGAGACTTCGTAAGAATTATATGAATCGGGTGGTCCCTGACTTTGTTTCGAGAGAATATATATAAGCGCTTTCTAATTAACATATGGCTACTCCAAATTTAAAAACAGGTTTATCTCCATTCTACCAACTGACAACTGCTGTCTTCGAAAGCGTACTTACACATGGGCAAATATGCCAGCTATCTAGGGACATCTTGGACATATATACAGGTGGCCATCTCGGACGTAAAACACAAACAAAATACTATCTTGAATGGCTTGAGTGCCCGAGAATCAACCTCCCCGTTCATAATGTTCTGTACTTACGTTTGCTGTCTTCGGCAAGGTTCACCAGCGTCTCTACAACTCTCAAAGACTCCAACACTAAGGTTAGCTCCAAGTCCGACGTTGGCCGCGATGTCGAAATCGAGTACAAGAACTCAATCACTTTTGGTGCCAGGGCATGAATATAGGGTGTGGCAATCTGACTGTCCGAGTGTTGAAGAATCGAGACAATGGCTTGAACACATTTGACCTTCAGCTGCAAGGAGACATTCATGTTTAAACATTCACCAAAAGGCTCATTCTATTCGTATCAGAAATAATGTACCGATAATATTCAGTGCCCTGCTCCACTAAACACCCCCATGCAATGAATGATTTTGAAAGCATGAAAACAAGTTTTCAGGTGTCCTTCACACATTTAAGATTATTTCACTTATATAGTGATGCGGATGCATTAATCCGGACCCATGCCAGTTTTACTGCTAGGCCACTGAGATATCATACTACTGACTCTGAGTTGACCAGTCATCCCGAGCAAGAGAGTTAACTGACTATAAAAGTCCAGTTTCCACCCTTGCCAAACTGGGATGGAATGATGGAGTCATATTTTGGCTGGACTAACGAGTCTATGCATTGTCCAATCAAAATCCTGTAACAAAATCAACATCCGGTTCACAAACTGCTGTCCAGTTAAATGCTACAATACTTAAGAAACAAAACTTTGGTTACATACTAGCTTGATCACCCCCCCCCCCCCCTCAAAAAAAGAAAAGAAAAAGCCTGCCCGTGCAATAATTTCAAAAGCCATTGCTTGAGAACTGATTCTATTATTTTTCTAAGTTTTATCTGAAGCAAATGCAAGTCATGTGGGGGTGGAATCTGATTGGTCAATAGGAGGGACATAGAAGGGACTGGTGGTGCTAGAATCGAGTCCAGAGATCCAGCCTAGTTTGGCAAGGGTGGAATCTGGACTTTAAAAGTCAGTTAACTCCCTTGCCATGGGAAGACTGAGCTGACCAGTCCTTGTTCTATCCCTTTAGTTGACTGTATTTTTCAAGGTCACTACTTTCATATTCTAGGAAGTTCCATGTTGTTGAGGTGCTCAAGAAAACATCTCTCTATCCATCCACCTCCATGTTTACCTCAATGTTGTCTGACTGCAAGGCTTCCTTGTATATCTCGAGAGTTGGCTCCAGGAGAGCTGGGACCGAGGTTATCTCCCTTGGACAAGACATTGTGAAGACTGCTAAGGCCAGGATGAGAGTGCTCTCGTCAAGACCTGCTGAATCTTCACCTGTAAACATAATAACATGAAATTTGTATCACACATATATGACATATTGGTACAAGAATACATGACACACTTTCTGATACAAGGAAGTGATCAGATATACATTATGATACACAAAAATTTCATATATGACATTTACATCTTTTGATTATAAGCACACAAAAAGTTTTCAAATGTCACTATTAAAATTCAATGCACACTATCAGACAGAGCCTCAATCCACAACCTGATTTTAGTGTTTCAACTATCATAAGACTATAATAGAATATTATAGTAGTCATAGTTCTGAGTTGCAGGTCGCAGACATTTACCACTCTGGTGAAACCCACGAGCAGGGGCATGGTGCTGACAGACCTATAAATATCATCAGGGCGAACTGGGCTTCGAACCCACTATCATGAGTTACTGGTGTGGCCAAGGGATGCAACTCTGCACAGAGAATTTCAGCAGATAAGATGTCTGGGCCCGCACCCCTTGTTCTATTTTGATAAATAATCAGGACCCAGCTTTATCATGCAAGTGACCTCAACACCTCCATTGTTCCTGTCTCTAACTTTGCACAGAACCCCTCTTGATCAGGACAGTAATTTGATTGGACTGCTTTTTTTAGCATCATACTATTCCATTCGGGGTCAAAACAAAGCTATATTAGCAAATGGGTCATGGGTATGTATCATGATGATACACTGTATAATCGAGTGTGGTATCTCCCAGTTACACACCTGGTCTTGCGTAGTGTATGATGGTTGCGAGGGAACTCTGCAGTATGAGGAGCCAGTCCTGCCCCACCAGCTCATCCTCCAGGTAGACCGATGTGCACAGGGACTTGAGGGCCTGCAGACACGCACCAATCACAGCCGGAACCTTTTTCTCAGCTGACCTTGCTGCGACCTCTCGCATCACCCTGGTAACTAGGTGGAGGATTGTGGGTAGAACTGATACAGCACCTGGAATGGGACAGATCAAGGTGAAATAGCAAATGACGAATGTACTTTCATATTCACTTTAACAAGATGTCAACACAAGTCAACCAAGAGATACTTGGTAAATCCATGTAAATTTTCCATCATTTCAAAACACTGATGAGGAAAAAAGTAACACATAGAAAGATTTACTGGTGTGTTCACTAAACATGTCGCATGTGGGATGTAATTACTATTTAATTTTTCCATCAATTTTACAGTTTACCTTTATCTTCTGTCAAAAGAACTCCAATAAATGTTTTCTTTGTTATATTATATTGTATGCTAGACTTCATTATATCCAGGGTTGACGAGAAACTTCACAATCCAAGGGGGATAACTCTAATCCCACAAAGCACATGGCACAATGATGTGTGTTCTCACCTGTGGGAGAGCAGAGGCTGGGGAGGTCAGCCATTACTTGGATGACCAAGGAAATGAGAGTCCCCGCCTCCTCCGACAGCTTCATCAGGTGGGTGGGGATCTGGAAGCCTGTAGTGGGAGCTGAGGGGTTCATTGCCGGGATCTGTCTCACCAGGACACACAGACAGACTTCCAGGGAGGCAAACACCACGGACTTCCCTGGCTCGATGTCCCCGGTCTCACCACCTTCTCCTGCCACCTGGGTGCTGTCTGTTGTGTCCATGGAGTCCGTACTGCTCTCGGTTGTACTTGGCGTGCTCAGTTCCTTCTCTGCAGATGACAATACATGACACTGACTGTGAGAAGGGTCAGACATTGGCACTGATATTGTCAACTTGACATAGTAGAATAAAACAAATCTAAACTATTATGTTAACATAACATGATTATAACTGTTTTCATTCAAATATTTAAAAAAATACACACATCGTTTGTATTATGTTTATGATGAACTTAATCAAGAAACTAAATTCAGGAGGGATTAACCGACCCTTTGATACAAAATCAGAGAATATTCATCACAAATTTTTTGCATTTGCTAAATTTTTGGTATGCAAATTCTTTTGTAATGTATTGCACACATTTAATTTATCTTGTGCGACATTTTTTCGTTATTTTTGTTATGCTAGGCTGTTGGAAAACGCTTCATTCAAACAGTTATCTTGAATATTCCATCCACAACAATCCATAAACTGTTAATAGAGGATGCTGTGAACTCTGTCCTACCTTTAAGCTTGACTCTCTCCATTTCCAGGTTCTCTAGTGCTGCCCGGAGCACCTGCCGGACCACGTCTACCGCCAGGTGCTGTGTTGCCACAGTGTCCCGAGTCAAGATCACCCTGAAAAGTCCTCACACATATAGCAAGCCACCAATCACACCTGACTCACCTGCATCATTATGGATACATGAATCTACTTATTGCCCAAGTCCTGAGATAGTTTGATTAACAAGGGGACCATTTTTTCATTAGTACAGGTAATACAAACAGGAAAAGTATTATAATCAGAGAGAGAAATGGTTTTAACAACATGTTGGCTTGGAAGCTAAATAGGCCTACACAACCAAGTTATGTGGATGTAGGCAGTGGTCCTGAGTGATCCCTAATGTTCCAGAGTGGTCCCTGGCACCCCAAACTGTCTGTGCAGATTTGTGCCTGTCAGTGGAGGGGATAAATCTCAGATTTGCCCTCATTACAAATCTTGTTTGGTTCATAAGCACCATACCCACACTTCATGCAATCCACAAAACATGAAACATGAGCTCTGCTTCCACATTAAGGTGACAGGCCAGGATGTGACAGAACGACTGTTTAAAGCAACATTACACCCAACCCACTGACTCAATGAAAGGCTAGTGGATTCAGCATGGTTACAGACAGACCTGTGCATGACATTGAGAAGTTCTCGGGAGAGTGTTGGGTCCTCTCCGAGCTGTCTCCGCGACCACTTGGCATTCAGCAGAGCATACAGGCCCTTCAGACACTGGTCGGCTGTCTCACTGGGCAGGCGAGATGTCGGACTGCATAAAGACTCCATGCAAATACCTGGCGGAAAATACATTGAATAATTGTTATGATTGGATTAAGAGGTTTTATTTGATCATTATCTTAAGTTTTCAGTACCACTAACAAAAATGTCACCTTGGGATTCATGAAAGAATAAATCAATCTGCAATTACAAGAATTAAGAGGAAATTCAACTCAATGGAAATTTTCCAATCAAATATTTATTTGAATTTGAGCAAATGATAATGGAACTGTCATGCATTCACAACAAAATATAAATATTTATAAACCACAAGCAGGCAATTCACATACATCATTTTAGGAATAATTAGAGTTTGCCAAAGCCACTAATCTGCGAGTCAATGACATGGTAAAATTTAGAAAAACTATAGTAGTTTCCTAAAAAGTGTAGTGTTCCATTTAAATGAATTAAGGTTGTAGTGTTCCATATAAATGAATTAAGGTAAGTCAGGTTTAGATGATGGAGTCAATCCCTGATCATGACTTGACCTCTGACTTAACAATGCGTGTGTGTGCATGCGCATGTTGTTTAACGCCACATTCAGCAATATTCCAGCAATATGATGATGGCCTGTAAACAATCAAGTCAGGACCAGACGATCAAATGATGGATATTGTGAGCAATGATCCATCCCATCAAGGTACGAAGACACACAATCAACCAAGTCACAGAGTCTGACCACCCAATCAAATTTTGTCCCCTCTTACAACCAGCATAGGTTGCTGGGGACCTATTCTAACCCGGATTCCTCACGGGGGTAACAACTTTTGACGATTATGTTACACAATCAGGTAACTTTAACCTGCTAGCCCAAGTCTTCTAAAAGGCTCCAAGGACATGATGAAGAAATGTCATAAGAGAAACATGTCTAAAACAAATTATGGAGTACACGGACAGCTGAATTTAACAACTTGTGAAGACTCACCAAGGATGAGATAGAATCTGTCTTGGTTGAGACTCTGTGGTTTCATGTTGGCTGGAACATTAGCCGGCTGCAGACTGAGGGGGCCGACTGTATGAGGCACCCCCTCCCTCTCTCCCGACTTCTCTCCCATGGGATCACCTAGTCCCTTCTCCTTCAACCACACACACAAAGCGTACAGGATAGGCGGCCAGGATTTCTTGTAGTGCTGCCGTGCTGTCTCAATTGTGTCAGGATGGTAAAAAGCACCACCATCAGTCGGCAGCTGACTTGAATATTCTGAAAGAAGCAGAAGGTTTGTTGTCTGAATCATGTATCTTTCTGAATGAGATATATCAATTGAATTAAGGGTTTAATACTAAATGTATCGTTTTAATAAAAATATGGGAACAATATGCCATGGTTAGTATGAAGCAATGCCTATACCAAACAACAGTGATAGATGTTATTCTTGCGTTCTTACTGCTCATCTACAAAACAAAACAAACACCTTTTGTGTTGCCAATTTAAGTAGAAATGACTGATATCAAATGGCTACATTGAACTAGTCAGCAGATTGAGGAAGATGACATGGACATTTAAAGTGAATCAAGAACCACAGCGATAACCATAGGAATAAGCATCTTTCATGATAACTGCCAGTGAGTGATGAACTTTTTACATTTCTCGAAACATTATTCCAGCTGTATCATGGCAGAATACACCAAGGAAAGTCTTCACACATTCTACCCATGTGGGGAATCAAACCCTGATATTCAGCATGACAAGCCAACACCAAAACCACTAAGCTACTTCACCATTCTGTGCAAGATAACAAAGACACAAGTATTTCATTAACACAGACATGTATTCCTACGAGGAATCCAACAAGGAACATCATGTTACACATGTATGTCGCCCGTACCTGAAGGAAGAGAGAGGAGAGCATGGTCCCTGAGGGCGTTGTTCCAGTGCTCACTAAGGGTAGACAACTCGGGCTGGACCAGACTGAGGAGGGACTCCCCGCTGTGGTCATTGTACTCCTCCTTCATCTTCTCCTTGGTCTGCTGCTGCTTCTCCTGCTCGCGGTCGATCGCCACAATGTACACCTGTCAAATATATATACATGTTTACATCCGTCTTGCTTGACAATGGTATACTGTGTCTACATTGTAATCTGTCAACTTCCAAGAAATGACTATCAAAGAATTGTTACATCCTGTCAGGAACCTTTTCATTGTGGTATTTATTGCACTGCTGTTCAATGGTGCCAGATCTTCGTTACATTCTTCCACTTACACTACTGATCACTACTGATCTTGTGATGGACTGAGACCTACTATATTTATCACTGTTAGATCACACAAGACATATTTTCAAAAGTTTTCACTTGCACAAAACGATCTTAGTGCTAAGATGATCGTAACTTCCAAACTTGAACATAGGCTTACGATAGTTGTAGTTCTAAGATCGCTTTGTGCAAATGGTCTCTGGCCTTCTTAAGATACTGAGGATGGAAGAAGGTTAACAACAAATCTGTCCACACAAACCTCAGCCCAGGCTCTGATGACCGCCAGTTTCTCCATGGTGGAAGCACTTTCGTTGTACAAGAGAGACTGAGACTTGCCCGTCTTCAGCTTGCTGAGTGAGGACACCAGCAGCTGGTGGACTCTCCGCAGATCATTGAGGTCCCGCGCTACCCCACTCCCGATCCAGGTACTGCACACCTGGGGACAACAATGTCAAATGAATGACAGAAACCATCTTGTTTTTCCAAGTGTGGACCATTTTTCTCACACATATATTAAGCCGCCAATCACATCCTCGGCTGTCATCTGCTTCATTATGTCAAATAAACTACAGAAACCATCTTGTTTTTCCAAATGTGGACCATTTTTCTCACACATATAGCAAGCCACCAATCACATCCTCAGCTTTCATCTGCTTCATTATGTCAAATGAATGACAGAAACCATCTTGTTTGTCCAAATGTGTCATTAATCACTAAACATTTAGGGTTCCATCTGAATATCAGGTATTGCAAACCCAGCTGTCAGAATTAGCATAATAAACATTATTCCTAGGTAGGTAGGTACGTACCACTATGTATACAAGATCAACATACGTGGGACCCATCTTACAAGTAGATGATGACAGTGGAATCAACTCTGGATTTCTGAACAGCAACGGCACAGAATAGTACTCAAGAACTCTTTGGCAATAAGTTTATACCTTAACTCATGTCACTGGTACAACTCCATAAAACCTTACTGATTAACAATTGCCCATATTAATGGATACAAAGTAATGTCCATTAAAATATATGTACATGTTCCTAAGGCTAAAAAAAATATTAGTCAGGTTGATTATACACAGCTGTTTATTTGGTTACATACAATATTTAATAAGTAAACAAAACAAAAAAACGCCTGCCTTCACTATATTTTCAAAAGCCATTGCTTGAGAACCAATTCTTTTATTATTTCTTTCAAGCCTAACACTGCATATACAGGTGGTAGAGTGAAGGATTATCCTATTACTCATATTCCAGCTATGTCCTAGGTAGGTCGTTTTGTTGAAGGATCTTTAACAATGGGAGACTGCTCTATACATGCAGTACAGTTGGCGGAATACAATAACTAAAGCCAAGGTTGCAGACATCCGTGTATTTACCTCACACGCTGCGGCAGTCACATCTGAGGGTGTGTCTGGGGAGAAGGCGGGCCGGAGGGCTGCCCCCACCTGAGCCTGGTACTGCTCCAGTACCACATGACCTGGAAACTCCGGCTCCGGGATGCTTGCAAACTTCGTCACAAGTTCCTGGTAAAACAAACATTTCACAGCAGGTCAATACAATGTTTGAAATCAAGTGGTGCTTGTTGTTGCCTAAATGCTAAAAGTTCAAGATTTAAGGGGCCCCTAATTTCAGATGCTGTAGATCAAACCTCAAGGGCCTCGGGATTCTCTTCATGTCAACTGGAGTTTCAAGCCCTTTTAAAATTAAAACAGACATACCATGCCACACATATCCATGTAGAATATTTGACCTTGGCCTTTGGTGTAATAATGATTACTGAAAACATACATTTATTACTTTATTTTGTGGCAACCATGAAGACGACTATTACCTCAAGAGCTGCTAGACCAGCCAATCGCAGCTGGTTGCTGTCTGATGTTGCTGCGATGAACGCCATCCTGATCAGGTCAGATAGATGAAGAGCCAGGTAACATCCTGATGGACGAAGGGAGATAATCAACGATGAGGAATCGTGTCAAAACTTCCCCACAGACTTCTCCCACTTTTATATATTCAATAACAGACAAGTAACAAACAATAACAAACAAAGCATGAATATATACAGAAATTATTTAGCTGTTGCGCAGCTGTGCACATTAGTCTCGATGCAACTCTCATTAGGCGCTGCATTACTTTACAAGTTTTCTGTGTGACCTACGTTTTCCTGTTGACTCTGAAAGTGCCTTGGCCTTGACCAGGTCAAACTGATCTTCACCACTCTCACAGGACGTCATGATCTTCCTCAGACACTCAACAGCAAACACTCGAGTTGGCCATCTGACAAAGGGAGAGAGACATTTTAGAAATACAAAGCGGCATTGTGTTAACACAAACTTCTTATATATTAGTACAATGCAACTTCATAATCCTGAGAGAATCCTTGACTGGGAACCAATTGTAACCCTAAACCTCCATAGGGTCTGCCTATACCAACCTGGGTGCTACTGTAGGATGTGCGTTCTCTACTTCCGCAGCCTTGAACCTGACATCAATGTCCTGACTCTCCTCGTCGTCATCATCATCACCTCCGTCATCATCGCCAGGGCTGGCGCTACTTGTGTCTGGAGGAGTTTAACATAGGTACATTTAACCATCATCACATAACTTCCTCTGACATCAAGCAGGAACCAACACAGGAATAAAACAACTGAAGCCACGCACAGAATAATCTTATCCACATCAACATATCTCAAGACATATTTAACATTCATTTTAAGGTATAAGCAGACTAGAATATGTACTTTACTAAGAAAGTGTTATCCCAAATATAACATTTGTTACATCTGACAACTTTCTACCTGGCATTAGGTGTTCATAAGCAGACCTGTTTTCATTCTAAGTTGCAATGAGCTGCTTCAAACTTTGTTGGAATAGGCCTAACACTGAATGATCATATCAACTATAAAATATCTCTCCACACCAACATAAGCACTACAAACCTGTCGACGCAGATAATACATCCTTCAGTAGCATCAGCCAGCGAGTAAGATTTGGAATGGCAAGATTCTGCAGCAAGCTGTCGATTGTGTCCTGCACATCCGATATCAGCTTCCCATCTATTTCTGTATCAAGCATTCCAAACAACGCCCCCTCTAGGCCGGTTTCTGTGATGTTGGCACACGACTTCCCATCCTTGCCCTCACCAGACAGCGACAAGGCCTGTTCACTGATTTCCCTGGCTTCTCGGGTCACCAGCTGACGAAGACAGGCTACAGCCGCCCGCCGCAACAACAGGTGGGAGCTCGTCAAGATTTCCTGTTGGAGGTAGTGCAAAAATGACAGTAAAATTCCTGGGATTTATCTACATCTGCTCAGAAACCAATATTCAGCCCAAATCTGCTGCAAATGTCAGTAAATATTCCCAAAAATTTGAATGACAAATTTACCAATTCATGTTACACAGTAATAACTATTGTTGTGGCTTTTGTACAGGTGACTGACCAATAACGATTTTCTTCCAAAACTGCCTGCCAAGGGCACTTGGAAAAATCCCCAAAATAAAATTGTTGCACAAATGGTTGTGAGATTCAAACAGAACATCAAAAAAAAATTTGGATTTTCACATTTATATTTCTTTACAATCCTCTGTTGAATCCCAATAATAAGTGATTTCAGATATAAGAAAGTGTCCCTTGAGTTCCAACATATATGTTACTAATGATCTAGCTGGAACTTACGCAGAGGTGGGGTATGAGGCTGGTGAGGTTGACGTGGCGAGGGGCAAACATGTGTAGTTGTTGCAGACACGTGATGGCCTCGGCCTGCACCAGGGAGTCCGGGTGGTCCTGCATCACTGCACAGCACACCAGGCTGTACAACCGCGCCGTCGCAATAGACCCGCTGTTTCCTGATGAAGAAACATCATATATATACAAGAATGTCAAATGAAAAACTGAATCAGGAAATGTCCAAGTGACATTTGTCTCAAGCAGAATCAGTGTCGTTATTGTGGGTTATTGAAGTTTAACCATTATCAAGGTACATATCTTGTCACCGTGAAGATCCGGGTTAGAATAAGATTTCAGCAAACCATGCTTACCGTGAAAGGCATCTATGCTTGTCGTAAGAGGCGACTAATTGGATCTAGTGGTCAGACTTGCTGATTTGGTTGATGCATGTCATCATATCCCAAATGCGTAGATCAATGCTCATGATATCAATCACTGGATTGTCTGATCCAGACATGATTATTTACAGACCACTGTCATACAGTTGGAATATTGCCGAGTGTGGTATTAAAAACAAACAAACATATCCTGTGTTGACCAGCAGTCATATGTGATAAAACAAATTAACAGGCTCTTTAAACATCCTTTCAGAACAGATCTTCCACCATATTGAAGGACATAAAAGACTCAGGCTACTCACCCTGCAACTCTGGTCCTATGGATGTGATAAGGGCTGATAGACACTTTCCTAGACACTGGTGAACATCAATGGATGACGGTGGGACCGACAACAGCAGCTGTAGCACCAGGGACAGCGTCGGCTCCACATAGCTCCGGAACATTGGTCCACCAGAGTCAGCGATCAGTGCTAGGGCATGGAGAGCCCACACCTGGAAGAAAGTGAGTGAGTGAGCGAGCATCAATAGGGTTAATGTCAATTTGAACTGTATACATTTACAATATGTTAGCTTAATGTGAAAGGAAAGTCCAAAATGACTTCGTTGAAATTCATGAGCACAGATACGTTGATGACAAACCAAGAATCTAATTTAAGCTGAATAAATAAATCTGAATCCCTGATCATTGGATCCTGGCATGACTAAGGGAGACAACTCTGAAGACTTGTCCAACTGTTGCAAATACACTCACAAACCTGCAGACACTATAGCAGTCATAATGTCTAAATAGACTTGAAATACACAAGAAATGCTCACTGGAAAAGACAGTCACTCATTCATCCTGGGATGACTCTGCAATAAAGACTCTGCTTACCTGTACAACAGGTGAGTTGAAGTCCTGTGCTAGAGCCAGTAGGATGCTGACGCTGGTGTTGAGATGCTGGCCAGACCCCATCCCCCCTACGTAGCGGTGGAGGCAGCCAAGAGCCAGGGAGTGACCCGTCCGACTCACTACATCTCTTGCAGACTTCAATCTGGGCAAAAGGCAAAGAATTACAACACAATGAACAAAAACACTTTCACTACAAGGGAAGTTTGAGGTGATGTGTCAGTTTCTTTCTTTGTTTCCCAAGAAAGTTGCATGTATGTTGTTTATGGATACATTTTTCAACAACTGAAATTCTTGTGAAAGTTGTATGTATGGATACATTAACTATCTGCATCTTAAAGATGATCTCTTATGAGTGCTATAAACAGATGGGATCTTTATTCAATGTAAAAATATCATGTCAAAAATCGAAATAAAACAGTTACAGTAAATCCTCAACCTTCTACTTAAATATCTCTCCTGCCAATATTGAGGCCAAACTTATAACATACCGATATGCCAATACTTACTTATCAAAGCTGTATTGTGCCATCTCGGCTATGAACCTGCTGTCCCCGACAACCTGGGCCATCCGACCCAGGGCCTCGCCAGCTGCACATCTCAAGATAGGGTTGGCGCTGCTCAGTGCACCCTGGGTAATACAAATCCATGAAGTACAACATGGTCACAACACAAGGTTACAGTGAGTGAGTGCGTATGGTTTTACGCTGCTTTTAGCAATATTCCAGCAATATCACGGCGGGGGACACTAGAAATGGGCTTCACACATTGTACCTATGTCGGGAATCGAACCCGGGTCTTCGGCGTGACGAGCGAACGCTATAACCACTAGGCTACCCGACCACACACCCCCCCCCACAAGGTTACAACAGATACGGGTGACTAAACCTACTATTGCAATGCTATTCCAATAGTATCACCACTGTAATGGTGGCGAGTTAGTGAGTGAATGTTGTTTAATGCCACAGTTAGCAATATTCCAGCTATATCACTGTGGTCTGTACATAGTCTGGACCAGACAAACCAGTGACTGAAAGCCTGATCTATATCATGAAGCTATGTCAAGTGAAGTAACTGATCACCTGATGAATAGGGCTAGGACGATACACCAACTGTGTGATCCGATATGTATCGGGATACCTTGCTCACAATCCGATGCACATCATGATACTTGCATGTGCTCTTATCTGTGGTGCATAAGCCAGCTTTTTCACAGGCAAGATGGCCAAACACCTGGCACACAAATGATTTGCAGTTGATAGTGTCAATTATGGTACAAAGGATGAAAATATTTACATGTTTACTACTAACTAGTGTTTGTTTGGTGTAATATTTTTTACTTAAGTGTGACTATGATCGATACTTGTATCAGGAAGTAAAATATTGCGATCCACAAATGCATCGATGTATCATCCCACCACTGCTGATGATATCTTGCCTACTGGATCGACATGGGTATTTATAGTTATCTAGGCTGCGACTTTAGCCACTGGTCTGAAGCCCAAATCTAGTAAAATTCAGTCCGGTCTTGTAAGCTCAGCAAATAACAGTCTACATAATAACACTAAAATCTGTTGAAACAGATGCCAAGAGCCAAGTTCAGGGCTAGTACTCTCAAAAGTGTTTGTTACATCCAAGGATGTGCAAGTGTTTCACCATATATTTTGTTCCATCACGGAGCTAGACTTACCATGATAAGGGAAAAGGCTGCTTTCTTTACATCATCTGTTCCGATGCTTGTCTTTGTTTCAGACAGACTCTGTAGAAACAAAACGTCATTATTTCACCTTACCATAGCACAAAATGGTATATCACATATGAAACAAGCTTCTACAACAGAGTTTGACATCTCTGAATAAGCATAATTGTGTGCATATTCACACCCTAAAGCATGCTTAACGTGCTATATTACTACCCAGTAAATGGATCAATGTGCACACGATTTTCATTCTCAGCTCCCTGGGGAGTATACAAACCAAGCAGTCTGTGAGGCTAGAAGGTTAACAGTGACATTACCATCTCATCCTTCCAGGTACTGCTGGGTGAACACAGGCACATTTCGAACTACCGTACTCGATGTAATAAGCGCCCAGGGCGCTCTCAAAATTAGAAATAGGGGGCTCTTATTAGAATATTATTTTGGTGGTAAAAACAAGAGTTGGAAATAAATTTCATGGTTTATGCTGACAGCCTGAAATGTTTATGTACGACAGCTATATTTTTCCAGAATTTCATTGCCCATAATTAAAGGTGCCTATAACACACGAGTGCGTATTATACGCGAATAAATAAGTCTTGTGTACATTGATCAATCGGAAGCGGTGCTAATTGGGATTGTTCACTAGTCAATATGTTAGCAATTATCGCCGTGGGCGCTTATTACGTCAAATACGGTAAGTCTCTTGTCTAAGGAGACGCCACATGTGCTACATGTGCTTCAGTGTGGGCATCATTCAGCAGTCGGTACTCTCTCGCATAATGGAGAGACTTCAGTTTCAAACAATTTCCAACTAGACCTCCATGTTGGTATTGGCCCTACCTTGAGTGCACACAGCACTGCAGTGAAGATGTTCATCTGGACAGCCTGTTGCCGTGACGATTTAGCTTGCTTGATACATTCATTGAAGTGGTTGAGCATCTGATATCGATGTTTGTGTGCTACTCGGGGGAAGATGAACCCATACAATCGTACAGAGCTGTCAATGACAGCGACACCAAGTGGCAACGGTCCTGGCACAGGATCACTCTGTAAGTAGAGGCACCACATTGTACAGCTTGATATGTTATGTGATACTACAGATAATAGTTAGTTATCTTTCTCATTGCTAACAAATGTGGGAAACAGAACCCATGTTGGGATTCAAACCCAGCCCCGTTGCAGAACCAGCTGCATTCCAGTAGGCTACCCACAAGCTAATTTGGTTCAATGTTTTTATACCAACCCTCTTGTAGGTTTGAGTGATAAGTGAGTGAGTTTGGTTTGATTTACTTGGAACAGTTTTTGTATACAGCTATAACATAATGGCCTAGAAATCCATGAGACCAGTGGCTCACAGCATGAGCAATAATCACAGCTGTTTGGATACAATGAGTGAGTGAGTGAGTGAGTGAGTGAGTGAGTGAGTGAGTGAGTGAGTGAGTGAGTGAGTGAGTGAGTGAGTGAGTGAGTGAGTTGACTTTAACGCCACTTTTAACATTATTCCAGTTATATCACAGCCTGTCAGCTTAATGTGGGTGGAAAGCCCGAAGTGATGCAGGTCTCAGACGTTTACCACTTTGGTGAAACCCACGAGCACGGGTATGGTGCTGACAAACCTAGAAACATAATCAGGGCGAACCGGGAGTCGATTGGATACAATGAGATTAGCCTACATACAATCACCCGGATTATAACCCCCACATCTGATCCTCATTTCAGTTATCTTTGAAACAAGAACATGGAAAAACACTCCAATAACTGCATGTATTTATAAATTATGTGATATGAAGGATGCTGGTGATGAATACCATTACATTTACAAATGTACATGCTTTAACGATGTTGTAAATTGTATACCATTATAAATGTAAAAATCATTCAAGAGTGTAAACATTTATGGAATTGTTCATTTCCTCAAAATACGTGTAAGGAATTTTGTAAATTTACCATTATCATTATGAAAACTTCTGGCTAGTTGTATGTCTGCCTCATTACGCTCCCTTTGTTCGTACCTCATATACTGAGGTCCAAGGTCCGAGTGAAATAAAGTTCTGTTCTGTATGTGCTGATGACAGTGGAGTGATGGGACATATCCCGTCTATAGAAAGAAATTGACTCCTGAAATTCTAACTTACCGGAGGACATCTTGCATAAAGATACTGTGCATCATGCTCCAGAGCCCCCGAGCCAGACGCGCTGTTGGGCTGTAGCTGAAAGCAGACGACATGGACTTCAAAATGTATGAAAGAAAACCAAAATCTGCTTAACCCTGAGAGAAAACATGTTTCCATGATGCAGTTGTATTCTTCTGTGTGAACTGTACTGAACACTTCCTCATGACAGACCTTACACGGAACATGGGAATTAAACCATGTGCATCTTACTGATGACAATGACTGAAGCACTGAACAGAAGTTGTGTCTAACTAATTGCATCAATGTTTACAATAACTCACAATAATGTAATGCTTGTGAATATTTTTTATCATAAGATATGATAGTACGCAGCATGATGGGTCTGGTTAGTACACAGTGATATTTGTTAGAGTGTCTGCATGCTGAGAAGATCCTGGTTGTCTCCCTTTGTATAATGTCATGTTAGGGTGAAAATACTTTGTAGTCACATGCCGTGCTCATTCCAAGGCAGATGTCATGAAAAGCCACTCAGATCCTTAACTGATGTTCACAGAGTCTAGATGCTTCAATTCATTTACATTTCTTCACATTATGTCTCCATCCCTAGAGGATCGTTTAGTGTTTTCGCGTACTCACATTCACCTTTCACACACAGAAGCAAACACAGTAGTCTACAAATAAAACCATGCAGCACAGCAGTAATAAGGAAGGGATCTTCCCTTGTACATTCTCAAAACCTGAAGTGCATCTCCGTCACATATCAAAACTAATCTTGTCATAGCCACTGTAGTTTCTTAAAATGGGACAAATTTTGTAGTTATAACGATTGTATGTTTATTAAATGGGAACAGTTTGACGGGTTTGTAACACAGTTCCTAACTGTTATGGAAACTAACGAATCTAGGTCAGATTTAACTATGGGTAGTGCAGCCTCATTTCCAACATGATATCGTCAGTTTCTACTCGATGGGGAAATGTGTGATGATTGACTGAAATAACATTCAGTTAGAATGGTTAGTCGATAGAGTTCATGTCATCAGCTTGTCCTCCATTCAAAACCAATCTCTCTTGTCTCAAATCTTTTGGAACTTTATGGAACTTTTAATGATTGTGACCAACTGTGAGATAAGTGACCTTATGGGTGAAAATATTTGACATTTTGACATTTCATTATATATTAAAACTACAGTATCTTTGGAACACAAAAATCCAATTCCTAAGCTTCAACTCATATTTATTACAGAGATACATGGCATCAAACATTTGGACTCTTTTTCCGACTTAGAGTAATATGTAATAATTGCAGTCTTTAGACATAATGTGTTGAATTAAAAGAAGACATGTATGCTGAAAGGTTTTTAAAGGTTTTTATTACATTACGGACTAATGAGAGAGAAATAAGATATTTTGGTACAGTCAACACACATAGCGATTTATACAGAAGTAAGTTGACATCTTTATGACGTCATGGCACAATTGTATCTGAGCACCCATAAAGGTCCCTTTTCTCCCGGTGGGTCACCATTAATAATCAAAATGATTGCCTTGAGCATGGAAGACAGGAGAGAATTGTTTTTGGGAGATATTTACTACTGGTTCACGATGCATCTGATTGAAGCAGGCGTACACCTAAATAAACTCAATGAAACTGGCCGCATTCGAAACATGCACCTCAGCAGACGGCCCTCCGCTGGTCATGACAGCATCCAAAACAAAACTTCAACATTGGTGATCAAGCTTGAGACCTGCACGATGACACCAATAACTTATATACAGTAATTATACAGCATGGAATAATGAAAACAGAATGTAACAATTAACACTTTTTTTTAGAAGTATATGCATTCAAATATTTACATGAAAAAAAAAAAAGTCAAATATATTTTAAGAAAATCTTTATAACCTGTTTGAAATGAATATTCATGCTCCATATTTAAAACAACCAAGTTTGCATAGCAAAGATGTAACTCCTGGATATTACTTTAAAGGTCAATGGGTGATTCAGGATTATTTTGGATTTTCGCAATATTCCAGCTGTACTAGGTGAGGTGACATCAGAAAGAGGCTTCAAACATTGTACGTGGGGAATCGAACCCAGGTCTTGTCCGCTGAAAGCCAACGCTTTACCACAAGGTTACCAACCCGCCCCCCCAATAATTATTTGTCATGTTTGACCAATTTGTGTCCGACTATTGATGAAGGCTTGATCACCAAGTTGAGCTGAAAGTAAGACATATTAGCAGCACGGGCACACATCTGTAAGTGCAGTCAGTGTTGTTGCTGTTTTAGGAATACTCACGAACTCCTTATCCACCCTACGATTAGGTTCAATCTACAAGAGAAGGTACAGGTCGACTTCACAACAATTTGACGCAGCAATGGTTGGACGAAAGAGAAAGAGTTTGGGAAATGAGACTGCACACTAATGGACAGTAACAAATTGATACCTGGGGTTCTAATAGTAGGATGGGTTTAGTGAATAACGAACAGCCAACAAGAAAGGGCAAGACAAAATACTTTCATATTCCAAAGCATAAATGATACAATTAAACAAAGTCAATAAGGCTCTTGTGATTAAACGTTGGAAGCCAAAGGTCATAGAAACAGACAAAACAAGGACTTCATCCTCAACAGAAACATGGAGACGAAATCAAGGGTCAACATGTAAACAAACCAAGACAAACACAACTCGTTTGTAAAGGACTGTGAGGAGAGAGGAGAAATGTGAACGTCTATATACATTCTATGAAATGTGAGTGAGAGTTAAAACTTTACATTACATCTGCTTTATATGAAAAAATAGAGCATCTGGCTATGAAATATGATCCTGTGTATGAAACAACTACAAATCTTACAATTTGGCCTGTTTTCTACTTTGTTTTCAACTTACGAGAGTATCTGGATGTAGTCACACCAGAAATATAAGAGGGGCTTCAATCTTATTCTATAGAGTGTTGGCATTTCGGGTGTTTTTGACAGATATATTATTGGAGTAATTTATTGTCTTGATGATGACACCCCGTCATTCCAGGGCCTCATTCCCCGATGGTATGATCATCGTAAGTATGTGCTTAATGATAAGGAGTTACGATAGACTTAGGACAACATTTCCTTTGAGGAACATTATAAGCCTGGAATGAAATTGATACAGATTTGCATTCAATATGGCTATTACTGATGACTGTGCTCGGCTCTACTGGTGAGAAAATGAGATTATTCTCCAGCAATATATGTATTGACTGGCAAAAGTGAGTGAGTGAGTGAGTTTGGTTTAACACCGCTTTTAACAGTATCCAGTTATATCACGGCATGTCAGCTTAATGTGGGAGGAAAGCCCGAAGTGATGCAGGTCTCAGACGTTTACCACTTTGATGAAACCCACGAGCACAGATATGGTGCTGACAAACCAAGAATTGAGTGAGTGGGTCATGTTTAACACCACTCTTTTAACAGTATTCCAGTTGTATCACGGTGTGTTTTACTTTTAGACGTTTACCACTATGATGATCTGATTCATCATTAATTGGATATCTTGTGCAAATGTTTCTAATGCAATTAAAGAACACATTTTCAGCACTTACACCATAATTATGTCTATTACAACTAGCTGCGTTAACACCATGATCCTACTGTTCAACAACATCACATTCTAATATTTCCTTTATCATATGAACTAGTTCAACAACATACTGTTTGAAAAGAGAAGGCTGAAACATTACAGACAAGTTCAAAGTGTTCATGCACAAAGATATGTGAGTTATACTCGTATATATGTGTGACATCATGGTGTTCTTGTACTTGTTATGATCGTGTATAGCTTTCATATTCTTGTGGCGTTCATATACATGTGTTCTACTGGAGTAAAACTGTGGTATCATCAAGGTGTTCTACATGTTATGACAGTGTCAAGCTTTCATATGCTTATGGCGTTCCTATACATGTGTTCTACTGGTGTAAAACTGTGGTATCACCATGGTGTTCTTGTACATGTTATGACAGTGTCAAGCTTTCATATGCTTGTGGCGTTCCTATACATGTGTTCTACTGGTGTAAAACTGTGGTATCATCATGGTGTTCTTGTACACATGTGGTACTAGTTCTACTGCAAAATTATTGTGATATTCCTGTATTGTCTCCTTGTTAGAATGCTTGCTCGGTAAACTGTGATATCTTCCTAGCTGTTATAATGTAGTTTCTTCAAAATGTTTTGTTGTTTACATAAATCTTTCACTTGTGTAAAACAGTGCTCATGTTGCCTATCTATGTTCCACAAGCATATAAACATAATATCCCCAAGCTGTCTAACTACCCTTTGTATTTTCAAACAGTGCATAAATATGATATCCCCAAGGTGTTCCAGTGCTTTTTATGTTCCAATAGTATATAACAATGATATCCCCTAGGTGTTCCACTACCCATGTATTTTCCAACAGTGTATAAATGATATACCCATGATGTTCCAGGAGTGTAAAACTGTAACAGCCAAATATCCCAACGTGCTGAAGTAGTGTATGTTAAATGTAACAATGTTGTAGATGGCCCGTGTTCTACACAGATGGCCTTCGCAGGAGTCCTACCTGGTCCTCAATGGCCTTGTGGTCCGTCTCTTGCAGCCATGACCCCAGTATGACACTGTCGTCAACGTGGCACATGGATCGCAACAGCGAAGTCGTTGTTGTTGCTGGATTGTCGGTCAAGGTAAACTCTGCAACCAGCTCTCGCAACAGCATCGGAAACATTCCTAGAACAGAAGCATATTGTCAGTGTTCGAAATACCTGCCTGCCCGACCGTCCGAGACGGGTTGATTTCAACTCGGGCTGCCAGATTTTCAAATCCCCCTGCCCGACGGTCGGGTTATGTTTCATATGTGACAATATTCTAAATATTTCCCGATGATAATCATTAATTCACATGTAAAGATGAATGATAAAATGTAACCAAAAAGAAATCCCGTTAGCTTATCCTGAGAAACATATGATTCTAGTGAGCAGGCAGGTTTTGGTCAGGGCTGGCAAGTATTTCAGCTAGCCAGTCCTGTGGTCTGGCTGAAATTTTTGGGAGTTTCATACCCTGATATTGTGATCACATGATCAGGAACAACGCTTGTACAGTAAAACACCAGTCACTTTTGCCTTTAATTACTAAATGAGTGGGTCAATGTTGTTTTATACAACTGTCCACAATATTCCAGCGACTGTAAATAATCAAAACCAGGCACACCATTCAGCATAAGTCTGGGAGGATGACACACAACCAAACAGGTTCCACATTGTAACCACCCAATCATTGTTCTTACAACAAGTATTGGGTTCTGGATGTCTATTCTGCCCCAGAATCCCAAAGAGGGATTCATGTAGTTCTTTGTTTGTTTGTTGTTTAACACTGCACTCAGCAGTATTCCAGCTATATAAGTGGCCTCTAAACAATCCTGTTAGGGTACAATGACATGCAATTTACCAAACCTGCCCCAATATCCCAATGAGGTCCTCAGAAAGTATGCATGGATTTCACACTAGAAAATAGATATTACCTTGACAGTTCATATAGTTCCTTGTTTGTTGTTTAACGCTGCACTCAGCAATCTTCCAGCTATATGAGTGGCCTCTAAACAATCCTGTTAGGGTACAATGACATGCAAGGATACAATTACATACAAATTACCAAGTTACCTGTCCACTGAATCCTTTCCTGACCTCTTACGACAAGCACAGGTAGCTGGGGACATATTTTAACCCGGAAGCCGCCCGAGTCATACACTTCATACACTAGAAGTGGTATAAGAAACCTACCATCAAAGGATTCTGGCGGCAGCAGTGACAGCACGTCATACACTCTCAGTCTCACCATGGCGGCGCTGGCCTTCAGGTGGGGACCATACAGCTTGATGATGCTTGGAAGGCTGAAAGTTCAAGACAACACTGAAAGGCACTTCAAGTGAGTGAGTTTGATTTTACGCTGCCTTTAGCAATGTTCCAGCAATATCACGGCGGGGGACACCAGAAATAGGCTTCACACATTGTACCCATGTCAGGAATCGAACCCGGGTCTTCGGCGTGACGAGCGAACGCTTTAACCACTAGGCTACCCGACGCCCCAAAAGGCACTTCAAACTATAAACCGAAAGTCATGCATATCTTATATCTTAACTCTCAATGAATATCTTTTATTTTACCTCCCTATGGATATCTTATGCTTTACCTCCCTAGTGACAGGATATCATGATCGCAGGATGACTTACTGTGACAACATGAGCAATGCACACTCCATCGGTGCCAGCAGACGGCGAATGACATCTTCTGTCACCAACTCCCGACAGTACAGAAGGAAACTATGCATAGCTGAAACACACACATATCACACAATAAATAAATTGCAAGGGATTCCAAGGCGGTTTTCTTTTCACACAAAAAAATTGGCAATGAGCAGCGATGAACAGCCAATGATTGGCTGATAACAGAATGGGCGGAGCTTTTGTTGGATTATTGTTTACGCTAAACCTCCATAAATGCAAAGAAATACTGGTCAATATTAAATAAATATGTTAGATAGTATTAACTAATGGTCAAGTGAAGCTGCCAAAGAACAGCAGTATGAGGTTGGATGACCACCTGGGGCAACTACTGACAGACAGTGCTGCTGTCACATGGTACCCTGTCAAAGAAGTAAGTGAGTGAATGTTGTTTTACATTGCAGTCAGCAATATTCCAGCTGTACATTGCTGTATAGTATCAAGTCTGGACCACCCTAACCAGTAGTTGACATTATGACAGACAAACCAGTGGTTGATATAACGACAGACAAACCAGTAGTTGATATAACGACAGACAAACCAGTGGTTGATATAACGACAGACAAACTAGTGGTTGACAGTATGACAGACAAACCAGTGGTTGATATAACGACAGACAAACTAGTGGTTGACATTATGACAGACAAACCAGTGGTTGACATTATGACAGACAAACCAGTGGTTGATATAACGACAGACAAACCAGTGGTTGATATAACGACAGACAAACCAGTGGTTGATATAATGACAGACAAACCAGTGGTTGATATAACGACAGACAAACTAGTGGTTGATATAACGACAGACAAACCAGTGGTTGACATTATGACAGACAAACCAGTGGTTGATATAATGACAGACAAACCAGTGGTTGATATAACGACAGACAAACCAGTGGTTGACATTATGACAGACAAACCAGTGGTTGACATTATGACAGACAAACCAGTGGTTGACATAACGACAGACAAACCAGTGGTTGTTATAACGACAGACAGACCAGTGGTTGATATAACGACAGACAAACCAGTGGTTGATATAATGACAGACAAACCAGTGGTTGACATTATGACAGACAAACCAGTGGTTGACATTATGACAGACAAACCAGTGGTTGACATTATGACAGACAAACCAGTAGTTGATATAACAACAGACAAACCAGTGGTTGACATGACAAACCAGTGGTTGACATAATGAGCAAAGTTCTAAGCTGTCTGGCTATTGTGACACTCAATCAGCCAGGTCACTGAGCCTGACCACCCAATTCATTTCATCTCTCACAACAAACACTGGAGAAACATTTCCCAAAATCCCCACAGGATCCCTGTCTACAAAACTTGATCTAAGGATTTGTCAAATATACCACAGAGCTTAAATGAATACTTGGTATATCTTTCTTCCCCACCAAATACTAACTGCTAATACATAACAAGGACTAATCAACTACCCATGCATTCCAATAGTCCAAAACAGGCAATACAAAAACAATAACACTAGTGTACATTCAACCCAAGCTGTTGATAGATCTGCTGAACACAGAGAAAATCTCACCCAAGTATCATTTGATAAAAAATGTTTTAATATGAAAAACACAATGGTGAGATCCATTTATCATCCAAAATTATTCTTCTAATGTTTCCCAGTTTGTAAACAGTAATACCCACTGTCCCCATTTTAAATAGCACTGCTAACCAGCTTCAGAGGCAGAGAGATTAGTGATGTCATGGTAATCCATGAGGTCACAATGGACTCCAATGCATTGTGATAGAAATTCGTTGTAATGTTATCTACTAGGATATCAGCACCAACTGTCAACCCTCATATTGTATTAGGTAATATGATCATGTTATTGTGGTGTCCTCACCGCCAAGAGCGCCGGCTCGTCCCTCCAGCGTAACCTGCCACGTGAAGGCATCACCCCGCACCTTCTCGGACTCCAGCTCTCGACTTGATCGTGGGAAGGCATTTCGCCACAGCAGCAACATGCGGGGAAGATGGTTCTTGACAACTGACTGACCTGTAACATTGAGGTACATTATGCTTTAAGGGAAGAATCTGTGGGTAGAAGTAAAGTTCGAATATTTCAAGTTCTTAGCCATATAGCCAAATCAACATTCTTGTGACTACATTGAGGGGGTTGGGAGAAACACTGTTGTGAAAAGTATTTCAGCTATACCATAATATATCAGTTGAATGTGAGAGGAAAGCCCAAAATGAAGCAGACTGTAGATATTCAACACTAAGGTAAAATCAATAAGCATTGGTATGGTGCTAACAAACTAAAGATAATTATCAGCAAGATTCTTGACTGATCCTGTCACAACTAAGGGGGGTAAATCTGCACAGTGCCTAAGATGATATGTGCCCATTCTCTGTGACATATACTGCTCCACTTTTGATAGGGATGTGCTATATTTCCATGATACATTAAAACGATTTTCATATCATGTCAAGTGTATAAATAATTTTTTCTGACATATTGGATTATCCCTATCATAAATTGAGTAGTATGTATTGAAATTCTACCCAGGAATAAGACACAGCCTGAGTATCAGGCGAGGAAGCATGAGAATGTTAGAGTGCTGCTGTACCTAGAGTCATGAGGGCCCCCAGCAGAAGCCAGCCTGACTGGGTTCTCTGCAGAGACAGACGACTGTTCTGGGACGCTGTCCTCAACAACTCCTCTGCTATTGTGAAGATTTGCTGGAATTAGAACAAAGAAGGATTAAAATAACACTTGGAATCTTAATGTAAAACCATGATCATTCTAAAGAATAAAAGATAAATTGAAAAAAAAGGAGGGGAAAAAAAGGATTAAATAAGACAACAACAAAAAAAAAATGGCTGAAATCATGACAGGATTACATGGAAGTGTATCATGTCTCATGAATTAAAGTCTCTTCTCACATTTTCTATGATAAAAGAATCAAAGCCCAATATCATTAATTGTTGCTCATGCCATCAACCACTGGTTTGTCAGGGTAACGATTTGGTTATTTCCAGATAGCCATGAAAACAAGCATGAAATACTCATATCCGCACCAATATGACATGTCCGGTTGTGTGGAGCACGGCCGCCATTTTCAGTTCTAGTCAAAGTTGTTGCCATGGAAACTCAAAAAGATTTTTAAAATAATAATAAATAAATAAATCCCAAACTATCAAAAGGCGCCAGTTCACCATTTGACCTATCTATGTGACAAGTTTGGTTAAGATATCTCTCATGGTTTTTGAGTTCTGATCCATAAACGAAACGTGATGGATGGACAGCACCCATTCTTATATCCCTCTTCCACTTCATGGAGGGGGATAGTAAGTGCCTGCAGTGTAAATGACACATCCGATGACTACGCACCTTTCCTTTTGCGTGTGGAATGCCTAGAGGGCACTGGTAGACCCCTCCTAGTAGTGCTGCAAGTGCACTGCTATAGCCAGACACAGCCTCCGGGGACGACTTCAGCTTCTCCATCCTCTCCACGCACCGGTCCAGCAGGGGCGTCAACTGTGACGGCAGAGCTACAGCGATGCTGCCCAGACACCACGACGCCGACAGACGGGCAGCATGACTTGGATGGATGAGCACAGACACCACAGGCTCAATGATACCTGTGAACAACATGCAAAGTTAAAGGGGGACTCTCCTCAGGAAACTTGGCAGGTGTACCAAGTTTTATTCAGGTCGTTCAACCATGATTTTTTAATGCTTATCATAATATTATGATGTATGTCACTAACAGCTAATGATTGCCCCGTTTATGCAAAGACAATGTCTCAGTTTGATACAAAACACTTACACGAATCTAGACCTAATACCGAAATGGGCAACGGACTCGGGTATTAATATAGACCTGCTGAGATGATGATATTCACAGCTGTAGCAAATGTCAATAAAAAATCCCAAATTTGAATTAAATTTTCCCAAGTCACGTAAATGGGAAGAGGTTTAATCCTAAAATTTACATTATTGAATTGATTTAAATACTTCTGATGTTTTAATGTTTCATGAGATACTTCTAATGATTTTATTCCCAATTTGCCTGTCAAGGGGATTTAGTTTGGAACCAAAGATATACCCAAGTCCATTGTCCCAAAATATAAAGTTGTATACATATGCTGTTTCTTCTTTCAAAGCATCTGTGATATGTTGAAAACAAATGATCTTTTGAAATGTTTACATGATTGCTAAGGAAAGGAACATACAGTACATCAACTCTGACACCACATGTGTAAGCTTGTCTATACATTCCACGAAGTAAAATTATCAGAACACTGTGAAACACCTGTATGTAACTGATGCCACATTTTTTCATTCAGAATCTGTCCATGAGCTATCTGCATCTGTTAACATCACATTGGATGACAGACAAAGGGATATCTATTGACTGAAACAATCTCCACAAATAACTTTGACTAACTATAACAAACAGCAGTCAAAAGTGTTTAAAATAAATAAATAAATAAATTGACCTGCGATAAATCATTATGTGGGATTCACTCCATCAGATAAATTCTACATGTAATCATTATCTCAAGCCTGAATTTAAAGCAATTAAAGTAACTCCTACTTGAAATTTGATAACAAAACACTTTGCACGGCATGACTGCAATTTAATGCATTGTACAGATAAGCAATTTCTTATACCGGTAATGAGTGAGCGAGAGTTTGGTTTAACGCTGTTTTGAATGAACCGGTGATGCTAAATGGGATATTATGCATCAGAAAACAGACATTTATCTTTTTCAGAATATTCTCATTTTGATAAAGTCCTGATAGATGGGCAAAGAATAGAAAGTTGGCATGACGCTATCAGAGCAGCCCTCCTTCTGGGCACCGTCCCAAGCAATGTCGGATACAGCTGATATCACCTCATCAGAGAAGATAACTTTACTTTACACATAACTCATGAATTTTTAGGCTGGAGACAGACAATTCCTATTACTTTTCCATTTTCCTTGGCTATCTCTGTCAATATGATGACAACAACAGGGCCAGCGGATGAACAGTTACCTTCCAGGATGTAAATGACAGGGGAGATAAGTCATGTCAGCTATAGATTGTAACATCAGAGCCAGGGCATTTCAGATATTGAGGAGATTGCAGTGAGGGATCTCTTTCTCAAATAAGAAAAACAAAGTTCTTGTGATACATGCCATCCTATTTCAACCTCTTCTGCATGTTTTGGCCATCAATAATTAGAAATGGTGAAGACAGTTGGCAAATAAAATGCATGATTTAATGGTGAACTGTAGACACAAACTTACCCAAACCTTTCTCGTATTTTTTGGTTAGTCTGTTTTTGTTTGTTTTGGTGTAGTTTGTTTGGAAGAGGGTTGTTTGACAAAAATAAGTGTCATAAAGGCTTTCAGACAGCTTCATGTTCTAGGACATTAACTGATTGTCAAACCACACAAGAGGGATACAATGACATGCTTCAACCAAGTCAGCAAGCCTGACCATCCGGTCCTGTTCGTCACCTCTTACAAGCAAAGTCACCTTTAACAGCAAGCATGGGTTGCTGAAGACAATTCTATCCCAGGTCTTCATGGGTTGACTTATACTCCACACACCAAGAGGTAAACCAGCTTTCTAAGGGTAAAGAGTTGGCAGCAGCAATGTCTGAAGGGTTAAGTTTGGTTTGTTTACTCTTGTTCCCTGGCAATTATTCTAACTGCTTTCTCCAAGAGGACAAGAAACCTATAGCCATGTCTAACTTGTTCGTAATTTACATGAACACAACAATGTGATAACATCACAAAATATATTCCGCTTAACTGATAAGTGTAAATTGAAAGTCAGCAATATTTCTGCTGTTATCAGCATGATTATTGACCCAGCAGTCATCAGACAACACAGTGTTGTCTCAGTCTGATAAGGCAGGCCTGCTAATGCCTCTAAACGATGCTATGACAAACAGTAAATGTTCTCCATCCAGCAATCACAATAAACTAAGTCAGATAGGATCCTAGATTGAATGAAGTGTGTGGAGGGTTCTGCTCTGAAAATGTCCAGATAAACCAATCAATGGCTACCCTCCCATGATGTTAGTTTTCCAATGAGTGAGTGAATCGGGTTTAACGCCACTTTTAACAGTATTCCAGTTATATCACGGCGTGTCAGCTTAATGTGGGAGGAAAGCCCTAAGTGATGCCGATGTTTACCACTTCGGTGAAACCCATGTGCACGGGTATGGTGCTGACAAACCTAGAAACATAATCGGGGCGAAACCGTAATTCGAACCCACAATCATAGGTTTCTGCCATGCCCAAGGGACGCAACTCTGCACAGCAAATCGTGGCACCTTAGACGACTGGGCCACCCATGCTCCCTACAGTTTTCCAAAACACATCATGGTCACCTCATCTACTTCAGACTCTGAAGGTCCTTATAACATACATGACACTCAGTGACTACTGGCAGTCAAACATCACCCATCTTTTCTTCTTCTTTTTGTTGTTGTTGTTGTTGAATGCCATACTCAGCAATATTCCAGCTATATGACAGCGGTCTGTCAGTAATCGAGTCTGGATCACACAATCCAGTGATTGACATCATGAGTATCGATCCATGCAATTGGGATACGATGACATGCATCAACCAAGTCAGCGAGCCTGACCTCCTGATGCCGTTAGTCCCCTTTTACAACAAACATGGTCGCTTTTTACGGCAAGCATGGGTTGTTGAAGACCTATTCATGGGTCAAATGTGATCACAGTGGTTATGAAACACATGTCTCACCCATGGACACAACTAGGCTGGCTTAACTCACATCCAGGTATGAACTTTACCGATAATATCCCTCTCAACTGACTAATCTACCTAATTTAGTGTGAGTATCCTTATTCAAGCTTTAAAAAGTCGAATCGCTAAACTAGCAAGCTGCCTGATGTAAGTTTGTGGCCCTCCGTAGTTGCTTCAGTCACAAGTTGATTGACTGAACTGCCATCATAAAATATGCCCTAACTGGAGCAGGTTCAGCAAGACTAAATGAACTGCCATAAAGGAAAATCATGTCCCTGGAATCAAACCTGGAAGCATGTCCCACGACAGTAACAGGTTCAAGGACAAGTAGCAAAGACAACGCTGTTGTAGATTAAAGCATAATGTCCCTCACCTGTAGCGGGTTCAGCAACAAGTGGACTTGCTGAGCTGCCCAGCCTGAGCACCAGGCTGCCGAGTTCATGCAGAGCACACACCAACACATGCTGACTGGCGGTGAGATCCGCACCCTGGGACTTCCCTTCCGCAGCGTCGATGGTAGCTTCACCTGAACACAGAATTGTCTTGAGATGAAAAGTGAATTTCACTAAATTTGATAAAATGGTACAATTGAAAACATTCTAAGATAACATGTATGTGCTGGGAGAAGTTCCTCCTCCCTCACTCACTATAATAACATCTTAGTTTTAACACAATATTAAAAAGTACATTCAAGAGAATGAAAGGAACAATGAGAGCGAGTGAATGTTGTTTCACTTTTTAGTCACCACTATTCCAGCCATATTACAACTACCCATAAATAACCAACTCTGGGCCCAGCAAACCAGTGGTTGATATCATGACCAACAATGACACATCATCAGCCAGGTTACAAATTATCATCAGCCATCTTCATTTTAGCTGGCTTTATGAAACATGGGGATCTTCTGTCAAAGAATCCTCACAAGAATTCCTTTACAAAGAAAGTTCAAGAGTCAAGAGAATATTTTCATTCACTCATGCTTGTCATTTGGCTCCTAGAACATTATAACTAACAGAGTAAACTGTCTTACCAACTGAGTTCATTTGCTTGATGATGATCTGACATATTTCTTTGGCCGCGGCGATCTGTGCCTTCTCTCCCAGCATGCCCCCAATGGCGGAGCGGATGATGAAGAGGACGCACTTTCTGGCGTACACAGCATCTACGTGGGACGGAGTGGCCCGTGGGTTGGCCACCACCTCCAGGATGTGGTTCAGGAAGATGGAGATGTTCCTCTCCAGCCACAGACCACCCATACACTTGATGAACTCAACGTACGCCTGCAAACACATTCACAACTGGGTCACAATCTTGGGACGGAAGGTAAGTTAACAATATAAGATAGCTACGGGATAAAGAACAATGAAGGACAAAGTGTGGTGTATTTCACAATAAAACATTGTTCTATAATGACGTCATTTCTGGGGATTCGAACATGCAATTGCAACTTGATGATGTTGTAAACTGGACAAAATTATTTTTTAAACCCAGTTCTGGACCTATCATCATTTAATTGTGGTATCAAAGACATTCATCATTCATCATGGCAAGTAAACAGATGTATCTCATTCAGACCCTGTAACAAAAAATATCCAAAAACTCTCAGGCAAGTCTAGATTTCTTCAGTTTCAGTTTTTTTAAATGAACAGATTCTTGGCGATCCTTCCTTTTACATATCAAAAGAAAGTTTACACTTTTGGGAATATTCTTAAAATATTTAGGACTAAATGTTGAGGAAAGCCCAAAGTGATGAATGTCATTGATACCTTCCACATTAGTGAAAGTTGACTATCAGTAATTCGAGACAAAATGAACAATTATAAACATATTGGTGAGTGAGTGAATGTTGTTTTATGCTTCATTCAGCAATATCCAGCTGTAATGCAATAGCCAATAAATTATGAAGCCTGGGCTAGCAGATCAGTGGTTGACAGCATGAGCAACAGTCAGCACTAACGGTACAATGTCACCCAGACAGCCAGGACACACATTCCAACCACTGATGTTAGTGGGGACCCATACCGCCAACAATCCCCACACATTACACATGTCAACCAATAGGTAGCCATTCTGACCACAGCTGAAGACTACTTGCTATGACTAAGACTGGAGTGGAGTTTGTTTCATAATTATCTGCACACAAAACAACAGTGTCTTATTCATAGCTCACCTTGTTCAGTCCCTGAACCATATTATTTTTCATTCCGCCTAACAGTAATGCTATACTCCTAAATGAAACAAGTCTAGATTTTGCAAAGGTTCTGAAACTCCCATCTCACTGGGGCTCCTTTTCAATTAGAATGAAGTTGCTCGTTTCTATCAAACTTATATATTTTAGAGACTAAATGTAAGTCTATGTTGATAAATATCTGTATTTATCCTGGAAGCCTCATCCTATTAAATCAGCATTGAAATCTACTGTAAACTTTCAAATATCCCTTGGCTTTTGCGTTTTTAAACACCAGTTCACACATGTTGGCCTCAAACTGTCAAGTATATTTACAATTTAGACAGGAATCTCAATAAACTTGGACCTCTCAAGTGTAATTACATAATAACGATATTTCACAACAATAAGCAAAAGCTAAGTGACAACGCTCATAATATCTGGGGGCAAGGGGACAGCCACCAGGTGTAAACTGATCGCTGTGAGAACATGCCACAGCAAACTAAACCTTCCAACATGACAGCATGCGGTTTTCATTCAGGCCAGACATTTTTACACATTGCTGACATAGATTATCGCTGGTACAAGTACGTCCATATGTCTGTAGGAACATTAAAGGTTGACAAAACTCAAGGGTCTGTCAATCATTTTCAGTTTAGAAGATGTAATTAATGTGAACTGGAGACATTGTCTGTGTCATTAAGATAAATGTTTATTGTTAGAATGAGGTGGGAGATATAAAAGATCCTAAATCACTTGCTACAACTGTCGGTATGGCTGACCCTACTCGTTCCCTACCGTGATAGTGCTGGAATATTGCTGAAAGTGGCGTAAAAACATACTAACTCCCTTCAATAGGGTTAGAAATTAATTAATATTATCACTAGTCAGCAGAAACTACCTGCTAGAGAGTTGCCATCTACCTAATGGTAAAAATTATAATCTATAACATTTTAGTGGTATTAACAGACATTATAAGAGTTACACTCAAGCCGCACCCTCAACTGCGCACTTCCTACTGTGCACCAGCCTGCACGTGCATCACATGCTGGTGTCAACCCCACAGCCCAGTCCCTCAGTAGCTGGGTATGCTTGCATCACTTACTAAAGGAGGTATAAGTTAACCTTTCATCACGAGATATGGTATTTAGACATATGTTCATCATGAACAAGATATGCAGGCCTTTGCAGTATAATTATAATAAACACTGCGGTCACGATATATATTATATAATTATTATTGTACCGATATATACAACCCTTGGGTTATAAGAGGTAAAAAGAATGAAATATTAGCCATATGAAACTCTGTGACACTTCATAAGCTATAATTTTCATCTACTTAATTTATACAGGGTAAACCTTCATAATATTCTCATGCAGCATATATTAATTAATTATGTTTGAACCTTATTCAACGTGTCCTAGAAGTACCAATTGACCCTTGTTTTTTTCACACACTCATGAGTGTGTGTCATTCCACAAGACGTATGGAATCTATAATAAGGCAAGTCTAGGTTCACTAATGTGATCGGTGGTAAAGGCTTAAAGGTTCTTTCATTGTATTCAATCAAAAATGTTTTGTTATAAAGTTCATTTTGAGTTGATTTTTACTTCACAATGAATTGGATCTTAATCTCTTGTCATTTCAACATAAATAGACATTTATACTACAGCTATATTATACCGTATTTGACATAATAAGCGCCCAGAGTGCTCTCAAAATTAGAAATAGGGGGCTCTTATTAGAATATTATTTTGGTGAAAAAACAACAGAGTTGAACGATTGTAAATTTTGTGGTTTGTGCTGACAGCCTGATATGTTTATATACGACAGATGCATTTCAGAATTTAATTTCCCATAATTAACGATGCATATAACACACATATATTACACGAATAAATAAGTCTTGTGTAGATTGATCAATCGCAAGGGGTGCTAATTGGGATTGTTCACTAGCCAATATATCAGCAAATATTACCGAGGACGCTTATTACGACAAATACGGTACTTTAAATACACCCTCAATTCTTTTAAGTACTATCTTTGCAATCTTATTTTATTAATCACCCAATTTGTGTGATAAAGACAAAATGATAGTGATGATTTTGTTTTACAAATATTTATGTTATCTTTCATTCTATTTTATGGTCATTTTACCTCATAAATACTGACTAGATAAAGATTTATTTTATCTACTGATTAATTACTATGTACATGGTGCCATTAATTTTGGAAAAGAGACACATATCTGAATACATCAGAACAGCCAAACAGAAGCTAATAACAGACACATTACATCTGCATTAAACAAATCCCCCTGGTCCTATTGTTCTCCCCTCCACTGCCCCCCCACCTTTGCTCACCCCACCCCCAGGTCAAGCGCCTGCCCCGATGACCTGCAATCTCCTCTTGTATCTACCCATCATCACTTTGATGAGCTGGAGATGTTATGCCAACCTACTCCACCTTCCCATAATGCTTCAATTGACCCTTGGCCTTTCTATATGACCGAATCATATGGCCATCAGCTGGCACTGGTTCATCAAAGACCTATTTCCATCATCACCAATCTCCCACAATCTCTGTGAGCACTACACTTCTCTCACTGTAAATAACAGCTCTCACCTGAGGTTTGTGTCTTATAGAACTCTGGGGAATACTGACCACATCAGTAACAATGTACATTACCATGAAGTATCAGATATGTCAGATGTTCACAGAAAACCAATTCAGAATTCTGGTATCTAAAATGAATCAAATTATTTTTTAGTTATTTTATTTCTTTTTTAAATAGTTTGCCTGTTTACATTCATTTACCTTTTCACATTTGTAAAAAGAAAGTGTTGGGGGTAATTTTGCCTTACTTGACTGATAGGCGACCAAAAAGGAGTGTAGACATGAGGCCTGAAGTCATACAAAGACCAAAATAAATACCTGACCTAAAGACTACCATTATCGATAACAGAAACGCCACAAGATCTTGAATGACGTTTATTATTTATTTCCTTATTTTCCCATTGGCCATTATCATATCATATAGCAACCTGCCCTCATCCGTTTCTCATTTGATATCAGTTTTTTAGTTCTTGAGTACTAGAGTCTACAGATTATCCTGTAAGAAAAGTTTGTACGATTTACAGTGCACTACTACAACTTCGATTGGCAATAAATGATAATAATTTTTAAAAATTAAAACGTAAATACATGTACAACACAAACAGCACTGTTTTTAAAAAACAATATGGTGGCCCCCTATATATAAAAATTACCACTGTTGTTTTTTTATCTGGAATCCTTATTCAAACCTCATTTTCAATCAGTCTTACATCAACATTAATACAGAATATAAAGATGACTGTCGGCAGTATTCTTATGAATGTTGGTTAACACCACAGTGAAGTGTTACAGCCATATCACAGCAGCCTGTTTTGTTTGTTTGTTGTTTAATGCTGCATTTAGCAATATTCCAGCTATATGATGGCGGTCTGTAAATAATTGAGTCTGGACCAGACAATCCAGTGATTGACATCATAAGCATTGATCCACGCAATTGAGATCAATGACATGCATCAACCAAGTCAGCGAGCCTGACCGCCCAATCCCGTTAGTCGCCTCTTACGACAAGCATAGTCGCCTTTTACGACAAGGATGGGTTGCTGAAGACCTATTCTACCCCAGATCTTCATGGGTCTACGGGAGTCTGTATACAACCTAGTCTGTACCAGGTAGACTTATGGCTGATCTTCACAGCTCATAACTTCATGTGCTTAATGTAATTATTTGTTTCACAATATCAGGAAATGTGTAACCAATGTTATATTAGGGATAACACTTTCTTCGTAAGGTGCATATTCTCGTACATTTTAGGGGCGAGTCCCGTCCTACCCCGGATCTTGATGGGTCTACAGGAGTCTGTATACAACCTAGTCTGTACCAGGTAGACTTATGGCTGATCTTCACAGCTCATAACTTCATGTGCTTAATGTAATTGTTTGTTTCACAATATCAGGAAATGTGTAACCAATGTTATATTAGGGATAACACTTTCTTCGTAAGGTGCATATTCTCGTACATTTTAGGGGCGAGTCCCGTCCTACCCCGGATCTTGATGGGTCTACAGGAGTCTGTATACAACCTAGTCTGTACCAGGTAGACTCATGGTTGATTGCACTTTGACAAACCAGCCAGAGGACACACTGCAACCTATCCACCCTACTTCATTGTCTAGCTTTGGTTACTGGTGGCCTATAGCCCGTGTTTTAAACTATTAATGATATTGTTATGCTCAAATATGTTTCATCAATTGTTTTCATCCTACAACGAACCAAATTATTTTTCAGTTAATTTATTTCTTTTTTAAATAGTTTGCCTGTTTACATTCATTTGCCTTTTCACATTTGTAAAAAGAAAGTGTTAGGGGTAATTTTGCCTTACTTGACTGATACGCAACCAAAAAGGAGTGTAGACATGAGGCCTGAAGTCATACAAAGACCAAAATAAATACATGACCTTAAGACTACTCAGCAATATTACAGCTATATAACGGCGGTCTGTAAATAATCGAGTCTGGACCAGACAATCCAGTGATTGACATCATGAGCATTGATCCACGCAATTGAGATCAATGACATGCATCAACCAAGTCAGCGAGCCTGACCACCCAATCCCGTTAGTCGCCTCTTACGACAAGCATAGTCGCCTTTTACGACAAGCATGGGTTGCTGAAGACCTATTCTACCTGGGATCCTGTATACAACCTAGTCTGTACCAGGTTGACTTATGGTTGATTGCACGATGACAAACCAGCCAGAGGACACTGCAACCTATCCATCCTACTTCGATGTCTCTGATGACAAGCATCGGTACTGATGAACCCCGAATCCCCACAGGAACAAAAACACTCTGAACTTTCCTTAAAACACATTTGCACACAATCAGCTGTATCAAAGCATGTTTCTATTTTCACCCCCACACAATCCAGACCTGTGTTCAAGCTGGAGCAATTACCATGTTGGCATCAGGAAATTTGTTCCCTATCAAATAAGTAAAGTTTGTACAGGGACAAAGCTTCAGTGTGCGTCTGTGAGTCATTCCACCAACATGGGCAGCTCACATTGGACCATATGAATCACCAACATACCAGGACCATTTTTATGAAGAGAGCCATTTGTAGAAAATTACAGGCCATATAACGTCACTTGACTACACACCCAAAGGGAGCAAGTTCTTGCAGCAAACAATGATAAAGCTAAATTCCCAGTGACTTTATAAGAAGCTAAATATCTTGAGAAGAGCTGACTTTTCCGTACATATGCTAGTACTTTATCTGGGGTAGAATAGGGCTTCAGCAACCCACGCTTGTCGTAAAAGGTGACTATGCTTGTTTTATAGGTGACCAACTGGATCAGGTGGTCAGACTCGCTGACTTGGTTGATGAATGTCATCATAACCCAATTGAATGGATCGATGTTCATGATATCAATGACTGGATTGTGTGGTCCTGACCCGATTATTTACAGACCGTTGTCATACAGCTGGAATATTGCTGAGTATGGCGTTAACAACAAACAAATCAAGCAAGTGATAGAGTCAGTTCCTTGATGAAGATACTAGCCTCTGTACCGAAAAATTGCATTTATAAGATACAGAATCTGTAATGAAACACCAAATCTCTCCTCACCAGCTGTCAACAATGTCTACATTAGAACTACTATTTCTGATTTGCCACTTACAGATATTAAGAACAAATACCCAGTGCTAGTGAAAGGCTTGTCAATTTATGCACTTATCTTAAGAGCTAGTGACCACATAGCCACAACTGGACCTATAAAGATATTTCACTAGACCTTCATCACCAACACACATTAGCCTACTTGTGTTGTTTTGTCATCAAAAGCATGAAAGTATCTGTGTATATTTTGAAAGAAACCTGTCAAGTTGTTTGTACCAGATAGATGAGGTCAGTAGCTTGCAGACAAATAGGAGGTCATCAGGGTGAGTCATGGTCTATATTGTCCAGTTACGAAGACCCAAGCCAGGCCACAGACTTAGTTGTCCTGCTGATCACATGCCTGGCATTATCAATACAGCAACTGTGACCACAAATCCCTCATTCAGTATTTCATATATTTCTTTTTTTGTCTGTTTCTTGTTCAAACCGCAATATTCTAGCCATGTGGCGGCAGTCTGCAAATAGTCAATTTTGAACCAGACAATCCAGTGATTGATATTACTGTCTGGGTAAGTTGACACGCAATCAACAAAGTCACTGAGTCTGACCACCCAATCTATTAAGTAACTTCTTACGACAAGCATAGGTTGCTTGGGACCAGTTCTAGCCCCGGAATCCCCAAGGAATCCTTAATTTAGAAAGTCATTACATACCAGATGATGTTCTGGGGAATCACTATGCCCCAATCTCCTATTTGACTATCTATATTATTTCGCTAGAGAACAGTCTGTTTGGTAACTAAGTTCTTGTTACTTATCCAGCATATATTAAGGTGCACTCATTGTGACAATTACGCCTTAATTTGAACATGATGTACTATTGCTCTTTCGGCCAAATATACGAATAAACTGTCTGTCTGTATGTCTGTCTGACTATGCCCTAACATAAGTGACTGAAAAACCATTTTTAGATGTTAAATGTTTAATTTTGTTATAAGTTTCTTTAATCACTTTACTGATTTGTCTGTTTGATAATAAAATTACTTGTCTGTAGACCCAAAAAATAGTTTTTAAAAATCTGTACCGAAACTCATCCATGTTTTTAATCAAGATAAAATTATCTGGCACACTTTCAACAGATAATCCCTTTGTTCTATGCTAACAGTTGGAAGGCAGGTGCCCTAACTTGGCAAGGACTGTGCTAAGTCATTAAGCATATCACTTGCACAAACAAGCAATGTTTATATAGTTTCTGCATGGCATCCTGCAGCAGCCATCATAGTGGCAAGCACCTAGTCAACACAGGCAGTTGTCACTTTGAACATGCTTCCAAGATGAAGTGTAAACAAAGCAGGTACTTCATCAGGTGCAAGACTCAGCCACCAGTGTGTGAATTCCAGTTACGATCTATATGAAGGTGGTCACAAAACTTCCACAGCATGTTAGACAATTAAATTTCCCAACATTTCAGTCAATTCCAACATGCATAAAACATCTGATCTTCCTGGAAACTCTGCTTGTTAGGTGTGGAATCCTACTTGGATGTAGCTTCCAAAACAAGTTTGAATATTCCAGTTTACTTAAATATTCTTTGTTGACAGTGATTTCTTAGTCTGTATTCCCCCAAGTCAAGGATGATTTATAAATATTTTTATTATTCCTTCACAAGTGAGCATTTTTGTCTTGATGGATAAATCATATCCACAGACTCAGAATTTCAAACACGTGAAATAAATTTTACATATCAAGAACAGCAATAATTTTCTTGTCATCTGTTAACAATATATTTTGTAAGTACATATACATGTAGTAACAACTTCAGCGTTAATCATATTGGAAGGTAAGCCTCACTGCCATTTCATTCAAAGAAATCCTTCAAAGAAATTGTGTTTCATTACATTAATTTTCATATCGGTTCCAACCAAAATCTAAAAAAGATCACTTCAAGAAAGCATTGTCTGTCATCTAACCATAAAACCGTAAGTTTTACAAACTGTATTGTAAACCAAGCACATAAAACTAAAGGCCTAAGCCTCCCCTACACATCTGATATAAAGGTTGTATACATGTGGTGCCCTCCCCCTCACGTTAAAGCTGTGGACATGTGGTTCTCATATCTGGCACCAGTACATAAGTATTGAATTACCCCAGGTGATACGGACCTATATCTGCCTATCAGGTCTTACATTAGGGGTTTTGGTGTGTGCTATTAGCTTTCTTACTTTCAGTTATATAACTGTTGTTTCACATTCCAACCTACATTGCTATGCTACTTCCATTAGGCCAAACATTATAATTTTATATTTCATGGATTTATTCCAGCTTTTTTCGGTCGAAATAATTCATTATTTATTATTTATATGAAAGTAATTCTGCCTTGGAGTTAAAACTTCAGGTTGCCTCTTGAATCACTGAAAGCGATGTAGACATAGAATTTATATATATGTAACATTTAATATTGCATAAGAGAGCCTATATTAATAGCGGGAGACATAAAAAAATACATATTTTTATGTTAAATTATTACTTAGGCCGGCTGCTTTTCAGTAGGGTGGCAGGCCTGTGAAACGAAAAATAAAAGATGTGTGGCCTTAGGTGAGTCAATAAGTTGAGCCTAATGCTGTTTCAACTTGTATTTCAGTTCTTTCAATGTTTTTGCTAAATGCTGGAAGAAAACCCAAACTGACACCACAAAGATGTTTACAACCTTCTTAAAACCCATACACAGTAGGATCCTGACACCACTAAGGGAGACAACACGACACATCAAATTTCCACACACATTTGACCACTGAGCCACCTGCGCTCTCCCCTGACTGAATACACCCCGAGGTCCCCAACTTCAAAGTGATGCCGGTGTATGATCACCCCCTTGTTCCTGCCTCTGAAGCCAGCCCATCAAGTTGAAGAGAAGCCTCAAGCACAATTGGCCACCATCCAACAATAAGCATCCAGCCATGAATGTCGACTAGACAACCCTGAACCTAATCAAGCTAACTGATGTATTTATTAGAAGGTACCACACACCTACCCCTTGTATTCATACATAATAAACACTGCCGTGTACACCTCCAAGAAACACAAACCAGGGATTATATGGTAATTATGTCCCAGGTTCCTTGATAACACTACACGTGCTGCTGATATATTGCAGTTATTTCTCTATACCACGCAGGGAATATGCCTGTTCTAGTCCTGACAAGGGTTATCGGGATGTATCAGTTATGAGAATGTTATTTGTGGGATTTTCACATTGCCATGAAATACCTATCATACATTATAGACTGAACAAGATCTTCAACAAGCTATAACTATAGTGTGTAAACAGTGATGTAGGGATCTTGTTTATTACATCTTCAGTCAAGGTTTACAAAACCTGAGATTATTAAAATATGGTACCCTACAAGTAAGTGTTTTTTAAAGGTGTTTTAATGAGAAACTGTACTTTGTGTTGAGTGAGTGAGTGAGTATGGTTTTACGCCACTTTTAGCAATATTCCAGCAATATCACGGTGGGGGACACCAGAAATGGGCTTCACACATTGTACCCATGTTGGGAATCGAACCCAGGTCTTCGGCGTTACGAGCGAACGCTTTAACCACGAGGCTACCCGACCACCCCTCACATTGTGTTGAGGTTAAGCATCTAGCTTTATTTATTTACTTGGTGACATCAATACGTATCTATTTATTTTTTTATCTATCCATTTTATCAAACTTTCGACAACAAAATAATTGTCCCTGTAAGCCTGTGTGTGAAATGAATACAATGGTGTACAATCCAAAATCTTGTCTCCGTGTTGTTTTTATATTTTGGAATTTACATGTAAGGTAAAGGAGCTAATCCCACCTAGATGTTGTGAACAAGGAAGACATTGTTTTATAAACAATACAGTCAGGGAAACAGTGTGACACAGTGTGACACAGTGTAGACTTACGTGGGTGACTCCGACCCGTATCTCCCTGTTGACACTGCCAGTGCCTTTGATCATCTCTCCGGCAGTAGACCCCTTCAGGAAGCCAATCCCCCCTCGGAGGAACCCCGCTGCTAGTATGTTTAGCACATCCATCAACTTTACTGATCGCCCTCTCACTGAAATAAATATATTATGTTATAGAGCATATCATCAAAAAGTTCTAAAATGACCCAAAACACTGGTGTACATACAATTACATAACCTAGAGTGAGTTGGGACTTACATATTATGCTATATACTGGTGAGAGAGTTTCGTTTGGCGCACCTTTTAGCAATATTCCAGCAATAGCACGTGAGGCTTCACCAGAATGGACTTAACACATTGTACCCAAGTGGGGAATCGAACCCAGGTCTACGGCATGACAAGCGCATGCTTTACCCACTAGGCTACCCAACTGTCCCATATTGCTAAGGGAAGAACGAAGCATCTATTTTTTATGTTACATTGCCATTAAGAGATTACAAACATTCAACATTTAAGCTTCAGTGCTCTTTGAGTAGAACTGTTAAACTGAGTGAATGAGTATTGTTTTACGCCGCTTTTAGCAATATTCCAGCAATATCACGGTGGGGGACACCAGAAATGGGCTTCACACATTATACCCATGTCAGGAATCGAACCCGGGTCTTTGGTGTGACGAGTGAAGGCTTTAAGCACTAGGCTACCCGACCACCCCAACTGTTAAACTGAGACAGGTTGGCATCCCTGCCTTGTTGCATGGTTGAGCTACCTTGTGGTTGTCGAGGTGCTTGTGCTGTGGCCATCAGGTTGCCGAGGAGCTTCGCAACAGCACAGCGGGTGTCATAGTTGGAGCCATCAAGTGCTCGGAAACAAAGGGAGGCCACTGTTTCCAGCTCGTTGGTGTACATAAAGGGAGCCTCATTGACCAGTTGATACATGCACTGAAACAAAAAACAGATGAATACAAAATCGGTTATAGTTTGTTGTGGTATTTGATACACTAACCACCTGCTAGCATTGTTTTTATTTCGGTTTCTTAATAGCAACTTTCAATCTGATATCATGAAAGAATATGATGGCAGTCTGTAAAAAAATCGAGCCTGGACCAGAAAATCCAGTGATTAAGATCATAAGCATCACTACATGGAGTTGGGATACGATGACATGCAATCAACCAAGTCACTGAGTCTGACCACCTGACCCATTTAGGCACCTCTTATGACAAGCATAGGTTCCTGGGGACCAATTCGAACCCGAAATCCTCACGTGTAGTTGGCTTAGTGTGGGAGAAAATTACACATGTACCAATGAGGCCAAATGTCCGAGCATGTGTATGGTGCTGACAAATCAAGGAAGATAATGAGGGTAATTCAGGGTTTCAAACCATGGGTCAGCAGATCCAACAGATGTACGCAACACACTGTTAATTCAAATACATGTATTCCTATTAGCAAATTCTGCTTTAAATTCTCTGTTTATCTACACAGAATGAGTGTCAGACAAATTGACCTTGTGTATATATATATTACTCAAAAGAAGTTAAGGATCAGCCAATTTCTTTTTTTATTTAAGTTTAGTAACATGAAAGAATTGGGTGACCCTTACAATGTTTTTTGAGTTGTATATATTTACATTATTGGCCATTATTCATATTGCAATATACATATCTTATCATTCTGGTCTGGAATATTTCTTGGGTATTGCTTTAAGAATATTCTTTATTCCTGAACTGTTTTTAAACATTTAATAAAAGCATAATTCCGGATGTGGACAACACAGAGTGGGTGTACATGCTACCACAGGCGGCATATCTAGGAAATGAAGCATCGTTCACCAGGAATGTGTATACATAATGGCCCCGCCAGACTGGGCTCTGATTCACACTAGCCACATGTATGTATGTGTGCAGACTATAAATACATATACAGGAAGACTCCTTGATAAATAAACATCATTTCATCACAATTACAAGCACAGCACATCCACATTTCGGTAACAACCTCGGAGTGGACGGACCAGAGAGATGTGACTCCCAACGATCAGTTCAAGACAAATACACCATGGTGGATGAAGCCTACAGGGCTCATCTAATTGAAACCACCTAGAACAGGCATACCAACAAACATATACTGAGGTTGTGGATGTGGAGGGGATGTACTTTAATGTCTTGCTGAGCAAGATGGGGAAAGAATAAGAAGTATAGATCACTATATTAACTTGGCACAGTTACACTGCTGGGATCATGGGGGATGTATGTAAACAAGAGGGTTCTATTCTGTAAGCTTACACAGCTTAGAGGTAGGCTAACACTTGGTTTCTGAGAATATATAATTTCTCTTTTTTTTGATTGAAATGAAAAACTCCATTTAAATTGAAAAGGAGACCCAGTGAGATAGGAGAGAGAACCTGTGGAAAATCTAGACTTGCTTCATTTAGGTCTATATCATCACAGTTAAGGCTAGGAGGAAGGGAAATAAATTCGGTTCAGGGACGGTGAGACTGACAAAGCTTCAAGGTAGAACCTTGGCTTTTATACTTCATTTCAAAAGATACACCATTTGTCAAAATCTTAATCCTGGTAACCTGGCTTCCCCACCAATTATTTTCACAAACTAACAATTACACTAAATTTCAATTCCCTGCTGAATGCAACAAGGCCTGCAATACTGAATGTGATTCCCTAACCTTTCTTGCTAGCCTTTCTACCAAAGATGCTAATCCTGGAATTATCTAAGATCCCAAATATTCCATTTGTGTAGCTTGCAGTATCTTCCATCAGTCACCTAGACTAACATTTAGTCTATGAAATCTTATATTAGACAATACCCTTCTTGACTGTAAAAATAAAAAAACAAATTTTCCCTATGCTGATTTAGAGCTAGCTAGAGCTGGCTAGACTCGCTTTTGTGTATGTTTCTAGATTGTGTTGTTTTTCATAAAATAAATATATTCCAGTCATGGTGCAGACTTTCAGTCACCCACCTTGTTTAAACTATGATAAAAATAATGTGTATATCCTGTCTAAAAACCATAGCCAGGATTTATTTTGCCTCATTATATGTTATTGAAATTTTATGGAATATTTTCGTTGACCACCATATGTTTACGCCCATCGTTTCGATCAGAATATAAACAAATTATCAACCTCCAACTCAGCAAACTTCTTTGTTACACTATGATGAAACATAGAATTCAACATTTTTACAGAACATGATTGTTTGTTATTTCCCCTTTCAACAGGCCTTTATGCATCTTATCACACCAATCTCATCTTGCTGAGTCAGCAATCCAACACTGAAGACAACAAACCCTCTCGACCAATATAGCAACCTGTAGCATCAAACAGGAAACTCTGGCAGAGGAATACCAGCTGGTAATCTCTGTCCAACTATCTCCCGTTCTCATCCCCTATGTTCTGTCCCGTTCTGCTCACTTTCATTTCATGCATATTCCTTGTCCTCCATTGTGGCACTGTGTTAGCCCCAGAACACACGATACCATAAAAGTAGAAAACATGCCAAGATTGGTGAAATTTTTATTCACTGAATGACATCCACTGTGCCTTTGAAGATATTTTTACTGAAGTTGCTATGTATGATTTACCATAGAAACGTCTCCACGGGACAGGTGTGTGAGATATTGCACCACCTGATGGAGCGTGATGCAGCGAGTCAGTGGGGAGCATCATGGTGTACGGTGCATGTCAGCTGTAATTAGCAGCACCAACACACTGCACGTAGGCCTCTTATAGCTAGTCGCAGATGTAGGCCTCTTATAGCTAGTCGCAGATGTAGGCCTCTTATAGCTAGTTGCAGATGTAGGCCCCTTATAGCCAGTTGCAGACGTAGGCCTCTCATAGCTAGTTGCAGACGTAGGCCTCTTATAGCTAGTTGAAGATGTGGGCCTCATATAGCCAGTTGCAGACGTGGGCCTCATATAGCTAGTTGCAGACGTGAGCCTCATATAGCTAGTTGCAGGCGTGGGCCTCATATAGCCAGTGGCAGACGTGGGCCTCATATAGCCAGTGGCAGACGTGGGCCTCATATAGCCACTGGCAGACGTGGGCCTCATATAGCCAGTGGCAGACGTGGGCCTCATATAGCCACTGGCAGACGTGAGCCTCATATAGCCAGTGGCAGACGTGGGCCTCATATAGCCACTGGCAGACGTGGGCCTCATATAGCCAGTGGCAGACGTGGGCCTCATATAGCCAGTGGCAGACGTGGGCCTCATATAGCCAGTGGCAGACGTGGGCCTCATATAGCCAGTGGCAGACATGGGCCTCATATAGCCAGTTGCAGACGTAAAGGACAATTGTAAAAGGAGATATTACACTGGCTTACCAATATTTCACCATATTAGGAGACACCAAAAATTATCTTCAAACATTACACCAATGTGGAGAATGAAACAAACGTTTGGCATGACAATCCAATGATTTAACCACTAAGCTAACTTGCTGGCAGAAGGTTAAAAAAAAGATCAGACTTAAACAGGCACTGTTCATCTTCAGGCTCCAATGTAAACCATGGATAACTACACCATAACACTTCGGGCACTTCTGCCAAACAATTGGATGTTATTTCTGGGAGAAAAAAGTTGATATATAATTGCTTTAGGAAAAACACATCAGTGAAACGTGACTCTAGAAGCAACACACACACATGAGATGTCCATGCAGTTCCTGAATTCATCCTGTCAGTATCTTCCTGCCTTCTCTGTCAGAAGACAAATACACATCTCCACAGAACTCATACACACAATATGACACACCAACTTCAATCTAACAAATCTACATCTTTGGATTGTGTCCAAGTGCAACAAAATGGTACTCTAAAATGGTTTAAGTCTGGTCTTGAAACATCAAAATACATGATTTGTCTCAAGCCAACATCAACACAGATCTCGTCAGGGACGTAAAAACTGGGCCATTTGCAGATACTGGTACAACATGTCCTTCACAAAACACAGCTGCCTCACCATGCACATATTGATAAAACTAAGACAAACTAAATAATTAAGATTTATACAACATATTCTACTGATTATTACTGTTATTGGGATTCAAATGTGGGAATCAAACACAGGACTTAACTGTGACAAGCCACCACTTAACCACTAGGTTATCCTACTGTCCTGTTTTGCCTAGAAAAGTATGAAAGTAGTCTGTCTCACAGTCCCTGAACCATATTATTTTCCCTTCTACCCAGCCCTTACTGTAATGCTATAGGCCGTAATGAAGCAAGTCTAGATTTCTACAGGTTCTGAATCTCCCATCTCCCTGGGCTCCATTTCAATTTGAATGTAGCTGCTTCTTTCTATCAACATTTATTATTTTTCAGAGACTAAGCCTTAATCTTGTTTGAAAGGTATGATAACAGTTACTACTTTCTTTTATCCAAAAGAGTGTCAGAATGATTGAATAATGATTAATGCCAGAAATATTATTGTCGCTAAATGGCTGAAATATTTCTGATGCCAGTTTAATGATTGAATAATGACTAATTCCAGAAATATTATTGTTGCTGTATGGCTGAAGTATTTCTGCTGTCTTTTATGTACCAGTTCGGTTACTATCAGCAATACAACTGCCTGAAGACTCATGGCAGCCTGTAGTATACATTCAAGTATGGAGCTACAAACCAGTGGTCAACAGTGTGAGCACCTGTCTGTACCAGGGTTTCATTCACAAAATGGTAGTTGCTATGCAAGAGCTATTCCTGCTCACCAACCATAATGGCCACCCAATGTTCATTGGGTCACCGCGCAACAAGCACACCATACTGGGTTTGATGGTACCCTGGAATACCTAGATGATAAATACCTGGGTATCATTAGACAAATAGTTACTCTTGTCAAGGTCAAGGACAAGGCCCCGAGGACCCGACACCTGAGGTGGTCTGACTTGACCGAGGCCACAGACCATTCAGACCAAAGAAGGGGTCGCTGGCCGAGGTGAATCGTGAAATGTTAGTATCTTGTTTTCTATCAGACGAGTCAATATTCATGAAGTGACATGTCACTACTGATCATGTGACTGGTCAATATTTGAGTGTCAGTCAAATGATTTTGGGGTCAACATTCAAATGTATTTTTTCGTCATGTGGTATGGATAACCCATAGGATTGCAAGATTCTTAACAGAGGAATAAGAAAAAAAGTTGCTTATCAACCTATCCTATACTCAACATCCCTTGTAAGTGTCACTCTCGGCAACCTGGGGTGGGATCTCATGCTTGTTGAGATGTGTTAGAGATCAGGATTGTGTAGTTACAACGTTTGCACGGGCTCACTGTGTGACATTGTACCATGGCAGTGCTCATGATTCAAGTTTAGAAATTAATGTTTATTTTCACTTGTCACAAAAAATGCTCTGCAGAGAGTTAACATCTTCTTGATTTTATAAGTGATAGTCCACCAGGAAATGTCATCAGTCCTTGGACACATCACCATAAACACAGCTGGAATCTTGCTGATCGCAGCAGCAAACAACACTCACTCACACATGCGATAACCACTGGTCTGTCTGCCCTAGCTTCCATGTCATTGCTGTAAAAGTACTGACAGCAACATTCATCCACTCACATTACCAGCACATAGCATATGTCATTATCTCTGAAGATATGATATTTTGTATTTAACGCAAGCCTGGTGCATGTATAAGGTTATGGCTATTTCTGCAACAGGTGGTAGAAATGATGTACACTGTTTCAGTAACGTTATCTGAACACGATCCTACACATGGCCATGTCTAACAAGCAGGTATTTTATCAGTAATGTCGGATGTATGGCCGAGGTTCTGGAGGACTAGTTACAACAGGTGGTTCCAGTCATATCAGTATCAACATAGGAACATATACGAGAAATTAAATGCTTATATGATATCTCCTTCATGTTTGGAGAGAAAGTAGCAGCTATATATCCTACTTCAGTTACCTCCCTTATCTTGGTGGAGAGTGTTCTGAAACAATCCCACAAACATACCTCTCTTCAGTGGCAAGTTGACTGAGTAACATTCACCCTATACCTGACTGAGCAGTAGCAGACAGAATTTATCATGTCCTAAAGTTCGAAATACCTCAGCTTATTTTTAATCAGTTTTTCAATACTCAGTGACCCAAGTACAGTTTCTCACAAAACAAAGATGGACTCCCTTCATAAAGACATTCTGTACTTCAAGACATTTAAACTACACTCAACATGGCAGACGGCTGCAGTTAAATGTATTATCAATCTGACAATCCAATGAGGTTACATCAAAGTTTAAGATCGAGACCCGCTTATCTCCTGTGATGAGCAAGGCTCCCTCCTTGCTAATAAAAGTTTGCTATATTGCTCAATTACTGGCTTGTGTGATAAGAGTCTGTGTGCTGGCACTCCTCTATTGTGGAAGAAAATGAGACAATTCTGATGACCTCAAGAAATCTTAATTGATAATTCAAACAATATAATTAGTTGGTAGAGCTTGATAAAATACCGCAGAACAAATGATGGAAGAGATTCCGTGCATTTTGTTGGCTAACCAAGTAATTTTTTGTTTGTTAATGCTTCCATACACCGAAAGAAATAGGCCACTCTACCAAACGACAACTGTTTCCTGATTGGCTGATCAGGGATAGAACTAAACTTAAAAGCTTCACTAGCCCGGGTAAAAATATATTGTCCCTGTAATGTTGAAACAATGGAGAAATTTGGAAATTTGTACTAGCCCACAGAAATTTATACTAGCCCCAGGCTAACAGGCTAGTGTTAATTTCTAACCCTGCTCAAAACAGAATGGGCAGGCCTTGTGTTGCATTACTGCAATGAATGAGGTTCCTTATTTTGTATTATTGTCTCATGTTAATGACTGTTTTGTGTTAATGATTAAGTGAGCTGTCTATGAAGTTATTATTGTAGACATACATATTTATAAGAATGAACTCCAACATGTTTTCACATTCATAGAGTTTGTGTACTTACATAAACTAAAAAATATTGAAGTCAATTCTTCATTAAACCCGTGAAGATCCGGATTAGAATAGTTCTACAGCAACCCATGCTTGCCGTAAAAGGCGACTATGCTTGTCGTAAGAGGCAACTAATGGAGGTGGTCAGGTTCGCTGACTTGGTTGATGCATGTCATCGTATCTCAATTGCGTGGATCGATGCTCATGATGTCAATCACTGGATTGTCTGTTCCAGATTCGATTATTTACAGACCACCGTCATATAGCTGGAATATTGCTGAGTGTGACAACAAATAAACAAATAAACAAACAAACAAACAAACAAACAAACAAATCTTAATTGAACAGCAAACACATAGTGAGACAGATGTAAGTCCTAGTATGGAAGAAAGCTTCTTCAAATCTTCTAATTTGGTCACAGGCTATCATTTCATGGGCTACCATGAGCAGAACTTACTAAACAGAAAAAGAATTCACTAGACTCTGGAATTGTACTAGTGTAGTGGCTAAAGTGCAGACTGAAGTCTGGTTTCAACAAGATAAAGATGGGCATCAGTCAGTACAAAAGTCTCCATCATGATACACATATCATCAATCAACTGCTGAAAAAGTAACCAAAACAGTGTCAGATCTTCCATTGAGAAAAGTAGTGTCTACAAACAACTTTTCCAGATCATGTTCATACCCTCTCATCCTCATCTATCAAACAACCTACAGCTACATTTCACATCACAGATTCGATTTGTTGTCATCCGAGAATATAAACTCAATTCTCAATCCTATGTGAAAGCCCTATCAGTTTTCTGAATGGAATCCAATTCAATTGTCAATGTCCTAAGTAGTTCCTTTGAGTGTGTCAGCTGTGCTAGCAGAAGACATAAATACCCTCTAAATCAACCCCAAAGACACTACCCAGAGGACCAGACTAGGTCTGCTACAATGTAATTACTAACAGCCTCTGATTGGTTTGTTCACTCATCCAGGTATCGGCAGATCGCAACAGCTCACGATATTTTACCCTGGAACCCGGAATCTGATCGATCCTGATGGAATCAATAGTTACAACTTCCGCTCATCATCAATCCATCGGAAACAACCCAACTTTCTGCCATAAAATTGAGTCTGCTGGACCACAATCCCATGTCTTATCACCACTAAAGCAGCTTAGTGAGTCAAGTTCTTTTTTAGCTGAAGCCTGATCAATGATCTCAATTTTGTTATTCATCAGCCAGAATCTCAAAGTTCCGTTTTCCATCACACATCAATGGTGATGATACTGATATGGGCTGGACTTTTCACATGTTATTACTTGTGTGGTTTTGTCCACTGGTTAAAAAATCAATTACAGATGAGAGATAACAATTCTACACAAATATATGAGCATTGCAAGAAATAGTGGTATTTTAGATTTGTCTGTGAATTTGGAATTATTGTTCCTATCTATAATATTAAAGATCACAATTGATAGGACAGTTCATCAAAATAAAACTGATAGATTTTCTTCATATTCTACCTTCTGTTGTGACAGCAGATGTCATCCTTCCATGGAGTGATATCTCTTGAATATGTATCCAAATTGCTTTATTTCAAAGTCTCTTTGAATGTTTTGGGTCAGCAATCAATATGGGGTCAGTTTAGCAATGAGAAACCGGAATACCAAAAACACAAAGGACCAGTAACTCAAAGTCACTTGTTCTCTACCACTGCTAGTCCTCAGAAGTGCCACCATCTTGAAACCAAAACATTCGTAGTATTAGTATGTCACTGTACTCTTACATTCTTGATCAATGCTATTGCCTGATTCATGCCGATCAGTCTCCAACACCAACACTATCCTTTTATCTGGAAGCTAGGGCCTTATAAAAGATTTAGTTGGTTTACGAGACAGACCAACAAAGAAGAACTGAAATCAAAAATAAAATGAAGTGACTTTGATAAATTATATTTTGGCCAAATCTTCGATGAAATGAAAAAAACAACAACCATAAAACAAGAGATTTTATCACCACTGTTTCGTAAGAAACGGTGAGTAATACTTATAAATATCTCTATTCTAACAAAAAAGGTCCTATTGAATTATCTTTTGGAATTGTTAGCAAGGTAGCAATATTAATCTTGAATATTAAAAGTATTTATCAACACCTACAAGGAATTTTCTTAACCACCTAACAAAAAATAAAAGGCCTAGTGACAAATTATTAGCACAAGTAAAATGATGAAAAAACTCTCCTCCTGTTGTCAGGTAGCAATTTCACTTTTCAACATGAAACAACTTAGTAAACTTAAGTCTGGCAAACTCTCAACAACTTGCAACCTCTTCTGCTAGGTTGGTGGGTGAAAAGCCATAGCAGACAGCAACATTATAACTCAGACAATACAACTATTGTATAAAACCCATATCACACTCTCACTCAGACACATCACCATTACATAATACTTTGTACTTCTCAAACACTCTCTGACCCAAAGCATGCCGCCAAAGAGCTCCAAAAGAGTTTGAAAGCCAACACTTGCAGACATACATGTTTACAAGCTGATCCATCTTTGCGGATGAACAAATATCAGAATGTGCGATAGCTCCACTAAAAGATTCACCTTTCACTACGGCTGTTACATGACGATGATCTGTGAAAATGTTCTATATAAAATAGCATTAAGCAAATGCTCACTAAAAGCATCAGGCCATCCAAGATGATACAGGATTGAGATGAGGGTAATTCAGAACTAACAGCAGCAAACAGACTGCGTACATCATTAGCTGTTTGTTCTCAACTTCCAACAGGGCTGATACAAGTGCCTACAGCACAGAAGATGTGACCAGATAGCTATTAGATATAATCCTCAATCTCATTAAAATCAGATCTTAGTTCTCACTGGGGTTTCTAAACAAAGATCTGAGGACATCACATTATGGGTCACATCAAAATGACCTTTCATCCGACCAATCAGAGCGTTGCTTACCAGATCATGCCAGTTACAGGCTTTATGACTGAATCCATACATTCTAAGCCATCTATGAGCCATTCCAGAATGTTCACTTGTTCAGTTTTCACATTTTTAATTGAGAAGTTATCAAAACATGTCTCAAAGCTTAGTCGCCAGTTTGAATCTAGTGGCCTGAAGTACAAGAAAGCTGCCTTTTGATTGACTAATGTCGACTTTTTGTCAGTCATTCCATTTGTCGGTCATAGTTCCGAAAAGTCAGTCTGACATTACCTGTAATGGGATGTCCTCAGATCCTTGTTTAGTGCTAATGAGAACTAACATGATTTCAATGAGACTGATATTATCCTACACTAATAAACAACCCTTGACTGCTCCTCCTTTAGACTGTCTTACTTGAAAACTTGCTACAGACAAAAATATAAAAGTAAAAGATATCAAAAAGTATTTAGTAAGGATAAGAATTTATGGATGAACAACTTCTTTATAACAATTAAAGCGAGCGAACACAGAGCGACGTTTCGGTGTAGGCTCTAACACCGTTATCAAGCAAGTGACATACAGAGTGTGGTTGACAAAATATATATATAGGTTAAAGTATTTAACTCCAAGCATCTACCATTTTTTCTTTATTTTAAACGCCAAGGTGTATATTTCTTTCAGACACTCTTTACCCATTTAAAACATTTTAATTTAAATTTTCGACTCATGATTTGGTCTGACTCATCTTCAGTATCTTAGTTTAAAAGTTCTCTAAAGTGCTTCTGTTTAGCAGGGACAATGTGGTGTAAACAGCATACATGTTATACCCAACACATTTCTCCAAATAGTACTTCCTGAATTTATATTTTCAGACCCCTTCAACAGATTCAAGATGTCTGCAAAAGCAATCTACAAAGTTGCTCCGATGCCTACAAATTAGGTACAGGCTCCCAAGGCACAGGAGCTATTTAGACAGGTGGCAACAAGATCACAGTAATAATATCGTCTCTGGGACTGTGGAAGTCCCTGCACACTGTGTGAGGTGATAAATCCCATAGACTGACAGTCTCATTCGTGTCCCCATCGGCTTCATCACTCTGACCTATACCTGTGTCTAATTATGTCGCCTACGCATGGGCACTAAGAGTGTCAGATGAGAGTTTGGGTTTCCCTGGGTTTTGTCTCTCAGTCACCGACGTCTATTCTGGTTTACTCATGTGTCGTCATGAAGGATACTTTCATTTCCACAACAGGTTCAATTCCATTTTCTCTCAACGTTGTTGGGTTCCTATATCAAACAACAGCTATTTACCATGTTTACTCGTCAATTCAATTACTGAATGGTTTCAACACCTGTGGTGTTCCAGGTTCAAATTGTCCCCACCAACCTATGCTTGTCATAAAAATGAGAAATGGATCAGGTGTGGTGACTTGGTTGATTGTGTGTCATGGTATCCCAACAACGTAGGTTGGTGCTCATTACATCAATCACTGGTTTGTGCGGTATGGTACAATAGTCCAATATTGCTATCTCCCTTGTCTCAAACCATGTTTCATATAGTTGTTTTTTGTTTTTTTCAGAAATGCCAACTCCAATTTTAGGAAATAAATAATAATATTAATATCTTGGTGTCCCAAATTAGTAACTTAAAAAAAATAGTAATCATCATTAGCATGACTGTCCATAAGTGATCTTTAATGTTATATCATCCAAATCTGTAAACAGGAGAAGTTGAAATTATCTGACAAATGTTTGTTTGTTGTTTAAAACCAAAGTCAGCAATATTCCTGCTTTTTGACAACGGTAAATAATCGAGCCTGGATCAGACAAACCAGTGACATCATGAGCATTGATCTACGAAATTGGGGTACAATGCATGCATTCACTTTCAAGACCATTCCCATTGCCCTGGGGACCGTCAGCACAAACCAAATTAATTAACAGAGATGTGCTCTTCAAAGCGATCTCACACTACTGAAAGTCTGCGATAAGTAAGAGAGTTACAACAGGTCAATGCTAAGGAAGCATTGGTGACCCTGCCCTCTGCAGCAATAAGCGTTCTGTTCAATTTAATTTGTTTCCGTGTTAAGCTTACCTTAGCAGCTGCTCCCCGCACAGACATAGCCCTGTCCGTCATGGCCTGCCGGGCCGCCTTGTAGATGTCCTTGTGACACGACCCTCCCGCAGACCCCAGCCCCGCCACCACCTTCTCCAGCGTCATCATGATCTCACAGCGACCTTGAGACTGAAAAATAAGAAAATATCATATATATAATCTGCAAGGTCATCAATAATCCACATGTTTAACTTAAATCAAACTAAGCTTTGTTGTTCACTCGTGTACCAGTATCTAATGATATGCAACATGATGCATAAAGTATCATTTTCAATGTGGCTGCCATTGGAAAATGTTCTTAATAATGACAAATGTTGGTTTGTTGTTTTACGTTGCACTCTGCAATATTCCAGCTATATGACGGTGGTCTGTAAATAATCGAGTCTGGAACAGACAATCCAATGATTGATATCATAAGCAACGATCCCCGCTATTGGGAACAATTTCCCAAATGCCTAATTAGCAGAAGGCACTAATTCATGGCTAGACTGGTATCTGTGCAAGTTTGATAAAGAAATAAAGATGAGTCTCTGAGCTATGCTCTGAAAACAATCCCAACCCTCATTTGAACCTTAGTCCAATTTGTGGTCATGGAAACCGGAAACAGAAAAATTTGGTAAATAGCAAAAGACACCACCAGTTCATGGCCAGAGAGATATTTGATGGAGATGAATTGAACGTCTCTGAGTTACGGTTCAATGATAACTGATAACCTGAGTTCTAATGTGGTGATTATCATCCAACCAGATTAAGAAGGCAATGGTTTAGCATCACTAAACTTAAGCTCTGAATATTCCAAAAACGTTCCCAACATCTAAAAGCAATGGCTTAGCATTCTTTACCAGAGCCCATGATTAAACTTTCCTGGCAGTGACATTTTAGTGTAGGTTTATGGCATCTCTGAGAGCTCCTCATTAATCAATTATCTTGACCGTAAACTCACTGCCCTAGTACCAGATAACCAGTACCATAAAACTGCTATTTCCCTTCAACAACTCCAGAAGGAGCTCATACTGAAAGATTTAGTATCCTAGCATTACCAGATTTGTCCATACTTTGACAGCAAAATTATGAAAATGTACAAGAAATATGACCCAAGGGTGTTAAAGTGATGCAGGAGAACACTCAGAGTTCTCAATTAACATAATCCAGGAACTGGAGGAAGGACAAGTGTCATTTTCCTTTTGACTTACACCTTTAGCATTAGGTAGACGCAAACTCTGTAGCAGGACTAATTAATGACATTTCCTTGTGGACTACCACCTTAACCATCAGATAGACGGCAACTCTGTAGCAAGACTAATGGCATTTCACTTTGGACTGCCACTTTTACCATCAGGTAGATGGCAACTCTGTAGCAAGACTAATGGATTTTCACTTTGGACCACCACTTTTACCATCAGGTAGATGGCAACGTGGTAGCAAGACTAATGGCATTTCACTTTGGACTGCCACTTTTACCATCAGGTAGATGGCAACTCTGTAGCGAGACTAATGGCATTTCACAGAACACCATTTTTACCATTAGTACATGGCAAATCTGTAGCAGGACCAGGGACATTTCATTGTGGATTACCACTTTTACCATCAGGTAGCGGCCGTCATATAGCTGGAATATTGCTGAGTGCGGCGTTAAACAACAAACAAACAAAACCATCAGGTAGATGTAGGAGATCGTGTTTGCAGACAAGTGAAAATGAAAAATAAAATCTAACCCTGTCAGTGTGTAAAACAGTTGATGAATAAATCTGTACTACGGTTCTTCAGCATAATTTAAATATTCCTCACGTAGGTGATGATTGGCTTACTGCTTTGCTTAACAGGCCTGTATGTTTGCAAGCTTCATAAATATACTCTCTCTGATTATGCTGGTAATGAGCACCTTTCCTTCATCGATGCCCTGCTAGTCAGTCTTTCCTCATCTCCCAGCATCACATGCCATCACAAGCTCTGACACCTGAATCAATCATCAGACTTGATCTCTTGGGCGTGGAAGCACTGGCACACAAACATTGCTACTGTCTGCTTACAGAGGGACTATGATCCATGGTATGGTGCCCATCTACGTTTTCTAGGTTCAGGCGTTATAGATAGTGCTATGTCTCAAACCAGGGTGATCGTGAACTCCAAGATTAGAACATTTGAGTCAGCAGATATCAAACTGAAAAATATGAATGAAAGATGCTGGACTGCCAGTTGCAGTCCTCCTTCACTAGAGCCAACCCTCATCAGGATGTCCCCATTACAGATTGTGCGAACCAATAGTCTGACTGACAACCCAAAAAACATGATCCTCTACAAGGAATACACGTGACCTTACAATCAGGTTACACTATGAGCAGGCCTCAAAGTTTAAAGTCTTAACAAGTTGCCATATGGCTACAAGTATTTTTTTCCAAGGTAGCCAGTGGTAAAATCAAGAAGTCAAGCCAATATTGTAGGTAGCCAAAAGCATTTGAAATTATAACTATTACATGTACAAGTCATAACACTAGTCTTGGAATTGTATATTAGTGGAAACTGTTCATGCTGTAATTGAGTTTTGTTATTTGTGAGTGGAACAATGATGCAATTTATGTTACTAGATTACATAGGTATATCCTTGCTTATCCAATAAACTATCAACTAAAATAAAATACTAATTACATTAATATTTATGCATTTCGGTTCATTGTTGACTTTAGGAGCAATTATTTGCAAGAACAATCAGTAGAAGACGTGTTTATTTTTGTGTCTTCATATGTGTAGCAATTGAATTTAGTTGCCACAAGATATTTTTTAAGGTAGTTATTTGGCTACCTCTGAATTTTAGACACTAGACAAATTGAAATTAAGGTCGCATTGGCCACCATTTTAGTTGCAACTTTGAGGCTTGATGAGTTAAATCCAACTAGTGTAATTCATTTCAGGACTAGTATCCTTTCTATGGTTAGGAAACACCTGCTAGTCCTCACAGCAACACTAGCAGCAGTACTAGTAACTCTGAATCAAGTGGATGAGTCTTGCAAAAACCAATCAAAAGTATTTGTTCATGATACAAATTGCATTATTCTTGATTGTTGCATGAGTTTAAAAAAACACATTCCAAAGTTTTATGACACAATAAAACTGTTTACTTCTGAATGAAAACTTGAAGCTTAAAAAAACCGGAAGACATGTACATTTGGGCCTGAGTAACGGTATGACAGCCTGCGTTTCCTTTCTTAATCAGCGTGCGTCATAACACATTAAGCAAATATGAAGGGATGCCAACACAGCAAATTATATCCGCACTTACTGACTGACATGTTGTGAAATGAAATTTAAACATGCACCAGGTTCGACAGTTCTTGAAACAATGAGATTAGTGCATGCTGGGAAGAATTAGAGGTCTAATCTGTTGAATCAGGCCTTCTTACCGTGATACAATATGGTTGATATCGATTGGTTCAAATAACATAAGATTACCATGACGTTCAGTCATTCCTTGATTTGGGCAAATATGACCACTTGCCAAGGAAATCTATACCAAATGTTGGTCGAGCATAAATATAATTACATTTTTCTTGTGTGCATAAATGTTTGTGTAACTTGGTAGGATTGGAACCGAGCGTTATTGATGAGCAGGGTAATTAGGTGTGTGAATGAATGTTGTCTCATGCTGCAAGTAAGCAATATTACAGATATATCTCTGCAAGGAGTAAATAATTAGACAGTTTGTTTGTTTGGTGTTTAACGCCGACTACGCAATATTCCAGCTTTATGGTGGTCCGTAAGTAATCAAGTCTGGACCAGACAATCCAGTGATTGACATCATAAGCATGATCCACGCAGTTGGGATACGATGACATACATCTACCAAGTCAGACCAGTGGTTGATACCATGAGCAATAATCCATACCACTGAAGTTGATGATACATAATCAGGCCTGTGGGGCCAGGTGACCGGAATATCATATCATCTCACTACTATCTTTTTGTATTGTTTGTTTGTTTGTTTGTTTGGTTGTCGTTTATCGCCACACTCAGCAATATTCCAGCTTTTGACGGCGGTCTGTAAATAATTGAGCCTGGACCATACAAATCCAGTGATTGACATCATGAGCATCGATCCACGCAATTGGGATACAATCCTGACCACCCGATCCTGTTTACGACGAACAGTCGCCTCTTACAGCATGCATGGATTGCTGAAACCCATCCCAACCCGGATCTTTCTGGATCTCTCACTACCAGATGTAGTGACCTGTTCCCACTGGCACAAATCAATCTTAGCGCTTCAGCTATCGTAAGCCTATGTTAAAGTATGGGAGTTATGAACATCTTAGCACTAAGATCGCTTTGCGCAAGTAGGCCCTGGAATTCCCACATGCATTATCCAGAATTAATACCTGAAAAAGCTAATATTTTAACTATTTCAAAAAAGTCATTCATTCACAATGCATCCCCTGATGTTATTTCATGTCCATCAAATGATAACAATTTGCACAAAGTCTACAGACAAGGATAATTTTGCTGTTTTTTTTGTGTGTGCAAAGTCTTCAATCACTGTGGATATTTCACTCATTTTCTATCCAAAATCAAATCTCTGATAACATCATAACATCTGACGTCTGCTATCATACCAAGATGTCCCGGAAATATACTGCTTATGTTACTTTGCACTGTTTTTTTTTAGTGTTCAAAGTCTTCAATCATTGTGGACATTTTACTCATTTTCAATTCATAGTTGAAATCTTTTGGTAGGCTTAACCTGACGATTGCAATGACACAAATTGGCGTCTGCTACCCTGTGACTCTCATCTGTCCCTGCTGGCTGGTAAATCAGGGAGCCAGCTCCCCTTTGACTTCCCCTTCACTACAAAAACCCATTACACTTTTTCCCCAGGTGTAATTGCTGCACAGTCACAAAAATAGTCCCGGCGCATCTGGGAGAGAACTCTAGATGTGGAAGTGGCAGCTGTTTCAAGAAGACAATACCAGAATTGTGAAAGGAACCCCTAATTATCCTGCCACTTAAAAAAAAAACCTGTACAAATTGTACATAAAACACCTACACGAAGCCATCAAACCTAAAAACAATCTCTATATCGCCTCTGAATAACTTTTGAAAAGAAACAGGACACCATCTTTTATCTTACAGGAATGGCACAAGACAGGGCTATGTTCAGCCACTTGAATTTCGGTTATTCAAATGAAATAGACCTGAATAATAATACTGTTAAACGATTAAGCAATGTAACAAGTTTCATCCAGACAGTTGAAATTTGTGTCAACCACGTGTCACCTCACAGCATCATTGCTGATGGCTGACCACTCCCCGGTAACAAGTGTTTGACTTTTTTGAAATTATTTATTGGATAGGTGGAGTGGTCTTGTTTGGTAAAAAATCAAGAACTGAATGTGAGCATGCAGAGCATGCGCTTTAGACACTCTTTTTAAAAAAATAGCAAGACGTAAAATTATGTTTTTTTGTTTTTTTTAAGATGAACAATTTTTGTTGGTTTGGGTTACTGGCATATAAATCAGGAATATATGTCTTTTTTTCTTCTGCATACAAAGGACATTCACATAAAATATGGAATTCATCTTCCTACAAGTTATATATATATAAATGATTTCGTTCTTTTTTGCTTTCTACAATAAGTTCAGCAACAGCCATATTTGATCTGAAACTTGAATGAAGGACTACATGTGTCAGGTTTCAGTCCCCTGATGCCTTTATAATCTGTAAAGAGATTTGTTGCAGATATATTCAAAAGATGGTTGCCTGATTTATTTTGATGCCTTAATAGAACTGGAGTCTCCGTGTGGAAGAGGCCACCCAACACCTAATTTCAGCTAAGTCCATGTTAAATATCTGGAGAGGAAGAAGAAAGACAACATTTCATACTATGAGGTCAGACGACCCTCCTAGCTAGTCTTGAGGGATAAAATATTTTGGGACACTAACTAGCATATGTTTGTTCATTTTTTTATCTCATTTTATCGAAATCCAGAAATCTGACCTGAGACACAACACCAACTTCAATTTCTTTTGAACAATTTGAGAAATTTGATAGCTATCAAAATATACAGCTCCAACTTAAAATAGAAGGTCAAGGACACTGTAAGAGGCAGGTCGGAATAAACTTGGATAAAATCTTCCAGATGTTGTGCAAAAGGCTTAGAATGAATGTTTTTAATCATTTGCTTTCATCTCTAAAACCTCTACAAGAATAGCTTCAGACAGAGAGGCTGTAAATAGCCAAGGACAATTTTGTTCCTATGTAACTATAAGCACTAATACAGACATGAGCTTCTGGAAATAATCCATAAATAACTGTTCCGAAAAAAGTAAGATATATAGCTAGTATCCAATCATGAAAAATATATTTTGATTAGCTGCACTTTCGTCAACACACACAGAAGCTCTGATGATACAGTGATGTTTTGGCAATGTCTGGCAGCAGACGGCAAAGATGTTTACAGCTGTGGGCAGACGGATGACACGTTCATAGCCAATGTTGCTGTCGGCACTTGTAATGTATGCCGGTGCATTCCTTGCACAATCTGCAGAGAATGCTTTTTCAGGTGCATGATGTAAGCCACCACTGCAAGTAACATGCTCCACTTTACCAGTTATCTCCCTTGAAAACATCCACGTCTAAACATAGCACTTAAGTATTTTTGTACATCAGGATACAGATCAATTGCTCCACCCAAAACCTATTGACCTTTACATGTTCTTACACTGTTGGAAATAACATTTATCCTCATGGTATTGTCCGATATTTATCAAGGCAAGTTTTTCCAATATCTATAAGCTAAAGCAATGTCTATAATGATCATTAATTGCAATTAGCATCCCAAATCCCCTGCTACATAGATTGTGGCACTTAACCCAAACAATGAATTTAGGTGAATAAGATGCTAATGCTTAGAACTTGGCAAAATACCAAACAAAATTCATCAATAGGCTGTGCCATGGAAGAGGCCATTTTTATTTCATATAGGTAGAAGATATATCTTGATACATGGAACGGTCCATGGAGTATGGGAGTTGAAGGTATTTTACACCAGTTAGCAATATTCCATCTATATCATGGCTGCCTGTACATAGTTGAGACTGGACCATGCAAACAAGTGGTTGATAGCATAAGCAACAATCAGTTATCATTCAGGTCAAACACGGACCACCCATTCATCAGTTTAGTCAACAAGCAATGGTAACTTGGAACTACCCTTCCCTGATATCCTACAAGGGGAACACAAAGTAAGTTACAATAAAGCAGTGCTCGACACTAACACTGGTCCACTTGTACGAGTATATTTTTTTAAGGGCCAGAACAATTTTTATAATGGTGGTCAGGTGGTCTAGAATTATATAGGGGGCAAACAAAGTAATTTTAGTTTGTATAACTTTTGAAATCAGCGATAGAGTCTAAACTCATAGCACCACTGTGTCTAGTAGAGATCTAAGAGGATCAGTTTTGGTAAAGTGGTCTAGGGTAACGTGAAACAGATTCTTAGGCTATACCCTTATTCATCATTGAAGAAAGTCAAATCATAAATTATCAATCTGTGAAGATACATTCAAATAATCCTCCCTTTGGTGTATCTGGATGACATAACTCTTGCTTGTGCCAAACTTACTGAGCAGGTGTTACTGCTCACACAATATTTATGATTATATGCATCAACGCTTAATTAAAGCAGACTATATGTGGCCTGTGTTGTAAATCAAGATACAAAGGGAATGTAAGAGCAGAATCTATCCGGTAAATAATTCACAGTAGGAGCATCTCACCAGACGATAGTTTGCACTTCTGAATACCTCACATGTTCCACTTTCCTGCCGATAATATTGCTGCTGCTTGCTGGAGAAATGCCAAATCACTGGACTCTCCAATCTTGAAGTGATCATAACTTATAGATGTACTTGTAAATGCTGGGCAATGTGTCAGCAGATTAAATATCACCTGCAAAATCTTCCAACTGAATTACGATCTAAAAGCTGATGCCTTTGAAACCTTACACATAATAACAAGATAGCTGACACTTAAATATCCAATGTTTGTTATTTGTGTGGAGTTGCTTGCCCATGGAAGATGCCTACAGTCTTGCAAGATGATCCTCTCAAGACAATTCAATTACACAGTGAGCCGATCCTTAAAGCAGAGATAAATTGAAGAGGAAAAACAATGGAGAAAAACAACCTCTGTTCTTCTGAGTACTGGAGTATTGGGAATGAATTTCACACAAATAAAATTGTCAAGACAATCGATGTGAATAATAATTCATTCATTAAACATACTCCAGGAAAAGGTCGTCACTTCAAGTTACAGATGTGATGGATTTTGTTCAAACTATTGATAATCTGAAACCTTCAGGGCTTGTCACAAGAAAATTATCCCTGAAAGTTTCTCCAACTTTTTAATTGCAATCACTGCAGATGAATCTCCTTGATTACTGGAATATTGACTGTAAACGTGTGTGTGTGAAGTTTAAGCCATAACAATATCATGATTGCACCATAGAAGCCCTGTAAGGATAGGGTTAGAAAAGTCTCCCAGCACCTAACAGGCAGCTTTGGTTGTATCCTCCCCAGGGAGCTGAGAATTATTCTTGAGTGTACACTGATCCAGAGACCGGGGTAATAATAGCGCTTTGAGCATGCCCCTGAGTGGTGTGGAAATATGTGTAATATAAATAGCCCATTATTGTTGTTGTTATATTGGATACAGCGGTTAAACTCTGTGATTTTGGAGTCATTGCACTCATCGTGGGACATTAATCATAGTAACTACTGCTCTGTCTGATAGACTTGATTACTTTCAGGATGCTGTGATATAAGCCTTATGACTCCTTGACTTTAATTCGCTACTGTGAACACTGACTTGTAGTGTGTGAGTGTTGTCATGTTTATGGTTCTTTTATGGACCTTCGAGACTTAATCTGATACTCAGTCAAAAGGAAAAGTATCGATCATAATGCAGCCTGCAACCAATGTGTCATATCGGTAGGTGTAAGAGTAAGGGAAACATTACTTAGCAATACACTCACAGGAGTGTGATAAGTGTTTTATGCCCTACTCAACAAAGTAACAGTTATATCACTGGAATTGGTCTGTATCATACAAACCATTGGTTGATGTTGTGAGCATTCATCCATGCTGACAGGTTTGATGACAAACAGGAAGGTATTGTTTGTTTGTTGTAAGACAAGCAATAAAGTGTTCCAGGCCTATTCTAACTCTGCTTTCATCAGATGCTAAATCTTTTCTGATCAACAAAGCAGTAAGCTAAACGTCATCTATATTTACAGTATTGGAGTTGTGCTGATAAAACATAAATAATGGTCAACCCATGCAACACAATTCATTCTAAGCAGCCATTGTAACCATCCAATCTCCATTTCAGTCCTGACACGCATGAGAAATTAGGGACTTGTTCTGCTCTTACATACATCTGTGCAGCAAGTATTGGGTACTGGGGATCCCAGGAACCCCAAACAGAAAGGCCCATTACTTACAAGAAATGTGGTGTAAATAGCTTTCTTACCATTTATATGTAGACTCAAAATAATCACTCATACTGAGAAAATAAAATAAGGCTGAAAAAAATGATATGTGTGTTTCAGGTAACCCGTGCAACCCCATGTTTAACTTGCAAACTAAATATGATATATCTCTCCTGGTTTTTTAGTTCTGCTCCGGAAACGAAATGTGATGGACGAACAGACAGCACCCATGCCTAATCCCCCTTCAACTTTGTGGCGGGGGATAATTATTAAATCAAAACAAATTACCAACCAACCAACCCATATTTGTTGAGTCCATGTTACCTGAAACAAGAAGAGTGTTGAGTTTGGCCTACCACAACACTGGACACGGAAGGACAGTGTTTGGTATGTCAGGTTACTCAGGTACGTAGCATCAGATGAAGAAAGGCTAAACTACTCACCTCAGCATTTTTGAGAGATTTGATGAGAATCTGTACTGTTTCTTCAAACGACCTGCCGACCATTCGGCCGAGTTTTTCATACATGGCACCCAGACAGGTGATAGCAGCCCTGTAAACATAAACAGGACAGTTAGTGATAGAGGTTATTGAAATAACACACCAGACTTTACTACAAGTGTATGCAGTCTTATACACAAACAGTACAGGTATGTACAAGGTAGGAGCATCAGCAGCCTCCACAAAGCAATCTGTGAGTCACGCTGTGACTTTCATAACTCTAAATTAGACCTTAGGCAGTCATCGAGCTGAACTTGCTTTCAGGAACCATGGGTGAGTGAGTGAGTTTGGTTTTACTGCTGCTTTAAACAGTACTTAAATAATATCACAGCATGTTAGCTTGACTTTGGGGAAGAGGTTGCAGTGATGCAGTTCTTTGATGTTGTTTATCACTCCAGTGAAACCCAAAGAAGAAATTATCTAGATTTAAGTACCATGTATTTTGCAATATTCCGGTCACACGACAGCTCAAATAACAAAGATAAAGACCTAAAAAAACCTCAATTTTACACTGACTAAACTGTCGGCCCTTTCTCCGAGGCTAGAATTGTGATTTATTTGGTTCTTTCATTGCCAACTAATTCCCTCCCCCCCCCCCCCCCCCGGCTCATCCCTCCTCATGAGACAGGTGATGCAATGCTGATGCATTAGAGTTGGCTCTTGGCTCAGGTAACCACTGTCTGGAACATGGAGTGTATAAATAACAATGCACTGCAAGTGCCTGGCATCCTGGGGAGTGTTATGGTGTCAAACATGCGGAATCACAGGCGACTTTTTGCCAAAACCATAACCATGGTAACTACAGAATCATGCCAGGTATTTACTATGTGTTTAGTGCCTGATGGAGGGATTGGCGATCTACACAGACCAGCATCATGTGAAACATGCAGCAGGAAGCACACCATGCACCTGATGACTGCCAACAACAGTCCTGGGGGGATGGATTGGGGTGGGTGGGATTAGGATGGGGGTGGGTGGGATTGGGATGGGGTTGGGGTTGGGGTTGGGGGTGGGGGGTGGGGGTGGGAAGGAGAGAAAATGAAGAAGAGAGAGAGAGTAGGTGGGTATGTTTGTTAGTGGTTGGGTGAGTGGATGTGTTTGTTGGTGGTCTATGGGAGTAGGTGGGTATGTCTGTTGATGGTTGGTTGAGTAGGTGGGTATGTTTGTTGGTGGGTGGGTGAGTAGGTGTGTATGTTTGTTAGTGGTTGAGTGGGTTGTTATGTTGGTGGTTTGGTGAGTGGGTGGGTATGTCTGTTGATGGTTGGTTGAGTAGGTAGGTATGTTTGTTGGTGGGTGGGTGAGTAGGTGTGTATGTTTGTTAGTGGTTGAGTGGGTTGTTATGTTGGTGGTTTGGTGAGTGGGTGGTTTGGTGAGTGGGTGGGTATGTTTGTTGGTGGAAGGGTGAGTGGGTGGGTCTATGGCTGGGTATGTTTGTTAGGTGGTTAGTGAGAGTGGTGGGACACTGGGTGGGTTGATGGATGGATATGTTTGTTAGTGCTTGGGTGAGTAAGTATAACACTTTGGTGAAATCATTGACTTCTATAGGACCAGCAGATCCTGGCAAGTCCATAGAATGTCAGACGTTCTTAAATGAGTGGCTGAATGAGAAAGATGGGACAATAGGATAGATGGATGGGTGGGTGGCAGGATGGGTGAGAAATGTGTTGGATGGTGGGGTGTGTTGTTAGAAGCATGAATACTTCAGTGTGTACATTGATGAGTGGGTGAATGGCTGGGTTAATTAAGCATTGTACATAAATCTCTTCAATCATGTCTATGCATATTTCTTCTCTTTCATTTACTGCATCTGACTAGGTGTTGTCTTAAGAGTCAAATGAATGCTGTGTAGGTGTCACATGAAACAGATACTCCACAAAACTGATTCAATAAACTATTGATCATAACCTCCGCTAATAAAATGTCAACCCTCAGTTCATCTAAGAAATACAGAAGACGTATAAAAAAATTCAAGTCTAATTAATTTCTTTTCAGCGACAGTGTCCTTACAACTGGAACACAATCAATGAGACTTTACATTAGCCTACCCCCCATGTTTTCCACATCGACCCTAGGATCATTACAGTGTTCGGCAGGAGACACTCATGTGGAAGAAAACACCCAGCAAGGGCCTCCATGACATACGCTCTTACAACACAGGACTTCGATCCCTACCTCAGACAGCTCTGGCCTCCATACAAAGCCAGGAAGTGTGTCAAACTAATTTGTCAGCAAAATGTTTGTCCCACAAACAACTTGACTGGAAGATTTGATTTATATGTTGATGTGATTTATTATCATCACTTGCAGTAAACATTTATCAATAAACATGAAGGATGAGAGATTATCAACTGGGAAAGCAAGTGGACTCTCTGTAATGCAAGTAAACAGAAAACCCCTCGAAAATTAGTTTGATCCAATCATCAAGGTTGATATAATCGGCAGTTGTCGGCAACACATTGGTGATATTGATTTGGCAAACTGCTCTATTATGACAGGTTGTCTGCAGAACTGATTATTGAAACGGTATAATATACAGTGACAACTGTCAACTCTGGAGCACTGATTGAAACAGTATGATATACAGGGACAACTGTCAACTCTGGAGCACTGATTGAAACAGTATGATATACAGTGACAACTGTCAACTCTGGAGCACTGATTGAAACAGTATGATATACAGTGACAACTGTCAACTCTGGAGCACTGATTGAAACAGTATGATATACAGGGACAACTGTCAACTCTGGAGCACTGATTGAAACAGTATGATATACAGGGACAACTGTCAACTCTGGAGCACTGATTGAAACAGTATGATATACAGGGACAACTGTCAACTCTGTAGCACTGATTGAAACAGTATGATATACAGGGACAACTGTCAACTCTGTAGCACTGATTGAAACAGTATGATATACAGGGACAACTGTCAACTCTGGAGCACTGATTGAAACAGTATGATATACAGTGACTAGCCATCAACTCAAACTCCATTAACCCAAGATATTTTCTAACTTCTTTGCGTAATAGTACTTTTCTGCACTGTGGTCTGTCTAAGATTGACACTGAGAGTCATGAATTATTAAATTTAAAGAAGAAACACATTGAATGAAATAAATTCTATTGTAACGCCAGATATAATAACCTCCAGCAGGCCCTATAACATGCATAAACTAATTTGACATATCAAAGTTTGTTATTCCGGTTCTTAAATCAACATAACAAGTTTTTCTATTTTCATTTCTAGAATTGGATTTGTTTGTAAGTGATGATATTTGAATTTGTGATACCAAGTAAACATTACAGCAGGCAATCAAACGTGTACATATTTCAAATTCCTTACTCATTCTTTTTGGAAGACAAAGCATGCAGCTATGAAATCAACAGGCATTTCAAAAATTCTTTCAATGAATCTTTATCTTGCAACATTCTTTCACCTCTCCAGTATTTCGGCTTATTGACCCAGGAAATGTCAAAAATATGAACATGTAAAAACATGTAAAAAATATTTTCTGCACTTAATCTGAAAGTGTCAACAGTATTTCATTATCTTTGTGTGTGCTTAATGGGAGGAGTGACCTAAATGATGCCAGTCTCAGATGTTTACCAGTTTGGTGAAACCCACGAGGGACTGGTGCAGAAAAAAATCAAGTGAGTGAATGAGTGAGTTTGATTTTTTGCCGCTTTTAGCAATATTCCAGTAATATCACGGCAGGGAACACCAGAAATTGGCTTCAGACATTGCAATGTCGGAAATCGAACCCGGGTCTTCGGCTTGACGAGCGAACGCTTTAACCACTAGGCTACCCGACCGCCCCTAGATCTTCCAAAGAATACCATAAGCAAACCCATCACTTCCAGTGTAGGGTCAGTAACTAAAGGGGATACTTGGGTCCTTCAGGTTTGCTGCTGAATATGTAGTTTTTAACATTATGGTACTGACGAAGCCAGTACAAAAAAACCTTTAGTCCTGCACCTTGAATGGAATATATGCATATTAGGATTCAAAACCATCATCACAACACATCATCTTTAGTATAAAATGAACATCAAAGGTGTGACAAACATGGTCTGAGAATACTAAGTATGACTTATTCCAAAATATTACTTACAGTCTAGTTGGCAGGTAGCTGGGAGAATCATCCTTGTTTCGGATGACATCATTGCACTTGTTGATGGTGTTAAACAGTTCAAATGTGTCACCGACGCTGAACAAAGTTGCCAGACAGCGTGCAAGTAATTTCCGTGTTGGAGGACCCGGTGATTCACTGATCTGATTGGTCAATTGCTCGATGAGCTTATTCTGACTTCCTTTGATGTCCGACTGAAAAGAAAAGCAGATTTATTGTAGAGGAGCATGAACACACTGGCATGCAGGTTTGTCTTTTTGTTTTGTTTTGTTTGTTGTTTAACGCCACACTCAGCAATATTCCAGCTATATGATGGTGGTCTGTATATAATAGAGTCTGGAACAGACAATCAAGTAATTGACATTATGAGCATCAGTCCACGAAAATGGGATACGGTGACATGCATCAACCAAGACAGCGAGCCTTACCACCCCATGACATTTGTCATCTTTTACGACAAGCACAGTCGCTTTTTATGGCAAGCATGGGTTGCTGAAGACCTATTCTACCCTGGATCTTTACGGGTGATTGACATATATCAACACTCAGTGAACAGAAGACCTTCGGGCATGTAACAGACTAAACATAACATGACTTGTAACATCATGGTTGGAGTGATTGTAACACAGAGTTTTGACAAGTGAACACTTAATACAGGAGTACAGGGTGGGGCAATGGAGATTATCTTCCCCAGTTCTTCAGATTTCCTTGGAAGAGGGTTGCTGACCATTAACAAAAACCAAATGAACAACCATTTTATAACAAAATGGATCCCCTGGTGCTCCAGTTCTGATACCGGAGCCTATTATTTTCACAGAACAAGAGCCACATAACCAACCCACAAGTACCCACATCAGTCTGAAATACTATCGATCTTCTGCTATGTTCTATTCTCTTGGCAAAATGTTCAGTAGATTTGAGTGCTACAATACCGGACTATTATTAGCTGAATTTTCAAAAGACTTTGGGCTTCAGGCAGGTAGCCAAAGTCTAAGATTTTAGAAAGGAAATGTAACTCATAGCTGACATAAAAGACTAATATCCTTCCATATTCTGTTTTTATTCCATATCTCCTCAATCCTGTGTCGCAGTATGGTCCTTTCTTTAAGTTCTACAATGACTTTCTGACCATGGTACCTCCATAGAATGAGGAGGATCCACTCTGGACAGTCCCTGAGTCTGTTCGGACCAAATGTAAATGTCCCATTTTCATTCCAGTCATTTCCTCCGACTAAGTCATTCCAATCTCTGTCCGTATTTAGCCCGAATCGAAGTGGATGACTTCTGTTAACCTTACTCAATGTAGCAGACGTCGCATTTTGTAGATATTGACTTTTTGACAGTCTGATTGGATAGCAATGGCGTGATGGTTTAGGAAAGGACGGTATCCGAGCACCGGCCTCACACTCAACTGCCTCGCTGATCTGGGACGCAGGTACTGATATGACATGAGTGATGAACATTTTACACCAGAATAAGTATCAGTAAATGCTGAGTGGTTCAACACAATTTCTTAAATGCTCATTTACCAATGTCAAGGTAGAGATACCGAATCATTACCATTTAAAATATATTAAACAAGAATCCAAGTTTAACGTACACAGCACATTAGAACAGGACATTTATGCGTATGGAATACATACTGGATACATCAGATGTAGTGTATATCAACTGATCCTATATTTAACCAAGAGTATATCAACCACAGTTTCAGACTGACAGCATGTATTAAAGACTACTTAAACCACCTTGTTCTAACTTGATTATGCTTTTTTATACACAATTATTAAACTAAACTAATTACATAACACCTGCATCCACTCTGGACAGTCCCTGAGTCTGTTCGGACCAAATGTAAATGTCCCATTTTCATTCCAGTCATTTCCTCCGACTAAGTCATTCCAATCTCTGTCCGTATTTAGCCCGAATCGAAGTGGATGACTTCTGTTAACCTTACTCAATGTAGCAGACGTCGCATTTTGTAGATATTGACTTTTTGACAGTCTGATTGGATAGCAATGGCGTGATGGTTTAGGAAAGGACGGTATCCGAGCACCGGCCTCACACTCAACTGCCTCGCTGATCTGGGACGCAGGTACTGATATGACATGAGTGATGAACATTTTACACCAGAATAAGTATCAGTAAATGCTGAGTGGTTCAACACAATTTCTTAAATGCTCATTTACCAATGTCAAGGTAGAGATACCGAATCATTACCATTTAAAATATATTAAACAAGAATCCAAGTTTAACGTACACAGCACATTAGAACAGGACATTTATGCATATGGAATACATACTGGATACATCAGATGTAGTGTATATCAACTGATCCTATATTTAACCAAGAGTATATCAACCACAGTTTCAGACTGACAGCATGTATTAAAGACTACTTAAACCACCTCGTTCTAACTTGATTATGCTTTTTTATACACAATTATTAAACTAAACTAATTACATAACACCTGCAGAGGTTAGGAAATATTCATGGGATAAGTAAAGGAATGTTGTTCCCCAAACCTTACTCACTGAAGCAAACCTCATCAGTTCAAAACACATGTTTGAATAATTAGATTCTGCATCTTATTGACTGCGAGCTGCTGCAAGTACTTTCAAGGAATGCTAGGGTAGATGTTTTTTTATGCTGTAGAGCAAAAGTACAGTAAATAATCCAGCCTGGCCAGGCAGAGAAGTGGTTGATAGCATGAGCAATGTTTCAGCACAACTTCTTCTGCCTTCAGATCATCTTGGTGTCAAAAATGGCTGAGAGTGAGAGAGTGAATGAGTTGGACTTTACACCACCTTATGCAATATTCCAGGAATTGTTTGTTTGTTTGTTTGTTTGCTGTTAAACACCATACTCAGAAATACTTCAGCTACAAGACGGCCGTCTGTAAATAATCAAGTCTGAACTAGACAATCCAGTGATTGACATCATGAGAATCGATCCAGGCAATTGGGATACAATGACTTGCATCAACCAAGTCAGTAAGCCTGTCCACCCAATTCCGTAAGTCGCACCTAACGACAAGCAGAGTCGCCAGGAATATCATGGATGACACCAAAAATGGGATTAACACATTGTACCACTGTGGGGAATCAAACCCAGGCCATTGCATGACGAGTGAAAGCTTAAACCACAAGACTACCCCAACGGCCCTAACAGAACCTGAGACAGGCCATGACTAGGCAGTGGTATTCATGTAAACTTGGAGATGATCTTTCATTTCATCACCTGAACACAGACTGAATAACAGTTTACCTACGAAGAACTTCTCAGTGGTTGTTAATGACAGTTCCTGTGCCAACAACCTAAGAAGTTGAAAAAGACTGCCAAATTTGAAATTGGAATCCCAGAAAGTTAGGGTAGGCTTTCAGTTGTTAATAACTTTTCCCATCTGTTCTGCTACAACTGCTTTCAACATGTTACGACCCTATCACACCACTAGAACGATTTATTCAACACATCTCAGGACCATCAAATTCCTTACTCTATATTTATGTCTTTCTCTGTGTTTACAGAAGCACTAAAATACACTGGCAGTCATTTCCAACATTTCAGAAGCCTTTGCCAATGAAAACAGAATGCAATAACTCTAGTCTGCGTTCACACTTGAAGTATGCTTACAGTTTGGGAACAGCAGTGAAGCCATCACCACTGACTTTGCCAATTCTCTGTCATAACAATCAATACTGGATCATTTTGTTCCTCTTGATGCTTTAAAACTTTTCAAGAATATCATCAACGCCTGGAGTCATCATCTGGCTTATTGATTTAACTTAATGTCAGGCCCCTCCTGTCAATTCAAAAATGACCTTGAACAGCTTCCGAAGAACCTCATGTTGAACACTCAATTTCATTTTCAAAACTTTTTGTTATCAATGCATTTTTCATGGACTTCTTTTCCTTCCAAATTAACTCTTTCAACACCAGTCAACCAGAAGTGTTTACTGCTGGGACACCGAGTTCCCAGAGACTCTTGTGTGATAGATGAAGCCAACATTTATCAAAGAAAATACCTGCTTGTAAAATATATTTGCTACTACATGTTATACACCATTTGAAAGGTCTGATCCTATGGTTTATAAATATGAAAGTTATATTTTTCAAATTATTTAAAATAATGCATTTACAATTTAATTAAATTCGTTGTAAATAAAAAATGTACGCTAACACGTTGTTAACATCCAGATTAAGGACCAAGGAAGCGAAAACTTGACGATTTTCGGCAAATATATGATTTCATAATATCCACGTACCTATTTCTGTTTTATTTTCATTGTTTACGTAATTGGAAAATCATTTTAAAAAGAATTATAAATAGTTTCTGTCATCACCCATTTCCCGATAACAGCGACTGTCCGCTCAGTAAAATGAAGAAATACCCCCGTTTTCGAGGTTTCGTATGAATAACACGTTCGTCGAAGAATGGCATATGACACATCGCTGGAAAGCTTATTCCTTCATCTACACGCTCGTAACATCGACTGGTTTTTTTCGTAGTTATAACAAGCGATTTCATTGGATTAAAATTGGTTTCTAATGACGCTTTCTTGCTGAAATCTGCTACAAGTTTCGTGATTGGTCAATTTTGAGCACGTGACCTAAGGCAGCCAATCAAACTACAGCTGTGATACCAAGCTCGTGTTCGATAAATTACAGAAGTTTGCGAAAGAATTTTGTTAAATCGTGTTATTCTGAACGTTTTGAGCAGGAAATCACGATATATATTAAAAATATTGAACTTCGTGAATGTATCGTGCTAGGTTACGAGCTGTGACAAAGATTTTTCATGCATATATTTTTGCATTAAACATCGTGTCCGAGCCGAGAATTCAAGGCGACGAAAGCCGAGATGTCATTTGACTTACATTACACGCGATCGCACGAAAAGATGGAAATAATAACTTAGATGTAAGTTTGAATACTTTTAGATATATTTTTGTTGATTTTATTCATTACTTTGTATAATACATTAAAAGATTTGTTTAAAACGTCTTTATTTTCCTCTTTGACGTGTTCGATGTGGACCCGTTGTCGAAATGTGTGTCCGAGAATTTTATTTTCAATAACATCGCGAGAAATAGTGAATAATTTTTTAATTTAACGATAAAAAATGTTAAATTGAAATGGAATATGTATTTCAGACATTGTGAAACGTGATAGATTTAATAAATGAATGACATTACAGGTAGGTCCATAAAAATATATACTATTTTGACGTGACTACGGCTTGGCCGGATAACCGGCCTGCGGTGTCTGGGGACTCGATGCTTCTTGGCCGGATAACCGGCCTACGGTGTTGAAAGAGTTAAGGCACGTGTGATGGCGAAAGTAATAGGAGATTGAAAACTGGCTGAGCCATACTTCTGCTAGCATCCAGGGGTCCAGGATCACGAGAAATGTAAACAAACCAAGGAAACAACCCAGCTGACATTCCAATTAAGACTAGATTGGAGCAAAAGGGTAGCCAGTGGCCTTGACTTGTAAAACATCAAAGTAGATTGGAGCAATAGGGTAGCCAGTGGCCTTGACTTGTAAAACATCAAAGTAGATTGGAGCAATAGGGTAGCCAGTGGCCTTGACTTGTAAAACATCCGAGTAGATTAGAGCAATAGGGTAGCCAGTGGCCTTGACTTGTAAAACATCCGAGTAGATTGGAGCAATAGGGTAGCCAGTGGCCCTGACTTGTAAAACATCCGAGTAGATTGGAGCAATAGGGTAGCCAGTGGCCTTGACTTGTAAAACATCCGAGTAGATTGGAGCAATAGGGTAGAAAGTGGCCTTGACTTGTAAAACATCCGAGTAGATTGGAGCAATAGGGTAGAAAGTGGCCTTGACTTGTAAAACATCCGGGTAGATTGGAGCAATAGGGTAGCCAGTGGCCTTGACTTGTAAAACATCCGCGTTTGAGCCAACTGACTGTTGTAGGTGTCTCCAGATGAAATCGTGCTGGAACATTGCTTACAGGCGTTGTTGAACAACACTTATTCATTCATTGACACCCACTGAAGATTGTCATCCCTGAACTGTTCAGAAAGAACAATAAATAAGACGACTCTCTGATGATTGTAAATGCATTGATCATTTGCACTGTAAATGTATCACAACGAAAATAAAGTAATTGCAAGATTTCTCTGATATGATAAAGAAGGGACTTAAATAATAGCGACCGTTCCTCTCCCCAAAATGACATGACTGTGGAATAGAGCTAGCTTGAGCTGGCTTGACTTGCTTTTGTATGCATTTCTAGATTATTTTTTTTTTTCATAAAATATATATATTCCACGTCATGGTGCAGGACTAGACATCCTGGTAAAAAAAAAATAACGGTGACAATCTATAAACATGCAGTGGCTTTCAGCAAAGAGTAACTCCAGTGAAGTGCTGCAAACTGATTTCACTGATGTGAGAAACAGGATCCCAAGGGGGATGTCAGCGATAAGATCCCTTATCTACAATAAAAATTAACTCCATGAAAACAAGAGCCTGTCCTGGCTGAGTGATGCTTCTGGCACCCCGTCAAAGCCCAGCCATGTCTACTGTTCCGGTGATAGACAAACAGCAGATAGCCTATCCAGCAGGTTTGTGATGCTGTTGGTGGCTGCAGAACACTCATACCAAGTACACACATATAAGAACACTCTCGAAATACAAAGACCTACATCAGTGGGCATATCATCTTTAGGCAAATATATTTATTAACTGTCTTGATACTAAGTACAGCTATGACTTTAATAACTTACTCAGTAACATGATCTTGATTATATGTCCTCAACATCAACTACAGTGGTCCCTCGCTACAACGCTACCAATGGGGTCCTAATAATTGGTGGGCGTTATAGACGATGAGCCATTTAACCGAGGCCGAGGCGGGGGAGCGCGCTCGGCAAATCTCAAATCATCAATATGTGTTTATCTCACGTCACGTCAAAATAGTATATATTTTTATGGACCTAGATCTACCTGTAATATCATTCATTTATTAAATCTGTCACATTTCACAATGTCTGAAATACGTATTCCATTTCAATTTATCATTTTTTATCGATGAAATTAAAAAATTATTCACTATTTCCCGCGATGTTATTGAAAATAAAATTCTCGGACACACATTTTTTACAACGGGTCTGCATCGAACATGTCAAAGAGCAAAATAAAGACATTTTAAGACATTGTATACTGACCCTCCTCTGTTGACACCCACCACCACCCGACTGCCCTTGTGCATGGGGTTTTAATCGACTGTTCCACCCCAAGTGTAATTTAATAATAATTTCTGTACTCTTTCATTTATCCTGTCATCTTTTGATAACACACTATTTGCATCAGTCTGTATCAGATGAACATTGGAGTTTACCTCAACAATTTCATTTTGAAATGTCCAGTAATTAGTGATGAAAAATAAACTTGGACATAATAACTGCATGTACAGTACATCAATAAACAACTTCTCAAAAAGACCTATTTTTGTCAAATTTAAAACAAATACGCCCAGTGAAGTTTTATTATTTCCTATCTTACAAACAGCTGACATAATAGTGCCATTTACCATTCTGTAATCCTAGAATAATTACGGTAGAACAAGATTGTTGGGGGCTCCGCCCTGGAAGCCAATACTACAGCACAATAGTGGAGTGTTTCTACAGTTGATGGTTGGCATTTGGCACATTAAATTAGAGCTGTCTGTAGTCCCCCTTAGACCTATGTATTTCCAATGTGCAAAGGATGAATACGACTTGGAACAGATACTATCCTGGAAAGTGTTTGCTTTGATCAAAAACAGAATTATTTTATTCCATGAATATATATATATAATGTTCAGACTCCATGCACACTATTCCAGCAATAGCATGTCAGGGTACACCTGAAATGGGCCTCCCATTGTACCTATGTGGAGAAGTGAACCAGAGCCTTTGGCTTGACGAAAGTGCCAATCTAGCCTATCCCACCGTCCCTATACTGAAATTGAGTTAACAAGTTAAGTTTAATACCATTTTCAACATATTTTAGCATTGTCACAGCAATTTAATGTCTGATAAAAGCTTGAAGTGATGCACAGCATCAGATTTTACCACATAAGCATGGATATGGTTCTGACAAATCAAGGAGAATATGGGATTTGGACCAACAATCACAGGGCCCTTGCATGGCTGAGGGGGGCAGTTTGCAAATAAGTAACCTCTGTAAGCATGGGGAGCCTTCTGTTTATTACCCTCCCATCAACACAGCTACAGTACCAGTACTGCCAAAACCAAAAACATCTTCGCTATATGATGCCATCTTCCCGAGGCAAGGGAGTTAAAAGACGATAAAAGTCCAGCTTCCTCCCTTGCCAAACATTTTGGTTGGACTAATGAGTCTCTGCATAGTCCAATCAAAATCACATAACAAACTAGATATCTGGTTCGTAAACAACATGGATTTCAACATGCAGATTTAGGTCGACTGCAGGATCTGCAAAGCATGTGTACCGCCAACTGGGCATGGACAGATATGTGCCAAATTGTTTCATGCTTTTAATCAAGGTGCTCAAGTGAGTTGATGCACTTCACAGGGTTTAGACCTATTTTATTACAATATAGATCTGATTATTGATCAGATCATCTTGAATGGACGCTGACATTTTGTTTGAAGCAAATGCAAGTGACATGAGAGAATGAATCTGATTGGTCAATAGGAGGGACATAGAAGGAACATAACTCGTAATAGCCACAGGTGGTGCTACGATCGGGTCTGGAAATACCAGCCAAGTTTGGCAAGGGTGGAAACTGGACTTTTATAGTCAGTAAACGCCCTTGCCTCAGGAAGATGTATGCTGCAGGAGTTCATGAATACATAATTACTCTGCCAAACAGGTTTATGAAGACAGGCCTGATCTGATACTCTTCCAGGTCAGGAGTGTTGTTGTTCGATGCCCTAGACTGGCCGCCCTCCACAGGCACACGCTGCATCAAGATAAACTGACGGCTTATTATGAATCTGCCCTATCAGGTTCCAATCTAAATTGTTAAGGTCAGCGTTAGGTGTAACATAAACAGAAACTAATCCTAGAAATAATCACCTGGAGTACAGGCAAAGCCATCAGATGCTAATTCAATTTAGTTGTTGGTATTCACTTGAAATAGGATAAGTAGTGGCATTGGTAAATAATATGTAAAACGGTCCACACACGCACTGTTGATTTCTGAAGAAAACACCTTTCCCTTTTCTTTGCATATACGTCTGTTTGCCTACATGTGACACCGATGAATTGCATGGCTAAGAAAACGGAGGTGAGGATAAGTGTTTAAAATCACATTCAAGATTATTGCACTTATGTAGCGATGGCTGTACTTATATATGTGCATGTGTGCAAACTTGTTTGTCGACTTGCACTGGTCCGGACTACTGCCGGTTTAATATTGCTAGCCCACAAAGATACCATACCCTAGTCTAACATGGACACCCCACCTAGACTATATATGTATACTCCTAGATGACCAGTCCCTATTTTATCCCATTTATGTGCCAGGCAGGGTAACAAAAAGTACCATCTTTAAACGTCTTTAGTTTTAATATGACATGGCCGGGGAACTGCCCATTTAGCTTTTGCCCTCTACTCAATCCACTGACCACAGAGGCGGTCTCAAAGAAAATGGAAATAATTGGCGAAAACCAATAATGCACATGGGATTGAACACCATGTACCCAGCATTAGAAAAGAAGTTAAAGAACATAATATTTTAAAATGTGGCAATTGACACTTTACACTGAGAAATGTACACCTGAATTGTTTTATGTTCAACTCTAATTTTCAGCTGTAAACAGAAACGCATAATTAATTTTCAAATTTAATTGATGGCAATATTGATAGCATGCAGTGCTGGAGAAACACAATGACGATAAATAAAATGAGGAAAGAAACCGATGAATGTAAAATTAACAATGCTAAGTTCATCTGTCATTCAATCATGGTGATTCAATAACAACAGAGAAGATTGTAGCGATGTAATTGGTTTTGTTTTTGGTGTTGGGAGGTGATGTTGCATGAACCGAGTTGTTATTCAAAGGCTATTCCGGCTCCACATTGCCAGTTTGCCATTTGAAAGTCGTTTCATTAATAATGAGTACGCCTACACAACGTATCATAAAGCAGAAACCAGATACATCGTGTTACAAGTATATGTAGAACACTGACTTTCCGATAACAGCAATGAAATATAAAGGAAAGTACCTGACATGGTTACATACTGTCCATGAAATCCTTATTTCCAACATACAGATAATATTTTAATTGAAATATTCACAATAACAAATCAAATAAGACAAATGGAACACTATCAGTAATTCACTTTACAGTTGAATTAGCCCCAATGCCATCTTAATGAAATTTTGTGTTTCTCATCTCCATGGCCCCCCAATAGGTGCCAGACAATCTTTTAAAAAAAGAATCAGAAGCTAATATTTGACCCCAAGTATGCAGGAAATTTTGGTAAAAACTGCCAAAATGGAATCAAAGATGTGTCAATTCAGCTTATCATATGTACTTACATAATATTTTATAGCTTTTCAGATGCGACTTAGTCTGACATATTGCACTGAAAGCAATCTCTAAATATGAATATATGAACCTTTCAAGATACTATTACTTTCACAACTGATTATGGATAGAAGATGCTGAGTATGATTTCTGTTGAAAATCTGAAGATATTTATTGTGTGATGACAGCCAAAATATATAAATTCATGGTAATGACGTAACAGAGGTTTTGCATTTGCAGGAATTACAAATGTTTTGCCTAACACTGGCACTTAGCTAAGAATCCAAGATAAATCCCTCGGAATGAAAGAATGTCAACATTAATAAAAGCAATAAAACAATTACCTCTGTATACAAAAATCGTTCAAGAAATGCATGAGTTATTTGAAACACAAATTGCCTCTAAACAGTTGCATTTGTTTCTCTTTTGTGTTATTAACGAACAGGAAGTTGGGTTCAAAACACTCAGAATCATAAAAATCATTTAAACTTTAAACACCTCGTACAGATGTTTAATAAAGTGAAATGAAAACAAGAAAGTCCTGATTAACAACGAGAGACAGGAAATGAAAGAAGTCCCACCCAGAGAAGCTGACTCAGAGCTTGAGGAGAGTGAGTCTCTCAGCCCCCAAAACATAATAGGTAGGAACGTTTCCCTTACTCGACAATCTGCACCTACTTCCTGTTTTCATAAGTTGGCTCACATTTTGATTGATAACTTAACTTTATCTCATTTCAAGTTTTAATTCAGTGTTCTTTTAACACTTAATTTTCAAAATGAAAGTCAGGGAACAGAAGTTTGTAGAATAATCTTTCTGAGTGAGTAAGCTCAGTTTTATGCCACAGCAGTGGACAAGAAGAAGAGGCTATACACATTGTACCCTTCCAGGGAATCAAACCCAGGTCTTCAGTGTAAAAACTACTCTATTTGTAAACTGCTCTGTTTGTAAACTAATTTTCACAGCTTGAACAGCAAATACAAAACATCCTATGCTATATAGAAGTGATACAGAACTATATGTTTATGTTACAAAGGTGGTGTTATTTCATGACAATGTTCAAAGTGCCAGATCATGATGTACTGTGCCACAGCTGGTCCAATTCAAAACTTGCATCAAATAACTCATGCACACTGTGATAGGTGAGTGAAATGGGGTTAAATATCTTCTGTAGCGACACGTGCGTGCTTGTACTAGCCAGGACTGATGCTGATATATAGTGCCAGCCCACTAAGATACTATGTCGTAGCCCTCTAAGATACCATGCCGCAGTTTAACATGAATACCCCACTCAGACACAGTATACTGACTCCGAGCTGACCAGTCCCTGTTTCAGCCCCTTTATACTGAGCGCCAGGCCAGGTAACAACAAGTACAATCTTTTAACATCTTTTGGTATGGCGTGGCTGGGGATCGAACCCGGACCTCACACTGTGATAGTGAGTGAGTGAGTGAGTGTGTTGGGTTTAACGCAGCTTTTAATAGTATTCCAGTTATATCGCAGCGTGTCAGCTTAATGTGGGAGGAAAGCCCGAAGAGATGCAGGTCTCAGATGTTTACCACTTCGGTGAAACCCACAAGCACGGGTTTGGTGCTGACAAACCTAGAAACATAATCGGGGCGAACCGGGATTCAAACCCACAATCATAGGTTTCTGGCTTGCCCAATGGTCGCAACTCTGCACAGCGAATCGTGGCGCCTTACACGACTGGGCCACCCTGGCTACCCACACTTTGATAGAGTAGAGTGAGTGTGTGAGTGAGTTGGAACTGATGCTGTCTACAACAGTTTTAAAGTCATATCAAGGTGTCAGCTTAATGCAGGAAGAAGGCCCAAAGAAAAACACTTCATGTGTTTGCAAACCATGATTCATAACTGGGGGTTTCAAATCAGCAGATCCTGGCACAAATAAGGGAAGCAACTCTGCACAGTGAATTGTGACACCTTACACCACTGGACCTGTGTCCCCAGGAAATTCAAAGAAAGTGAAAGGTTGACATCTGGTGCTGACATTTTCTAGCATAATCCTAGCTTTCAGAAAAATCAATTGTAATGGTAGTGCTTACTGACTAGCTACAGCAAATTCAATATTTCAACACAATCTTTGGTGATGTTCAAACATTACCCAACGTGAACAGATGACAGGCACTAAACTCGCATCTTCTGATTGACCTGACCGAGAATGTGCTGCCAAGCAGTCATAGCATTGCATGAAAAGGCGCAAATAATATTTCTTCAACTGTTTGGCTGGGGAAGAAATCAATAAAAGAGAGGGACAATCTCAAAAAAACAAATCAGAAAAGAAAATACAATTAAGATACACATATTGTAAGATATTATCCCTATCCATAACAGTTGAAAAATTAATACTGAATAAGAAAAGTTGTCCTTTAGTTTAGTTGTCTGTATGAGTAGTGATGTTTAATGTAATAATAAAGACAGATCAATACCATCAGAAAATGTTTTGAGATGACCCTTCTGATGGTTTCTTCTGTGTGAAGGAATGGTATCATGAGTCATATTTAATTGTCACGTCTAATCATACAGAGCCCAGTCAACTGGAGGGTGCTGGAAGGCAAGTGCTAGGACCCTTGGGTCACGCTGGTCTGTCAGCAGAAGAAACACATGGCTAGGATTACTGAGTTCCTGGACAAGTACCTGCTAATTCCCTACATCAACAACAACCAATGAAACATGGGCTTCAGATGCACAATTAGCCCCATTACTCTATGAGCTCTTGTGTCCTCTGTATAGGCTTTAGGAACTCTGTTGTCTATAGTCACTTTCTTTGCAAGGGTGAACAGAAATTGATTTCTAATTTTTGTAAATTCATTTCTCTTCACCATAGACTAGGAAGGTACTAAATGGACTTCACATTTTTTTATCATATCTTGAAATTCTGTACCTACAAAGTGATCTTAGTGCAAAGACGATTGTAAGCACATGTTAAAGTACAGATGTTACCATCATTGTAATGCTATGTCCCTGGAAGGTTCGCCCCGATTATGTTTCTAGGTTTGTCAGCACCATACCCGTGCTCGTGGGTTTCACTGAAGTGGTAAACGTCTGAGACCTGCATCACTTAGGGCTTTCCTCCCACATTAAGCTGACACGCCGCGATATAACTGGAATATTGTTAAAAGCGGCGTTAAACCCAACTCACTCACTCACTCACTCACTCACTATGACCCTGGAATGAGGCCCTAGGCATTAAGTTCATGCATATCTTGGAGCAGTGTCCTTTCTGATCCTGGCTGAATCTTAAGTTCATAAGAGTACATCCTTGGTCCCAAATGAGCCATTAGTTTCATGACTGACTCTTGAAGTTCAAGAGAGTATACACCTCGGGATACCTGGGACATTTGTAAAGTCATAATTTGTACACAAACTTAGTTAGCTTTACGCTTTCTGGCTCTGTGAGGTGTACGGATGCCAAGATGTTTTTTTTGTTCAAAGATATAATCTTAAAACAACAACAGGGCAAGAAAACTAAGAACAGATCTTTCTTGAAGAATAGCAACCAGTGCAATGAACGATGCCTGTTTTTCAACTCATCAATGAGCAATTGAAACCTTGAAACCTTCATTATCTGACCAGTTTTTTCCTTTTCCTAATTGTGAAGAAATGTCCATCACCCGGTTCACAATCTCAAAACAGGACCTAATACATGACAAACTCAAAACAAAACCTATCTTATCTCTTGTGCTCAAGTAAATCACCCTGAATAAAGACATTTCCTTACTCCTCTATGACAAAACTACTCATATTTACAAGTGGTTGCCTTCATCCCACCATTCTTGGAAACGAGAACCAACAGTTACCACTGTGCAGTCTTCAGTCTATCAGCTGGAGAGACAGCATTAGATAACAGATAAATCAAGTGATCAGATGCTTGCTATAATATAAAGTTTTCAATCTGAATATCTGTGACATTTAATTTTCAAAACAATCAGATTTTTAATGTTGAAATGCAAGATATAACTGCTTCTTTCAAGAAAGTCATCAATAGTTCATTGTTCCCACTTAACCATTAGCCCAAACCCAGTCTCAGAATTAAAAACTGTTTGGGCTTCCAAACCACTGCCCATTACAATCTATCATAATCTAAAATACATATAGAATACTAAACGAGCTCCCGTGTAATACCAACTTTATGAAATGAGTGAATAGTTCTGGTACACCAACTATTCACTCATTTCATAAAATTGGTTTTACACAGGAGATCGTTTAGTATATTTTATTTATTACTTGCCATTTACCCAATTGAGTTTAACAGAATGATACTTCAAACACGTGAAAACTTGAAACATATGAATTTAATACCATACAACGGTCCACCTTTAGAATTCAGGCGTCCGTTCCACAAAATCATCGCAGTGCTAAGGTTATCGCAACTAACATGCTTTAACTTAGACTAACGACTGTCATTGCGCTACAATACGATCGCCTTGTGGAACGGGGCCTTGCACCTCAAAGTTTACAATCATGTCACAATACCCAATGACGTAATACTGTGGAATTTTGTTGCAAGAACCATTGGCGAAACAATGCCATGTGACGTCAGCCTAGCAACAAGGTTGCTGGGGTAATCGAGTGTGCATAAGCTCCTCTCAGTGATCTATCATCTCCACACACAATGTCGTTGAATAAGCCAAGGGATGTTGAGAGCTTTCAATATTTGTTCGTGAAGCGTGTTCCGAGAGTACATAAGCACGTTTTGGTATTACACAGTGTGTAGTACAGCTGTATGTTTATTAAACAGGTGATCTCTTCATGGGCAAATAATAAAGTATATTAATTATGTCCAGGAAAAACTGCATCAGACAAATAGAGTGAGTGAGAGCAAAGTAATTTCCCCATGAGACAGCAATATTACAGATATATCAAGTCTCCACCACTCCCAGCGGTTGGTACTGTAAGGAACCATAAAAGCAATATAAAAGTACAAGCACACACAATCAGCTTCAAGCCAAGGCCATTTTGACCACACAATCCTCATATTTGTAGTTTCATAGGAGATAACTATGCTTCCCTGAATCCCAACGAGGGAGATACGTGGGGCTCGAAGATTGAAATGTTTTTAGCATAGACTGTTCCAAAAGCCTATCTTCAGATACTTAGCCGGAGCATCATGTGTTTTTTATTACATCTAATACCATAACACAAAGTGCATCCAGTTATCACACTGCAGCCACCTCATCAGTGCAGGGGGTGATAACGCACTATATAAATACAGGGTAAAACTTCAAAAATGTTTTTGAAAAGGCATAAAATTAAACTAATGGTACCCAAATGAGGATTTTCAACTGAATGTTTGTTAGCTTGATTTCTTTCAAATATTCCAGAACTTTTCACAGAGATTACGCAGCTGGGTATAACTGACAGGTTGCCAAAAGGAATGCGAACATTTTCTTTGTATTATCTTTCTTCAGCAGCATACTGGACATGTTAGAGCAGCCAGACAGGGGGGTCGTCCTTGGCATGATAAAGTCTGCCAAATGAACATATCTGGCAGTGCAGCAACATACTTAGACTAACATTTAGTCTCGGACACAATATCGTTCTTGATTCTAAAAATAATTAAAAAACATTTTCCCTAAGCTGATAGCTAGCTAGAGCTGGCTAGACTTGCTTTTGTATGTGTTTCTAGATTGTTTTTTTTTTCATGAAATAAATATATTCCACAGTCATGGTGCAGGACTACAACATACTGAACACACCAGGGACAAATTTACATTGACTTAGCATTTGCCAGTGGTGGGGTAGCCTTGTGGTTAAAGCTTGTCATGCCAAAAGCCTGTGTTCAATTCTCCATAGCACTGGTTCTGAGTGAAATCAGTCTAATTTGTATGCCAGGGTACAGTCGACCAATCAAATGAGTCATATCATGAAAGCGAGATGGCATTCACTAAATGCATTATATCTTAGAAAGACTTCCAAACAAGGCACACATTTCATTGAATCAAAATGACAAGCATCATTTAACATTTGCAGACATCTTTCACATGCGTCAGTTTCATTCAAAATAAGCGGGAAACTTATTCTGGAGCCAACTGTTCCGTTTGGACAGCAGCACCTTGCACTGTAGATCTTCTGAATGTTTTGATGTCAAGAAAACGATTAATCAGATATGAAACGGTTTCAGATGAGTAACCAGTTCCAAGATTCTTCAAACTGTGACATTTAACTGTCCCTAACAGTAAACCCTACTCTTGCTAATCCACACTTCTGGACGATCACTTTTCTTATTGTCCTGAACGATCATTACCATGTATTTATGATTCATTAACCACGACATCTTGACTTAATTGGGATGATTTCATTAGGAACTGTACGGATTAACTGTAGTAACAAGAGTGAGTGAGTCTATGGTTTTACACCACTTTTAGCAATGTCCCTGCAATATCACGGCGGGGGAACACCAGAAATGGGCTTCACACATTGTACCCATGTTGTAGTAACAAGATCCTACATTCCAGCAAAATTTTGTTTGGTCTCAGTTGATAATAGCCCATATTATGATACCAAGCTCAACTAAAAATGAAACTAAGAGTCAAGTTCAGACACATAGACTCACAAGTTTTTGGCACAAACTGTATACTGTCAACACAGAACGTGTTGCAAGGTTTGAACAAGGATGATGAAAGCAATACCTGCTGCCTATTCCATCTGGTCAAGAAATGTCATAGCTACTACCATAAGAATTTGCCCCAAACAAATGAATACCAGCACTTGTTGACAGGCCACTCTTCGGAGAATGTTAATTGCAGCTAAATCTGCCTAATGATAGCATTACATGATGATAATTGGTGTTCACTTTTCACATCAAGCGAATGACTGCAGGGGGAGCCTGCTGTGTTTATCAGTTTAACAAACACATCTGATAACACTTAGTTACATCCTGCTGTTTGGCTTACAGATTCTGTTTGTTCTCCTGTTTTTCTAAAACACTTTACAATTTATAATGCTCACCCAAGAAACATGCACGGAATGCTCAGTGATTCATATGACATAAATGACAAAATACCTACACTGCTTTGTCAAGTGGGATCACACAGTTGTTTGTTTCTTTGTTTGTTATTTATTGCAGCACTCAGCCATATTCCAGCTGTATGATGGTCTGTAAATAATCGAGACTGGACCAGATAATCCAGTGACTGACATCATAAGCATCGATCCACGCAATTGGGATACGATGACATGCATCAACCAAGTCAGCAAGTCTGACCACCTGATTCCTTAAGTTGCCACTTACGACAATCACTGAATTTTCTGGTCCAAATTTGAATATTTACAGACCGCCGTCATATAGCTGGAATATTGCTGAGTACAGCATTAAACAACAAACAAACAAACACACAAATCCATGGTCCTAGCTGCCTGTGACAAAGGGACGTCTATTCACTAGCCCAACAATACATGTCTGAAATACAATTTACTCGACTCAGGCTTTAGACAAATGGCTGAATTGCACTGTACTGCACAGGTATCATAATGTGTAACAGTATTTACACCAGGACTGTGACATCTCAGTGTACAATACTATATCTACTATATCTCACAAAGGTCAGGGAGCCAGACCGGTGATCTTGGCATCCGTACAGGGCTTGGAAGTTATATAACTGCTACAACTCTAATTAAACCCACAGAGGTAAATGATCAGGTAATGCAAACCAGACAACAGACCAGCCACATTAAACTCCTGCGATGACGTCTGCTCCACCCCTGCGACGTCAGCTTCATTGTTGTCATGCAGTCACAGCAAGATACTCACATATTGAGTGAGGCTAATTTCTACTCAGACAACATTATTACGATATTTACCTTCATGCAACCTTCTGAAGACTTGGATTACACTCTGGCAATATGTCAGAATCAATATACTCCACATATTTCTCCACACAACCACCGTACTACGATCTTTGAAGTAATTGTGATATGACTCTGTCTGACCTTCCGATTCTTTCAGGAAAGAGTTACACAAATTGTGATACAGTAATTATATTCCATATCTCCAGTCAGGCCCAAATTATCTCTGGATCAGCACGTCTTTATGGTATTTTCCATTTCGTAAGCCACAACTGGGACTAGGCAGAATTTACATACCATATTTGCTGTAATAGGTGCCCTGGCTCTTAGAAAATTGACAAAGGAGGATGTTTATTTCAACCATACACAAGTTAAATATGTTCTCAGAGATCAAACAATAAACGTTCATGAATTTATTATGTTTTCAAATAATAGTTACTTGGCAATTATATACCCCTTCTTGACTGCTGTGCTTTTTAATAAAGGATCTGTAATATACACAAGAAAATACGGACTGTAATATAAATTTTTGTGCTTAACATGGTGCGCTTATAAGGGTCACTTACAAGCAAGGTAGACGTTTGTCAGGGGGCACTTAATACATTGAATACAGTATGTACACTGATGCACTTTCCAATACACTTACTGTTCTGTTGTTAAGAGAAAACATTATCAGAATGCCGTCTTGAGCAAGGGGTCCACGCAAAGGGCTTACTAGGGGGTTAACTGAATGATTGGACCACAATTTCAGTGATTCTCTAAGGCAACAACAATACTCTTGTGGTAACATGACTTTCAAACTTGAGTTAATCTGCAGGAAACTTAGATCATAAATTGTTCTGGGGGTTGTTTTTTAAGTGAAACAGACTACCAGATGAAAGTAATATTTGCCAAGTGCATGATATAAATAATCCATATACAGCATGGTTTGCTTCAGAGAAAAGGGGTAATTGAACAAATCCATTTGTAAAATGACTCATTTCTTCATTGTTTCTCCACATCTAACTTTGCAATTTTAGCAAAAAGGACATTGAAGTGATTGCCTTTCAATATCCAAGGTCAAATCTACCACTGGCCTGGTAGCCCACAAGTTTGACTTAAGTTAAAGCCATGTTTTTTATCAGCCAGAAAATTCTTGATTTTCAACACCTCTCTTCTTACCTCTTAAAAATATTGGATTAACTGTGAATACTCAAACACATCAAAAGTTAATAACCCATTTTATTTATGACTTAGTTTTTTTCCTCAACTATTACAAAACAGGTTGGAACTTGGCAAGGGAGGATAAGTGAGTGAATTTTATTCTAGACATATCTCTTTTGGTGACACGAGAAATGGTCTTCACACATTGTACCTTTTTTGGCAACGAACCCAGTCATTGGTGTGATAAGCCAACCCTTCAACATGCAGGAAGAAAGAACTCCAAACTGTCGGCCATTCTTACCTTTTGGGCAGCTCGGAGGACTTTATCAAGGAAGCGTAGCCACTCAAAGACAAAGACAGGCCTCTTGGACTCAGGTATCCGTTTGAGAGCCTCCTCATTCAGGAGAAGGCTGTGGGCTAACTCCATCGTGGGGCAGCCCCTACGTCTGCTCGCTCACTACTCCAAAATCAGATCTGTAAGAAAACAAACAGAAGACACATTTAAATACTAACAAAATGCTTGATGAATATTGTACTTTTTATCGATAGCCATAGATCTCAGCCTTGCAAACCTTTTCTCAATATCTTGCATGCATTTCAAAGATGGATATCTGTCAACATTGCAAACCGATCAGCATCAATCTTCCCATGACAAGTAAAACTTCTTTCAGTCTTGCTCAGCAAGCACATAGAATAATAATCCATTCATTCAGACTACACCCTGCTGGGAAGGATGTCATGAGACAGCAGAATGAAAAGATTGGCATTGACTGTGGTGACCTCAACCAGTCTATTAAATGTCTGCATTCCTTTCAATTTGATAATGGTCAGTATGTTAAAATTTTAATGACACCAAAAGACACCCAAAAAAATAATTAAAAGCCAGATGGCTCAAACAAATTTGAAAAAAATCGGCTAACAATCTGGAGGCAAAGATGTTCTTGATGAAAACAAGTTTTCCATTTGGTATTCTGAACTGAAAGTCTTGCTGCACCAACAAGAGCACTGCACACTGCTGCAAGCAGATCCTGCTTATATACCCAAACTACCAAAATAGTTTACAAGACTCAAGCTACTGGGTCTAAAAACGCTAAGTCACAGACTGTCATGACGTCTGTTCCACTTTATCTAATACTTCACTGACCTGTGACAAACAATACATGCTACTTAAGGTAAATTTATACAGCCTTCTTTAAAATTATCTTCACGGCAATGTTCTGAGTTTTTAAAAAGGTTTACTCCTTGCTAATACAAAAGTTCATTAAGATAACTGATACAGTTTACAAAACATCTGGATTTTCTTTAAATGCATCAAGAAGAAGAAGTTCATGGTGCTGGGCTGATAGACGGTTATTCTTCATGACACTGTTTATCAACAACATCTTATGTATGATCACGGCAAACAAGAAACAATAAATACAGTCATCAATGGACAATCAACCGTAACATATGTTTTCGATCATAACTTATGTTATCTCTACAACAGCACCTTGGCAAGCTTCTTTCTACTTTTACTGAATAACGTGCATGAATGAGTGAGTATGGTTTTATTACGGCGGGGGATACCAGAAATGGGCTTTGCACATTGTACCCATGTGGGGAATCGAACCCAGGACTTCGTTGTGATGAGCAAATGCTTTAACCACTAGGCTACCCCACCACCCCTGAACAACGTGGAGACAGGGTTCACTGATGGACTTCAACCAATATATCCTTTCAAATCGACATTTCAGTACCTTTACCAAGCAGGTACCTTTATCGCTTGATACTCACACATGTACCTAAATATTGCACTGAAAGAATAAAACCGCTGAAACCTCTAAGCATGCTAAGTCAATCCTGTGTTCATTCGAACTACAGCTTCCAAATGACATGAAGATGAAGTTCAAGATATTCAGCACGAAGTCCTTGTCTAACACTTTCGTCGATTTAATTAATTAAAACCAAAAACTCTTCTCTACCATATATAATTGTCATGGGCATGTAACCTGAAACACAAGTATAAGGCAAGCCAACAGGAGAATTTATCTTTATAGATTACAGATTAGCAGCGTCATGACAGGATGCATGGTTCATAACTACTTTTGAGATTATCAGACATATCAATCCACCCACACTTCTTTTACACCAGGCCTTGCTCATACTCTTATATCATCAGACACTATGTATTATTATGGAATCAAATATGGCTTCCTACAAAATCTAATCCTGTTTTTCTTATGAAACCTGAAGCTGTCGCGGAACTGTTCCCGCATTCTCTGTCACAACATTGACAAATTAGATCTACTACATCATGCTGGGTCTGGTCGTGTGTTTACCTTTACAGTAAAACATCACAGATTTTCCTTGAGGAAAGATAAACAGAGAATAATCTGATTAATTGCAAGGATTTCAGCAAAGTCGTAACTCTGCATTTCTGAAGTGATTACCATGATCACAAACAGATAGTTTCACTTCATCCTGCCATAAAAGATAACAATCATGGGACATTCCATTTAAACACCTCACATCAGAGACGATAGATAATAACTCATAGATCCATGTACATACAAATCTTCCAAAAATGAAATATGCATACTGTTTTTACAGTGGATGTTGAGACACTGATGTAAAAATCCTGATGATTCCCATCTTAAACCTGATACCAACATAAGATGAAGATAGACTCTAGGATGCAAGCATTTTCACGATGTTCCATCAAAGCTGAATGGGAAACAGTCCTCTCTTGAGTGTCTTTAGAGTCTCAGACAGTGGGACGGGCACAGTGTTGGAGAATGTTTAGCATTCCTGAGTGGTGCAACACACTATAACACAGGAGAAGGGAGTAGTCTGCCCAGGAGACTGTGTATAACTTCACTTAAAACAATACACCACTTGTAAGAATGAACGAGACACAACCAACACATTCTTCAACTACAACGTACCATAACCATCACGTTTGGCTGTACATCACGATCCTTGTTCTTGCGTCTGCTACATCAAAAGCAGACGGCACTGTAACTCTCTCAGGTATGGCGCCCTTCCGGCATCATAACTCTGATATATTTAGTCTGTTAACATGAGTACCTGCAGGAGTTACCTGCCTTAGTCAGGAAAGCATGGACTGGCTGAAGCTGGTATGCAACAGTCTTGATGACTTCATCACCAGAAAGCTCTGATAATAGCATACTGGTCAGGGAGCATCATAACTGATGTAGCTAAATGTATAATTAGCTGACATGGTTCTGTGTCACAGTGTACTGTTTACTTTGTAATTTATCACTTCCTGCTTTCGGAGTAGTCAATTTAGCTAGATCCTAAAACCCAAGTGCTCCTCTATTCACAAACCAGATGGTTCAAGTGGTCCAGTAAATAACCAATTCTATCTTTTACGTTTGAGTCGACCTCTGAGACACATTAACACACCTACAGAGAGAACCTTAAAGATTCTGTTGCTCTGCTAGAACGAACAGTCTCCATTGTTATATTAGCACAGCTACTCCTGGTACCATCCATTTCATAGCATTTTCGTCTCAGCAACATCAGCACATCATAGAAGTACATAATGTACATGCTTGCATACTACAGATTTTCTCAGATTTTAAATAATAACCATAAAATCATACAAGATTGCTTTGGACGAGATGCAAGTGCCTAACATTTTCTATTACATATTTGCAAAACAAGTAAATGTCACATTATGATTGCCACTAATGTGTTTTTATTGGCATTCCGTGGCATAAGATACTAAGATTAAATTTGTTATTTATTTTATTTTGCATTTACATTGCTACAATTATAATAGGTGCATCCGCTATCGAACATCTGATACACAACAATCTCCTAAAGGGTGTCGGTATTGACAGAGTGAGTAAATGAGTGAGTGAATGAGTGAGTATGGTTTTACAAAACTTTCAGCAATACTCAAGCAACATCATGGCAGGGGACACCAGCAATGGGCTTTTCTCATAGTACCTATTGTGGGAATCAAACACAGGCAATTGACATGACAAGTGAACACCTCAAGAACTAGCTTACCCCACCTGACACGTGTCCTTAATGAGCTTCAGCATCAGCTCTTGGTTTGTTGGTCAGATCTGGAGAGTCAAACCCAGGCAACTGACATGACAAGTGAACACCTCAAGAACTAGCTTACCCCACCTGACACGTGTCCTTAATGAGCTTCAGCATCAGCTCTTGGTTTGTTGGTCAGATCTGGAGAGTCAAACCCAGGCAACTGACATGACAAGTGAACACCTCAAGAACTAGCTTACCCCACCACCCTGTGTCCTTAATAAGCTTCACCATCAGCTTGTTTTTTAGTCAGTTCTGGAGACATTTTGCAGGTCTCCTTAAAAATGCAAACATATTTATGAAGAAATAAGTCAATTATTTGACATAAGAGATGTCCAAAATGGGGATTAGATGTCAAGACTTGGTGATTGAGTGACTGTAGCCTGAGAGCGTGAGAGGTTTCTCATAACATCAATCACTGGTTTGTCCAGCGCAGACTGTGACTTAAACAACTCACTGTGTGTGCATACAACTAGACCATGTAGACTGCTTGATGCATATGGTGCACTACTCCATTATCCAGAGTAACAAACTAGAACAAGGATGAATTATTCATGTCAACACTCCTGGGAGTTGGGAGGTTGCTGTTTAGAAAACTTAATCTTGTAACAGCAGTTTGGCAGCCATGTTTGTTTTATCAGTGTTTATAAAACAAGGACATAAACACAATGTTTCATGCCAAATATACATGCAAGATTCACGATTGGTCACATATTTTGTTGACATGTCCTCCAAGCAAATGGCACCATTCAGAAACACATCACAAAGCTTTTTGCAACAAAGTTCTAAAGTAGATGTTCTTGATAACCTTCCATATGGAATATTGCTAGCTGGGGAACCTTGCCAGAAGTGCGATAAACTAGACTCTCATTAACCGACTAACCTGCATGGGTATGTGACATTTAATCCCTGGATCATGTCTTAAAATGTAATCCACATATTTTCAACATGAAAGAAGGTCCTTGTGACTTCACATATGTTCCATGCATGGATACCGAATAAACAACATTTCTAGAAATGAGCAAGTTGGTTTTAGCATCACGCTGAACAGATTTTCGTGAGGTCATTATGATCATGGTGTGTCAGCTTAAAATGGGAAGATAGCCCCAATTGATGCACATAGTTTTGTTTGTTTGTTTGTTTGTTTGTTGTTTAACACCGCACTCAGCAATATTTGAGCTATAAGACGGCGGTCTGTCAATAATCGAGTCTGGACCAGACAATCCGGTGATTGACATCATGAGCATCGATCCGCACAATTCGGATACGATGACATGTATCAACCATATCAAGTCTGAACCCATTCCCGTTAGTCACCTCTTACGATAAGCATAGTCGCCTTTTATGGCAAGCATGGGTTGCTGAAGACCTATTCTACTCTGGATCTTCACGGGTTGATGCACAGAGTAAACGTTTACCACAAAGTAGACGTTTACCACTTTGGTGAAATCCACAAGCACGGTATGGTGATGATGGACCAAGCAGCACAATCAATGTAAATCAGGGAGAAACTATTGGACCACTCATGCCATTTGAAATGCTTTCAGTAGCTGGTTTGTCTGGGCCAGACTCAATTATTTACAGGCCATAGCTTGAATACTGCTCACTGATGCTTTCTGTTTATGTGAAATACAAGCATGATCAAATCTAAGGCTAAAGATAATCACACAAAAATATCTGAAATACTGTATGAAATTATTTTCTCACCAGATCTAACTACGCAAAATCTAACACAGAAATATATCAACATATTGGTATAGGCATACAGTTTCAAGTTTCATGTCATTTTCTTAGGTTCCTTCTGCAATGGAAGCGGAAATGGCAGAAATGATTGGTAGAAAACTGTCAACCAGTCACTGACAGTATACGGAGATGAAAGTTGCTTTCCTCTGGCTTGACAAACTGACACTTCTCCTGCTGCGTGTGTCATTAGCGTGGGATTAAGGTGATGTGATCGATTGATCCACGGAGAGGAGCTCACTAATCCTCAACGGAGATACACGCTTTGATCATTATGTCTGTTTCAAGCTACACGGGTCAAGTTAAAAAATCCTCATTAAAATATTTTTGGAATATAAGAAGACGAGACAATGGATATTTTTTATTTATTTGGAGTTGCGAAATTCACCACGTTCAAAGGATCACGATGGCCAAGGATATACCAAAGCCTTTACTTAAGAAAATCAATGAGCATGATGAGTGAGTGAGGGACTAAGGTTTCAGCCTACTCTAACTACTAACATTCACAACTGCCCTAACATTAAGGGCCGACTTATCTGTATAGGGTTTGAAGCTGTAGTCAACAGTACGAGGCAGTAGGTGTAACCACATAGTATACGTGGTACAGGGAAAGGGATTGGCTGGGCTTTCATCTGTGAAAGGATCTGGGTTTCTTTACAAATCAATCTTAAGTTTTAACAGACATTACTCACAATACTCTTAACATGCCTGCTTGTGTCATGTTTATCATGATTCAAAAATCTTATTTCTAATGTGAAAATATTCTTATATGTATTTGGAATCACATATCAATTTAATGAATGGTTGAACAAGCATAAACATTTGTTAAATATTGAAGGAAGGGGGTGAGTTTTGGCTGCTAGAGCTGAGAAGGGGGTGAGTATAGGCTGCTAGAGCTGAGAAGGAGATGAGAATAGGCTGCTAGAGCTGAGAGGGGGATGAGTTTTGGCTGCTAGAGCTGGGAAGGGGATGAGTTTTGGCTGCTAGAGCTGAGAAGGGGGGTAAAAATGGAATGGGGGTGATTGTTCCGTTAAATATATTCTCTGGGATCTGTAAGAGAAACTACAAATAAAAAATCCATCTCATCTGCAAATGGTATAAAACTGGTTTATATACGCTGTATTTCTTAAGACGTGGCAGAGCTCAGCTTAGTAAAAAAAACATTGAAGACCAAAATGACAAATATTTCTATACAATTGTATAATGTATATAGTTCCTCACATTCGTTCTAAAGGCCATGAATACAATAAACAATCAAAATTTTGATGTCATATTCTGGGACATTGAATGGCCATTTCTCAAACTGTCCTGGAGATTATTTTTACAGTTGGTGACGATCATGATGATAAAGAAGAATTTCCTAAAAGTTAACTAAATCTTGAAAATGTTCTGACAAATTATCGCTAGCAAAATCGATGATATATCATTTTTTTGTGGCCATTTGATCCATTCCAACAATGGCTTGACAGAGTTCTATTCTATTTTACCAAGATCTCCACAACATGATCGTGGAATCTCAACAATAGAGTTTTAATGATGTAAGCCTGCAAAATCATTAGGTCCTTCAGCATGAAGAACTAGGACTAGATAAGCAGCATGCATCAACAGAGATTCAAAACATTCCCCAGTTATGTCAGCAGCCAGGAAAGTTTTCAGGAACATACCCACCTAATTAAAGCAAGTCAGGCCGACACACCCACAGCACTATCCCTTCCGCAAGACCAATCTCAATCTCGCACAACTCTCCTCAAAGTGAAATGTATCCATTTTGCTGGCACATTCGACAAGAACTGGAGCTTTGATCCCCAATGGTGAGTCAGTGACCAATCAATGCCATCAGTTCCTCCGGCATAGGGTCACTGTACAAACAGACAGAATGTGGTGAACTGACCTAAAACCCTCATCACGTCCATGTAGGCCAGTTTAAGGCCAAGAACCCACCGAGAGACAATGAGCTGATTACACAGTATCGGCTGAGTATCTATGCGAGCTGTTTGTGGAGCACATGAAGACAATCAGGGGTAGACACCATGAGTTAAATCGATCACAGCTCATTTAGGACTAGATGCTTATGTTAAATAATTGCACATTTGGAGAAAACAAGTGGTCCCTTTCGGTTTTCATTAGTCTCAGGACTCACGGACGAATGACGTGTCTAACCCTGACAATGTGATAACTTGTTTCTAATGGTTTTCGCATACCGTTTCCAAGACAAAATGAGCTCCAAGAAATTGAAGGCCTTTCCAAGGTTCCACAAGATCTTATCAGGACATTTTCAACACCAATTGTTTTATCTTTGACAACTAACTGTTGTCAATTTAAATACCTGAGTTTGGTTGGATTTGTAGCCAAAAGCACACTTTCCCTAATTTTTAAACAAACAGAATATTCTGCAAGATTAGCTTCTGAAAGTCAAAGACCCTTACAGGAAAGTTACAGCATGTGTGAACCTTAGTGGAACCATCCCAAAACCACGTAAACAAAGCTCACAATATCTGTACAACTCATCAGTGGACACAAAGCAATACCTGGTCCATACCAACGCACAAAGGACGGCTGTATCCAGGCAAATGTATGCAGCAGCCACTAGTTGAGTATTGATTATTTCAGTCTGTGGAAATGAATCTGTTATGGACAATATGCTCTGTGCGCCAGAGTTGATTCATCAAGCATTGTAATTACTATGCTGTAGTGTTGAACATACTCGCTTTCATGTCTGGCAACATACACTTGTTAAAACTTACGTTTCTTGTAATTTCAAATGATTTGGAAGCACAATGATTAATGGTTACAGTTGCATTCATATAAAGAACCAACCATGATCATGTATCACAGTGTGGACATGAGTAGAATTATATCAAAGATGAATTTTGTTTATTCAGATTCAAAATATTGTTTTAAGCATGGAAAGTAATAACAAATGTTAGACACATAAATAAAATCTTAATTCAAAGTAAAAGTAAAATAGAAACTATAAGTTATACAACGTGCAATTTAAAAAACTACTCTGAATGATTTATCAAACATCATTTGAAAAATCAACTTCTACACAGCATGAAATTCTTCACAAGCACCATGAAAACAAGGGCTAGGATTGCCCTATGTACGTGTTGCCAATAAGTTAAAGCGGCTAAGAAGTTAATATGTCTAGGATAAGACAAGACTGCAGTGTTAATGAAATTGTCCGTAAGTGGACTGTGCATATTGATTTCTCTGTGTTGTCCTCAGAGGGTCACAGGAGGACTGAGAGCAATTCTCTAATGTTATAATTAGCATGCCAACCCACAAGTTCTGGGGAGTCTTGGTTCGCTGGGCCTATTATTAAACACGATTTCACGTAGTTAATGCCAAACTGGGATTTCTAGCCCATAGTTATCAAGCTTTTCCAACAAACTCAAAGTTTATTTTTCATAACGATAAATGCTGTCTAATATTTGTTGGATCTTAAGCTTTTCTTACTGTATCAATGACCAAGGTGTTCAGTTTGTTTGTGTTCAATGTCGCCCTCAGACATATATAAGCTACCGTATTCGACGTAATAAGCGCCCCGCTCTAATAAGCGCCCACGGCGATATTTCTTAACATAATCAGCACCCCTTCCGATTGATCAATTTACAAAATATTTAATCATTCGCGTATAATATGCACTTGTGTGTTATATGCATCCTGGATTATGGGTAATTAAATTCTGGAAAAATATATATGTCGTATATAAACATTTCAGGCTGTCAGCATTAACCACGAAATTTATCTTTCAACTGTTTTTTTCACCAAAATAATATTTTAATAAGAGCCTCCTATTTCTAATTTTGAGAGCGCCCTGGGCGCTTATTACGTCGAATACAGTATATGATGACGGCCTGTAAATTAGAGCCTGGATCAAACAATCCAGTGACTGATGTCATGAACAATGATGACATCAACCAAGCCACTGAGACTGACCACTCCTGTAGACACCTTTAATGACCAGCATAGGCTGCTGGGGACCAATTCTCACACAGAATTCCTAAGAGTAAAACTACACTGCTGAAATATGAGGAGATTTCATTACTGGAAGGTTGGGTAGCTCAGTGGTTAAAGTGCTTGGTTTTCCAGCTGCAGACTCAGGTTCAATTCCCCACATGGACAAAATGTGCAAAAATTTTGCACAAACATTAACTCGAGTCCTGGCATCATTTTGGGCAGATTTCAGGGTCAACATGTGGACTATTACTAATGTTGTTACAAGGGGTGGGACGATACACCAACTGTGCGATCCAATACGTATCACGATACCTTGTTCACCATCCTCTCTTATCTGTTCTTATGTGCTCTTATCTGTGGTGCATGAGCCATCTTTTTCATAGACAGGATGGCCAAATACCACTGACAATTTACAGTTGGCAGTGTCAAGTATGGCATAAAGGAAGAAAATATTCACGTTTTCACTACTAACTTTCACTACTAATTACTAATTTTCACTACTAATTAGTGTTTGGTGTAACAGTTATTACAAGAAAACACTTAATGTATGTATTAATATTTTTTATTTAGTGTGTCACTGTGACAGATACTTGTATCGAGAAGTAAAAAAATCGCGATCCATCGTTGCATCGTACCTTCACTAGTCATTTAATTGCGCATGCTCAAAAGTCTGAAGCTGACCCAATTTTAGTTATTTGCATCCCCCATGACTCCCAATATAAATTATTTGCATCCATTCACAATTTGCATGAGTATAAGAGAATATCTTTCATCTGACAAAACTCTGCAACAGCAAGTGTAGTTTCTTGTGTTGGCGACACAATTGCCAGGTCAACTTTCCACCAACTGAACCTACATAGCTTACTTCACTGACACGAAATGGAGCCCTTCCTCAACATGCTACAAGCCTTCAGACATGTTCAATGGTAACAAATACCAGTTATAACTTTGATGGATGAGCACACAACTGACACCTCAAAGACATACCCCATGACAGTTCTGTTCACTCGGTTAACTGGTGGTGACAAGATTGTCAGTTGCAGATACCAGAAAGTACTCTAATGTCAGAAATGGGAACACTGTTGATTGATATGCATTTCCATTTAGTTGTTTCACGCTGTGTCATTCATGTTCCAGTGGGATGAGTGCATCTTTAATGCCAATTGTGCTCTATGTCTACGAACCCTTACTGAGACGTCATAAGGTCATCTTTTACTGACAAGCTCACATACAAACAGCCAGAAACAGTGCCTGCCAAGAACAATGAAATATATATGCTGTAACAAACTTTTTACTGCTTATTTGCAACTGGAAGCTTATTTTATATCTAATACGCACCTGAAATATAATCTTGTGATACAATGTCAACAGATATTTAATGTACACTCAAGTAACCATGGTTACATACAAAAGATTTAGCTACAGTTCTGTGTCAGTGAATCCAGACCACCCAGACCAGAAGAAACACAAAGCTTTATCCTGACCTGAAACTTCATCTTGTAGATAATCCAACACTTGTGCATGCCATTTCCAAGCCTGAATATACTGTTAATGGTCATAAGGCTCCTCAAGTGTTAAACACCATGATCCTGAAGCCCAAGCCACATACAACGTGTCATCTGTAACACTATTGTCCTTACAACTCCCAATATTTACTAGAGCATGTGTCAGACCACCTCCACAGTGAATGTACTGCAGACACTGGTCACACCTGAGCAGCTCCACACAAACACAGGACAGTGCAAGATGACTCACCTCCTCCTCCTCCCAGACTGGGGCAGCTGTAATACATTCCATTGATTGTCTGAAGCCAAACTGAGATAGATATTGGACACTGCATGCAGGAAAGGCAGGCTTCCAGCCACTTCAGTTCAATACTTGCAACCATTCAGTTAAAGCCTTGTTGTACAACTGATGAATGTTGTGGCAGGAGATACGAGAGACATTTTATGGCCCATTCACCAATCAAACAATGATAACATTAATAGTGCAAGAATTTGAAATGACTTAATCTCATAGATAATGTTATTTCCAGCTGGGCTGCCACTGATAATACCTGAAAGAACTAGTTTTCAGGGAACATTTACCCTGGTAACAAGTCTTCAGGGAACATTTACTCTGGTTACTAGTATTCAGGGAACATTTACCCTGGTTACAAGTCTTCAGGGAACATTTACCCTGGTTACTAGCCTTCAGGGAACATTTACCCTAGATACAAGTCTTCAGGGAACATTTACCCTGGTTACAAGCCTTCAGGGAACATTTACCCTGGTTACAAGTCTTCAGGAAACATTTACCCTAGATACAAGTCTTCAGGGAACATTTACCCTGGTTACTAGTCTTCAGGGAACATTTACCCTGGTTACTAGCCTTCAGGGAACATTTACCCTAGATACAAGTCTTCAGGGAACATTTACCCTGGTTACTAGTCTTCAGGGAACATTTACCCTGGTTACTAGCCTTCAGGGAACATTTACCTTGGTTACTAGCCTTCAGGGAACATTTACCCTAGATACAAGTCTTCAGGGAACATTCACCCTGGTTACTAGACTTCAGGGAACATTTACCCTAGATACAAGTCTTTAGGGAACATTTACCCTGGTTACTAGTCTTCAGGGAACATTTACCCTGGTTACTAGCCTTCAGGGAACATTTACCCTGGTTACTAGCCTTCAGGGAACATTTACCCTAGATACAAGTCTTCAGGGAACATTTACCCTGGTTACTAGTCTTCAGGGAACATTTACCCTGGTTACTAGCCTTCAGGGAACATTTACCCTGGTTACTAGCCTTCAGGGAACATTTACCCTGGTTACTAGCCTTCAGGGAACATTTACCCTAGATACAAGTCTTCTAGTCCTTACTAGGTACCAACCTAAAGCTGGCTACCTTAGTCTTGAATAATGCTGAAATCAATAGCCACTGCATGAGTATTCATAATGTCACATCAAGAGCATAATGACATCATCAATGAGCATTGCTAACACAATACACATTACAACTGTTTGCTCGCAGCCATCTTCTTTGAGTACCAGCTCCATTAACTCTTGATATAATTCCACCTGTCTTTGTTCAAATTACTGGCAATCGTTTAGAGATTGTGATATTGGGACAAGCATGAGAAAAGCTTTTAGAATGTTTGAGAAACATTGATTAAAAGATACTGATTGAAAATTTGACACATCTCTGGCAATATGAATAACAATAACCTCAACATGCATGAATGTATGGCTTACACAGCACACAAGCAATCTCACCGTCATACTTTGTAGTGTAAACATGGTTTCTATCTTGATACAACTGTTTATCATCACCTACTATTTTAATAATGAAATAACAAAAGGTAACCATGGCAACAAAATGTTAAGTAAATCCCGGCCTTCATAATTATCAGACTTCATGAGTGGGCAAGACTCCATATTACAGTATGTCCAGACATCACTATTTATGTCCTGTGAGAAACTGAAACATATCTGTATGTCATTTGGACAACTAGCTTCTGGTTGATTGAAGTTATTCTTTAAACTTGGTCAAAACAGTAAAAAGGCTGTTTGATTGACCATATTCTAGCCTTCCAAAACTGCAATGTTGCAAGTGTCTAGTTTCTCTATGAAAACATATGTAGATGTTCCTGACAATAAAGCGTGGCGTTAAACAACAAACAAACAAACAAATCCTGACAAAGGCACAAAAATAGGGTTTCTGAACAAAGTATCATCATATTCCAAAATGCTTAACATGGCCTTTCTATTGACCCTAGACTTGCACAAGTCTCTAAGGCAAAAATGATTAGTTTAAATCATAGTTTCTAGACCATATAAATAATTTTTAAAAAGTTGTCCCCAAAAAGTCTGGCACCCTTAGAGACTTGTGAAATCCAGATTTGCCCCAGCCACCCATGTGGATATTGTCAACATGACCCCTAAGGAAACAAATCTACTGATACTCAATTTCTGACCAACATAGGTCCCCAATGGTCCATAATTTCTCATACCTAGACCATAGTCTGTGCCAAAGACTTTCGAGTTTACCAGGTACTTGTCCACATTCATCTGTTGGCAACATATTGAATACATGTAGTAATAATGATTACATGGCGACTATGAGCTGAGCGTACCATACACAAAGATATTTCTTATCATGCCCAGGCTTTGGTCTCATGGCAAAGGTTGCAGACTGGGAACATCACGTTCACAAGAAAAGTGTCAGCTGACCCATCTGTATTCAAATCAATCTGAAGCTGAAGACAGTGTACCATGTCAGAGCCAATGTTGAAGAGACAAACCATGCTAATCCTCTGCAGCTCGCAAACACCATTGTATGGGGATTCAATCATGCTAATTAGCCCAACCATAACCAACATTAATCAGAAACTAAAGAGGATCAGCTCAATTTAGCTCCACTGACTGTTACGCCATGGCTCTCATTTGCAGCCATGTTGGTCTCTAGCGTGTCTGACGTCTGGAAAAGAAACAGTGGCTTAGAGCACACAGCCATGAAATTGGGAGTCTGGAAGGCTGATCGGGCACCCACGTCAGTAAAGTCTGATGGCTAAATACCGACATAATAAAGGTGACAGACTACAAATAACGTCCACATGGGAAAATGAACATTTGATCAAAGTCAAGTTCATGTGCTGGATTAATTCAAACATAATGCTAATTATGTACCAGAGTTGACCCTATGCCAAACACTTTTTTTATTAATCATGTTAATAGCTCGAACTAATCTTCTGGTATTGTTTAATATGATTACTTATTGATTTTCATTTGCCAAGTTAGTAGCTTAACAGGAATTTTACTGTACTGGGGCTTCCAGACGTTTCATGATGCCTTATATTGTTGATAATAAGAAAAAGCTTATTCATGATGAACACTTGTATGATAAAAACAGGTTCAGTTCAACAATGTTCACCAACATGATCCATTCCAAAGATTGATGGAATTTCACACTTCTGGAGACACCATTGATTATTATGGGTATGTTATGTTTGTTACAACAAACCAGACCAAACACTGAATTTCACCTCAACAATTTTAAAAGGCAAAGTTTCAATTCTACCACTTGCCCCAGTTTCCAAACATGAAACTTTTGAATATTATCCTTCCCACAATCAGTGTCAGAGTGTTATGTTAAGCCTGTGCTGTGTGTGTATGCCTGGAACGTTCTTCTCGAACATCCTCCCAGAACACAGAATCAAGTTTCCAGAGCTGTGATAACATTTACCGAAATGTCTGAAATAGTTGTTGTGAACACACAACCTGAACAGCTGTCAAGGGAGAGAACACGAACAATGTATTCACTCATAGTGACCTAAAGTTAGCAGATGCTACTATTCCAACAACTAACAATAGAGTGTAAAGAAAAACACACCGACGCATGTCATGCTTATCAATTCTTTCAACTTAAACAGTCTATCTTTAGGAGGAAATTTCTTGCCCATTTTGTTAGGCCTAATTTATCACAGATCCACACTGTTTAACTCTCTTTAGATATCATAGTCCTGCACCATGACAGTGGAATATATAGTGTTTAATCGCTTTTCACTGAAAGCCTAATTAACTAAACCAAGTCTAGTTTCCATATTTCCATATTATGCAGATGAGGAAAGGTTCTATTGAAAAAAAAGAACAGAAATATATTAAAGAAATGCTTTCATAGACTAAGGGTTAGCATAAAACTATCAGTACTTAAAACATGTTAATTTACAGATGTTATGATGAAAACTGCAAAATCTTCTAGCTAACCCATGACAACCAATACAATCTCATCATACCTCTTATGCAGAGGTTGTCGGCTTGAGAGAAATAAAGTTCTGTTTGGTTCTGTTTGGTTCTGTTTATTGTTAATTAATTGTTGCAAAATGTAGAAATTCACTCTCACTTATGTTCACAATTACGATAATGTAGAACCAGAAGTAACAGAAGTCAAAGAAATAATAATGATTTCCAGATTTTCACTTTGGCGCTAATTTTTTCTGTCTAACATGAAATATTTCAAAGTAAAGCATTTATCATCAAAGGAAGCAGACCACCAACCTGAAACCTAATGCAACATCCGAATCATGAATGACTCCGCTAGGTGTCCCATGGTGCCATGCTGTCATCAAGAACAAAGATTGTATCCTGCAACACGATCCTTGTCAACAAACACAACACGCAATCCACCTATTTAAAAAACAAATCTCACAAGGGATCGAAAACCTTCAACACGAAACTGTTTGATTTAGCCTGTTTAGTTCAAAACAGTAGATGTGGGGAAACTGCCGATACAGCACAAAGTATGTCTTCATTCAGAACCTGGCCCCTGACATCCAAACACTGGCTGAGCGGGAAACACTGGTGGGCAAGGCAATGATGGTTAGGAGCTGCCACGAAGACTGGAGTCTCACGTTTGTCATCTTGTCCCAGACTGCTCCCTGTACATGGGAGCTTGGGTTACAGCAAGGCAGAAGACAGGAACAGCCCTGCTCCTCGTCCTAGATCTGGGGGAGCCTCCCACAATTGATCTCAGCGATACACTAACTAACTCAGTAGACAAAGGTAGTGCCTGAAATAAGGAGACCTCTGTGAGGTTTCCTGTTGTGGCATTTTAAATAGCAAGTCGAGGGACCCCTTAATCTTTAATTTATAACATTTGGGTTTTGAACTTTCATCCCTTTCAACATAAACACAGCAAATCGTCAGTCTCAAAATCCTATAGTCAGTCTCACAGACCCTGATACAAATATATCAAATACAGCCCATGCAAGTCTATAATGTTTGGCAAGTCTAGATTACTGCAGTGAAAATGAAGAGTCTCTGGGCTCCCTTTTATTATATTTGTATTAAAACGATTGAACAACTGTTTTTTTCTGTACAATATGTTCATTTCAGAGACTAGATGTTAGTCTAACAATCCCCGAACCATATTATTTTATTTTCTGCCCAGCCCTGAATGTAATGCTATAGCTAAAAGAGAAGCAAGTCTAGATTTCCACAGGTTCGGAATTTCCCATCTCACTGGGGCTCTTTTCAATATAACTGTAGCTGCTCGTTACAATCAAAATAATATTTTCAGGACTATAATAAGTGTGAGAGTACACAGGAACATTCATATCGCTATAGCTGCAGAAACACATTAGTCCAATCTTTCCATGTCTCAAACTGCCCTATGATGGCCACCTGCAGATAATGGAATGTCATCCTATTCCACACTTACACATTATCCTGTTAACGGTGCAACTTGCTACGGCAAGTTGTCTCCAAGGCTGTAATGATGCAACACGTAATGAATTACAATATTGGGACTGGGTAAATGTGAGTTTAAGGACTTAATGCTGGTTATCGGTTGACAGCATGCTCCTGGTAATGTCCGTTCGTTTCTATTTTGGTCTCAATGACAGCAGATTAGGACCATCAAGCAGTGATGTGTGCCATGGTGACCATTACCTCCGCATACTGCACAGCTAGGGATGGTGTGGACGTTGCACTCAGTCACATGATGAGCAGACACGGTCACTTGGAGGTCACTCAAGCCGTGCATCCAGATCATCCATAGCAACTTGTTTATGATGTTAATATATTTGTAACTTGTATATCAGTGCTCCAATTAATGAGGAAAGTTAAGGGGTTCTTGTAATTACCCTAATAATAAAAGTAAGAGACTATGGTGGACCAACGTCATGGACCCACTTTCTTCTCTCTCCTTACTTTCTGACACTGGACAGCCTTTGAAATCAATGATGAAAGCAAGGGTTTCATTTCATGACCCTAATGTTCATGATGTTAAAAACATAACATTTGTGGGGTCCCTAATTTTAAACACAACAGCAACAAACCTCCAGGGCCTAACGGTCCCAATACATGCGCAGGAGCAAAAACATCGTAATTTTCAATTATTCACTGCAGTTTTAGCAGACCATCTTGGCATGCTTGGTGACTATTAATTTTTAATAGTTTGCAAATGAGCTAATGTCTGCAAGTGTGATGTCTGAGTCAGTCACAATTGTTTGAACAGACAGCTGCCATCAGGACATGGTGGACACAGTACAGACCCACTTAGACTTGCACAAGTCTCTAAGACAAAAATTATTAGTTTAATTCGTAATTTCTAGATTATGTAAATAAAAAGAACCAGTTGTCCCTATAAGAGACTGGAGTCCTTGTACTGTCCACATATCTAGACTTACCTATTTGGAGGATAGAATTACTACACATCCATGGACTTTTCTTTCAGTACAGCCTTGGAGCAAGGCTAGTCCACATATAAAGACTTGCCTATAAGGAGGATTGACTTCCTAGACAGCCATGGACTTTTCTTTCAGTACAGCCTTGGAGCAAGGCTAGTCCACATATCAAGACTTGCCTATAAGGAGGATTGAATTACTACACATCCATGGACTATATTTTCAGTACAGCCTTGCAGCAAGGCTACGACCAACTATGTGCTTGACATACCCAGACTATTGAGTGTGCAGTGCTCATTTAATAAAGCTGTATTGCACCATCATAATGAGCCCCTTCCTCTTTCTCATAGGCCCTGTGTACAACACTGAGTGATGTCTACAGAGAAAAAGTGGGCAGTTTGAATACTAAACTCAATAATGGTGAGTTATTTTGGGGGATTTAGTGAGATTGCTCAAAGAAAGAGGTTTTAGTAGTGATAGAATGAGGCTTAAGATGAATGAGGTTTAGGGAGTGAGAGAATGAGGTTTTAGTTCTGAGAGAATGAGGTCTAAGTAGTGAGACAATGAGGTTTTAGTAGTGAAACAATGAGGTTTGGGGAATGGGACAATGAGAGAATGAGGTTTTGGGAGTGAGAGAATGAGGTTTTGGGAGTGAGAGAATGAGGTTTTGGGAGTGGGACAATGAGGTTCTAGAAGTGGGACAATGTTGTTTTTGGGGTGAGAGAATGATGTTTTGAGAGTGAGTGATGAGGTTTTAGCAGTGAGACGATAAGGTTTTAGTGGTGATAGAATGAGGCTTTAGTAGGAAGAGAATGAGGTATTTGATCGAATGGGCTTAAGTTGTGAGAGAACAAAGACTTAGGATGAATAAGTTTCATCAGTGAGAGAATAAGGTTTCAGAATGAATGAGGTTTCGTAGTGAGAGAATGCGGCTTTGAGATTAATGAGGTTTAAGTTGTGAGAGAATCAGGTTTAGGGTGTAAGCGAAATTTTGAAGAAAGTAACTGACACAGCTCCACATGCTAAATGCTGTGTCAGCCGTTTGGCAGCAATTCACAGTAAAGAAATCATTTACACAGACAGTCTCACAACACAACAGTATCTTTGACTGAGTGAGGTTAAATTTTCCATCCCAATGACAAACTATGGCTAGCTGTTAAACTACAAAAGTATCCCTATTTCACAATGCTCCAGTGACCCAGTGCCCTTGCATGTAAGACAATGCACACACACAGACAAACATAGGGCTTGTAGGCAGTGCATGTTGTGCTATACACACCAGCGGATCTCAGACACACATCCATCATGTCAGAACCTGCTTTTTGCTGATATCCCCTGAGACTTCCCAGCACTCAGTGTTCACAAGGCTCAAGCTACAGCAGTGCATTGATGGCAGCCAAGCTTACATCACCATGCACAGACAGAAAATCATTGTCATCTATGTTCCACACAATTATTCACTTGCAAAACATGTAATGTTATGTTTTGAGTTAATGGCTAGCAATGTTACTGAACTGACACACAGTACGTTTAATATGAAAATCGGTTTTTCAAACTATGTCTAGGTGCAAATATTTGACCTTCATATCTTACATAAATAGATCAGGCAAAGAGGTATGTGTGCAAACATTTGTAAACTTAAAACAGCAAAGTATTAACGGTAAATATTCAAAAGAACATACAACATTCTGAAAACACAGGTTTTACTCTTGGTAAAACTATTCAGCAAATATTAACAGTCTCTAAAAGATAGAGTCAGACATGCATACACCTACATATGACCTGCCTGTATTCTGTAATCAAAACTGGAGCAAGCAAACCTAAAGCCATTCAAGTGCAATGATCCACGTCAGTAACACGACACATACAGGTGAAAGTGGGTGTTCCAGATTAACCATCCAATTCCATGTGAGAATCAAACCTGGTCTTTGAAGCTACAAGTGAACACTTTAACTACTGGGCTACCCCACTAATCTAGAATGCAGGTGAGGTGAAATTGGGTTTAACGTCGCGTCCAAGATTATTGCACTTATATAGCGATGTGCATGCACGTGTGTGTGTGTGGCTGCTTGTACTAGTCCAGCCTGATGCCGATTTATAGTGCTAGCCCACTGAGATACCATGCTGCAGTTTAACCTGAATACCCCACTCAGACACAGTATACTGACTCCGAGCCCACCAGTCCTTGTTTAAGCCCCTTAATGCCGAGCGCTAGACAGGGTAACAACAAGTACCATCTTTTAACGTCTTTTGGTATGACACTGCCGGGGATCGAAGATCTAGAAAGCAACTGAAGAAGGTCAGAAGAAGAAGGAATAACAATAATTTCAGAAACTGAATATTAATGACACTGAATAACTTGTGCCCTGGAAAGTGAGTGAGTCACTAAATACCATATTGTTTAGTGCCACTGTAGCAGGCTTCAAGAAGTCTCCACATACTATGGGGCAACAAATACTGTGAAAATTCAACAAGAAGTGATTTGGATGTTGCAGCTGTCCATAATTGCTTCACGCAGTGTTAAATTGACACTTGACCATCAGTCTCATTGATCTGAGCTCACTACTGATTATCAACATAATTACAGTCACAAATGAATTGAACCTGTCAGTGTTAAATACACCTCCAGACAGATGGTGTTGAACATCCGACCAGCATGGAGAGACTGAGTAGTGAGTACAGGCAGCAACTTCCATCACCTCCCCAACCGATCCCGTCTTACTTATCTGTACCCTACCCCCAGCCAGACACACCCCTTCACCCCGCCCACATGACCCAGTTTGTCCTATATTGGTCCTCTAACAATTGACCCCCAAGGTTTTATAAAATTCAAAGCAACAAACATTTTTTTATCAAAGGACAAGAACTGCAAAACATGGAGGTGATACATTCTTAATGACTCATACATTCACATAAAATAATATTCAATGTAAATGCACATAATCTTCAAACAACTTGTTCAAAAGCACTTAACATATACATGATCATGCATGCAAGTAATTGAGACTGGTGGCACACAGCTGATGCCTCATGCCAACAGTGGGATGATGCTGGGAGATACGAAGTAAAGACACAACATTAATGACAAACTAAAATGGACAATGGTTAATATAACCGCTTTGTTAGACTAATAATAATCATAACATATACAAAAATACTTTTTAATGTGAAGGTTTCTATTGGACAAGAGGCTGGTCACATGATCACGAAACTGAGTATGAAGAATATGACTAACACATTTTGACGTTCGTACAAAAGCTTCAATGTTCATACAGTTTGGCACTCAGTCTATGAAGGTTCATACTCCAATGAACTCACACAAAATAAAGGGCAATTATTAATTATTAGACTTGTATAAATTTACCTCCTTGAAGAGACAGGTCCATTCAGACAGTGTGTGTAACTTCACAGCAGTAGATGGTAATGTCAGTCATTGTCAACACTCTGAACAAACCAGGGTAATCAGTAAACCACCGTGGCAACTTTGTACAGCAACTGCAATAGTGTTGCAATAGTGGTTTAACTTTCAGCTATTTCAATAGTGACACTATCAGTCACCAATAGCACCTGGAATGATAGTCACAATAGGAGTCCAAGTTAGTGAACTATCTTGATATCTTCATGTGGTCAATATCAGCCAAGTGGCCAAACAAGTCCTTGACCTAACTGACCTCTGACCCCAGCCAGACCACACATGGTGACCATCTCCTGCCTGTAAGTAGCTTCTCGTCCAGGTGATGTGTTTGGTGAGCATGATGGTCTAGGGAATGGGATGTCCAGATTCAGATTGGGAGGCACGAACACCTTTCTGTCAGTTTATGTACTTAGACAAACACATTTACTCCTGAATAAACACATGTTAAATTCATTCAAGAGTTAGCCTAACTGGTAGAATTATCAATTCTCAGGATATTGCTAATACACATTAATACAAAGTACACGTTCCACACTGAATATTCATTGTTGGGAGTGGAATATTTTAATGTTTGGATAATTAGTCTGAAAAGATTTGTAGTTTTATGTCCTCACAGCATTTATTAACACTGAAACAGTAGGGTTGTTTTTGTCAAGGTTTTAGTCCCAGGGCAGGTAACTCTCAGCAAACGTCATTGGCAACTTTTATAGTTATCTGGTTGTTTTCAGTGAACATCAATGTTCTGAATTAGGGTGGAGGCCTGGAATTGTTGAAGTTTACTGCCATAGCATTTGAATACAGGTACCCCCTAAATCTTTAATTATTAACATTGGAATTAGTGATGGAGATTGGCCTGAATTGAGAATTGCAATTTATTGCAATAATGATTCACGTACTTCGATACATATCACAATTCATTGCATTCGTTCTTTCATCTGTAATTCTGTGATAAACCTGAATGTAAAAAAAACTTCCCCACACATTTTGACAATTTCACATTTTGTTGGATGTTGCTATGGTCACACCGTATGCGTAACAGACACAATATATACAGGAAACTGGTCGCCAGTGGTTTCACTTTTTCGATCAGAGGATCAATTTTAATATCCTAATTTTAATTCACTTATGTAAAATGTTTCACTGCATGATTTTGAAAAACGCCATATACTGGTATTTTCTAAACATATTGTGATACATATTCATTTGTATTTCAGATTGTGATATACCATTATACCAGTTTTACCGCTCACATCTAATTAGAGTCACAACGTTCATGCTCAAATTCGTACACTTGGTTTTTAAAACCCTTAATTAACATTAATTTGAAATAGCTGGGACAAAAATTGCACTATCACATATATATTTTGAAGAACAGAACAAACAGAACAAAAGGTAGTCCTGCACCATGACTGTGGAATATATTCATTTTATGAGAAAAAAAAACCATGTATACAAAAGCAAGTCTAGCCAGCTCTAGCTAGCTCTTTTCTACAGGAATCAGCATAGGGAAAATTATTTTTTTTATTTTTAAGGTCAAGAAGAGTATTGTGTAATATAAGATTTCATAGACCAAATGTTAGTCTGAACAAAAGGCTGTATTGGGTTTTAATCATTCTAGCTTGGTAAGGCAAATGGGGCACAGGAATAACATTGATACTAGGCCAAGGGTAATTTGTAGTCCTTCCATGTGAAAATGAGTAACTTTACTTGTCTGCTTTCTCAAATTTTATGATCCCAGGACTTTAGCTAAAACCAGATTAATGTAATTACATACACAATGTCAGTTTCACACAAAGTACAAACCACAATGTCTGAGCTGGAATGGTTTCACCTTTCAAAAATGGAGCTTTCAAAAGATTCGAAACATTCTATCTCAGTGTCTGTTCCTGAATTACGACACCTCCTTTTCACTACGTACAGATCCAGAAACCAATGAGCTAATCAATACACAAGTGAAAGATTCGTGAAAGAGGAACAATCAAATCCCATAACAAAACGGATATGTGCCACAGCCAGTCATCATAAGCGATTCTATCACAAAGCAATAAGGAAGAGGAAGTTACACAACTTGAAACAATCCACATTTCCACGTCACTTTTTCATCTGTAAAATAGGCTAGACAGAGCTTGAGACATGTTTATTCTTTTGGAGTTTCTGTGAACAAGCAAAAACATTGCCATGGCACTGTAGCTCTTCAGGATATATAGATTGTTTCATAAATGCTAAAATCACTAAAACACTCAAATCTAATCATGCTAATGAACTGAAAAAACTATGTCATCACAAGAAGAAACATACATAGCAAAGGAGTGTAGTTCCTTCAGACTCGCAACTTCAGAGGAGGAATATGTTAGTGGTGAATTCCAAAACTAACCAAACAAGTACCAAATTTCATAACAATTTTAACAAAAATGGCTGAAAATGGCAATAATTAACTTTTTCAATATGGCTGCTGTAACAAATAAAGGTCAAAATCTAAAATGTCAGGAAAAATGGAACATATGTGTTGAGCCCTGCTACAAAATACACAAGCACAACATTTCATTACATTTTTAACATAAATGGCCGAGAAATGGTCATAAGAAGTTTCCGCTTGCATTATGGCTGAAGCACAAAGGTCTAATAATCATGATAATAACATTTGTGAAAAAGGGAACATACATGTTCAGCCCCACTCTGAAACAAATATATCCAATACTGCCCATGCAAGTCTATACTGTTTGGCAAGTCTAGATTACTGCAGTATCAGGAAATGAAGAGAATCTCTGGGCTCCTTTTTTTCTGTAAAATATGTTCATTTCAGTGACTAGATGTTAGTCTACACCACTAAAAACTACATGCGTACCATATTTCATTTCATATTGGAAAAGAATGGCTGAGTAAGAACGCTAAATGGCTTTTTCCACATGGCTGCCATAGCAGCCATATTGAAATATGGATTCATACCTCTTGAAGAAATTGGGGTGTCATCATTGTCCGGAACAAGCATGTGAAGTTCCAGTTTCACTGGTCCGGTGGTTTCTCAGGAGAAGATGTTCATGACACCCAACTGACGACAGACATACAGGCCATGACATAAGCTAACTTGACTTTCAATAAAAACCGAAGTGAAGTCTTTTGTTGATATAACAGCGCAAAAGGTCTAAGAAGTTCAAAGCTTTTATCCATATTCAGGAAGATGTCTTTGGTTCAGAAGTTACAATTCGTAATGGCTATCAAAAAGGACTGTACAAACAAAATGAAGAAAAGGCAGTCTACCTATCTGGCACGGCTATAACACCAAACATTACACAAAAGGTATGGCCTATACATGACACTGTGGCAAATATCACCGGTGTAATCCAAATGTTACCCAATAATGTAATTTGAGGTTACAGCTGATGGTGGTCTGCTACCAGACCAATTGAGCCAAATGTCACCCTCCTCCATCTATCCTGCACTCATCAGGCAGGCCTACACCAGCCAGGCCGCACAGACACTACATCTGCCCCATCACATCAACCACAAAATCTCCTCTTATCGCAACACTGGTTTACTTGCCTTGATCTTTCAAAGAGGAACAATCCTCTCACTTTATCTGTGGCTGGGAGGACAATTAAATTACTTCAAAACCACATTGCCACTTCAGAATTTCAGTCCCCTAAATGGATTCAATCAGTACTTCCCACACAGTATTTGATGTAAAAAAATAAAATGAAAGTGTATAAAGGTAAATGAATAACACTAACTTAATCTTATCCAAATGGGTTTATGATGGACTTTTCACATCAAAATGAGGCATAATTTCTTCTGCTTCAATTACACTGAGTCTATCATTATAGATGCTGTGAAATCAACGTCCTCAATTCAGGGAATGGTGGGGTTGTCAAGGTTTGTTGCAATAACATTTCAGTCTGGGGACCCTCATGATCTGTAGTATGTAGTATCAGGGCCCAGGACACTCGACATTCATGCAAAATGTCTAGAAATGGTTGAAGAACTTCAACAGGACTTTTGTCCTGGTATGCAGCTGGGGTGGCACAATTCACCCAAACATCGATACATCATGGTTATTGTTTGTTTGTTGTTTAACATCTCACTCAGCAATATTCCAGCTATATGACAGCGGTCTGTAAATAATCTAGTCTGGACCAGACAATCCAGTGATTGACATGATTGATCTACGCAGTTGTGATACGATGACATGCATCAACCAAGTCAGCGAGCCTGACCACCTAATCCTATCAGTCGCCTCTTACGACAAGTATGGGTTGCTGAAGACCAATTGTAACCTGGAATCTTCAGGGAACTGATACATCATGATTCATCAAGTATGGACGTGATCGTATCTTGGGCTGACATACCGATACGAAATGATAGGTTACATATTTATTTGTGTATTACCTTACTGTGGCTGAGCACAGTGAAATGTATCCAGGGAAATATCTACAGCCTGAACCTATCGTGGCCACCCAATCACATTCTTTCTACAGGAGTGAATGAGTGAAAGTTGTCCCCGGCAGCAATATTCCAATTATATCATGATGGATGTAAATTTAATCAAGTTTGGGCAAGGAAAGCCAGTGGTTGAAAGCATGAGCAACAACCCATGCCGCCAGGACTCACTGACACGTAATTAGCCAGCTGACCTGCTCATACTCATTTTTGCAGACTTCAATAAGTATGGGTTGCTGGGGATTTTTTTGACATAGAAGTGACATCAGTCTGCTCCCTGAAGCAAAATGCTCAACAGTGTTGAGATATCCAATCCATAGGTCTGACAGAATCATTAAAGATCTTCCTTTACATCATTAAAGGACATGTGATTTAAACAAATTTACATCTGATATTTGTCCAATACACAAAGGAGGAACCAGTACATACAGTGTGATCCGTACTGTCAACGTGTGAGTGAGTGACACTGTTTCAAGCTGCACACAAGCAATATCACAGCAGGGGCTCCAGGAATAGACCTGCATCCTCTAAGTGTCTGCCAATCTTGTCACTTCCACTGGTGTCATCATCATTCATCATGTTTGTGGAGAATCTTGTTGCCTTGTGCTATCAATACCATGAGGGCATCCAACATGGAGCGCTGAGTCCAGGAGACCATTAGCTGAAGGTTCCCCAGTCACCTGGGGCGATGCTAACAACAAGCACATATGCTTCGCCCATCATATTCATGGTTGCCATTATCAGTGCAGATAAGTGGCAGAGGAGTCTCCTCATTGGGCAGTCATAACTAGATGGACTCCACTTCCACACTCCACATGCTCAAGACACAGGCCATCAAATTTGCTGGGCATGTGCAGGGTCAGTGACCAGCAACCTATCTGGTGATCGACAACCATCAACTCAGGGAGGTATATAAATCAGGCACAAGGAACATCAACATCCTCATCATGCTCATCTTTGAATCAAATCTTGAAGTGACGTTTAACATGTTCCGAGATTATTAACTACAACATAGACATTTTAAGATTCCGAAAATACCAGTTATCTATCAAAGTGAATTAATGTGTCAAGCATTGACAAGGTTATAGAGTTTTTAATTCATGAGAGGGAGATGATGTGTAAATCGGAGGAGTGGTGAGGGAAAAATGGGGTTTAACGTCCCGTCCAAGATTTTTGCACTTACATAGCAACGTGCATGCGTGTGCGTGTGTGTGCGCGCTCTCTCTCTTAAACTAGTCTGGACTAATGCCGATTTTATAGTGCTAGCCCACTGAGATACCATGCCACAGGTTAACATGAATACCCCATTGAGACACAGTATACTGACTCAGAGCCATCCAGTTATCTCCATAATGCTGAGCAACAACAAGTACCATCTTTTAAAATCTTTTGGTATGATGTGGCCAGTGAGTGAGTGAGTGAGTGAGTGAGTATGGTTTTAACGCAACTTTTAGCAATATTCCAGCAACATCACGGTGGGGGACACCAATAATGGGCTTCACACATTCAGCCATCTCACTGAAGTAAACACCCAATCTCAATTATAGTTTGCATTATGACAACATAGGTCACAAGAGACCTATCCCCACCTCAATCCCCAAGATATAACTTCCATGGCTGCGCATGGCTAATACATGTTTACACAGCACCAACAACAAACACAGCATTGGGGCCTAATTTGCAAATACAACTAACATTCTAACTTTGTTATCATTCCTAGGTATCTCTTCTCACAGTACCAAGTGCCTCTGATCTGTCCAGCCTCTGGACGAGGGAATCTCGTGAACTAATTAGACATAGAGTGTCCAGTAATGGATAGGGCAATTACCATGTTGTAGATTCCATGTTCAGATTGTAAAGAGTCAGTGATAGAGGAGATGTCCCTCGATGGATGTGAGCAATGTAACCTCTAGGCATTGATATCATCAGTATGAGATAAGGCAGAAAAAAGGGACGTGTTGATTGATTTCCTGTTTCCCTGATGGAGAGAACATTCAAGAGGAGAGGCCATTTCATAAACTTTTATCAAAATCATTAATTATCAACTGAAATTTTATCTTGTACTTCAGCTGTTTTATCTATTAAGTATGATTTTTTTAAATTAAATTTGCGCTCATTCAAAATTTCCTGTAATCTGAGACAACATTAGTTATTTTTCAGCCTAATCGACATACACTATTGTGATGCCATGACATGCATCAACCAAGTCAGAAAGTCTGACCAACTGATCCCGTTAGTTGCCTCATATGGTGAGTGGGTGGGTGAGTGAGTGGGTGAGGGGGTGAGTGAGTGAGTGAGTGAGTGAGTGAGGTACGTCGCTTTTAGCAATATTTCAGCAATATTGCGTTGGAGGAAACCAGAAATGGGCTGACAAATTGAATAACACACTAGAACAATAAACCACTATTATTAACTGGAACAAGTACTAATTCCAGTAGTGGACCTGGTGACTCCTACTGCTACCCTGACCACAAGGCATCAGTCACATCAGGTGATTGTTAAAACCAACATGACCTTTCACTCTTGCAACAGTCAAGGTCCATTACAGCATCAGTTGGGATTAGATGCATTATGCCATGTCAAACAAACCATCATTAGGGTAAGTTGTCAGTCAAGCTGTATCTAGCACACCATCATGGTTGCCTGACACATCCAAGATTATTGCACTTATATAGCGACATGCATGTACGTGTGTGTGTGTGTGTGGCTGCTTGTACTAGTCCGGACTGATGCCGATTTATAGTGCTAGCTCACTGAGATACCATGCCACAGTTTAACATGAATACCCCACTATTCTTTCATACCAAAATGTCTTCTTATAATCAGCAGTCATCATGGTCATCTTATTAAAAAACATAATCATAATCATTTTCTCCCCCACCATAAAACATTGAATGTTTGAATAAAATAAAACTTTTTTAAAAAGCAGCCCCTACATGTCCAACTAGAACGTACATAGTTCGTACTTTCTCGTTAGTGATCGTGACCCGTGAAGATTCCGGGGTAGAATAGGTCTTCAGCAACCCATGCTTGCCGTAAAAGGCGACTAACAGGATCGGTTGATCAGGCTCGCTGACTTGGTTAATGCATGTCATCGATCCCAATTGCGTGGATCAATGCTCATGATATTAATCACTGGACTGTCTGGTCCAGACTCGATTATTTACTATATGAACTGTCAAGGTAATACCCATTTTCTAGTGTGAAATCCATGCATACTTTCTGCACTTATATAGCTGGAATACTGCTGAGCGCGGCGTTAAACAACAAACCAACCAGCCAACCATTAGTGATCGTGGTGATGAAGATTCAGTGTGTCCCACAGTTAAGCACATCCTGTTCACACATGTCCCACAGATGGGCAAGTACACATAATTCTACTGCACCTGCAGAGCTTAGCAAATTAATCTCACATAGCAACCTTTTGCATAACATTTTTTGTTGCATAACTCTGCACTGCAAAGCTCCTCATGTAACCTGAACAAACGATCAATATTTCATTACAACAAAATAATACAGAAAGTATTTTTCCCAAATTGTTGGTAAGGATCAATATGCATCCCAATATGCACTTGCGGATCAATGCATAACCTGTAATAACAACAAAGCAAGTTTTCAGCAGGTCTATTGTGTTGCAGAGGCGGCCATGCTATACCGGGACTTGGCAACCTGTATAGTGCCACAAAGGCAGAGGCGGCAGGAATCCTACTTTCTTACAGCGCCACATCTGAAACGCAACCATTTCGTAATCACAACAAAACTTTAATCAGTCTTTGTTTGAGGGTTTATGGGGTCTTACTATTTAACGTCCAGGAGGTTTCATCAGACGTCCAGGAGTTAAATAATGCAGCGAAGTCAGTAAATATAACATGTCAAATATGTCTACACAATGTAGGGAGGCGACAATTTTTTTCACAAGGCACTCAGAGAATGATAATAAAGAGGTGAACACTTCTGTTTTAAAAAAAGGTTTAAAACTCACTGGTCATTCAGTATAATACCACGTTGTGCTAGCTTGTGTGGGATGAAAACCCTAACTTATGCCAGTCATGGACACTTACCACTTTGGTAAACAGGTATTGGTGCTGGGAATGGTGCCAGCAAACCAAGGACCACAAACAGGTGAATCTGGGATCCCTGAAGTTTTCCCAAATATATTTAAATAGGGTCCCTTCAGCAAAGTTGGTTGGTTGGTTGGTTTTTTAACGCTGCAATCAGCAATAGTACAGCTATATGATGGTGGTGTGTAAATAATCGAGTCTGGACCAGACAATCCAGTGATTAATATCATGAACATCGATCCATGCAATTGGGACCGATGACATGCATCAACCAAGGTTGCTGAAGACCTATTCTACCCAGATCTTCAAAGTCCCCTTCAGCATGTTCATGCTTAATTCTATACATCATTAATATTATGACAAGGGCCCATGACTTTCACCCTTACACTGCAAATGTTATTTCCTCATCCAACAACTCTATAACTATTCCATCACCTCTACACGCCACCCTGGGAACTAGGTCTGTTCTCAGATCACCCTTGTGCCAAGATCACTAATCAGTTAACTGTCTGTGGAACTAATCAACCCTTGCATGCTAACTGGAATTCTGTTTATTGTATCTGGCCATGTGGAAATGTCGACACTGTGCATATGATGTATGGTACATTTCACATCAAGGACACAGCAGCTACTTCTTCCTCCACAAGGAAGAGCACTTAGGCTTTGAGCAGACAAGAGGTGAGGATATTTTGGCAAGGGTAGTGAGTGTGTGTGTGTGTTTCATGCCGTTTAAGCAATATTGCAACAATTTCATGTTGGGGATACAAAGATAGGGCTTCACGTGTTCACAAGAGAAAACCGAATGTTGGTATCGAACTCATTTAAGCCGAATGAGTGAACACTTGAACCACTCAGTTACCAAACCTACACAGTGAGCATGAGTGAAAAAATACTATTTTTCATTATTTATTTCCACTACTTATTCAACATAACTGAAATTTGATTTATAGAACTATATATTATAATCTATACTTCATTAAGGTATTTTATATAAGATCCTTTTAATTAACTGAATTAAAATATACAAAGATCAAAATAGTCATCTTTAGTCCAAGGTGTGGTCAAGTTAATTAAAACAATTTGATATAAAACACCTTAAAGAAATACTGATTATAAATGGAATATTACAAACAATGACAAACAACAAAATAAAAATGAACATGATCAAATTATGTCTGGGCAAATACAAAATCAATGTAAAAGAAAAATGCAAATTTAATCTCTCTTGGACCAAAAAAATAATCAATGAATTGTCAACCACATTGTGAATGGGGGCTTAGCTTGGCCAGGGATGACTCATAACTTCATGTCTCACAATTCTTTAGCATCTCTGCTTTAACAATTGATGATTAATTTTCTGTACTGTTAGCAGGAGGTGTCTGTGATGGAATGAGGAAATGGGGGTTAGTATATTGATCAGGCGTCTGCCCAAGGATAAAACAATATGGCTGCATCTTCATGTGGGTGGTCAAAGAAGGGCCAAATCACACACTGACTCCTACAAAATGTGGTGTTTCAAATTACATGCCTCAAACAGGTTAGATCAGCCAGGGAAATAATATAGTTTTTCTCAAAACAATAATAAAACTTTCTGAAGAAAGCAAATTATCATAAATTCACTACATATTGTTCATGTCCACTTGAACCCATTATATCATTTTAATGTGAGGATTATTATCCACAAATAACACATCTCTCATAATGATCACAGATACAATCTCTCTTTTCTGCAGCGTTAAATATTGGCACCAGTCCTTGCCAAACTGTCAAATAGCTAAGGTTTCACATGGACAAGTAGAAATTTGCCATTTTTAAGAGTTTGGCTATATGTTATGTACTGAACTAACACATAATAGTTTCCATCACTGCTTTTCTGTCAACATGATTAACTGATGCATAGGTTTGTTTGTGTTTTTCTTGTATTTGACAAACATGCAATCCTTTTCCAATTTTATTCCTTTTCTTGCCTCCAGCATCTTGACCATGTTGATATGTTGTCCAGAAATAGCCTTAAAACAATCAAAAAAGGTTTAGCCCACATTTTTGGCTTTTTGTTGTTGTTTAATCCCACACATATTCCAGCTAGATGACAGTGATCTGTACAAAAATCGACTCTAGACCAGACAACCCAGTGATTGATATCATGAGCATCAATCCAAGCAATTGGGATATGGTGACATGCATCAACCAAGTCAGCAAGCCTGACCACCCGACCCTGTTACTCGCCTCTTTTGGCAAGAATGGGTTGCTAAAGACCTATTCTGACTCAGATCTTCATGGGTTCACATTTGTTGCAATTGCCCTGGCAACACTAGTGGATTTGCTATAATGATGTAAAGGTGAGATGTTCTTACAATTTATCATAATAGCCTAGGAATGGAACCCCAACAATCCTTGCATTGTACTTTCACTGCTCCAGTTGATGTTTTAGCTACTGAGTATTTACTCACTCACTCACTTTGGATATTGACAATTTCTGTGGTCAAACAATATATTTTTACTCCGTTGGTTCAGTCTATTTGGGTATTTTAAACAAGTGAGTGGACCTTTTTAAAACATAATTCTGCTTCAAACTGTGATTCAGGTGACTTCTAATGTGAATCTACCTTAGCTCCTAACAGAGGTAGATAAGCCAGACAACATACTTTTTGGCATGCTGTTATTCGCTGCAGTAGAGTTCATGTATAAGTGATGCCTGCATTCAATCAGTAAATTAAGATATGTAAAGAGATACTGTTACGCAAGCTGAAAAGCCTACATTGGCGAATTTCGCACAGTGGCGTTATACTATTGACACTTTTCTATATTTTCAAGTTTATTTGAATGCCAACAACTCATAATTTATAAGGTTATGGTGATTATTTTTTTTACACATTTCACGCAAATATGCCATTTTATCTAGAGCTCTATACCTAAACTGTTCTTGTTGGTACAATATATACCAGTATTCTCATGTGGGGAGGGAAGAAAAGGGCACCTGTTACTATTGTGGAAGCTTACAAAATGTGTTTTCAGCATGCAACACAGCTGATTGTGTAATTTTGTGCCCTGAGGGTGGTGATTGTTGCTCTCCTTCCTAACCACTGGAATGGTGCCTTGTCCAGCAATGTTTCTACAAACGATGATGATGAAAATGATGATGATGATGATCTAGTTATTGCTGACAGTGGCTAAATACATCACTGTCCCACTTGTTCTTCTCACACTACACATAAAATGTCAAGCACAATAAGTGCCCCCGGACCAACTTCTATAGTCTGTTTGTGTACACAGACCCTGAAACAAATATATCCAGGACAGCCCATGCAAGTCTATAGTAGTGGGCAAGTCTAGATTACTGCAGTTTCATTAAAATTAAGTCTCTGGGCTCCTTTTTATTATATTTTATTAAGATAATTTAACAACTGTTTTTGTTTCTTGTTTTTTCTGTGAGAGACTAGATGTTAGTCTACAACTTCTATGCCAGAGTGTAAGTAATCTTTATAAATGCCCCCTTAGTATGACGACTGAACATTTACACAACAGTCCATATTTTATTGTATTATACAGGTCTTAAAACAGAAGACAGCATCACAGAAGGTGAGGTGAGGTGAAATGGGGTTTAACGCCGCATACAAGAGTATTGCACTTATATAGCGACATGCATGTACATGTGTGTGTGTGTTTGTGTGGCTGCTTGTACTAGTCCGGACTGATGCGGATTTAAAGTGCTAGCCCACTGAGATACCATGCCGCAGTTTAACATAAATACCCCACACAGACACAGTATACTGACTCCGAGCCAACCAGTCCTTGTTTTAGCCTCTTAATGCCAAGTGCCAGGCAGGGTAACAACAAGTACCATCTTTTAACGTCTTTTGGTATGACGCGGCTGGGGACCGAACCCAGGACCTTCCGCTCTCCGGACGGATGCTCTACCACTAGACCACGGAGGCAGTCCACCACAGAAGGGTTATATATAATTGCCAAGTAACTATTATCACACCAGTTGTATTTTCATCAATGTTTGAATTTAATTTGCTTACCTCCACCCCATGTCAGAAAACAAATTAAACTCCTTCAGTCATTGTGTATGGTTTTAAGCATCTCCTTAGGTGCATTCAGTCATTGTTAAATATGGCCAAAACATTTTTGCAATCTTTTGCAGACGAATACATATTTTGATCATTAACATTGTTATGTTGTTTATATACCTTCTACTTTTAACTGGAAACATTTGGAGCAATAATCTTCCCAGATGAACTACACTGGACACAAAACAAATATGACAAAGGCTAATAAAACTCTTCAATCATTTGCAAAGATAGCACTGCAATTTAAGAGATACCAAGTATTACCTTTGTAAAGAACACACACAAAAGGGTCTGTTGCCCATTTTCAGCATACACCTAACTTTTTTAGTTACCGTATTCGACGTAATAAGCGCCCAGGGTGCTCTCAAAAATAGAAATAGGGGGCTCTTATTAGAATGTTATTTTGGTGGAAAAAAAACAGAGTCGAAAGATAAATTTCGTGTTTTATGCCGACAGCCTGAAATGTTTATGTACGACAGATATATTTTTCCAGAATTAAATGCCCATAATTAAGGGTGCATATAACACACGAGTGCGTATTATACGCGAATAAATAAGTCTTGTGTACATTGATCAATCGGAAGGGTTGCTAATTGGGATTGTTCACTAGCCAATATCTTAGCAAATGTCGCCATGGGCGCTTATTACGTCGAATACGGTAAGTGTCCTGAGATAAATGGAGACAATGTTTATGCATAATAATGATAATCATTATTGTTAAACTATTGTTTTATGCATCAGAAAATTTGTGTGAGCAAACATACACAGCAGTTTTGTAACGACTTAAATTACATGTACTGGGATTGCCAATTTGCCGAGCCCATAGTTCCATTTCTAATGACAAAATCATAAGGTTCTGTGGTACTTAAATAAAGAATCCTGCCAAAAGAATAATTATATTTCCAAAGTCTTATTATGCATATGTTCCATGGCATTAATATGTTGTGAATTACATCAAATCAGGGACAAGATAATAAATATTTTAAATCATATGTATTTTATGTTGTTTACAAAATAGAACATACCTGCATAACTGGCGACAGTGGCAGATCCTTGAAGAGGGGGCGGGGAAGACAGAGAGGACACCCCACCCCTTTTTTACATCAGATTGCATTTTGTTTGTGCATTTCCTACTATGATGAAATGTTGATTTGGTTGTAAAAGTAAAATTACTGATAATGGTTTAGAATCTACATATAGTAGGCCCTATTAGTGATTTTGGAGGTAGGCTTTTGGGTAGGAATCTTCCCCCACCCCCATCAGTTTGCAAATTACCCAAGTGCAATCCCCCCTTTTATAATATCCTGGATCTGACCCTGGGAAAATTAACTACATAATTGTGAATATAGGCCTAAGTATAATATTGTAATCTAAATGTGTCTAAAGACGTTTACTACTGCGACAACCGCATCCTGACGATATCAACACGTACAGGTCTATTTCGTCAGTACAAAATATATATACGAGACCCGAACATAATATATCTATGCTTACTGAGCAAACGTCATTACTGGACACGTATCGGTTATCTGGAAACAAAGACCAATATGTAGAAGTTTCCGCAGTGACATACCCGTAGAATCAACAGTTTTCATTCTTAAGCGTGAGACTGTCATCACCATTCATTCACCAATGACAAGTAAACTCGATGACGGGTCAACAGACTCGGCCGGTGTCAAAGGACATCTCTATGAAGTATCGCGTTTGGAAAAACAGTGAATAGAAAAATGAATACTGACCTTCGATGATCAACACATTACACACAAAATCACCACTCAGAATCTCGAGAATCCGTGAAAATCCCAAGTAATTTCTTCGCGATAGTCGGTGTTGAGCACTTCCTTTCCTCGCCAGATAGGCAAGTGTGCTTGCGCATGCTCAATGTATGGAAATGACGTCATGTCTGAGAGGGCACCTGTGTGTGTGAGGATTCAGCCAGGATGAGCAGGAATGAAACTCATGTCGACAGCATCTTTATGAAATCTACTGAAGGAATATTTATAGTGAAATAAAGTTTAGTTACTCTATAGCATAAATCTGAAAATATTATAATGAACGAATATAAACGCCTAGGGCCTACATATATCTAAACTGACAAAGATCATAGAAATATATTCTATTTTTCAGACACTGTTATCAAATATCGTTTTACTACTTTACGTAAGTGTTGTTTTGATCATAAAACAATACAGTACTGCATTACAAGCAATTTTTTTTTTAGGTTATTCATATCAATGCAAAAACGCGTAAAACCAAGACATTTGAAGGAATGGTGCCTATATGCCTTTCTTGGCAATCTCAATATGTTTCGGCGCCTCCTAAAATCCTCATATTTACAATAAAGTAACGTTTTAAATTTAACCAGTTTAAAATGTCTTCATTTACAATGTTTATAAAACACATAATGATAATTATTTGTTAAATAAACTAAAATGTGGCGAATCGTCCTTACAAGGCAGACATATTTTACGTTTAATTGCTTTTGTATTAGAGTAATGAAATTGGGGCTTTGCTTTAAAATTTATTGTAAATAAATATATTTCTTAGACCAAAGCACAAAAGTAGAGGGTCTTTTTTGTATGTGCAGCGCTCTGTCGCGAAATTATCAATGGTATAGATCTAGCCCTTCATATGCATTTGGACCTTTTTGGATCGGAAAAGAAACAACAAACATGTTTGAAAAATATGTAGGAATATTCTTCGGGTATATACAACTCATTGATTGTTATTTCAAATATAATTATTGGATGCACTTTACTTCACATTATATAAACTGGGCTTATGTGGTGTTTTTTTCGGTATCCAAAATGTAGCAAAAATACCTCAATATGTTTTATAGAATAAGACGTAGGTGACATCAGGCCGGATGGAGAGTGTGAGAGAATAACCATATTTACCGAAATACTTTTAGAGAATAACCTTCTAGCAACGAGGGGTTATGGGTTATAAATATGTAAGGAGTTATTATATTTTTTTAGCGTTAGCGTTAGCGTAATGTCCCCATATCTTATTCTACATCATCAAACAAACATATTATACTATAATATTAGGCTACCTACAGTATTTTCTGAGAAAATATAATATGGATTTCCCGATCACAAGCATCTTCCCGAGGCAAGGGTGTTAACTGACTAGAAAAGTAACGTTTCCACCCCAGCCGAACTAGGCTAGAATTATGGAGTTATATTTTGGCTGGACTAACGAGTTTATGCATAGTCCAATCAAATTCGCGTGACGAAAACTGCCGTGCAGATTTCGATCGATTCCAGACAACTAAGCGTCAACAGATATTTTCCAAATCTTTTCATGTTGTTAATCAAGGTGCTCGCGTGATTTGTGTACTTCGCGAAGTTAGACCCGTTTTATTTCAACATAGATCTTGATTGTCGATCAGAATCTTCTTCACTGGGCGACGCCATTTTATTTGAAGCAAATGCAAGTGATATATGAGTTGGAATCTGATTGGTTAATATAGGAGGGACATAGAAGGGACACAAATCGCAACAGCTATTGGTGTCACTACGACTGAGTCTGGAAATTCCAGCCTAGTTCAGCCAGGGTGGAAACTGGACTTTTATGGTCAGTCAACGCCCTTGCCTCGGAAAGAGTGATCGGTTCGTGAGGCTCCGTGACTTGGGTGATTGCATGACGTCAAATTTCAGTTGCGTTCTTCGATGCTCGTTATGTCGACCACTGGATTGTCTGATCTAGAATCGATTATTTACAGACAGATGTCATACAGCTGGAATATTGCTGAGCGCAGCTGCGGCTTCAAAGAACAAAGGAGAAATATAGGTAGACAACCCCAAGAAGATGGACTGATAGTGTTTAATTAATTCATACTGTATGTAATAGTGGTTCTTCTACCTTCATCACCCGTAAAAGGCGACTATGCTTGTCGTAAGAGGCGACTAACCGTATCGCGGGTGGTCAGGCTCGCTGACTTGGTTGATACAAGTCATCGTGTCCTTTTTGCGTGGATCGATGCTCGTGATATCAATCACTGGATTGTCTGGTCCAGACTCGATTATCTGCATACCGCCGTTAATATATATAGCTGGAATATTGCATGATGAGTGCTGCGTTAAGCAACAAACAAACAAACCTACGTCACCACGTACAAACCAACTTCGGCATTATGAATTGGGAACTTTCCTTATGAAAGCCTTTAATATTTGTCCGAGGATGTAACTGTTTAGGTACACGAATAAAGTGTTATGATTGAATAACTATGATGAAATATAACTGTAGAAATAATGTTGGTCAATATATGCGTGAATGTTGATAAGCAACGCGTGTTTACATCTGAAAATGTTTGGATAAAGTTGAAATGGAGTGCTTATTTGGTTCATAATACATGTATGAGAATATTTTACGTTTGTGAGGAATACGTCCATGACGACATGTCTGTTTTTCATAACATTCCTTCTGTACAAGAAGGATATCCTGGCAGATATGGTGCCGTTTTGAAAGCCGCGCCGTTTTAGTCTGATTTCAAAAGGAATATGTTTTACATGCAGACACTTGCACATCTCGTTGCTTGCCATCTACCTAACGCCGTGAAGGTCCGGGTTAGAACAGGTCTTCTGCACCCATGCTTCTTGTAACTATGCATGTCCCTACAAAAAGAGGCGACTAACGGGACCGGGGTCAGGTTCGCTGACTTGTTTGATGCATGTCATCGGTTTGGATCGATGCTCATGGTACCAATAACTGGATTATCTGGTCCAGCTTTTAATTTTACCCTGTCTGGTCACAACCAGGGGTAATATTTTGTAGACTTTTAGACAAGCTTGTTGTAAGGACCTGTTTGATTACTTACAGGATGACGAAAGGTTATCTGTGTTTTTAATTTTGTAGTTGTACTGTCTTTATGTGACGTCATTTACCTTCAGTTTTCGATTTGGCATCAGTGTCTTCTTTATGTTAATTGTCTTCGTTTATATATTGCAGTCTAACTTTGACGCAGCTTGATTGTAAGGATTAAAAAATGTATTATATGTTACATTAGCATAAAAGAGAGGCAATATCTCTTCAATTCGGGTATATATCTATGTTGTATCCGAACATTTGACAAGTTGACACTTCCTCACAAAAAAAAGGTATGCATGTTATGTTTTCTTGACTTTTACATACAATTTTGTACTACTCATGTGTCAATAATTGTGTTGAAGTATTGCTAAAAAAAAATTCAACATTCAGAATACCAGATTTGTAAAATAAATGGCTTGATTATCAGGTATATGATCGTGGTTATGCAAGCAGGCAAGTATCCAACGTGTTTTGTAGTGTCCCTAGCCCTATGGCTATTTAAATACCTAACAACAGCTGACTGTTTGCGCTTTTATATATTTAACAGGTTGTCCCCAGCTAGAGTAGGGTTGTTTGAATTTCCCTGTACAGACTATTGTGGAATAGGAAAACAAATGTCCGTCGCCACTTTTATTTTATTTTATTGTTTTGAAAAAGAAGTACCTGCTACATAAAATGCGCTTCTGCACAGGGTAGCAGGAAACATATAGCACAACTTATTAGTACATCTTAATAACATACTTCTCACTCACACATTCACTCTAGTAATACAAACATACTGCATATAGCAAGTATGCATAAACTATTAAAGTTTATATATCATATTGCAGTGCAGGAAAGTGTACATGGTTCCAAACATTAAAGTCTTAAGTATAAAATTAAAAGCTGCTTTTCGAAAAGTTTATGATACAGCATCCAAGCTCCATAGAATTTCTGTTGATTACCTGTCTTGAAAGCAATAACATTTTCAATGTTGTATGGTGAAAAAGTTTCATTTTTGTTATAAACATGAAAATAAGGTTTTGTATTTTGGAATTACATCTATAGATATAGAATTTTGTAATAACTAAGAATAAATCGTACACTTTATCTGTTTTGATGTTCTCTTTGACTCCAAAAAGTATCAATTCTGCACAAAATGTCATATTATAAACATGAAAACACTGGTCTATCCACACTGACACTTCATCCCCAAAGTGAGTAATTGTTTCCTTTTCATTGTGACAGAAGGAGCACAGATCATTTTGAACATAATTAAGTATATACAGAAAAGTATTGGTGTTGAGAATTATGTGGGTAATTTTGTATTGAAACCATCGCTGTTTGACATCCTATATGTTGTACTGAATATTTTATGACAAATATTGTTCCAATTTAAGTTTTCAAATTGTAATTCCCACCATTTGGATTTACTTCTGTTGAAACCAATGAAAAACAAATATGCTTTGAACCTGATAATACACATAATTTTTATGACTCAGGGCTGGTCCTCCACATAATCCGTAGTAACTTCAACAATATTAAGAGTTTTAAGGTATTGTTTAATGCTGCTGACAACACCATAAAATTCTAAATAGGATGAACAAATACCATACATTTCATTCAATACCTAATATGATAAACACTCCTTATTTGCCTTGACCAAGTCTACAACTTGAGAGAAACCCTTCTCAAACCAGTATTTCAAGAAAAATTAGTTCCTATTAATTTGAATATTAGGGTTATGAAAAATTGGTAAAGTTAAAAAACTACTGAAAGATTCTGGCTTGATTTTCTTATCAAGCATTTTAAATGACTGAAAACAACCTTTCCAAAACTCATTACTTATCATAATTCACGAAGTTTACACAAATAAGGATATGTAGATTTAAACAAGGGCTTCCATTTTTTAGCACCTGAGGACACAAGTCCCCTTACCCATGACGCTTTAAGAGATGTTACCTATGAAAAAATATTCACCTGTAGTCCTAAATTCAGGGCAAGTGAGTCAGTCGCCCAGAAGTTAATCTTTATTGGTTTACAAATTTGTCATATACTATTATCTAGAAGTTTTGAAATGATGTGATAAAACTTGCTAGATATTGATACCAGGTATTTGCGGAAGAAAAACCTCTACTTTCAGTTTATTTACGATATTTTCAATCATGTTTCGTCTGTTTTCTCAGGCAGGAAAAAAGGAGGTTTACTTCGCAGTAGGTCATATTGTGTCAAGTCAAATAGAACACATACCTGCCCTCATTGTTTTGTCAAATAAACTGTTTACTTCAGGAATCTTTTTTTTATATTTCTTCAATGTTAAATAGTAGTTAGATGTTTGTGCTGAGTTTGAGACAAAACCGAAAGACAATTAAGGAAAAAAAGATCAGGCATAAAAGACCTGTAGACCTTAAATTTTCTTACACCACTAAGCACTTTAATTGCATTTGATTTCTCAACAATAGTGCAACAAAAATGTGACCCCTGACAGTGACAAGGCCGTTACAGACCGCCGCCATGGCTGAGTGCGGCGCAAACAACAAAGAAACATATCTAAAACGTCACTGAATCTTCTGGCGAAAACGGCCCCGCTTCATCTCTCATCCACAAATATCAGGCATATTTGTCATCAAAGTCTCATAGATTGTCACACTCCAATACCTTGATATAGTTACACGTGAATAATTGTGATTTAACAGCACCCTGTTGTGCATCTTAAATACAGTTTCAGCTTGACATTGTGATGTTTTCTCAAAATAGTTTAGTTGCGCCTTCCGATCAAAGTCTGCAGGTAAATTGGAGTAGAGGCAAATTTATAACGTAAACATAAAGTGGTTATTATTTCACAATTAATTGTCTTTGCAAGTGGAGATGTGAGCTGAATGTCTTGTGTGTTTTTTAAAACCAAGGTGAAAAAATTATGGTGCCGTGTTCGCTTCGCAATAGTTGCCGTTTTCGCTCGGTGACATTTGCTGAGGCGCCGAACCCTGTACTTGTTTGTGATTTTGAGAAAAGTTAAACACAAAACACTAAATTTGTCACTCGATTTGAAATCTTTGAACGGCAACGGTTCGAACATGATTATTATTAGTGAAAGGAATTTGGTGCGCGAGTGAAGGACGGGAGTGAGGAGTTACGTCCCCTCTTCCGATGATGACGTAACGGATTTCCGGCACATTTCGGTTAATTTGCTAAAATTATATGAGCATTATTTTTAATTTTCCGGGCAGTATTAAGATTTCAGACTAATGTAATGCGTAAAATATCATAATACATTTTGTGTCAGAGTATAAAAGCAAAAATGAACAAGTGTAAGACAACAATATGGCGGGGATTTGTTGCAGTCCCTAGCTAGATGGAATAAAGAAACGGTTGTCATTCGATCATGATCGAATGATTTCTAGGTTTATCCGTGTAACATGTTTTTACAAGAATATTTCTGTTAGTGTAACAAGGTATCACCATGTGTGATGTCTGCTCAGACGTGCTGGTGCTTCTTGAAAACCGTAAGTGAAAACAGCTTCGTCACAATATTTTCAACATGCGCGCCTTTCTCAGGGGTCAAAATCTGAATAATAATCGAAATGTGTCCCCCATGTCAACAAATTTATATTTGATATGTACCTACCGATTTTCGTGTTGGAGTGAAAACTGATTCAAAACTGTGCACTTACATAGTTGCGATGAGACGAATGTTCTCCCCAACCAATTTAAGAAATTTCAGCCGTCAATGTCTGGAACAGGGAAATGTGGTTGTCCAAAAATTGAAATAATCTTCTGTGTATTTGGGATGATAAGTGACTATTTTGAAAGAATTTTAATTGTCTATTGCTATTCGTCCTTTGTTTAGGTATATGTGCTCATCGCATGATAATGTGCTCAAACAATTCTGAGACATTACGACGACAGGCAGGAACGGCATAAATGTCACTTACAACCCACCAATAACAATACTCACAAAATCCAGTTTGTTTTAACATCATCATAATTATAACAATATCCTTGTTACAGTTTGTTATCCACTCTATCACCAGTATTTTTGTTTATTATTATTTCATATGGAAAAACCATGGTAAGCGATGTGTTGAAACATTTATGACTGCAAGCGTAATAATAGGAAAGTCATGGAACATGTATGCCCGCTAGTATTGCAACAAAAAACGTAAAGACATGAAATCATTGGCTTGCATCCAGTAATCCTAATAGATAGTTCATCGCGACAGTCTGACATCTTTTTTAAGATGCAGGCATTGTGTTACATGCCAGGTGTAAACAAAGAACAGATGTAATTTGTCTATTAATGATTGCTTGATATTGCTAGATCATAAACATTGATAAGCATGTTAACAGATTAATAACTTGTCTCAATGGCTGATTCTATGTTGAATTTATACACCTCCATCATCTTTTGTGTTGCTGTATTTTGTCAACTGAGCATGGTGAGTGAGTTAAGAGATTTCCAAGAATACGGATATTGCGTTTACAGGATATCATCGTCAATCATTTGAGTATTTTGGCATTGTTTACTAGTTTTTAGTCTTGGTACCATGTTTACCCTGCTGTAGGTAAAGAATCATATAACCACTGATAACTGTTGGATTGTTGGAGTATAATTGTTGTGCATGACTATGACTACTGAGATGTACATGTAACCTCAAAAGTGTGATAATGAACAAGGTTTTATGGACTGTTGTCACGACAATGTTTCTGAGCATCTTTGTTTGCGTTACAGAGTAACCATGTCTGTAAAATATCATTTAAGAACAACTCAAAAGCATATGATATTAAAAACTTGGTGTCAGTATTACTTAAACAAATGTAAGTTCCAGAAGCATTGTTGATGAAAATTCACCTCTTTTTTCATTTCAATATCTTAGCTGTCTTACCCTGTATTTTGTATGTTTTTAATTACAGTAAACTATGGTTATAATGAAATCTAAGGGACCACTAACTTTAGTTTGTTATAACCATAGTTTGTTATAAGCATATATACGGCAAATGGCTGGGACAAAATAACAGTTATATCCGTCAGTTTGTTATATAATAAAGTGTGTTCGTTATTAACATAGTTTGCTGTAGCTGTTATTATCAACAATAAATTGTAATGCTAATTACTGAAATATGTTAATGAGGGGCATATCACAAGCAGAAGTGTTTGATTTCCTTGAGGTTAAGACTTATTTACTGTTAAATAATGTTATATATATATATGTCTGTTGATTGCTGTAGATGATGAGCGTGTGCATCGTGGAGAAGGCCTACGGCTCAACAAGAGAGAGATCAATGCTGTACTACACTATGTTTGCACATGGCCACAGAGGTATACAATTTGAACATTTCTATTGAATTTGGTCAAAAGGGGAAGACACCATTGGCAATATCCAACTAGTTTGCAGCTTATTTTGGACTAGTAATGTAATATAACTAGATTTTTTGAGAAAACGATTGGTTCATCCAGATTTTCACTAGTCTCAGACTCACGGACTAGTGAGGTTGTCTCTCTGATTCCCACGTTTGTGATGAGTCCACAATTGGAATCGTGTGGTCACTATGGTGTTGAGGAAGAATGCAATACCAGTACTAGTTGGTGACAGCCACTCTTGTCTCTGAACCTGGTGGAGTGAGTGTCATAGTAGCCAGCGCCAGCATGGTTGGTTCATGATATAAAACACTTGTTTGTCTGGTCCAGGCTCATTTAATTATAGATTGCCGTGATAGATCTGTTACGTTGCTGACTGACAGTTTTCTTTGTCATGTTATGCCTTGCGGTATAGCACCATTAAGTATAATTTTATTTAATAGCTTTAACTTGTGGACCCTTCAGTGTTTGAAAATAAGCATGAAAATCAAGGTTTCCTTGTCACTACCCTTATGTTACAATGTACAGATTTAGGTGGTACCTAGAATTAAATATTGTAGCAGGAAACCTGAAGAAGTCTTTTGTGATGCATTTGAGATGCATCTTCCCGAGGCAAGGGAGTTAACTGATTATAGAAGTCCAGTTGCCACCTTTGCTGATTGTAGCACCAACAGTGGCTATTATGAGTTATGTCCCTTCTATACCCCTCCAATTGACCAATCAGATTCCACCTATCATATCACTTGCATTTGCTTCAAACAAAATGGCTGTGCCCAGTCAAGGCGATCTGGTCGATAATCAATATCTATTTTGTAATTAAGTGGGTCTTACCTCGCGAAGTGCATCATATCACGTGAACACCTTGATGGAAAACATGACAAGATTTGGCAAATGTCTGTCAATGCCCAGTTGACGGTACACATGATTTGCAAATCCTGCAATCGACTGGAATCTGCACGTGATTAAGAACCGGATGTCCAGTTCTTTATGTGATTTTGATTGGATTATCCATAGACTCCTTAGTCCAGCCAAAATATAACTAAGTAATATAACCAGTGGAAACTGGCCTTCTATAGTCAGTTAACTCGTTTGCCTCCGGAAGATGTTGAGATTACACCTGTGGGGATTCCAGGTTAGAATTGGATCTTAGCAACCTTTGCTGGTCTTAGAGGCGACTAAATGCATTGGGTGGTCAGATTCGGTTACTTTGTTAGTAACATGTCAACCTACCCGACAGCGTTGGTCGTTGCTCGCGTTGTTATCATTGGCCAACTTAATGTGTAGGTGGTTGTTTACTTATCTATTGCAATTGTGAATATTTGATTGTCAGGCAGTGCATGTGCTGCTACAAGGATTTCAAGAACTTTGAGCGACTGAACAACATCGTACAGGTTATTCTGGTAGTTGCGATCCGCTTCATCCAGACACTTCCTATCGACTATGAGAAGGAGACGACCAGGGAGATACTGCAGGTGAAGCGGGACACAGAGGATAAGGATGGAGCAAGTAAAGATGGAGACAAGAATGAAGAGAAGAATGAAAAGGAAGATCGAGAGATGGTCGAAGAGAAAGAAGAAGAGGAATATTGGAGTATGGAGGAGAAAGAGAGATTGTTACAGTTTGTTACCAAAGTCTTCCTGATGAACTTCCCCTCCTACATGGCTTACAAACATATTGTGCATTCGTCACTCGAGGTGAGATATGCTTTTAACTCCTGAGGGCAATATACAGCATTTGTGACAGCATTTCTGGTATATTCATCACTTTCGGTGAGCTATACCACAGTTTTGGCCAATTCTGTTTTGGTCTGCTAACGATGCTATCTAAGTCCTCCTTTTGGAATCTTGTAACTTAGTTAACAAGCCTATATTCTGTTACAAGACTTTGGTCTTGTGGTTAACCGTTAATGGCACAACTGAATCAGTTGATGGCAAATTTAGCAATTTTCTCATCCTTTTTTTCCCTGTGGAGATTCCTTGAACAGATAGACCCCAGTACCAGGTTTGTCTTATGATCTGACTACATTAAGGATCTGGTGACATTGCTGATGGTGTCATTGTTGTCATGTACCAATCAGGCTTCAAATCACTGTCCAGGCTATCACTTGTTGGCCTGGCCTGGACTTGATTATTTACAAGTTGCTGTGATATGGCTGGAATATTGCTGACTGTGGCATAAAACATCTCATTCATTTATGGTGTTTACTCACTCACTCACTCAGTCTTTGATCAATGCTCTTGCTTTTCTTGAGGAAAGACTTTTGCTCCCCATGCTTAATAGAGACAGGAAGGTATTGAACCACCTAGGGCAGATTAGCTCATACTGTTAGGCGAGGTTGAAGAATTTTGTTGTTGACAGTTTGACAAATCCAAAAACAATTCTTGGCCTCACGATGTAAGTTTTATTGTTTTTGAAGTTTTGACTCTGGACTATCCCCCTAAAACAGCAAACAAATCTGGAAATTTGTACCATAACCATGACAGATAAGGGTTAATGGACAGGGACTTACAAATGTTTTTCTTCTTCAAAATTATTAGTGAAAAAGACTTCAAAGATTAGCCTAATGATTTCCCCTCATGTACTTAAAAAATGTTTAATGATTTCTATCCAAGTAGAATTGGGGACATGGATGGCCCAGTAGTCTAAGGTGCTGCAATGCGTTTTGCAGAGTCGTGTCCCTTGGGCACACCAGAAACCTATGATCGTGGGTTCAAATCCAAGTTTGCTCTGGTTAGGTTTCTAGGTTTGTTAGCACCACATGATGCTAGTGGGTTTCGCTTGCATCAGTTGTGGCTTTAAGCTGAGACGATGTGATACAACTGGAATATTGTTCAAAGAGGCGTTAACTCCCAACTCACTCACATGCTTGAAATAATTTGTTGAAAAAGGTGACGCGAAGGACTTGTCCCAATGGTTTCCCCTCAAGTACTTTAGAAATGTTAAATTAAACAGTTTGTCTCAAAGAATATAAAAATGTACTGAATTTTGTATATATGTGTAAACATAAATCCATTATGTAATGATATTACTTTTGAACACTATACATTGATAAAGAATACCCTTCTATTGCATTGAGAACCCTTTATGTTTTGGCAGTGTGTTCAACACTGAGTATTGCTATCAGTTAGTGGTGTAGTTGTAAGGATAGGTAGTTTAAAGACCAGGAATTAGACATTAGTAATAGTAGTAGTAACGTGACTTTATAGGGGTATCATGATATGGTATCACAAGGTAAACAATCCTGTACACAATGTGCTTCGACACTTTTATATGTAGATTTTCATCAAGCATTCTGATCAAGAATGAGCAGAAATATTTGTACAATTTTTGAAAAAGTTCCAACGTATATTTTCATAGTTTTGCATCTGTACTGAGACACTGTGAAAATGTATAACCAACTTTAATTGAATGTCAGAAAAGAGGGTGTTTTTGTGCCTAAGTCCATGTCCAAAAACAACAAATGAGATTTGAACCTGTACAAAGACATTGTTTTGTTTGATTATCATGTGCCTGAATACCCCCAAACTTACTTGATTTTTGTGGCCATTTTGCCAAATATTGCAAACAATGGAATATGCGTTTTCACAGTGTCTTGGTAAGTGTTATTTTGTATTGCTGTGTGATACCATGTTATTGCATCCCTTTTACTATAGTGTTTTATACCAGGTATCTAGTTGATTATGCAATAGCGTTGGTCATTCATATGCTTATTGTGTCATGTCTGTGCGTCTGTCTTTTACAGGAATTATCACAGCAGGAAACCAGTGCACTCAACAACTACTGTGAAATTTCTGTAAGGACCCATCAAGGATTATAATATTTTTTTCTACAATATGTCAGAGTTTGCGTATATGGCATTTTATTTGAATTTACATAAGGAACTTCTTGTGAAATTATTTGCCTGTACACTTGGTCAGTACTTTGGTTCTTTATTGATCCCATTTTCTTGTATAGAGTACCAGGGTTAACTTATAAAATAGTGTTTTTGTCTCTTTGTAATGGTAGGGGTTATGAGAAAACTTCTGAATCAGACTTGAGCAGACGAAACATTACACAACTTTGCCTGATATGCAGATGAGGTTATTCTTATTTAAGACATGAGCTCAGCATAACCTGAGATTGGATTTCACATTCATTTGGACTGTTCAAGCATTTATAAAAAAATATTTATTTTATTAGTTTAGAAAGTGGATTCCAAACTAAGTGCCTTTGTCAGGCAAATTGGGAAGAATTGCTATTTTGTTAAAATTTGGGATTTGTTTAAAGTTGTTCTTTTCCTAAAAATCAGAGGTATTTTAACATTGGAGTGTAACATTCAATGCTATAATGTTAGTCTCAGCATTAAGGCCTGTTCCTCTATATTGGAGGTCTTGTCAGTGAAATACAAACCACTTTTACAAAACCCTAACATTAAGTATAACTATAACAGTATGACTTGGGAATGTTTAACTCCAACATGGAAAGTGTACTGACAGTTGGGGCAGAAATTGTTCTGGGCAGGTCTTCCTACATCCCTGCTGTTAAGAAATACATCATAGAGGGTGATACATCAGTACAAGCAAATCGGAAGCTGACTCAAACACAGGTTTCATTTACATAATCTAGGCACAGGTGTTGTCACTTACCAGATCTAGCTCTTGAAACAAAACTGTAGGTGTATCTTTCTCATGTACTGCAGTGACATCTGCCCCTTGTCTGAAGCAAGGTCAAGAAAAACATAATGAATGGTAATCAGAAAAAAACCTTAACCATTAAGATCTTGTGGATATTTGTGTGTTAGGAGATAGGAGACACAAATGTTTTAGGAATCATGTTTTGAGAAAACAAGTCCATTTGCCATTATGTACTATAGAAACTCCCCACCTGCTTAATATTGTGATTACCTTCTTTGCCAAATCACTGTCAGTGCCTGACGCAAACACTGATATAGTCAAATTAAATGTGTTTACATATAGACATCTATTTTTGTATATTCCTGTAGCTGTCATATGAAATCCCGTAAAACATGCTTTGTCCATTATCAAGTTGATCAGCCCAACTGGTCATGTTCATTGTTAGAGATGTCTTGTCACAGGCCCTTTTTATAGCCAACAGACAACTCATTTTCATTCATTTCCGATAGACAACATACATGTAGTTCTACTACTGTTAGCATGGTAAGGAATCATTAGACAAGAATTCTGGAGACTTGTCTTATCCTGATCTTGATGATTGATGAAATAAAACTTGACTAGCTTGGTTATCCTTAGTTCTCTAGCTTACAGTGGAGCCCTATGTTCTCTGTCTACTATGTGTACTTCAGTGTATGTCTGTTTATTTCAGGACCCAGAGGTGCCGCTGTATCTGCTGAGGAATGTGTGTTTCTTCTGCGACAGTAATGGCATCACGTCACTACGGCAGTGCTTTGAGAAAGCAACACCTGACACCCTTCCTTTCACCTTCGCCCATCTCCTTATTACTCTGATAGCTAATGTGAGTTTACAATATTTGGTAGTGGCGGTTTTCTTTTAGAGCCCGGGGCGGTCGGGTAGCCTAGTGGTTAAAGCGTTCGATCGCCATGCTGAAGATCCGGGTTAGAATCCCGACATGGGTACAATGTGTGAAGCCCATTGCTGGTGTCCCCAGCCGTGATATTGCTGGAATATTGCTAAAAGCGGCATAAAACCTCACTCACTCACTCGGAAGAGTTGACTGAAATGAAGATCACATGATCACAATAATCAGCATTAGAAATTGTCACTGGTCCTAATGTCCTTGCCAAACGGCCCAATAGTTAAGGCATCATGAAGATCAGTTGAAATTTGCCGTTATTAATGGTTTTACTATATGTTATCATTATAACGACCAATGGACTAAAACAGTTTCTATTGCTGATAATGTTCCATCATCAAGGTAAATAACAGGGTAAATATATATTTCTTAATTACTAAGTGATGTTTAGCTAAGAATTCAGTACATAAATATGCATGGTCGAACACAAAGGTGTCATGGTTTGAAAGGTTTTGAGTACTTCACTCTTGTTTTGAGAAGAAACTAAGATTGTATTGGTGTTGTTGCAATAAGAGCTCATTGTGGATGGCACATGTGTGGGTGACAGGCAGGGGTTGGTGACATCCTCAGGCTTGACCTTGCTGATTTCTTGTACCTGTCTGTGATCAATGCTCAGACTTCTGCCTGCTCCAAGTTAAGTAAACCTTGAAAGTCACAGCGATGGGTGTAAGTGAGTTTATGTCCTGGCTCTTTGACTGTCTGTCAATTGTAAAATATTTGCATTTTCAACATCTAAAGGCCTGTAGATAGGAACTTTTCATGGATTATCTCAGATGTCCTGAAAAGCGTTCACAGAATTCAGACCAGAACAGATTGTCGATATGGCTGCCAATGTCTTTTTTTCTCATTACTTGGCCATTGTTAGATCCTTGTGAAATTTGGGGGCGGTCCGGATCTTGCTATGGCCTTTGACCTCACAAATCCCCCTCATCCCGATTCAGTGTATGTACTACTGAAACCTCTGGGTCTATGAAGCTGAAATTGTGTATAGATGTGCCCATCAATGGGGTGAAGTTATTATTATGACCTTCACCTACATGTTGCCAATATTCATGAAAACATTTGTAAGCACTATGCATAGCCTAATGATATTGACTAATTTTAGAAGGTCAATGGTGTTTGTGATAGTATTAAACATACAGAGTTGTTTGAGAACTAGTCAGTGTGTTTTCTTTTGTAGTTGAGGTTATGGATGAACATCCCTACCGTGCTGCAGTGTATAATACCACTTAGAACTTCTGTGATCAGGTAGGTCTCCCATTGGCTACTCCAGCTGAACAATGGCGTCAGTGGTAAACAATTTGTTGACCTTGAAGACAGTACCAAAGCTCATGTAATTTGAAAGATTCAGAGGAAGTCTATATTCAAATGTTATTTTGGGTGATCGGGTAGCCAAGTGGGTAAAGCGTTCGCTTGTTACGCCGAAGAGATGGGTTTGATTCCTGACATGGGTACAACGTGTGAAGCCCATTCCTGATGTCCCCCGCTGTGATATTGCTGGAATATTGCTTAAAGCAGCGTAAAACCAGCGTAAAACCATACTCACTCGCATTCTTCCCTATTGTCAAACTCTGTTATTCATCCTTCCATTTCAGGTACATGTGCAACCTATCGGACAAAGACCTGCGAGTAGCTGGCAATCGGAGTATGACGGACCTCATGTGGGCTGCAGTGAAGGAACCACTTGACACACACTTCACCTTTGACAAGGAAGGTCTGGACCTTGCATTTAAGTACTTCACATGTTCAACACTGACAATCAGACTGGCCGGCATTGCCCAGATCAATGTAAGTAACACATCATAACCAGTTAGTGTGATTGAAGTCTTTATTGGCTTTTAGAAGTTGGATATAAGAGCAGCATGGTGGCAACCAGACAGATTGGTTGTCATGAATCCTGACTGTTTGGATCGCTGCTCGTGACATCAGTCAGTTCTTTGTCTGGCCCTGATTACATACAGGCTGCCATTATTCTGCTGTGATCTGGCTGATGTAAAAACATCTATTTGCTGACTTGTTTACCACCAATTCAAAATGTCTGCTTCACCTGAATCATCCTGAGTGATGTAGGTATACTCAACAAAAATATTTAGGGATCATGAATATTTGGGGGATATTTTTATGAAATTGCCTGCTCAGTCTTCACTACAAAATAATATCCCCCAAAATATTCATGATCTCTAACTTTTCTCGCTCAGTATATGTATTTGCATAGAATGCGGAAACGGCCTCCGTGGTCTAGTGGTAGAGCGTCTGCCTGGTGAGCGGAAGGTCCAGGGTTCGGTCCTCGGCCGCGTCCTACCAAAAGACTTTAAAAGATGGTACTTGTCGTTACACTGTCTGGCGCTCGGCATTAAGGGGCTAAAACAAGGACTGGTCGGCTCTGAGTCAGTATGCTGTGTCTGAGTGAGGTATTCATGTTAAACTGCGCATGGTATCTCAGTGAGCAGTATAAATCGGTATCAATCCGGACTAGTACACACACACACACACATATGTGCACGTCGCTATATAAGTGCAATAATCTTTGATGAAACGTTAAACCCAGTTTCAGCTCACCTCTAAGAATGTGGAGAACAGTGCCTGTTGTAAGTGTCCATGAAGCTTTCTATTTCGTTCCAGAACCAGATAAACCTTTACAATGAGAGCTGCAACAATGAGACCCTTGTAGATGCAGACAGGTAACATTTTACTTGATTTTTGTTAAAAAATACTTGTAATTCATAATTGTTTCACAAGATGAGAATTAAGTGTCCTGTTTGAACAAGAAATAAATTAGGAGGATAAATTGAGGTCATTAGGACTACCAATTCGCACTTGCCCAATGTAAACGATATCCAAAGGGCTCATCAAATTTGGATGGGATGTCCCTATCTGTTATCACTATTTGTGCAAGTTTAAGTTCTACTGCTGTACATAAAATCATGTAAAACAATATATTGAGTTCAATAATTGTTTTGCTGAGCTGCCCCCGTGAAGATCTGGGTAGAGAATAGGTCTTCAGCAACCCATACTTGCCATAAGAGGCGACTATGCTTATTGTAAGAGGCGACTAACGGGATCGTGTGGTCAGGCTTGCTGACTTGGTTCATGCATATCATCGTATCCTAATCGTGTAGATCGATGCTCATGTCAATCACTGGATTGTCTGGTCCAGACTTGATTGATTTTTACTGATCGCTGTCATATAGCTCGAATAATGCTGAGTGCTGCGTTAAACAAACAAATTTTGCCCTTTGTGTTCAACACAAATGGGGGCAGTCGGGGAGCCTAGTGGTTAAAGCGTTCGCTCGTCATGGCGAAGACCCGGGTTCGATTTCCGACATGGGTACAATGTGTGAAGCCCATTTCTGGTGTCCCCCACCGTGATATTGCTGGAATATTGCTAAAAGCAGCGTATAACCGTACTCACTCACTCACTCAACACAAATGATTTAAGGTGTTTTTGTTTTGCATGTTCATATTATTCACATTGTTATTTTTCTTCAGAGTCGGGAATGAAGTGGCACAGTGGCTGATTGACAACAAGATAATAGAGCATATATTTGGGCCAAATCTTCATGTGGAAGTAAGCAGAAAAAGCATTGGGAATAAATGTTACAAATAAATGATGCAAAGTTTCTTGGAGAAACAATCATCTCCCATCATTGCTACTTAATGAAAGCAAGAAATAAAAGAAAGTCACATTATGCCTGTTACTGCAATGGTAGTTGGTGTTCATATATTTGTCACTTGGAGAACAGTGACAGTTAGATATCATCTAAGTGTTGCTGAAGATTGTTGGCTGTTGGTAAGATGTAAAATCTGTTCACTAACATGCAGCGATTTGCAAAATCAACAGTTGTTTGCTTGTGTTGTCAGTTGTTTACTGTTACTGCCCATTGTTTACTGTTGTTGTCTGTTGTAGATCATCAAGCAGAGTCAGATAATCCTGAACTTCCTGGCGATGGAGTGGAGAATAACCAACGAGCACATAGACTGTGTGTGGGCTGCTAGTCAGGTTAGTTTTACACAGACTTTGTGTGGGCTGCTGGTCAGGTTAGTTTACATAGACTGTGTGTGGGCTGCTAGTCAGGTTAGTTTACATAGACTGTGTGTGGGCTGCTAGTCAGGTTAGTTTACATAGACTGTGTGTGGGCTGCTAGTCAGGTTAGTTTACATAGACTGTGTGTGGGCTGCTAGTCAGGTTAGTTTACACAGACTGTGTGGGCTGCTGGTCAGGTTAGTTAACATAGACTGTGTGTGGGCTGCTAGTCAGGTTAGTTTACATAGACTGTGTGTGGGCTGCTAGTCAAGTTAGTTTACATAGATTATGTGGGCTGCTGGTCAGGTTAGTTAACATAGACTGTGTGTGGGCTGCTAGTCAGGTTAGTTTACATAGACTGTGTGTGGGCTGCTGGTCAGGTTAGTTTACATAGATTATGTGGGCTGCTGGTCAGGTTAGTTAACATAGACTGTGTGTGGGCTGCTAGTCAGGTTAGTTTACATAGACTGTGTGTGGGCTGCTAGTCAGGTTAGTATACATAGTCTGTGTGTGGGCTGCTAGTCAGGTTAGTTTACATAGACTGTGTGGGCTGCTAGTCAGGTTAGTTTACATAGACTGTGTGGGCTGCTAGTCAGGTTAGTTTACATAGATTATGTGGGCTGCTGGTCAGGTTAGTTAACATAGACTGTGTGTGGGCTGCTGGTCAGGTTAGTTTACATAGACTGTGTGTGGGCTGCTAGTCAGGTTAGTTTACATAGACTGTGTGTGGGCTGCTGGTCAGGTTAGTTTACATAGATTGTGTGGGCTGCTAGTCAGGTTAGTTTACATAAACTGTGTGTGGGCTGCTAGTCAGGTTAGTTTACATAGACTGTGTGTGGGCTGCTGGTCAGGTTAGTTTACATAGATTGTGTGGGCTGCTGGTCAGGTTAGTTTACATAGACTGTGTGTGGGCTGCTAGTCAGGTTAGTTTACATAGATTATGTGGGCTGCTGGTCAGGTTAGTTAACATAGACTGTGTGTGGGCTGCTGGTCAGGTTAGTTTACATAGACTGTGTGTGGGCTGCTAGTCAGGTTAGTTTACATAGACTGTGTGTGGGCTGCTGGTCAGGTTAGTTTACATAGATTGTGTGGGCTGCTGGTCAGGTTAGTTTACATAGACTGTGTGTGGGCTGCTAGTCAGGTTAGTTTATATAGACTTAGTGTGGGCTGCTAGTCAGGTTAGTTTACATAGATTGTGTGGGCTGCTAGTCAGGTTAGTTTACATAGATTGTGTGGGCTGCTGGTCAGGTTAGTTAACATAGACTGTGTGTGGGCTGCTAGTCAGGTTAGTATACATAGACTGTGTGTGGGCTGCTGGTCAGGTTAGTTTACATAGATTGTGTGGGCTGCTAGTCAGGTTAGTTTACATGGACTTTGTGTGGGCTGCTAGTCAGGTTAGTATACATAGACTGTGTGTGGGCTGCTAGTCAGGTTAGTATACATAGTCTGTGTGTGGGCTGCTAGTCAGGTTAGTTTACATAGACTGTGTGTGGGCTGCTTGTTATGTAAGTTTACAAAGACTATAGGCTGCTAGTCTACAGAGACTGTGTGTGGGCTGCTGGTCAGGTTAGTTTACATAGACTGTGTGGGCTGCTTATGTAAGTTTACATAGACTATAGGCTGCTAGTCTACATAGACTGTGTGTGGGCTGTAAATCAGGATAGTTTACATAAACTGTGTGTAGGCTACTAGTCAACATAGATTGTGTGGGGGCTGCTACATGGTGCGAGTCAGGTTAGATTAAAAAGACCTAAAAGTCCAGTTTCCACCCTTGCGGAACTAGGCTGGAATTCCTGGGCTCGATCGTAGTGCCACCAGTGGCTGTTAGGAGTTATGTCCATTCTATGTCTCGCCTATGAACCAATCAGATTCCACCTCTCGTATTACTTATATTTACTTCAAACAAAATGGCGGCGCCCAGTCAAGACGATCTGATCTATAATCAAGATCTATATTGTGATAAAACGGTTCTTACTTCGCGAAGTGCATCAAATCTCGTGAGCACCTTGATTAAAAACATGGAAAAATCTGTTGACAACGAGTTGTGGGTGCACATGCTTTGCAAATCCTGCAATCAACCGAACTCTGCATGACAGTATATGAACTGGATTTTGATTTCATTACGCGATTTTGATTGGACTATGCCGAGACGCATTAGTCCAGCACAAATGTAACTCCATAATACCAGCGTATTTCGGCAAGGGTGGAAACTGGACTTTTATAGTGAGTTAACTCTCTTGCCTCGGGAAGATGAGATTACACAGATTGTGTGGGTCCCTAGATTGATTATTCTAATGTCCCAGTAGGACTCGTCAATAGTTATCCTGCTAGTTCAGACTTATCATAATTTCTTGATAAAAAATATAACAAAAATTTTGCAGCGTTATTTCAGGATAATTTTCTTAAAATCTTCTTTCAATACAAGTTATTTTAGGTTAAAGTTTTCTTGAATGCCATTTTGAAATGTAAATGTCCCAGGGACAAGACTACACCCAAGCCCATAAATTGGCACCAGCCTCTGTTCATTCATCTAATATGTGTGTACTTGTTGTTGCAGCTGAAGCATTGCAGTAAACAGGTGTATGACATCCTCATCTCTTTAATCAAAAACCTGGATCTGCCTCCTGTACAACATCTGCTGAAACTGGTGTCTGCACTTGAACCAACGGTGCTCACGGAATCTGTAAGTTGAGGTTAATTTTAATATTGGCAGAATGCATTGATAGTTGTAATTGATAATGTTTTTGTGATATTTTCTGCCTCCCAGATCTGCAAAGCTAGATTTGACCCTAATCATTCTTGTTTTGTCTGCACCATAATTGTGATTGTTGGTTTTGAGGTTTGCTGCTATCGTATTTAAATCTTGTGGATTTCAACTTTAAAATTCATGCCTTATTTCGAACACTGCTCAAGAAGTACAAATTCTTTGTACCAGCTTGAATGACAACTGCATCCTTCTGTTCTGCAGACTCTTTACCTGGCATCTGCATTGATCAAGTACATCTGGAACCAGTGTGCGACTGCACAACACCACGGTGCAATGGTGCAGCAACATCTACAACCACACCTCCAGACATCCTACACAGCTATCAGGCAGGACGAAGAAGAGATGGAGATCGGTGAGAACATCACACAATGGTTTTTATCATTATCCCTGTGGGGACACTGGGGCTGAATAGGTCCCCTGTTTAATGCCTGTTGCAGTATCTTACTCAGGCTTAAAAAGATAAAAGAATTGGTTCTCAGGCAATGGTTTTTGAAAATATAGTGCGGGCGGGCGGTGTCTTTTTTGGGGGGAGGGGGAGGGGGAGGGGGAGGGGTTGTTCAAACTAGTATGTAACCAATAAACAAATGTGTACAATCAACCTGGGAAAGGGCCTCCCTACATAAATGCATTCCTTGATTAGTAAAATACTGGAATACAGTATTTGACTACCGTTGGACTGAATATTTAAGGACTTTTTGTTGTTTTTTATAAAATGGAAATGAAAACAAAACGTGCGGTGAACTTTATGATGATGCGGGTGGTGCCTGAGAACCAAGACTTATTTTTTTTTAGCCTAATATGGAATCTGGTCATCAAGATGTGGTGTGTCCTCATACCTTGAAGCTACGAGTGTGAATCACTGTTTGTCCGGCATTCATGTTTTACAAGTCACAGTGATGAAGCTGTAACATAGCTGACTGTGGCAGAAGATAGTCATTCACTCATTGATTAGGGACTGCAGCAGTGCATGCCTTTGTCATGTATTACAGGAGCCCCTGTGAAGATCTAGGTTAGAATTGGCCATACTTGTCGAAGGAGGCGACTAACGAGATCGACTTGCTGCCTGAGTTGATGCATGTCATTGTATACCAATAGCGTGGATAGATGCTCATGATGTCAATCACTAGATTATCTACAAACTGTTGTCATATAGCTGGAATATTGCTGTGTGAGGTGTCAAACAAGAACAGACATTACAGTAGTAACATGTGCTTCTGATAGAAACCATTTCACAGTCGCAGACTATTTCATGTTCTTCCTTACATTCGGGGGCACGGGTGGCCCAGTCGTCTAAGGCGCCGCGATTCGCTGTGCAGGGTTGCGTCCCGTGGGCACGCCAGAAACCTATGATTGTGGGTTCGAATCCCGGTTCGCCCCGATTATGTTTCTAGGTTTGTCAGCACCATACCCGTGCTCGTGGGTTTCACCGAAGTGGTAAACGTCTAAGACCTGCATCACTTCGGGCTTTCCTCCCACTTTAAGCTGACACGCCGTGATATAACTGGAATACTGTTAAAAGGGGCGTTAAACCCAACTCACTCACTCACTCACTCTTCCTTACATTCCTACTTCCCAGTCATTCTGAACAGGGGTAGAATTGGTCTTCAGCAACCCATGCTTGCCGTAAAAGGTGACTAACGGGATCGGGTGGTCAGGCTCGCTGACTTGGTTGATGCATGTCATCGATCCCAATTGCATGGATCGATGCTCATGATGTCAATCACTGGATTGTCTGGTCCTGACTTGATTATTTACAGACCGCCGTCATATAGCTCGAATATTGCTGAGTGTGGCGTTAAACAACGAACCAACTGAACAGGTGATAACATAGGAAGGGTGTTCAGCCTGTTTGGTTGAAGACAGTTATTAATGTAAATGCAACAGTCCTATTCATGGTGTCTGAAGCTATAATATGGTTGCAACATTGCAGTAGTTGCACAAAACCTTTATGATCTGTCATGTTAGGATCTGTGTTGAGCTATAGGTGCTGTGTGTATGGAAATCTCATTAGTGAGATGACGATGAAAACTCTGTGTGAAGTGTGTTGAGTGTCGTTTTGTGTTGCAGCTGGCCTGGGGAAGCCAAGCAAACACAACATCAGCAGCAGCGAGAGCATCCAGGAGTCTGAGGAGGGGGAGCACCTGCATAGGGTCAGTAGCTGACGGCACCTTCATTATTACTGTTTTTAGCTTTGTTTTTTAATTCAATAATTAACAAATAAAGGCAACCTAACATTGATAGGGTTAAAATAATCTGTTCATAAACATGCATCTTCTTTACAGCTCTTATAAAGCTGCAATTAAAAGAAAGACAAACCTGAAAGTAAGGCTTTTAATGTAGATTGTTAGCTTTCTGGAACACTGGTGGCCCATGTTCGTCAGACGCAGATTTAGAGCGTCTATCACTTTCTCTCAAGTTTTTGTTGTTGAAAAGTTACTTGAAATGTGTTTATCTGCTGCAGGTGAAGCGAGGCCACTTGGGTGCTGAGGAGGGTCTAAGAGGGGCTGTCCGGGACCACTGTTGCCAGCACCACCATCACCACAAGGTTGTAGATGAGTCCGAGAGTAGTCTTGGGGTAGGATCGGACTTCAGCAATGAGAGCGAGGAAAGTGGATTAGAGGGAGAGGCTCAGGCCGAGCAGCTTCGCAAGATGAAGATGAGACAGAAGAAGATGGCTCGTCATGCCGGGGAGGCGAGTGAGAGTGATGTGGAATGTACAGAGTCCAGTGATGATACTGGGGAAGTGAAGGAAGGCGGGAAGGGATTCATAGGGCATCGAAAAGTCAAGGGCATTAAGGGGATGAAGAAACTGGGCAGAAAGATGGAGAAGGTTGAAGAGTCGGAAGGGGAGAGTTCAGAAGTTGATGAATGTTGTGGTCATAGTCACGATGAGGAGGAGTCTGACTACTTAAACTCAGATGAAGAGTTGTTGAAGCAGGCGAAGCTTGTGCGGTTGAAACAGCTTTGTCCTCGTGAGAGTGAAGATAGCTCAGACTTTGATGATATTGAAGAGGAGACTAAAGTGTTCCGTAAGATGAAACTGTTTCAGGCTCAACAGGAAATTCAGAAGCAGAAGAAGCAACTTGCTGAACACCGCCAACACCAGCTGCTACAGCAGGCGGCGCACATGATGCTGCGGCGGCAGGGGAAGCTGTGTCACCATGATCATGCCAACATCCAGAAGGTCAGCGAGGTCATGCAGGACGTCATGCAAGACGCTCATGACGATGCTGGAAAGGATCAAAATGCCAGTGGAGATATTCCAGACAAGGTCAAGTTAGCAGACATTGCAGCACAGGTAACGATACCTGGCGATTGATTTTGGTTGGGATTTTAACACTCATTATTGGACAAATCAGTTCATTCCACAAATCAGTCTTCAATTATGATCAATTTTCTCTCTTTGGCTGCATTTTAAAAAAAAAAAATTTGTGAAAGGTTTAGTTTTGAAAATTTTGAAGCTTATTCCCAACTGAAAATATTCTTTTTGACTGCATCTGTTTTCTGTTTAAAAGGCTGAAAGTACTCTGCCTCTAATGTAGTTACTGGTGTTTCAGGAAGGGGGGTCTTCCAGTGCCGCTGATCCCCATCTGCAGCAGGGGATGTCGGGGAAGGGACAGGACACTGAAGTGTTTGACTGTACCTCCATCATACAGAAGATGAGAGCTGCACAGAGACAAAGGGCATTACAGGGGTAGGCTCATAGACGTCTCTTAAACATTGTCAAATTCAGTCTCATTAAAATCAGGTCATTTAGGGTCATGTCAGAATGACCTTTCCCGAGTTTGACCGACCAATGATATGACTAACAAGAAGTAGACGTTAGCCAATCAGAAGGCAGCTTCCCTGAGCTTTATGGTCCTTGTTTCAAACGAGCGACATCCATTCCCTACATGGAGTGTTAAAATGTCATGATTGTTTCCTTCCAGGGAGTTCACTGAGGATATACTGAGTCCGGATGATGGCAGTTGTCACAGTTCCCACATGAGTGCCAAGTCAGACAAAAACATGGCTGACTTTGATGGGGAGGAGGGGCTGAGTGAGGAGGAGCTGGCCCAGATCAACGCCCACGCCCACTTCAATGCCAGTCAGATGCAGCACCTGACTAACATGGCATCCATGTACCACCTTCCACCATGTGAGTCTATATCTGTACCACCTTCCACCATGTGAGTGTACCTGTACCACCTTCCACCATGTGAGTCTATATATGTACCACCTTCCACCATGTGAGTCTATATCTGTACCACCTTCAACCATGTGAGTCTATATCTGTACCACCTTCCACCATGTGAGTGTACCTGTACCACCTTCCACCATGTGAGTATATCTGTACCACCTTCCACCATGTGAGTCTATATCTGTACCACCTTCCACCATGTGAGTCTATATCTGTACCACCTTCCACCATGAGTCTATATCTGTACCATCTTCCACCATGAGTCTATATCTGTACCATCTTCCACCATGTGAGTCTATATATGTACCACCTTCAACCATGTGAGTATATCTGTACCACCTTCCACCATGTGAGTCTATATCTGTACCACCTTCCACCATGTGAGTCTATATCTGTACCACCTTCCACCATGTGAGTCTATATCTGTACCACCTCCCACCATGTGAGTCTATATCTGTACCACCTCCCACCATGTGAGTCTATACATGTACCACCTCCCACCATGTGAGTCTATATCTGTACCACCTTCCACCATGTGAGTCTATCTGTACCATCTTCCACCATGTGAGTCTATATCTGTACCACCTTCCACCATGTGTCTATACCTGTACCATCTTCCACCATGTGAGTCTCTATCTGTACCACCTTCCACCATGTGAGTCTCTACATGTACCACCTTCCACCATGTGAGTCTCTACATGTACCACCTTCCACCATGTGAGTCTATATCTGTACCACCTCCCACCATGTGAGTCTATACATGTACCACCTCCCACCATGAGTCTATATCTGTACCATCTTCCACCTTGTGAGTATATCTGTACCACCTTCCACCATGTGAGTCTATATCCGTACCACCTTCCGCCATGTGAGTCTCTACATGTACCACCTTCCACCATGTGAGTCTATACATGTACCACCTCCCACCATGTGAGTCTATATCTGTACCGCCTTCCACCATGTGAGTATATCTGTACCACCTTCCACCATGTGAGTCTATATCTGTACCACCTTCCACCATGTGAGTCTATCTGTACCACCTCCCACCATGTGAGTCTATATCTGTACCACCTTCCACCATGTGTCTATACCTGTACCATCTTCCACCATGTGAGTCTCTATCTGTACCACCTTCCACCATGTGAGTCTCTACATGTACCACCTTCCACCATGTGAGTCTCTACATGTACCACCTTCCACCATGTGAGTCTATATCTGTACCACCTCCCACCATGTGAGTCTATACATGTACCACCTCCCACCATGAGTCTATATCTGTACCATCTTCCACCTTGTGAGTATATCTGTACCACCTTCCACCATGTGAGTCTATATCCGTACCACCTTCCGCCATGTGAGTCTCTACATGTACCACCTTCCACCATGTGAGTCTATACATGTACCACCTCCCACCATGTGAGTCTATATCTGTACCGCCTTCCACCATGTGAGTATATCTGTACCACCTTCCACCATGTGAGTCTATATCTGTACCACCTCCCACCATGAGTCTATATCTGTACCATCTTCCACCATGTGAGTCTATACATGTACCACCTCCCACCATGTGAGTCTATATCTGTACCACCTTCCACCATGTGAGTCTATCTGTACCACCTCCCACCATGTGAGTATATATCTGTACCACCTTCCACCATGTGAGTGTACCTGTACCACCTTCCACCATGTGAGTCCATATCTGTACCACCTTCCACCATGTGAGTCTCTATCTGTACCACCTTCCACCATGTGAGTCTATATCTGTACCACCTCCCACCATGTGAGTCTATATCTGTACCACCTTCCACCATGTGAGTCTATATCTGTACCACCTTCCACCATGTGAGTCTATACCTGTACCACCTTCCACCATGTGAGTCTATATCTGTACCACCTTCCACCATGTGAGTCTCTAACTGTACCACCTTCCACCATGTGAGCCTCTAGCTGTACCACCTTCCACCATGTGAGTCTATACCTGTACCACCTTCCACCATGAGCCTCTAGCTGTACCACCTTCCACCATGTGAGTCTCTACCTGTACCACCTTCCACCATGTGAGTCTATATCTGTACCACCTTCCACCATGTGAGTCTCTACCTGTACCACCTTCCACCATGTGAGCCTCTAGCTGTACCACCTTCCACCATGTGAGTCTATATCTGTACCACCTTCCACCATGTGAGTCTCTACCTGTACCACCTTCCACCATGTGAGCCTCTAGCTGTACCACCTTCCACCATGTGATTCTATATCTGTACCATCTTCCGCCATGTGAGTCTCTACATGTACCACCTTCCACCATGTGAGTCTATACATGTACCACCTTCCACATGTGAGTCTATATCTGTACCGCCTTCCACCATGTGAGTATATCTGTACCACCTTCCACCATGTGAGTCTATATCTGTACCACCTCCCACCATGAGTCTATATCTGTACCATCTTCCACCATGTGAGTCTATACATGTACCACCTCCCACCATGTGAGTCTCTATCTGTACCACCTTCCACTATGTGAGTCTATCTGTACCACCTTCCACCATGTGAGTGTACCTGTACCACCTTCCACCATGTGAGTCCATATCTGTACCACCTTCCACCATGTGAGTCTATATCTGTACCACCTTCCACCATGTGAGTCTATATCTGTACCACCTCCCACCATGTGAGTCTCTATCTGTACCACCTTCCACCATGTGAGTCTATACCTGTACCACCTTCCACCATGTGAGTCTCTATCTGTACCACCTTCCACCATGTGAGTCTCTACCTGTACCACCTTCCACCATGTGAGCCTCTAGCTGTACCACCTTCCACCATGTGAGTCTATATCTGTACCACCTTCCACCATGTGAGTCTATATCTGTACTGCCTTCCACCATGTGAGTCTATATCTGTACCACCTTCCACCATGTGAGTCTATATCTGTACCACCTTCCACCATGTGAGTCTATACCTGTACCACCTTCCACCATGTGAGTCTCTACCTGTACCACCTTCCACCATGTGAGTCTATATCTGTACCACCTTCCACCATGTGAGTCTCTACGTGTACCACCTTCCACCATGTGAGCCTCTAGCTGTACCACCTTCCACCATGTGAGTCTATATCTGTACCACCTTCCACCATGTGAGTCTATACCTGTACCACCTTCCACCATGTGAGTCTCTACCTGTACCACCTTCCACCATGTGAGCCTCTAGCTGTACCACCTTCCACCATGTGAGTCTCTACCTGTACCACCTTCCACCATGAGCCTCTAGCTGTACCACCTTCCACCATGTGAGTCTATATCTGTACCACCTTCCACCATGTGAGTCTATACCTGTACCACCTTCCACCATGTGAGTCTCTACCTGTACCACCTTCCACCATGTGAGCCTCTAGCTGTACCACCTTCCACCATGTGAGCCTCTAGCTGTACCACCTTCCACCATGTGAGTCTCTACCTGTACCACCTTCCACGTGTTCCATGATTGCAGTGTGACACCTGCCTGTTTGGGTGTCATCATTCTCTGGCGGTAGGAATAGTTAGTTGTTCATGCTACAAAGCCCTGGTTTCCCTCAGACAAACACTCACACCCTGTATATTGTCCTTCAGCTGTGATCCACCACCGACCCACCCAGCGAGAGGCCGGCCTGCAGAGCTGCCCAGAGTTCACCATTGATGATGTTTGCAAGAAGGGGACGACACTACTGTGGGATATTGTACAGGAAGATGTGGCAGTAAGTCCCACTGGTCCATGAGTCTTACCCATTCACAGAGTTATCTTTCAGACAAGTATACAGAAGCTTTTGTTATACTGATCATGATATTTTACTGAGACTCTTTGAAAACACATGTCCTGGTATTTAATATTTAGCATAATAGCCAAATATATTGAAATAAAGTTGTTCTGAGTATTTAGGCATCAGATAATAAAGTACAACAATGTCTTTGTATCGGTTCAAATCTCATTTGCTGTTTGGAGATGGACTTGAGCACAAAAACACATCTTTTCTGATTTCGAGTTTAAGTTGGTTATGCATGTCATAGTGTTTCAGTATATGTATAAAATGGTATGAGTATGAGTATGTAGTATGTGCTTCAGATAAACTGTTTTGAAGGTATTGATTTACATATTTTTTATTTGTTTTATCCCACAGTTGTTATGATCCATGTTCTATTTCCTGCAGCACCTGTTGCCCGACGGCCTCCTGCTGGGAGCAGAGAAGGCCCTGCACAACCTGGTGTGTTTCTCCACTGACAAGAGGATCAAGACTAAGTTTATAGAGGCCTGCATAGATAACCTGGCCTCGCACAGGTACGCCGCATTTCGAAATGTTACACCATGATAACTGTATCTCTCTGGCCTTTTGTATTCGTGTTGAATCAGAAGCTTATACCGGACTGCTCTTATTCAGGGTTGGCAGTTTTTTGGTATCATGTGCTCTCTGAAATGGTATGGTCTAAACACAACAAAACACCTGTGTGGATTATGGGTTAGAATTGGTCTTGTGGATTGTTACTCCCAGTATCAAGACTCGATTATTTATAGGCTGCTGTCATATAGTTGGACTATTGGAGTGTGATGTTAAGCAACCAACACACACTTTGTACAAGAACCTCTTAAGAATTTTTTTGTCTACCACATTACGCTTGGTAAGATGATGACCTATGTATTCAGTGATCTCTAAATCTCATGTTACGTCTTCTTGTAAATTGTGAGTCCTCATACCCGTAAAGATCCGGATTAGAATAGGTCTTCAGCAAGCCAAGCTTGCTGTAAGAGGCCACTTTGCTTGTAAGAGGTGACTAACGGGATCTGGTGGTCAGGCTCACTGACTTGGTTGATGCACGTCATCGTATCTCAATTCTGTTTATTGATGCTCATGTCAATCACTGGATTGTCAGGTCCAGGCTCGATATTTACAGACAGCTGTCTTGTTGCTGGAATATTGCTGAGTGCAGCTTTAAACAACAAACAATGACATGCCTCGTGTTGTGGAGTGTTTTAACCATGTCCTCATGTTGTGTCAGGTCGGTTGTGGTGTCCCTGAGACTCCTGCCCAAGATCTTCAACTCCTTCCAGCAGTACAGAAGTGGGGCGGACACTCATGCTGTCACTATGTGAGTATGCAGGGATCATCACAGCAACAGATTTCTTCACTTAGTTACGATAATGAAATGAAAGTCCAGAAGGTCGGTGGATGGATTTTCTGGCTGCGTCACACCAAAAGACGTTAATGGATGGTACTTGTTGTAACCCTGCCTGGTGCTCTTCATGAAGGGGATAAAACAAGGACTGGCATACACAGAGTCAGATTATGATGTCTGAGAGTGGTATCCATTTCAAAATGCGGCAGCAGGCTAACACTATAAATCCAGAAAGTCAAAACACATACAACTAGCCACACACACATGCATGCATGTCGCTATAATCTTGAATGCGAAGTTAAACCAAAAATGAAAAGAAATGTAATGTTTTACAGGGAGAAAAACGTCAGCACAGTGAGATCAATGTTAGAGATCTCAACCTTACGGATGGTCATATGGCCAGATAGGGAGGCAACATGTGGAACCACATTTAGAGGTGCGTAATAAAACATTCTGGATCTTTCCTTACAGGTGGTCAGAGAACAACCTGGGCATGATGAAACATTATTTCCGGGATCTTGTGCACTACACCGAGAACAGGAGGAACAGGTCCAACTCTCTGTAAGTAAATCTGTTTGAGGAACGAACATGCACACATCTACAGAGTACTTCATTAGCTGTCAGCAGTAGGTGAAGTCTGCCCCTCAAGGGATCTATGATCTATTTTGTTATGGCCCACTTTGTACAGTTTCATATAGGCTACGTATCAACATTAAATATGCAAAATATATCACCCTTACCCAATTACTTTTAAGAAACGCATGAAAATTTAGGAGAGCGAGTGGTATGACAATGAAGGAAGACAAGTTCTATTGATAAACAACTTCTTTATTACAATTAGTGCGACGTTTCGGTGTAGATCCTAACACCTTTATCAAGCAAGTGATGTCACAATCAGAAATCACTTGCTTGATAAAGGTGTTAGGATCTACACTGAAACGTCGCACTAATTGTAATAAAGAAGTTGTTTATCCATAGAACTTGTCTTACTTCATCACACCAACTTCTAAATGCCACTTAAAGAAGTGGTATGACAATGCTCTATGTAGGAGCTAGAATGATGCAAGTATAAGGTGTCCTGGGTGTTGTCATCAAGTAGTGGAACATGGCTGACAGGGCTATTAAGGGCTGAAGGGCTATTAAGAAGGAGCACCGATAGGCGAATGTCTGTTTTATGTTGTAGGTATTATGTGAAAATGTTTCTCTTCCCCTCCAGGTACAGCCACAAGGACGAGACAGGCGTGAGACTCGACTTTCTGACCTGTGTGTTCTCCTCCATGGGCTCTCCAGACAGTTTCAGTAAGTTCCTCCCATTGTGGATTACAGTGACAGGCTTCGACATGTAGACTGCTGGTCTGATTGGTTGATTTGTTGTTTAACACAGTCGGCAGTATTCCAGCTATATGACAGGGGTCTGTAAATAAATGAGTGTGGACCAGACACTCCAGAAGAGTGACAGTGATTGACATCATGATTTTTTTGGAGTCATCATATTGGGATACAATGACATGCAATCAAACAATCACCGAGCCAGACCACCCATTTCATTTAGTCCCAACGAGTGTGCTAAATCTAATACTAGTGTAAGGACTGATTGTATTCTCCCCTAATGAATTGTTATGTAAGCAACTAGTTAGAAATTAATTCTGGACTTGTTGGATCTGTCTCTTGGTATAGCGCTGTGACATATTTTAAACAGTAAAACATCTGTGCATGGTCAACTGTGAACAGTAATTTGACTCCATTTCAGATATACCCAGATCAAATCTAATAAGAACTCAGAAGTAGCATAGCATGGACAATAATTGTTGATTATATTGACTAAGAATCATAATGAATACACAATGCTATTTAGAAAGTGGTCAAATGTAACAAATGTTATATTTGGGATAACGCCTTTATAAAGTACAAATTCTAATACTTTTTGGGGTTGAGTCTCATCCGGGATTCAAACCCACACTAGTGAGGCACCTAATGGGAGCCATGTCAACTTACACTTATCAGAGGGGTGCACAAAGTACGTGATCTAGACTACCAGTTGTCAGACTTCCGTTTTTGTGGAAGCCTTGGTACCTGAGGGGGTTAGATTGCTGACTTTGTGTGCTGGCGATTAGGTCCTGTTTGGGACTCAACCCAAAAGAGTGCTAGAATTTGTACTTTACTAAGAAAGTGTTATCCCAAATATAACATTTGTGACATAAGATTCATTAACCTTGAATTTATGTTGGATGTAAAAGATGTCAGTGGCCTGTTGGTGGTAGTTTTGTTAGTGGTATCTATTTGCTTTTGTTTCTTCAGGGTTGAACCAGACACAGGTGGATGAACTGTGGGAGTGTTTGGCGGCCGACCCAGAGTGTACGGATGACTGTCTCAAGTGGTTCCTTACACAAGCCAAGAGCAAGGACCACCATGCACTTGGACTCGAGACATTCAAACACATCTTTCTCGAAAAAGTAGGGTCAAGTTTTATGTTGTACAAGAAAGCTAATTGTTCTTTGCTAGATCTCAACAGATGTAGATGTTGGTTATTGACGAGAGTTATCCTTTTAGTAATTGAATTCAAGAAATAAATGACTCATGGTTGTTACCCACGAGTCGTTTATTTCTTATATGAGATTAAGCCTCTTTAAGAATGTGTGTAAAAAGTAAATGCTTTAAAAATATCTACCCATATTTAAATAATGGTGACTCCCTGAATAGAATCCGACCGTGGCAATGTTGGACAAGTCCATTTTATGAACAGGAGGGTTAAATTTTCACGTCGATTATATGTACCTTCCTTCCCAATACTTTTGGAAGCTGTTGTTCGGCCATTTGATTTTATCTACGTTTCCCAGCTACATCTATGTGGAACAACTCACTAGACTCTTCCCTCTCAAAAATAACATAGTCCAATTTAGGACATCAAGTTGCAAGTGCATGTTCGAATCTCCAGAAACGACGCCATGATAAAACAATGTTTCATCGTGATATAAGCCACGCTAAGTTGTTCATTGTTCTTTGCGATTTATCACGTAGCTGTCTTATATTTGGCATTTACTATCTTGCGTGTCTTTCTTGTATGCTAGATGCCCCAGCTGAGACCGGAGACGATGAGTGCGATCGGCCTGAACCTGTTCCAGAGTCTGTCCCAACTGGCTCGTGTTGCCAATGCTTCTCTCAACAATCCACTCTCGGAAGATCAGGTATGTTTGGCTCTGGTTGGCCTCTGATTCTTCCCATGCATATTTCTTTTACCAAGATTCTCAATTATGTAAATGTTAGGAAATCTAGCCTCACTGATAACGCTATGTATGGTATAGTTTGGAAATTTATTGGAAACATTATGTGCTGTAATGAAGTTTTAGTCAACCTTTTACATTGCACAATTTATTTATGTTAATGACCACATAAGCCATCTCTCAGCTGATCAGAGCATCTTAGAGTTGCCTCCCTTAAACCATGCTGGGATATGCTTGTCTTGGGTTCAAATCCAAGGTTTGACCTAATCATGAGCTTTGATCTGGATGTAGGTTTCACCACAGTGGAACATGTTGGGAACTGCCTCCATGGTTTAGTGGAAGAGCATTTGCCCAGAGAGTAGAAGTTTTGGGTTTCGATCCCTGGATGCGTCATACCAAAAGCCGTTAAAAGATGGTACTTGTTGTTACCCTGTCTGGCGCTCGGCATTAAGGGGCAAAAACAAGGACTGGTTGGCTCGGAGTCAGTATGCTGTGCCTGAGTGGGGTATTCATGTATAACTGCGGCATGGTATCTCATTGTGATAGCCTTATGAATCGGCATCAGTCTGGACTAGTACAAGCAGCCACACACTCACAGACACACATCGGTACACATTGCTTTACAAGTGCAATAATCTTGGATGTTAAACTCTATTTCACCTCACCTCGCATGTTGGGCTTTCTTGTAACAATCAGCTGACACTCAGCTGTTTCAAGGGGTGTTAAACCCAACTCTCTCATTCACTCAGCTGTTGTGCCTGAAAAGTTGGAATGTTGAATGTTCTGACTGCCCCTTTCCTTTTCTCCCTTACAGTGAGATATTAGAATATTGTTTAAGGCGACATATCTTCCTTGGCCAATCTGGATGTTATGCTTAGCCTTCATTTCAATGCTGTGTTGTGTAGGTGTGCGGCATGGACCAACTGTGGAGCATCGCCCTCCGTGCCACCAACAAGGAGGTGAGCATGACGGCTATCCAGTACCTCAATAACTACTATATCAGCTTCGGCAACAGCATGTTGGAGAAGGAGGAGGAGTTCATACACCGCTGTATGAAGAACCTGGTAGCAGCACTGGAAAACGTTAAGAAGGTCAGTGGCGTAGGACATGGCTTGTAAAGGCATTTGATGAGTTGAATATTTCATTTAGTGACTATTCTCACTCATCTCACACTTGTCTGACTCATCTCACTTGTCACACTTTTGTCTGGCTCTTGTCTCAACCTTGTCTCAACCTTGTCTCAACCTTGTCTCATCCTTGTCTCACTCATCTCACTCTTGTCTCATCCTTGTCTCACTCTTGTCTCACTCATCTCACTCTTGTCTGACTCATCTCACTTGTCTCACTTTTGTCTCGCTCTTGTCTCAACCTTGTCTCAACCTTGTCTTACTCATCTCACACATCTCACTCGTGTCTCACTCTTGTCTCACTTTTGTCACACTTTTGTCTCACTTTTGTCTCACTCTTGTCTCACTCATCTCACGCTTGTCTCAATGTTGTCTCACCTCACTCTTGTTTCAACCTTGTCTCACTCTTGTATCACTTTTATCTCACTCCTGTCTCACTGTTGTCACACTATTGTATCACTTTTGTATCACTCTCGTATCACTCTCGTATCACTCTCGTATCACTCTTGTATCACTTTTGTCTCACTCTTGTCTCACTATTGTCTCACTCTCGTATCACTCTTGTCTCACTCTTGTCTCACATTTGTCTCACTCTTATCTCACTCTTGTCTCACTCTTGTATCACTTTTGTCTCACTCTTGTCTCACTCTTGCAGGACACATGTGGGAGTTTCCAGATCATTCAGCAGGGCCTGACTCTTTTGAAAAACCACCTTGAAGCCTTCCGTCGTCGCTATGCCTACCACTTGCGCAACTGGCAGATCGATGGCAAGGGCATTACCAGCCACCAACAGCACCGGATGGAGAAGCACTGCACCTCCATATGTGTGCTGCTGCAGCCAGCCGGCATGACAGAGAAGGTAAGGGGATGTGATCTTATCAAAACTTGCAAAGACATGGGTTAGAATGGGTTTTCAGCAACACATGCTTGTCATAATGGGCTACCAGAGGGATCGGGTGGTCAGGCTCGCTGACATGGTTGACTCATGTCATCGTATCCCAATTAAGTAAATAGATGCTCACTGGATTTGATTATTTACAGACTACCGTCATATAGCTGGAATATTGCTGAGTGCGGTGTGAAACAACAAACAAACATTTTTTTGATATTGTGATTGGTATATCCATATATGGCCTTCTGAAGAGGTTTGAAATTTAAGAAACTAGCAGGGGGTTGCAGAGACCATGTAGATCTGACACAGTAACACATCTGTGTGTGTATCTGTGCATAGAACCAGCTGGAGATGATGACCACTGACCTTGTTGCCGAGCTCCGAGCCGAGGTGGCACGATGGTGGGAAGCGCTACAGAAACAGCAGCAGCTCCAGCGCCAGCAGGCCGAGGGGGCTCATGGGGTGCTCTCGCCGATCCTTGGCGCTATGCTGGGAGATGGACCAATCAGGATGATCACACAGGGGCAGGAGCTGACTGTCGACATGGATGAGAAGACACTTGGGGAGATGCAGTTCAAGAATATGCAGGTGCGGCCAGTGTTTGAAAGTTGGGCAGGTGACCCATACATTTTGCCTACCTATCTTCAAAGTTACCTGCTCGCATTCTGACATTATTAATATTGAAAATCGCAAAACAAATATGAGACATATTGCGTCTTGATTCAGTTAAAATAATGCAAACTTGAAAATCTAATTATGATAAAACCGAAAATGTAAGTAGTCTTAAAATTACCTGCAAGTCAGACACATGTGGGGATTTTAAGTGTTATTAAAAGGACCAACTGCTCAGCTAGTATGGATAACTTTACCCTCTAGCAGTGTTTATTTTGTTTCTATATTCTGTCTATTTGCCAAAACATATCTAATTCCTGTTGTCCATTCCATTTACAGCTTGTGTTTGTCTCGGTGGGTGCGAGTCGGCAGCCACGGAAGATGGACGGATCCCTGCCGTCCTCCAGCCTCCCGTCACCACTCCGGGACAGACTTCCCATGATGCTTCTGCTGCAGGAGCCTCACTTTGACAACCTCTTCATGCTTCTACAGAGACTAGGCGACCTTGATGTGGAGTTGTCCAATATGGTCAGTTGTCCATGCTAGATTCATATTTCATATCATTGCTCCTGTAGCTATCTAATTGTCCTTCATGTATTACACACACCCATACACACTCATGTGGCCTGTACTGATATGATGTCATCACTGACTTTGTTCTCACTTTGAAGTCTGTAAAAAGTCCTCTGGCAGGTCATTGTATAGATATGATTTCAGTTATGTATGTTTCAATGAAAATAAGTCTTTGTAACTCGAAGTGATGCATCCTTACCATGTGTCGTTCCAACATGATGTATTTCATCGGCTAAACATTTGTACAAATCACAAGACCAGAGGGATCATTCATCTTGTAAAGTACACCTTTCAATAGTATGTGTGAACAGGTAACTCATAAACTTCCCCTTAAAAGTTTCCTTGTATTTTTCTTTGATTAGTGTGTTGTGTTTCAGGATCCCCTTGAGCGGGCGGGTCTCCTGGCGGAGTCACGCCGCCTGTCTCGGAACGTGTGGGAGCTGCTGATGATCCTCCCCACCAGTCCCAATCATCTCAACGGTTTCAAGAGTCTCATCATGGAGCGGGTGAGGGTACATGCCTGTCACCAGACCAACGTTGGTGCAGGTTCTTATTACAATAGGGGGAAAAGAAACAGCAATAGCTTCCTCTCAAAATGTCCGTACATTAAAGCAAATTCTGCCCTTTTCTGTAAAACAAGAAAATATTATCGCAGCTGTGTAGCACACTTCCAACTATTATACAGAAAAGTTATGTTTTTTAAGTGTGGCCCACTTTCTGTTTTTTTTTAAGAAGTGTTTTTATTTCTGAAAGTGGAGCTATGAAAAGATCAGTATTAGAGAAATATGTGATAAGTTTGGTTACTATTCATCAGGAGAATATTCCTTTCCATGCTGATTTCCAAGCTTTAGGTTGTAAATATTGATGGACTATTGATGTGTGTTCAGTCTGGTGAGAGTGGGGATGACCAGGTGACGGTGGCGTGGAACGACCTGCTACCACCCTCCAGCCCCCACAAGCTGTACTACTCACTCCAGATAGTGGAGGTCCTGTCTCACAGCCAGAAGCTCCGGCGCAAGTCACTGGTAATGCCTCGTTATTATCTTTTAGATATTCATGTTCATCGTTTGCAAGGCTTCAGTTTAGTTTTACAAGTTTTGTAAGTTGCAGAATCCATACCGAGTTTCAGGATTGCTGTCGAATTGCTTAAAGGGAAATTTATCTCAATTATGAGATTTCTCCTATTTTGGTTTATTTCTTGAGGTTGACCATTAGAAGTATGATCAATATCTCTTAAGGCTCAGGCCATTTGATAGCAGAGTCAGTATTCAGTACAGTGATCCCTCGCTATTGTGCTCTTCTATAAAGCGCTACCTCGGTTACTTACTTACAAAATTTATGTACACTTTTAATATTGAGAGTTTTACACAGACATAATTGTATTGTTGTTCGTTGTTCATTTGCACATAACGCTTCTCATTGCATAATCAACCGTTTATCGCTGAATGGAGTTCTAATAATCTGTTTGAAAATATCCGCGGCAAGTCCAGGAAATACGATTGTTCAACTAGTTAACTTTTCACACTATACATCCTTTGATCTTAGAAGCGCATGCATGCAATAAAAGAGAACCACAAGTGAAGTTTATATTCTTAATTAGTGGGCAATCCAATTTGAGGCGACACTGTCACACACATGTAGTTGCTGTCACAACACGGCAGTCATTCATTTCGTAATTGCGCTTTTGTAACATCGCCTGTTTTTTTTCCGTAGTTATAATAAGCGATTTCATTGGATTAAAATTTGTTTCTAATGACGCTTTCTTGCCTAAATCTGCTACAAGTTTCGTGATTGGTCAATTTTGAGCACGTGACCTCAGGCAGCCAATCAAATTATAGCTGTGATACCAAGCTCGTGTTTGATAAATTTCAGAAGTTGGCGAAAGATTTTTTTGTTAAATCATGTTATTCTGAACGTTTTAAGCAGGAAATCACGATATATATTAAAAATATGGAACTTCGTGAATGTATCGTGCTTGGTTACGAGCTGTGACAAAGATTTTTCATGCATATATTTTTGCATTAAACGTTGTGTCCGAGCCGAGAATTCAAGGCGACGAAAACCGAGATGTCATTTGACTTACATTACACGCGATCGCACGAAACGATGGAAATAATAACTTAGATGTAAGTTTGATTACTGTTAGAAATATTTTTGTTGATTTTATTTATCACTTTGTATAATATATTTAAAGATTTGCATAAAACGTCTTTATTTTGCTCTTTGACATGTTCAATGCGGACCCGTTGTCAAAATGTGTGTCCGAGAATTTTGTTTTCAATAACATCGCAGGAAATAGTGAATAATTTTTTAATTTATCGATAAAAAATGATAAATTAGAATGGAATACGTATTTCAGACATTTGGAAATGTGACAGATTTAATAAATGAATGATATATCAGGTAGATCTAGGTCCATAAAAATATATACTATTTTGACTCGACGTGAGATAAACACATATTGATGATTTGAGATTAGCCGAGCGCGCTCCCCCGCCTCGCCCTCGGTTAAACGGCTCATCGTCTATAACGCCCACCAATTATTTGGACCCCATTGGTAGCGTTGTAGCGAGGGACCACTGTATTCAGATTCACAAGTTGTGCCTTTGACCTTAGAACCCTTATGTTTGTTCTGTTAGTGTTGTTGTTGCTTGTCTAGTAACTTTGCTACAAATAGTCCTTAGTCGGGCAGTATCTAACAAAAATCATGGCACTAGTTTGGGTTCAATGACTGAAAAGATATTAGCATTGACTTCAAATCTTTTTGTGCTTCACTTTAAGTTGTTAGAACTTTTATGAATGCTTCAAGTAGAGCAGGTTTCACACTTGATTGTTGACATAGTGTATATGTGAATTGTACTGCACACAATTTGTGGTTGCAGATGCGGTCAGGGGGAGGAGATGCATATTTATCAAGTGGTGACCAAGAATCAGGCAGTCATGATACAGCGGAGAACCTCTGGAGCTCACAGGTATGTTACCTGTAACAGGTAAATCAATTCAGAACTGATCCCCAGTGTCTCAGGATCTATATCTAGGTCTTGTTCTTCTGTGTCCACATGTTGTGTTTGTGTTGCCTAGGTTCAAAGCGACTCTTGGAATGAAGAAGGGTAGGTGGCTTCAAAATGCCCCCTTTATTGAACCCTTCAAAAGTAAGCCCTGGAGATGACACTTCAGACGCTCAGACTCAGACTCTTTTGGTATTGACCAAACTTAGTATCAAACAATCTGGGAATTATCATGCATTCACCTGAAAGTCATCAATAGAACTGGATCTAGAGTTTGTTTTGAGCTTGTTTCCTTCTATTTCAGTTCATTGCCAAGGGAGGTTTGAGTCACTTGTTCAACATCTTCATCTCAGGAAGTCTTCAGTCGAAGGAGGGAGACAACTGGAGTCAGGTACGAGACAATATTACCATCAACTCTTTATTTGTGATCAGTTAAGAAAAAAGTACATAAAACCTCATAAGATAGATATATTACTTTAGAGAACATACTTATTTCATGACAATCCTGATTGGCAATGGTATAACCTGCCCAATTGTATAAGGTGCTGCAATTCACTGTGCAGAGTTGCGTCCCTTGGGCACACCAGAAACCTATGATCAAATCCTGGGTTGCTCCGATTATGTTTCTAGGTTTGTCAGCACTATGTCCGTGCTTGTAGGGTTCACCAGTGTGAGACCTGCACACTTCGGGGATTCCTCCCACAGTAAGGTGACGCGCAGTAATAAAACTGGAATACTGTTAAAAGCAGTGTTAAACCCAACTCACATACTCACTCACTCTAAATTACAAGTCCAATGGAGGAAATCACTGAGACAACCAATTTTGTTTAATGATGCTTGTGTGGATTCAGATAATACAGGTTCCTGAGACTTCTCTTTATACCTTGTGAATTATGTAATGGAGAAATCGCGAAAATCTGTTGATTCCGGAAATAGAATCAACGGGCTCTGACTTAAATCTTGTTATGGTTGATATATATATATACTACTTAAAAAAATCTTAATGACAACCCAATTCTTTCATATTACAAGAGTTAATCAATAGTAATATGAAAGAATTGGGTGTTCCTTAACTTCTTTTGTGTGGTATAAGTTGCATCAGTTTTACTTGTTCCAAGGCACTTTCAGAATGGCCAGTGAATTCTTGGCTTAGAATCACCTGCAACAACAGTAGTGTGATGTCATCATTATGATTTAGAGTCTGCTGAACCATTTATCTCTGAGGTGTAATTAAGGTCACAGCAGATGACAACATGAACCACATTAACACAACTGTCTTGCTGTCTTGTTCTCTAGTGGAATCAGGAATGCCTGGCCTACTTGCTTCGACTGGTGAGTCAGTTTGCCGTGAACCGTGCAGACCTCGAGACTGGATCGGAAGAACAGTCCGAGACGTATGAGAGTCCTCGCAAGAAGGTCAAGAAGTCCAAGTCAGCACATGAAAAGATCTTCATTCCAAGACTCAATCAGGTATACAAAGTAATAAGACAAAAGAGGGTCACAATTGCTTGATTTTACAGCACAGTCTTCCAAAACAGTAATATTGTTCTTGAGCCAATGATTTTAATAACGTAGACACAATTTATGGATAACAACTTCTTTAATACTGGAAAGGTGACTTTTCGGTATAGATCCTTATAACGTTGTCAAGCTTAATGGCATGAGGAACTATACCGAAACGTCGCCTTTACAGTATTAAAGAAGTTGTTATCCATAAATTGTGTCTACTTTGTCATCCGTTAACTTCTAAGTAATGCTAATAGGCAATTCAATGATTTTAACAGGAAAATGAACACAGGTTGGCAGATTTAAGAAAATTACCTGGATCTTGTTGTTCCTGAGAAGCAGCAGATGAAAATAACTTTTACTCTTGCACATAGAACAATTGCCTGTTTGGTGCTGCAAGCATTATTTGGCATAATAACAAGAGCAGTTGATGGTGTTGAAGTATACGTCATAGTATATTTACCTGTTTAAAGATTATGGTTATGTATGACATGGTTTTCCCCTTCAGTCCACCATCAACATGCTGAACACAGAGACGGTGTTGAAGATTCTCATGCAGATCCTGTATGATGCTGCATTGCCAGAGTAAGTTCTCATAATGTTGCAACCTAATTGTGACCATAAGATGTAGATGTATCTCTTAGAACATGCTTGAAATAGCCATAGACTTCGTGTATCTTCAGCATTCTTGAATTCTTCTTATCTTCCTACCCTGTGAAGAATTGGTCTTCAGCAACTCATACTTGTCATGAAAAGAGACTAACAGGATCAGGTGGTGAGATTTGCTGACTTAGATGATGCATGTCATCGTATCCAAATTGCGTAGATCGATTCTCATGATGTCAGTCACAGGATTGTCTGGGCCAGACTCAATCTTTTACAGATCACCATCATATAGCTGTAATATTGCTGAGTGCAGCAGTGAAAAACAAACAAAATGTTATCGTCCTTGGCAGCTGCCTAAAATTGCATTACAAGGTCTGTCTGTCTGATGTTCATTTCATCTTGATTGACAGGGATACAAATCAGCTGTACATCGGATCCTGGGGTCGAGCGGAAGGTGAGTGTGCATGCTGTGGGTATATGCTGCTGTCATTCCATGTATGAGTTCACATTAGTAACTGCATTCCTACTTTGCTTGTCCAAGTGGTCTAAGCTGCGAGTGTGCTAAACACTCCTTGCTGACAGTGTCTGCTGGCTGTTAGTTCTCTACATATTTTCAGCTCCATACCCGTGCTGAAAGGGCAAAAATCCTATGATTTCCACCACAAATATGATTAAGAACTGCATGAAAACTCAACACACATACTTCTTAAAAGCAGCAGTTAACTTTACAAACACTCCACCTAATACATAAGACCTGCTCCAGGTCGTATTTCTGTGCTCTTCTCTGTTTCTGCATGGAGAAGCTGGTATATTCAGCCAGTTGTGTGACTTGTATACTCTTCCAATGGTATAAAATGTATTTTCCACAAGTGATATAACTTGTATACGCAACCATTTCGGTAACGTGTATACCTACCCAGTGGTATAACTTTATATTCATCCAGTGTGGTAACTTGTATACACTACCAGTGGTAAATGTTGTATATTCCACAAGTGGGACAGCTTGTTTATTTAGCCCGTGGTATAACTTTATATTCATCCAGTGTGGTACCTTGTATACCCTACCAGTGGTATAAGTTGTATATTCCACAAGTGGGACGGCTTGTGTATTTAGCCTGTGGTATAACTTTATATTCAGCCAGTGTGGTACCTTGTATACCCTACCATTGGTATAAGTTGTATATTCCACAAGTGGGACGGCTTGTGTATTTAGCCTGTGGTATAACTTTATATTCAGCCAGTGTGGTACCTTGTATACCCTACCATTGGTATAAGTTGTATATTCCACAAGTGGGACGGCTTGTGTATTTAGCCTGTGGTATAACTTTATATTCAGCCAGTGTGGTACCTTGTATACCCTACCATTGGTATAAGTTGTATATTCCACAAGTGGGACAGCTTGTGTATTTAGCCTGTGGTATAACTTTATATTCAGCCAGTGTGGTACCTTGTATACCCTACCATTGGTATAAGTTGTATATTCCACAAGTGGGACAGCTTGTGTATTTAGCCTGTGGTATAACTTTATATTCAGCCAGTGTGGTAACTTGAATACTCTACCAGTTGTCTAACTTTATATTCAGCCAGAGTGGTAACTTGAATACTCTACCAGTTGTCTAACTGTATATTCATTCCTCTATGCCCAGTGGTCCACTGTGCACTCTCCTTTCTCATCTCACTGGCCTACTCCTGTGATGAGGTTCCTGGACTACTGTGTACCGCCACCAACTTCAATGCTTGGCTGAAACGTCTCACGCTGGAAGCACCAGAGGTAGGATCTAACTCTCGACTGTGTCTTATTCTGTACTGTATGGGGATTTGGGCTTAGAGAAAGTCCCCTACCCCTATGCTTGTCTGACTATTGGGGATCTGGTACATTGTGTCCTTTTGCTGATTGATGTCATTTTAGCCTCAGCGCTTGGATTGTTGTTCAAACTATCCACCCCTTGTTTGTCTGTCTGTTTACAAGCCACCATCATATACTTGGAATATTGCTGACTGAGGCGTACATGTTCACTCAATCGTTTCAGGATATTAGGCTAAAAAGAACAATAGTCTTGGTTCTCAGGCACAGCCCGCATCATCATAAAGTTTGCCACAGTTTTTATTTCAATTTAAAAAAACAAACAAAAAAGTCCTTAAATATTCCAAGTCCAATTGTAGTCAAATACTGTATTCCAGAATTTTACTCATCAAGGAATACATTTATGTAGGGAGGCCCTTTCCCAGGTTGATTGTACACAACTGTTTAATTGGTTACACAAATGTTTGTTTGGTTACATACTAGTTTGTAAGAGAAAGAAGACTGCCCACCCCGCTATATTTTCAAAAACCATTGCCTGAGAACCAATTCTTTTATTTTTTATGCCTTAAAAGAGGACTGAAATATGTTTTATATTATTTTTCCAGCCAGTTAATTAAAGTTTCCTACTATTTGTGATTTTCTGTAATTGACGAACTATGTTTCCTTCTTGGAAACCCTTTTGGCTTGATCCCAAGTAAAGTATGCTTGTCATCACATGTGACTTACAGTGTGTGGTTTCTGGGTTGATGCCATGGCAGGGGTTATTGCACATAAGACCAGCTACTGGTTTATCCGACCCATGAAGATCCGGGGTAGAATAGGTCTTCAGCAACCCATGCTTGCCGTAAAGAGGCGACTAACAGGATCGGGTGGTCAGGCTCGGTGACTTGGTTGATGCACGTCATCGATGCTCATGATGTCAATCACTGGATTGTCTGGTCCAGACTTGATTATTTACAGACCGCCGTCATATAGCTGGAATATTGCTGAGTCTGGCGTTAAACAACAAACAAATAAACAAAACATATATGTAACTTGCTGGTGTTTCAGCCGTACGTACGTAAGGAGGCCTGTATGGGGCTATACCGTCTGCGACTGGGGAAGACAGTGGACAACAAGCCGGGCTACAGCTTCCTGCTCCCCATCCTCTCCAGCCTTCTCAGCTTCCTACAGGTGGCACTCGAGTTTAAGCCACAGAAGAACACTGAGGTATGCTCTCTCCATTGCTTGCAACGACATTTCAGATGTTATGTTGGTATATATACCAGTATATTTTCTGTTTTGGGGGTAGATGTGGTGAGGTCAAATGCAGTCTGTGCAAAAAACATTTGATTCTACTCGCCCAAACTTTTCCTCTTAGCAATTGGCCCATTGTAGTAGATTTTTGTGTTACTATGTTGACAATTATAAGTTGAGCTTACTTGACCAAACAGAATTTTTTCTGGACCAAAGGATTAAGTCACAGGCTGCTAATTGTTTGTGAATTATTATTTTTTTCTTTTATTGTTTTTAGAAAGACGCACCTGTTACATAAATGGGCTTCCGCCCAGGGTAGCAGAAAGCCCATGACATAAAGCACAACTTATCAGTACATCTTACTTTGTTGTTTTTTACAGAAAATAACATACTTCTCACTCACACATTCACTCTTGTTTATATATCATATTGCAGTTTAGGAAAGTAAATGGTCTCAAACATTAAAATCTTAAGTACAAAACTAAAATTAAATTGAAAGCTGCTCCTCATTTTCGAAAAGTTGATGATACAGCATCCAAGCACCATAGAATTTCTGTTGATTACCTGTCTTGAAAGCAATATATTTATGTTGTATATGTTGTATCGTGAAAAAGCTTCCTTTTTATAAACATGAAAATAAGGTTTTGTATTTTGGAATTTGCATCTATATTGTTTGTGAATTTGATTGTCGTGTAGATGATGAGGGATGAATCTCTTCCCTCTCATTAAAGTCAGTGTCATTAAAGACTCCGACAACTGCAGTGGCTTGTTCATGAGCAAACACTGGCTCACAAGCTTATAGCTGTACCCATAATGTTCAGTAGCTATGGTAGCTAGATGACATGTTGTGGAAGGTGTCCCTATAGATGCCGTGAGAAAGTAACTGAATTAGTTTCTACTGCATAGAACTGTACCCATGAAACTCTGAGGTAGAATAGGTCTTCAGCAATCCATGCTTGCAGTAAAAGACAACTATGCTTGCATAAGAGCAACTAACGGGATCAGGTGGTCAGGCTTGTTGACTTGGTTGATGCATGTCATGATATCCCAATTGCGTGGATCGATGCTTATATAAATCACTGGATTGTCTGGTCCAGATTCGATTATTTACAGACCACCTTCAAATAGCTGGAATATTGCACAGTGCTGTGTTTAACAACAAACAAAACCAAAACAAAAGCATGAAACTGAAGTTAATGTTGGATGTTTTTGTGTGACAGTTTGACAGTAAGGAAAAGGAACCGTTTGGTCCAGGGTGCCGGGACTACTTTTGGCTGGTGTGCAGATTTGTTGACAGCATTTCCAAAGAGGAAGCAAGTTCAGTAAGTCATTGTTGTCTTGTGTTGCGTAGGACCACACTCATAGCCAGTGATAGCAGTTCACCACTGTCCTAATCAAACTTGACCACTTATAACATGCTTGAGGACCCGATAAGATCCGGGTAGAATAGGTCTTCAGCAAACCCATGCTTGCTGAAAAGGCGGCTGTGCTTTTTGTAAGAGGCAACTAACAGGATCGGGTGGTTGATGCATGTCATCTATCCCAATTGGGTGGATCGATGCTCATGATATCAACCACTTGAATGTCTGGCCCAGACTTGCTTATTTACCGACTGACGTCGTATAGCTGTAATATTGCTGAGTGCAGTGTTAAACAACAAACAAACGAAACAAAACATGCTGGAGCACAAACACTCTTACACTGGAATGGCTGTCCTGGCATTGTACAGGATTAATGAGATCTTACAAGAACCTTGACAGTGATAAGAATTAGAAAATTATCTTCATGAAGTTTTTAAATAATTGTTTATGTGTCCAATTTTAAAAGATGAAATGGATGATAATATGTAATTATTTGCATAGATAATGTAAGGTTGGATTGAGGTCAAATTTCTCATGTCTAGTTAGTCAGTAGGAATGTTTACTTCATGGATTGCAAGGAACTCGGTGTAGGAGAGAGGTCATAGAAAGCATCTTCACGTTATTCATATTCAATCAAAATAGTAAATATTCTGTATATCTCAGTTTGTTATAGGTCCCAGGTGACATTTTTAATTAAAAAACTATGTCTTTCAGGAAAACTGTGTTGATCTGAACTCCTTGGCAAAAGAGGCCTACCAGCTTATCATGGAGCGGCCATACTTGGAGACTCGGGTTGGATATGAAGAAGACGATGGCTTGATAGGCCTGCTCAATCTTCTCACCGCTGTCCTCAAGCACAACCCACCATTCAAAACATCATCGGACGGCAAGGTTTGTGCTCACATTATCAGCTTTTTGATCTCCCAACCAAAAGTAATTAAGATTGGAAAAATTAATGATAGATTTGTTGCATGTTTCATACAAATGTACGTCTCTAAAAAGTTTCAAATGGTGCAAGTTTCCAGAGATGTCTTTTCACTTTCATGGGAGAGAGTTTCACTCCTTAGTTGCATCGTATCCCAATTGCGTGGATCTATGCTCATGATGTCAATCACTAGATTGTCTGGTCCTGAGTCCATTATTTACAGACTGCCCTCCTTACAGCTGAAATATTGCTGAGTGCGGCGTTAAACAACAAACAAACAAAACCTTAGTTGCATCAGCCTCTATCGCCCTTGTGAGGGCAAGAGTATAGTTTATGATGTAACAGATGTTTCTCTTCACAACAAACTATGCCTTGGTAATTTAACAGGGCCCTGTACACTAAAGCAATCTTAGCGCTACAACTGTTAAAGGTCGATGTTAAGGCATGGCTGTTATCATTATCTTAGCTCCAAGATCACTTTGTGAATGGGGCCCAGATCCGTAAAGGGGATCATGAAAATATAAAAAATATGTAGATAATTGTCACTGTTCAATGGTCCACGAATTTGAGTCCGTCTAATGCGAAAGATTTGACAAAAGTCATGCCGAAATTTGAGGGTTTTAGGGGGTTTCTTTGTTCCTTGTGAGTGAGTGAGTATGGTCTTACACCCCTATTAGCAATATTTGAGCAATATCACGGCAGGGGAAATCATGTGAATTGAGCCCAAGTCTTTGGCGTGACGAGCGACCGCTTTAACCACTAGGCTACCCCACCGCCCCTTTTTCCTTACGACTATTTGGGTGAGGAAATGTTTCAGTTAAGTTGCATCCCTGCTATTCTACAAACTGTCTGGTTTCAGTCCCTCCTGGATGAGATATTTGACAGCCTGTTCGCACTGCCCTCGCCCACCAAGCGCTACCTGCCTCGTTGTAAGAGTCAGGCCTCCCGGTCCGCCGCGTACGACCTGCTGGTGGAGATGGTGAAGGGCAGCGTGGACAACTACACCGCCCTCCATTCCAAGATGCTGGCACAACATACAAAGGACTCCCACACGCCCTACCCTTGGGACTACTGGCCCCATGAAGATGGACGGTCCAAGTGCGGCTACGTGGGCCTGACGAACCTCGGGGCCACCTGCTACATGGCTACATGCATGCAGCATCTGTACATGATACCACAGGCTCGCCAGTCAGTGCTACAGGCAAAGGTAGGTGGTGTTCAAAGACTTCAGTAAACCTACTGCCACGTTTACCCATAGTATTGTAGATATCTTGCTATCACTTAGTAACCTTGTGAGATGTACTACTTTCAAGTGAACCTACTTGGAGGTTTTACAGTTGAATTGTATAAACAGCTTTTTCATATTGATTTTTGACTGGTTAAAAGTCATCATATATCAAGTTAAGTATTGTAACCCACTGTTTTCCCATTGAGCCACCATGGCAGGTGATGAAAGGGTGTTCAATTGTCCATGTCATGACTTCAGTTGTCTACATGCTGCATATGGTCTCTCTTGTCCACTGTCATTATCCCCCGCCGCGCGAAAGCGCGAAGCGGGGGATATAGTATTCACGACCGTCCGTACGTACGTCCGTACGTCCCACCTGTTTGTTGCCGCGATATCTCAAGAACTAAACACTGGATTGTCTTCATATTTGGAACTATGGTGTATATACAGACTCCGCAGACACCAGTCGGTTTTGGTGACCTTGATCCCATTTTCAAGGTCACAGCAGGCAAATCTGCTTTTGGAGTTGGAAAACGGTGTTGCCGCGATATCTCAAGAACTAAACACTGGATTGTCTTCATATTTGGAACTATGGTGTATATACAGACACCGCAGACACCAGTCGGTTTTGGTGACCTTGACCCCATTTTCAAGGTCACAGCAGGTAAATCTGCTTTTGGAGTTAGAAAACGGTGTTGCCGCGATATCTCAAGAACTAATCGCTGGATTGTCTTCATATTTGGAACTATAGTGTATATACAGACACCGCATACACCTGTCAGATTTGGTGACCTTGACCCCATTTTCAAGGTCACAGCAGGCAAATCTGTTTTTGGAGTTGGAAAACGGTGTTGCCACAATATCTCAAGAACTAATCGCTGGATTGTCTTCATATTTGGTACTATGGTGTACAGGCGGGGGATATTTCGTCACTCTGTGACAAATACTTGTTGAATTTGTTTTATACAGCACACTGCTGTATTGTTTCACAATATGGTATCCCACTGTTTTCATATTCTTTCTGGTATTTCTTGCATTTAGACGGTTCACAAGTTACTTAAAACACTTCTCGGTTTTGGTTGAAAACATAAAAACCATGCTCGGGAAAAGCCTTCAGTCTTCAGGCTTTTTCCCTTGCTTTCAGTTTTAGATTTTCAACCAAAACCGATTGGTATTTTAACCATGTCATCATTGGTGTTGACTTTTTCTAACATCAGGGCTCTGTAGTCCTTGCTTATCACAATAGCCAACTAAGATGAGGATTGGGTCCCTGTAATGTATGACCTGGTTGATTGTGTGTCACTGTGACCCAGTGGCATTGTCATGTTATCAGCCACTGGTTTGTCTGTCTGATAGTGTGACAATGTATGAATGTGTAAGTTTTGTGTCTTTCAGCAGAGGACAGACTATACAAGGCATGAAGGAACACTTGTGGAACTACAGAAAATGTTTGCATATTTGCAGGTATGTTGGTTATGGAATCTTGCCTGTATTTACTAATCACATCCTAGTCTTCTTAAGAAGTGAAGTAGGATGGGTGCCAAACCCCATGTAACACCTAGCCTCTTGCCATCTTATTAATTTCAATGCCAATTATTCGATGTTAATGTTGATTATTGTTAACGCCGCACTCAGCAATATTCCAGCTGTATGACAGCGGTCTGTAAATGATGGAGACTGGACCAGACAATCCAGTGATTGACATCACACACATCAGTCTACGCAATTGGGATATGATGACATGCATCAACCAAGTCACCAAGCCTGACCACCCGATCCTGTTGGTCCCCTCTTATGACAAGGATAGTCGACGTTTACTTCAAGCATGTGTTGCTGAAGACCTATTCTGTCCCAGATCTTCATGGGTTTCATTTATTAGAGGCACCACTTTGTGAGATTGCCCTGGTTCTTAGATCATGAAAGTCACTAACAGTGTTAAAGGTTATTTATACCCGGTACCAGATTCTTGTAGGATTAATATCTGATCCAGGAATTGGTTTGGTCACATTAGCTGCTTTAACGAAATATCATTAAGTGTGTTAGAATTACCAAACTTCGATGTGTGAATCCTTGCTCACACTATCGACCTCTGGTTTAATGGATCCAGGCTCTACAGGCAGTGAAGATGAGGCTCGAATGTGACATGAGTGAGTGAGTGAGTTGGGTTTAACACTGCTTTTAACAGTATTCCAGTTATATCGCGGCGTGTCAGCTTAATGTGGGAGGAAAGCCCGAAGTGATGCAGGTCTTAGATGTTTACCACTTCGGTGAAACCCATGAGCACGGGTATGGTGCTGACAAACCTAGAAACATAATTAGGGCGAACCGGGATTCGAACCCACAATCATAGGTTTCTGGCGTGCCTAAGGGACGCAACTCTGCACAGCGAATCGCGGCGCCTTAGACGACTGGGCCACACATGCCCCTGACTGTGATACCTCAGTAATGAGGGTCAACTACTGACTCAGTTGATGTTGATGTAACCCTCCTGATTGTTGGTCCATTGTTTAGGAGAGTGAGAGAAAGGCGTACAACCCCAAGAGTTTCTGCAAGGCTTATACCATGGACAAGCAGCCATTGAACACTGGTGAACAGAAGGATATGACAGAGTTCTTTACTGATCTCATCACAAAGTTGGAGGAGATGGGGCCAGAAATGGTGAGATAATCGTTTGTTTTGTCTAATTGTGAATAAATTGTAAGCTTGTTTTGTATAATTTGGCATTTTTTGATTATACATAATATCTTGACATTATGATCATATTAATGGCAAAACATGTGCTTGATGTAGATTGACAAACTGCATGTCCTATTTCAGAAAGCTCTTGTTAAAAGTCTGTTTGGTGGAATCATCACAAACAATGTGGTCTCTCTGGTGAGTATTACTTTTCTTCTTAAGACTGTTTCATGTCTGTCCTCTGTCTGTTAACCTCCCTGGGGACTCAGGTTGCTCAGTCATCTTCACTGTGCAGGGTTGTGCCCCCTTAAGGGTGCCAGAAAGTTAAGGTTGTGGGTTCAAATCCCCGATTGGCCCTGCTGTTTCTAGGTTTGTCGGACCAAAACTGTGCTTAGGTTTTTTTACCAATGTGGCAAAAATAGAAGGCCAGCATCACTTCATTCTTTCCTCCTGCATCATGCTAACACGCCGTGATACAGAGAATCTCACCCAAGTGTCTTCTGATATCATACATATCAACATATGCTGATTTGTGGAATAGAGCTAGCTTGAGCTGGCTAGACTTGCTTTTGTATGCATTTCTAGATTATTATTTTTTCCATAAAATAAATATATTCCACGATCATGGTGCAGGACTACATGAGTTGATAAATGTTTAAATCTCCTTTTAAGTTTGAAATATTTGATATCGAAAGACTCAAGAGAGAGATTTGGTTTTATCATCCCAAATCATTCTTCCAACTTTTTCAGTTTTTATTCAGTAATCGGCAGTGTCTTTGTGTGTAGAAAGTACTGCTAACCAACTTCAGTAGGAAAGAGATTACTGATGATTTGTTTGTGTTGTCATGGTAACTGATGTTGCCATGGTCTGCATTGTGGTGCAATTTCTAGGAGATATCGCTTTATCTCACCCATATGGAAACCAGTTTTTGATGATATATAAGAATATCAAAACCCAATTCAGTAACTCGCTGCTAACATTACAAATAAACTGGCTTCTACTGATAACCCAACACATCCCTATGTGCTTGCCTTGCAGGATTGTCCTCATGTGAGTCGGACATTTGAGGAGTTCTACACTGTGAGGTGTCAGGTGACGGACATGAAGGACTTGTATGTGAGTACCCCAAGAGTAAACCCTTGAAGATCCGGGGTAGAATAGGTCTTCAGCAACCCATGCTCGCCGTTAAAGGCGACTGTGCTTGTTGTAAGAGGCAACTAACGGGATCGGGCGGTCAGGCTCGCTGACTTGGTTGATGCATGTCATTGTTTTCCAATTGCATGGATCGATGCTCATGATGTCAATCACTGGATTGTCTGGTCCAGACTTGATTATTTACAGACTGCCGTCATATAGCTGGAATACTGCTATAAGCGGTGTTAAACAACAAATAAACAAACATAAATGTAAACATATGGACAGTAAGAACTAATGATACAGGTTCATATTAAGATTGAAAGATTCAGGTATTACATGTTATTGAGTTTAGACCTGATATGCCTGAGAGAGTATATAGACTGTTTTGGAAGTCCTTGTAGTTGGGTAATGTAGTGATGTATTCCCTATCAGAAAATAAGACTTTTTCAGAAAGTAGGCAGTGATTCCTTTGAATGATTTAATGCCTTGTAACGTTATCTATAGGACATTGTTGAAATCTTCCAAACAAATCAGTAAAATAAGAAAGTGAAATAAGTAGTTTATAATAACAGGTAGTACGTTGTAGCAGTATCACTAGGGTTATATGTGGTTTATTGTGTCCCACATAAGGTTTTATACCATGAGCAGGAGGTGAGAGGTGTAAGACCTAACGAGGGGCCCATAAAATCACATATACCCCGAGTGGTACTTCTACAACGAATTTATCTTGCCGATATGTTTAAGTCTGCGATTGTAAAAGAATTAAAACAAATAAAAAATTGATAGAAAACAGCTGTTCATTTGAGCTGAGGTTAACTTGTTCCGTGTCTCGTGACTTTCCCTGACAACGTGCAGATGTTTGCTTCGTAGCATGGTATAAGGGATTTATTCTCCTGCTCAGAAATTTATACCACTCCCAGATAGGATACAAAACTTATTAAGTATTTTATCAAGATCACTTGAGGTAAAACAATTGCCTTTATTATGTATATGCAGTTTGTGTGTTGGTGGAAGTGTGACTGACGCGTTGTGTTGCAGGAGTCGCTGGATGAGGTGACGGTGAAGGACATGCTGGAGGGAGACAACATGTACACCTGCTCCAAGTGTCAGAAGAAAGTCAGGGCGGAGAAGAGGTACGAACATAATGTCCATGAAAATCCATCTGTTCTGCTGTCATATGAAACCATTTTCAGGACCACTCGTGAAGTTAGATGTGGACATTATTATGATTATTCGTGATTCTTGTTTAGTTTTCCTTTGTATGAATGGGGACACCTGTCTGGGTGCCACCATTCACTGTCCTGGGTGATGTCCCTTGTGTGAGTGCATGTAGGCTTTGCTAACATCAATAACCAGCTTGAAATTTCATTTCTCACTATGGCTTACCACCATATCGCTGAAATAGTGTTAACAGCAGCGTAAGGCCTTGCTTTGGGTCCGGGGTGTTTGACTTGAGAGTGGTATGTTGTAGGGCTGGGACAGGTAACTCGGGTACTCGGGTCGGGTGGGTAATGAGTAGGACCCGGGTACCCACAGGACTACCCGGACCCGTGGTTAGTCACATGATATATTGTTTGATGACAAAAAAATATCTAGAACTCCATGGTTACACTGCAAGTCACTAATGTTCGCGTTTCTTTCTGCCTAAGCACCATTCCTTCGGACCTTTAAAGGTTTGAATAAAGATAAAACTTCAGTCAACTTCCGTGTATGCATGACCAGATCGTTTTATACGTGTATCTAAACACATTTTACCAGGGCTACGGTCAAACTATTCCCAATCGGATATTTTGTACCCAACTCTTGAGACCTGTAGCGGGTACCCGGTCAGGTAATAGCGGGCTGGGTACCCGGGTAGTAAATTTGGAAAGATGGGATGTCAACTCAGAACCAGTGACAATGATTTAAAATGATGCCCAACGAGTGAATGAGTATGATGTCGTCTATGTTGATGTGTTGTTTGTTGTGTTCCAGAGCGTGTTTCCGGAAGTTGCCAAAGATCCTGTGTTTCAACACAATGCGGTACACGTTCAACATGGTGACGATGATGAAGGAGAAAGTCAACACGCACTTCTCCTTCCCGCTTCGGCTCGACATCAAGCCCTACATGGAGGTGAACCTGCTCGGCCCTGACAAACTCAAAGGTGAGATAGCCTGGCCTTACAACCTCTGCTATACCAAACAGTGGTAGAAACTAACAGTTTTAGTCCACTAGTACTTATGATGATGATATAGTAAAGGTTTTTCGTTATTCAAAAGTACTGAATAACTAAACAGCTTTTGGATGATGATGTAAGACGAACCTGCTGTCACATATTAAATGAGTTTCAGTGTATTTGACCACATTACTGCAGTTGTTTAATATACAGCTTTTGAATAACGAACTCGGTGCTGGCTTGTTTTTTGTTATTCGAAAAACGAATGACGGTGCTAGTTTGTTTTTCTTTATCCAAAAGTACTGAATAACTAAACAGCTTTTGGAGAATGATGTAAGACGAACCTGTTGTCATATATTAAATGAGTTTCAGTGTATTTGACCACATTACTGTAGTTGTTTAACATACAGCCTTTGAATAACGAACCTAGTGATGGCTTACCCGAATAACAAACCCGCTGCTAACTTCAGGCCCGTGATTTTGTGTCCCGTAGTTTCAAATTTGTATGGGTCCTTATGGCCTGCAGTAAATTTACACAGAGATGAATTTGTCACAGTAGGCTGCAGTTGTTTTTAATGAGAGCCTGAATAGTTTAGTCAGGGTCTGCAGCTTCTAAAGTCTGTGTGTCCTGATGGCAGCCTGGCAATTTATGTCATTTTAAACACTGGTCTCAGACGGTTAACATTTAATAATCTGACTCTGATGCTTTCTTGTTGTAATTTACTACTGAGGTCTGTTGTTGTAGTTGATGAGGAGGATGAGCTGACGCTGATGGGAGTGGACACCAGTGATGAGGACGAGAGCTCCGAGTATGAGCTGATTGGTGTGACAGTGCACACAGGAACAGCGGACGGCGGACATTACTACAGCTTCATCCGAGACCGGCTCAACAAGACAGAAACAGGCCAGGACAAATGGTCAGTCCACCCAGACAATCCATGTACAAGTCTGTTTGTTTGTTGTTTAACACAGCGATCGGCAGTATTTCAACTAAAGGACTAAAATAATTTAGTTTGGACATAATAGACATCATGAGCATCAATCTTTGCAATTGGGATACAGTGACATGCATCAACCAAGTCCGCATGGGTTGCTTAAGACCAATTCTACCCTGATCTTCACAAGGGCATTTCATCAATGATGATCGTACATGGAATGTTGATGTGTATTGTTTACATTCAAAGGCTGTTATGTTTAACTTTTTTTTATGTTAAGATTAGTCATGTTCACATTATGATGCCTCCTTTTTGTTTTGAAAGGTATCTGTTCAATGATGCAGAGGTGAAACCATTTGACCCAAGTCAGATAGCTGGAGAGTGTTTTGGAGGAGAAATGACGGTAGGTGACACTGTGGTCAATTTTGGCAGGGTGTAAAATTCTCATTAATTTCGGTCAAACTACCGGACTGGCAACTTAGCGAAGTTACCAGGCCAGATAAAATGTTGCTAATCCAGAATTTTCTAGACTTCCGAACAAAAATAACAAGGGAATAAAGTAATGTGTAAAGTTAGTTGTCAGGAAATAACAATATACTGGTGTGAACACACAATGCCATTTAGAAAATGGTCAAATGTAACAAATGTTTTATTTGGGATAACACTTTCTTGGTAAAGTACAGATTCTCGTACTTTTTTGGGTTGAGTTCCATCGGGGATTCGAGCCCACACCGCGAGAGTGAGGCACCTTATAGCCAGCCCACAAAGTCAGCGATCTAACCCACTCAGCCACCGGGCCTTCCACAAAATGAAAGCCCAGACAACAGTAGTCTAGATCACATACTTTGTGTACCCCTCTCACAAGTGTAAATACACTCGGCTCCCATGGCCAAATGGTATGAACACACAATGCCATTTAGAAAGTGGTCAAATGCAACAAATGTTATATTTGGGATAACACTATACATTCTCTTTCTGATTAAATCCTCCTTGGGGCACTTATTGCATTTTCCTTGCTCAAGAAAATCTATATGACATAGTTGTAACCATTTTCCTTAATAAAAAATGTTACCACACAAAAAACTTCGTTTTTGTATGATATACGACCACCCTTACGGGGCCTCACCCCCAACGGCGCCTCACGCCAGGGGGAGCAACTCTCACCCAAATCACTTTCCTTATGTCATCTGTAAGAGACAGACGTGTTGATTTTTCACACAAGACAAAAATAAGAGAAATCTATCGTTCGACAAGAACCATGGCTGACCAAACTGTATGTATGGTACATTTCTTTCTTTGCAAAGGCGTAATACCTCGCATTGTGAAGTTATAGAGTTGTAATAATACGCCACGTGCACGGTACCTTTGAATTCCAATGGCCGTAATGGCGTCCATATTGTAGTTCCACGGGCTGATACATGTAACACCAAGGCCATTAAGAAACGGCTTGGGGTTTTGTTATATCATACAGCATTGGTCTACAATTTTTTCCTTTACAAAACCCAAGGTGGTGTGTTAATTCATAAACTACACTTACCTTTTTTACGGGTTTTTACACCTTAGCGCGTAACACGCCCCTTTGGTGTTATAATTATACTACACATTGGCTATTAGTATCGCGTTACAAATCGCATTCTACATTACGCCTTTGCTTCTAGTTTCACAATTTATGCACGTTTCTTTCCGATCTTTATATCGCACTGATACACGTTGATACCCTTCCCGCCCACCTCAGAAATTACGGTCTTGTTTACAAGACCTTCAAACTGTGTACGGGTTGTTCTAAGACAGGCACGAACGCTGCCGAATATGTCTGGCGGAGGACATTGCCTTTACCCCCCGGGGCCCCCAAAAGAGACAAGTTGACTTGTTCCACTTTAAAGAGGTCTATTAAAGGCGGGGGTAGATATCAGATCTACTAAGACATCCCCCCCTCCCCATCTAAAAAGGGTAAAAAAGCTGCCGAGATTGTCTCCCCCGCTCCCTCTCCGGGGGCCGGGGGAGAAGGCTCGAGGGTCCCCGTAGTAAGCACTGCACCCTCTCCTGCACTGTCTTTGGCAGACTTTTCTGCGTTACTTAAGTCGCAGATGGCGTCGATGATGGAGGAGGTAAAGTCTCAGCTCCGAGAGGAGATGCGGACCGAGCCTTCCCCGTTGTCGGCGCCGGACGCGGCTTCGAGACCTTGTGATATGCCCGGCGTCGGCCGAGGCAGGCAACTTGGTCTCGGGGACGATCTCAGACCGGGCTTCGGCGCCGGCTCGAGGTCGCTCCCCAGCGGAGGGGTGGCGGGCGCCGGCCCGTGCACTACCGACGCACAATTTTTCCCTAGCGGAGCACGACGCCTCTTCCGAGGCCGAGGCTTTCACTAGTGGATTCGTAGCCCGGAGCCAGGGGGGTTCCCTTGGTCTCGGGGACGATCCGAGACCGAGCTTCGGCTCCGGCTCCGGCTCGAGGTCGCTCCCCAGCGTAGTGGTGGCGGGCACCGGCCCGTGCACTACCGACGCACAATTTTCCCTAGCGGAGCCAGACGCCTCTTCCGAGGCCGAGGCGTCCACTAGTGGATACCCAGCCCGGAGCCAGGTTGGTTCCCTTTGTCTCGGGGACGATCCGAGACCGAGCTTCGGCTCCGGCTCGAGGTCGCTCCCAAGCGTAGTGGTGGCGGGCACCGGCCCGTGCACTACCGACGCACAATTTTCCCTAGCGGAGCCAGACGCCTCTTCCGAGGCCGAGGCGTCCACTAGTGGATACCTAGCCCGGAGCCAGGTTGGTTCCCTTTGTCTCGGGGACGATCCGAGACCGAGCTTCCCCAGCGTAGTGGTGGCGGGCACCGGCCCGTGCACTACCGACGCACAATTTACCCTGGCGGAGCCAGACGCCTCTTCCGAGGCCAAGGCTTTCACTAGTGGATACCTAGCCCAGTGCCAGGTGGGTTCCCTTGAACCTCCGGCACCTCGGCACCGGGACTCGGCCTCGGGCCGGGTGCAGAGACACGTGCGGGACAGGATTGTCCATGTACTGCCTCAGGTTGCTGCGCCCATGCCAGAGTCGGAGACACCAAACTTGACTAAGGTCAAGCAGGGCCGGCGGTTGCCCCCCCTTTCCCGTGTGCGGTGCGGAGTTGAAGGCTGCTTACATATGCTTCGAGGAGCAATATCATAATGCATGCCAACAGCTCCGTGTGTCCGTACACTCCGCGTATCTGTCGGCTGTACAGAGGGAGTTAGCGGGAGAGGGGCCGGCCGACTCTTCGGAGTTGGCCGCGCAACTAACATTATCTTGCGCGGGACGCTATTCGTAGCTGTGCATCGCAGATGTTGTGCGCTGTTATGTGCATGCGCAGGCGGTGGATGTCGGTATCTAAATACTCGACTTACACACGCCAAGACCTACTTGCTTTGCCGTATAAGAGGGTGCCACCCTCTTCCCTGGGGCTCAGCAGGCGGTCCGAGAGGCTGCTCAATTGTATACTTCCATCAAAGACTCATAAGGCCTTGTTGGAGGTACCAAGCGTTAAAACCGCGTAAGCGGGCCTCTCCAATTGTCCCCTCCTACGCTAACGCACGGGTCAGACGTCCACACCTGCTTGGAAGCCGCCGCTTCCTTCAGGTATAAGGGCGCCGTGAGGAGCAAGAGAGGCACGGGCCGGGGCAAGGCAGCTGGTCGAGGCCAACAGCTTTTTCGCGGGGCTGGGAACGATGGGTTCCCATTAGCGCCCGAAGAGCCCCGGGTGAACCCATAGTCGCAAGTTATCGGGAAAACTCATCCGCTCCTCCACTTTTCCGGGATAAAGCACACACCGGTGCCTGCTACCCGAGAGAAGGCGGAATTCCTCCGTGCCGAGGTCGACGCACTTCTTATGAAAGCTGCGATCGAACCGGGTCCCGAGGGACAGGAAAGCGAGGGCTTCTACTCGACTTGTTTCCTAGTCACCAAACAGTGATCTCAACTGTCGAGACAGGAGAATGGCTAACGTCAATAGACTTAAAATACGCCTATCTCCACATACCAATACATCCAGAGTTCAAGAAATACCTGAGGTTTTCTTTCGACGGGAGGTGTTATCAGTTCAGGGTTCTACCATTCGGGATCTCCACGGCCCCGAGGGTGTTCACCAAGCTGATGTTGATTCCCGCCCAAGTGGCCAGGTCAAAAGGTCGGTTCTGCCATCCGTACCTCGACGACTAGGTTACTAAGAGCTCTATTGCAATCCCTGAGTCAGATAGCTACACAACAAGTGATAGATATTCTGATCACTCTAGGGTGGATGGTCAATCTCAAGAAGTCAGATCTGAGCCCCACTCAGAATCTAGTCTTCCTAGTGGCTAATTTCAACACGGTGAGAGGACGTGTATCTCTGTCACAAGATATCAAGTCCCTTAAGCGCAAGTCACACTGCTCGTACATGGCTCCAGTTACTGGACAACATGGCGGCGACAGTGGATTTGGTCTGGCGGGCGCGCTTGAGAATGAGTCCCATTCAACAAGCACTCCGTCGACTTTGGGCGAACTCGGAAGATCTCGAGACTGTGCTCGAGACTCCGTAGTGGCTCATTACACACCTCCAGTGGTGGACCGAGGTCGGGAATCACTCCCGTTCCGTCTCTCACAGTTCAAACAGCGCGTCACTCTCCGGCTGGGGAGGCGTTCTGAATGATCACACTGCCTCGGGACTATGGTCCCAGCAGGAGATCAAACTGCATATCAATGTGCTAGAACTGAGAGCGGTCAGGTTGGTGTTCCAACGCTTCCCGAATCTGCTTCGTGGCCAAGTGGTTCGTCTAGAGATGGACAACCAAACGGCGATGACTTACATCCGGAAGCAGGGGGGAACGGCGTCTCCGTCGCTTCGACGAAAGACGTGGCAGTTCCTACTATAGTGCGACTCTCACGATATCAGGGTGCTACCTGTTTATCTCCCGGGGGTGGACAACGTCCGTGCGGACGCTCTGTCTTGCCGGATCCTCGCTCCTCACGAGTGGAGGCTCGACCCGGGGATATTCGGGATTTTCTCCCTGTTATACAGGTCGTTACAGGTGGATCTGTTTGCGTCTGGGTTAAATAACCAGACACCAACGTTCTGCTCCCGAGTCCACGACCCGAGGTCGGTGGCACCGGACGCCTTTCAGCTAGATTGGACGGACAGTTCTGTGGGCATTCTCCCCAGTACCTCTGATTTCCAAGGTCCTGTCTCAGCTAGGCACTCAGCCTGCGCGACTAATTGTGCTCCTGGCACCTCTTTAGTCGGCGCAGAGTGGGTTTCCAGTAATACTCAGGTTTCTGGCTCAGCCTCCTGTTATATTACCTTTACGACCGGACCTCCTATCCCAGAACGGGGCCCTCCACCCGAATCTCAGGATTCAATGGGTGGCTTGGCCACTGTCAGGAATCGCCTCCAGAAGAGCGGTATTCCTGAACGAGTTGCAGACACAATACTGGCTTCGCGGAGGGATTCGACAAACGTTCAGTACGATAGATAGGCCTGCTATGCGCCCAGGTGTGTCGATAGAGGGATTGCAGATCTTTTTTCTGCAGATCTCGTATCCGTGCTTGAGTTTCTCCAGTCGCGACTAGATGACGGCCTGGCCGCATCAACAGTCCGAGGGTACTCTACAGCTATCGCAGCTTTTCACGTCCCTGTCGACGGGGCACTTCTGGGTGCACACCCATTAGTGCAGCGCTTTTTAGCAGGTGTGGACAGGATCCGACCGCCAGTCCGGCGGATCAGTCCCCCTTGGGACTTGTCAATCATTCTAGATTGGCTGTCCGGTCCTTCCTTTCGGGATCTGTCGTCTCTCTCTCTTCAGCTGTTGAGCTGGGAGACGGCGTTCCTTGTGGTGGTAACGTCCGGCAGACGGGTAGGCGACATTCGTGTTATGTCAGCCGATCCCAAAATAACTGTCTCCCATGGGGTCGATAAATATCACCGGGACAGTCAGTTTTCGTCTACCGGACTATTACCGTCCTAGGGTCGCACACGATTCCACGCTCCTATTGAGCTACCCGCTCTTTCACAGCCTTCCTCGTCGGGGACCACTGCAAGACATGCTCATGTCTTGGATGTCCGCACGACTCTCAAGGCCTATATCAGCAGAAATATGGGTGTCCGTAAGGATAACCAACTATTTTGCTGTTACTGCGGTAGGAAGGTTGGCTCACCTGCGAGTAAACAATCTATCTCGAGGTGGATAGTTTCAAACATTTGTACAGCGTATACGCTTACAGGCAGGGACCCCCCTACCAGGTTGAAGGCTCATTAGGTTAGAGCAGTGGCTGCGTCAAAAGCGTACGCCGCGGCTCTGCCCATTGAGCAGATCTGCTCCGCGGCTATTTGGAGCCAGCCGAGCACGATTCATCAAACCTTACCAACTCGACAAACACTCAAGCGAGCGTACTCGGTTTGGTCAGTCAGTTCTCCGAACTGGGCAAAGTTCTAATCTCTAGCTGATTGAGCATTCGAGATTTTAGACAGTCTTCCGGTTATACTGCTCAGTAATGGTCCGGATTTTATCTTCTGCGGTCGATAAATATCAGTCCTTACTACTCGATAATACTCGTATTTTGCGCACGCACTCCTTCGATCCTCGGGGACCCTCTGGCCTAGCTCAGCGCTGGTTATGGTCTCTCGTGATCTACGCCCTTATATCACTTGTTCAAAAAAGTGTGGGGGGGTGGGAGGTGTTTCGAGTTCTCAACTTATGACAAGCCGCAAAAACAGGCTTTATCATAATATATGGTCGACCACGCCCTGTCTCTAGCCCCCGCCTTTCGACGGTGGTGCCTCACGATAAGGTTGGTTCCATTTATTGAACTCAATATTTTATTCTGTTGAATAATCAAATACGATGTATTTATTTACGCCTGTTGCTGACGGATGCCACTTCCTAGATTATCTTTGGGAGTCTGTCTTGATGCAATAAGTGCCCCAAGGAGGATTTAATCAGAAAGAGAATTTTACAAACCTGTAGAGGTTATGAATTCTCTGATGAAATCCTCCTTGGGGCACGGCCACCCACCTCCCCACATTCCGTCAGCATTTGACATATGGAAAGTGATTTGGGTGAGAGTTGCTCCCCCTGGCGTGAGGCGCCGTTGGGGGTGAGGCCCCGTAAGGGTGGTCGTATATCATACAAAAACGAAGTTTTTTGTGTGGTAACATTTTTTATTAAGGAAAATGGTTACAACTATGTCATATAGATTTTCTTGAGCAAGGAAAATGCAATAAGTGCCCCAAGGAGGATTTCATCAGAGAATTCATAACCTCTACAGGTTTGTAAAAATATACCAGTGGATTGTCAACTTTCCATCTGGCATGCAACTATTCAAAACTGACAGTCCGAAAGCAAAATAGAACATTTCGGGCTGTCAGGCAGGTGGGTGTGTTAAACACTGATGTTGGTGAGGAATCATGCAGTGTAATCAACAAGCAATGGTATAGAGAATAAATAAATTATTCGTGAAGTCTGGATCATCTTATCTGGCTTCACCTGTGTACTAGCCACAGATAGATGCAACATTGTTGATGTGGCTTTGAGCAAATACCATTCTCTCACTTACCTACCTGCATTAAATATATCTGGAGAGCACTGTTCAATGTATATCAACTGCATCCGTGGTGTGGTGGGTCGAATGTCAGCCTGGAGAACAGAAAGCCACTGGTTCATGTCATACCAAAAGACGGTAAAAGCTGGTACTTGTTACCCTGCCTGGCGCTCTGCATTAAGTAGATAAAACAAGGACTGGTCAGCTCAGGGTCACTTGTGTAGACTGAACAACAAATTTGTATGTAGCGAGCAGGGCTTCTCCTTTCAGAGGTTACTGGCCCTTCTCCAAACTAACTGGCCCAAAACTAACTATTGGAGGCCATGAATGAGATACCCAGGGGGCTCTGAAAATTTTAGAACTCATCACCAGTAAACTGCCATTTCCTGCACTCTGAGATTATGTGCTGGCTTCCATTTGCCTCATTTCGTGGCAATTTAATGAGCAAATAAAGATGTTGTTGTACACAACGTTGCAAAATGGCCACCAGTTGTGTCATTCTACCAAGATGATCTTTGAGTTCACCATTCATCCCCGCTAAATATGTGATTCGAAATTATGTGATTCACGAGCAGTGTGCAACTTTAAAAATTAAACATACACAGAGAAGGGGTGAACTTTTGACTAGCCAGGTGGGCCAACAACTTTGTGTTTTTTTAACTGGCCGTGGGCCAATGGGCAAGCAGTTAAATCGACCCCTGGAGTCAGGGTATAATGTGTCTGAGTGGGGTTCCATGTTAAACTATGATATTGTATCTCGGTGGGCTAGCTGTATGAAAGTCCAGACTAGTACAAGCAGCCACACACGTCGCTTTATGAGGGAAATAATCTTGGACTTGAGGTTAAACCCATGTCACCTCACCTTGATGTGTATCCCTTTCAAAAGTTGATTAGTTTATGAAAAAGTCTTCCTGATTTGTCTTTACAGAGTAAGACGTATGATTCAGTCACTGACAAGTTCATGGACTTCTCGTTTGAAAAGGTAAAACAAGACTTAAGTTTTCTATGTTTCTTTGTAATCACCGATAATGAATGTTTTGTTTTTAATGTCAAGTAACAGTTCCAGATTGTACCGATGATTGTAGGAGTTGACACTACCACTTGTCTGATCTCAGTGAAAATCTGGGAGGATGAGTACTTTTCTGAAAAATATGTTTAATAATGTTAATAACACAAGTCTCTGGATTAAGAATGGGCTATTCCTGTATTTGCCCCTATATTTGTCCCCAGACAAACAGTGCCTACATGCTGTTCTATGAGAGATGTCCCAAGGGCAAGAAGCCTGAGGAAATCTTAGACAGCGCAGAGGAGAGAAAGAAATTCAATTTTGAATTGTCGAAGGACCTCGGTGATGTGAGTATCTAGATCTCTTCTCATGCTACAGGGGCGGTCGGGCAGCCTAGTGGTTAAAGCGTTCGCTCGTCACGCCCAAGACCCGGGTCCGATTCCTCACATGGGTACAATGTGTGAAGCCCATTTCTGGTGTCCTCCGCCGTGATATTGCTGGAATATTGCTAAAAGCGGCATAAAACCATACTCACTCACTCACTCACTTACTCATTACGACAGTGATAGAAATTGGCACTAGTCCTATAGTCCTTGCCAAGCAACACTTAGTTACAGTGTCATAGGGACTAGTAGAAATTTGACGTTTTAAAAGCTTTTGCTATATGTTGTCATTTTCAGGACTAGTGGACTAAATATGTTAGTTTCTACCGCTGTTATGATTGGTTAACTCACGACTGATGTTTGCAGTCAGAGGACTACACACGATCCCAACTATTAAGAATACAGCCTTGTAGTTTAACCAAGCTCTGATTTTAAGAAAATATTCCACATAATGTTACCTTGCGCTAAAGTCTGAGATCTCTCAGTTCATTGAAAATTTGAAAGTTAAATGACAGTTTAAACAAAACCTTTGGTAATTGTGAAAAGATGTAACTAATGTTGAGAGTACCATTGGTGTATGAAGTCTATTCTCGGAATCATAGACTGCAATAACAAGATGGCTATTCTTGACTTCCTGGTCATATTTCAGTGGATCTGGCAAGACAATACTCAGTTTCTACAGGACAAGAATCTCTTCGAACACACCTACTTCGGGTAAGTGACAACACGCATACTTCCTTCCGTTGTATACTTCCCTGTGGATATTCCGGGGTGAGAGTTGGTACCCGGCAACCTTTCCCGGTCGGTGGGTGATTTAATGGATAGCCAGGTCCGACTCGGTAAATGAATGCCTTGCTAACCCCACAGTATGGATCGTTGTTCACGATATTAATCACTGGATTGTCTGGTCCAGACTCAGTTATTTACAGGCTGTGGTCATGTAGTTTGAATATTGCTGAGTATGGTATGAGTAAACAACAAACTGAATTGGTTACTTATGTCATTGTACCCCGGTGACTTGTTGTATAGGTACTTAATGTCATTGTACCCTGGTGACTTGTATAGTTACTTAATGTCATTGTACCCCTGTGACTTGTATAGTTACTTAATGTCATTGTACCCCGGTGACTTTTTCAGTTACTTAATGTCATTGTACCCCGGTGACTTGTATAGGTACTTAATGTCATTGTACCCCGGTGACTTGTATAGTTACTTAATGTCATTATACCCTGGTGACTTGTATAGGTACTTAATGTCATTGTACCCTGGTTACTTGTATAGGTACTTAATGTCATTGTACCCCAGTGACTTGTATAGGTACTTAATGTCATTGCACCCCGGTGACTTGTATAGGTACTTAATGTCATTGTACCCCGGTGACTTGTATAGGTACTTAATGTCGTTGTACCCCGGTGACTTGTATAGGTACTTAATGTCGTACCCAGGTGACTTGTATAGGTACTTAATGTCATTGTACCCCTGTGACTTGTCTAGGTACTTAATGTCATTGTACCCCGGTGACTTGTATAGGTACTTAATGTCATTGTACCCAGTGACTTGTATAGGTACTTAATGTCATTGTACCCCGATGACTTGTATAGGTACTTAATGTCGTTTTACCCAGGTGACTTGTATAGGTACTTAATGTCGTACCCAGGTGACTTGTATAGGTACTTAATGTCATTGTACCCAGGTGACTTGTATAGGTACTTAATGTCGTACCCAGGTGACTTGTCTAGGTACTTAATGTCATTGTACCCCGGTGACTTGTCTAGGTACTTAATGTCATTGTACCCCGGTGACTTGTCTAGGTACTTAATGTCATTGTACTCCAGTGACTTGTATAGGTACTTATGTCATTGTACCCCGGTGACTTGTATAGTTACTTAATGTCATTGTACCCCAGTGACTTGTATAGTCACTTAATGTCATTGTACCCCGGTGACTTGTATAGTTACTTAATGTCATTGTACCCCAGTGCCTTGTATAGGTCTTTTGTACAACATAAGTCTACTGAAGTACATTTGTAGTACCACCCCGACTTGTTCCCTGAGTTCAGAGATAATGTAACAGATGTTGTTGCTGTGTGTGCAGGTTCATGTGGCAGATCTGCGGCTACATCACCACGACGCTACCCAAGGATGACAACAGCATCGTCCCCCTCAAGGCAGCCCAACTCTCCACATCGTTTGTCCTGGAAACACTCATTCATGCCAAAGAAAAGGTAAGACATCCACAAAGGGTAAAATATTAATGACAACATTCTGATTAATAAGGGGGCACAGGTGGCCCAGTTGTCTAAGGCACCGCGATTCGCTGTGCAGAGTTGCGTCCCTTGGACACGCCAGAAACCTATGATTGTGGGTTCGAATCCCGGTTCGCCCCGATTATGTTTCTAGGTTTGTCAGCACCATACCCGTGCTCGTGGATTTCACCGAAGTGGTAAACGTCTGATACCTGCATCACTTCAGACTTTCCTCCCACATTAAGCTGACACGCCGCGATATAACTGTAATACTGTTAAAAGCGGCGTTAAATCCTACTCACTCACTCTGATTGATAATGCTGTTGAGGCTCTACGGCATGGTGGTCCTGATTATTCACATTTCTGATGCCATTGTAATAATTTTCTTATTAAACTCTGACCTAAAAGGGCTGGGATATATAGTTATATAGTTATACCAAGGAATTCCGTCCGTCCATCTTTCTGAGGACATTTTTTTGTGTGACCTACAACTTGAAAACTCCTGAATAGTTTATTTTCAAACTTAGTTGACACTTTCTCTACCTATGGCAGATCTACGTTAGATTTTGATTTGTATATTTTCTGAGAAAAAACAAATTTTTTATTTTATTTTTTGCTTTAACATTTGTTCAACCTATAACTTCAAAACTACTTCATAGATTCTTAGCCAATTGTACAGTTTCTATCCCCATAAGAGAGGTGCATTGCAAGGTTTGATTTTGATAAGTGGATTTTCTGAGAAAATATTGTTTATTTTATGTTTTGAACTTAGTAACATGTAACATGGAGGGTATTAGTGAGCCCTGCTCACTTTTTGCCTTGTTTTGATAATCTTGATTGTATCTCTTCATTAAGGACAAGAGGAGCAACAGATTGTTTTTAAAAACCCATGTCTGCCGTTGTTTCAGCCCACCATGTTACAGTGGATTGAGCTGCTCACCAAACAGTTCAACTCCTGCCCAGCCGCTTGTGAGGTGAGTCTCTGTTCTTAATGGACTGGGGGAAATAAGTCAAACATAGGTCACTCAACATGCATATCATCATATCCCAATTGCACAGATTGATGCTCATGACATCAATCACTGGATTGTCTGGTTCAGACCCTGAAGATCCGGGGTAGAATAGGTCTTCAGCAACCCATGCTTGCCGTAAAAGGCGACTATGCTTGTCGTAAGAGGCGACTAACAGCGACTAACGGCCTCTACACTGATCAAACGTGGTGTTCCAAATAAGGCAAGGAAGTCAAGTCAGTGTTTGAAAGTAAGGGGGTTCCTGGGGTCCTGGGGTCCTTCAGGTCTTCTATGGTATTTGAATCAAGACCCACTAAATCCTTAACTTTTATCATTAGGTTATAACCCTAATGTTACAAATAAAGTTTTAATGGGTCCATGGGTTCAAGTACTAAACAGTAGACTTCAAGAAACCTAGGATCATTCATAATAATTGTAGATCTGTGAAGATCCGGGGTAGAATAGGTCTTCAGCAATCCATGCTTGTCATAACAGGTGACTGTGCTTGTCGTAAGAGGCGACTAACGGGATCGGGTGGTCAGGCTCGCTGACTTGGTTGATGCATGTCCCAATTGCGTAGAATGATGCTCATGATATCAATCACTGGATTGTCTGGTCCAGACTCGATTATTTACAGACCGCCGTTACATAAATGGAATATTGCTGAGTGCAGCATTAAACAACAAACCGTCAACCAAACCACTTGACATTCTAGCTAGCTGGTCACAAGGTGAAGAACATGAGACTGAGGGTAGTGATTGGGTTGCTTGTTAAACTCTTAGAGATGGAACACTTCCTTGGTTGTATACTTGTATGGCCCCTATGTGTATCTGTAAAATGGGGATTGGTTGTCCCGGACTTGGCTGACCGCCGTCATATAGCTGGGATATTGCTGAGTGCGGCGTAAAACAACAAACCAACAACAACAATAAAGCCTTGGCTAGTCACGACGAAGACTCGGGTTTGATTCCCGACATGGGTAGAATGTGTGAAGCCCATTTTCCGGTGTACTCCGCCATGATATTTGCTGGACGTAAAACCATATTCACTCACTCACTGTGACCAGTGTTGTCTTCATGTGTTGTGTTGATGTTGCAGTGGTTCCTGGACCACATGGCTGACAGCGACTGGTGGCCCCAGCAGATACTCATCAAGTGTCCCAACCAGATGGTCAGACAGGTAAGTACACACCTGTAGGGGGGAGGGAATCAAATATTTACATGTTTAATATTGATTTGTTGAAGTGTAATGTATTAAAAAATATTTGTGTAATCGAGAGTTTTGATACACATTGGTTTGGTTTTTCATTTGTATTTTGGGGTATTCAGGACAATAAAGAAAATCCTCAACCATATTATATTAATTTGTTGTATTATTTCAGATGTTCCAGAGGTTGGTGATTCATGTGATTGGTCAGTTGCGCCACTCCCACTTCGATCTCTACATGCAGCCAATTGTGGAGAGGTGAGAACTGTTTTGTCATCTAATTTTAATTAGACTTAGATGAAATGTTGAAATGACTAATTGTTAAGTTCTCTTTTCAGAATAGTAAATCGTTATTGGCTCCTGATTTAATTTATGTTCATGTTCATGTGTTGCTGGTGTTGCAGTGAGGATGGTGTTGTGGATGTGACGGAGATAGGGAACAGGTCGTGTGTGACAAGGTTCATCAAGAAGATGCTCACCATCGTAAGTCACGATCTGATTATGCTCTCAGTCCATGGTCCATAGATGCAGGAGTCAATTAATTAATTTCTTTATTCAGTAATGTAGGAAAGACCACAGGCATATTCATATGCAATTTAATGAAAATAATTTTCAATTTAACATTTTCACTTATTTCAAGCACATGTAAATATTGAAAAACACTGTGTTGGGGGAATAGGTCAGTTTTGTTTCTCGCATTCAGTTGAGTAGAGAGAGTCCTGTATGGGTGCAAACAGGTGTGTGTCCATGTGCCACCCCATGTTAAAACAAAATAATCCCTGTCACTGATTATTTTCACTATAAGTTATTTAAGCACATATAGTCTTTATTTGAGAAGTGGCGTAACAGTTTCATGTTCAACTTTAAGATTTCAGAATCATACTTCTATATATTTACATAGCCAGTGCCTTGATCTTGGAAGATTTAGTGAGATGTAACTATTCGTACTATTGTGATGTATTTATATATCATGCCCTATATGCTGGACCCTTATATGACAATGACCATTACCATGTATTTGTCTTGTAGATCGAACACGGTGTGCGGCCACACAGCAAGTACCTGACAGAGTACTTCGCCTTCCTGCTGGAGTTTGCCAAGACGGGGGAGGAGGAGTGTAACTTCCTCATCAGCATCAACGCCATCTCCACCATGATCGCCTTCTACATGGGTCAGAAGGCCCAGGAGAATTACGTAAGTTGGACGACAGTTGGGGTCTGGTGGTCAAGCTCTGTGACTTATCATCTTGCCCTTTGCTCATACTTTTGTCATGATACTTGTTTGTTTGGGACTTGGTGATTTACAGGACACAGTGTTGTATAGCTGTGTACAACATTCACTCTCTCAGTGATCTCAATGATTGGAGAGGAAGTCAGTGTTTACAGCAAAATTATTCCGATCTTTCCTCTCAAAGGTACCATATCTGACGTGTTCCGTGACCATAACATTATTTTTATTGCAACCCAAAGCTAGATGGCTAACTCATTCTTTAATCTCTCGTTTCTCCAGCTATATTACCCATAGAGCATCTTATGTCTGCAAGTTGAATGTCTCAGTGCCTTGAGGATGTATTGATCTGCTTGTGAGGAGGCTGACAGTTCCGTGAAAACAGACTTGAGTTTTGGATTTGACCTCTTTATTTTTACAGTGTGACATTTTGGTAAGGTGCTTGTTGCTCTCTCAGTACACTGCTAGATACTGATGTCTTGTAAAGTAAATGTGGCTTATTTATTTCCTTTCTGCCTGTAGGTCGAGATCCTGTCTGACGATGATGAAGAAGAAGATGTGATCTCCCTGACGGATGACAACTACCGCCCCATGTCCCTGGAGAAGATGATCTCATTGATAGCTCTCCTGGTGGAGAAGTCTCGGGCAGAAAAACAGTTGCATCTCTCGGAGAAGGACTACAACTCCATCATAGGGGGCAAGGTGAGGAGGAGTAGGATTCAGGGCTGGGACAAGCTTCACAGAGCCGTTGTAGCACGAAGACTGCCTTAAGTCTGTGTTTACATATAGAAATTATGATATGTAGCACGAAGACTGCCTTAAGTCTGTGTATACATATAGGAGTTATGATACGTAGCACGAAGACTGCCTTAAGTCTGTGTTTACATATAGGAGTTATGATACGTAGCACGAAGACTGCCTTAAGTCTGTGTTTACATATAGGAGTTATGATACGTAGCACGAAGACTGCCTTAAGTCTGTGTAGACATATAGGAGTTATGATACGTAGCACGAAGACTGCCTTAAGTCTGTGTATACATATAGGAGTTATGATACGTAGCACGAAGACTGCCTTAAGTCTGTGTTTACATATAGGAGTTATGATACGTAGCACGAAGACTGCCTTAAGTCTGTGTTTACATATAGGAGTTGAGATACTTGTAGCATTATGATTGCTTTGTGAAACAGATCAGGGCTGTATCTTCTCACGTATAATGCACATATTTAACCAAAACATACAGCTGTGTGGTGTGGGGTGTGCATTGTACATGTAGACAATGAGGTTTTTTTTTCCACACTTGCACAGAATTATCTCAGTGCTAAAACTTTTCTAACTCATCAACATACACTTAAAATAGTTGTAGCACCAGGATCACTTTGTGCAAGTCGGCTGCTGCTTGGCCCAGCAACTTATTCTTGTCAAGAGCTTTACTTGGCTGGAATGTGTCCTATGATCCCATGCTGCTTGTAGAGAGAGACCAAGTTGAGACATAGGCAGTTGTTCATGCAGTGCTCTGTAGTATAATCACCTGGAGAATCCTGGACCAATTTCTCACTACGATCTTAGTAACAAAGACTGTCTTAACTTATCAAACATAGATATCTTTGTGGACTGGCCCTGCTCTCCAAACTGCCCAGTGTGTTATCCTGTCATCGTTCAACCTTTAATTCATGCTCATATTATTACCTATATTGCAATTTTGAACAAATTTACAATATGTTATGATTTTTTTAATGGCATTATTGACAGTGTTGTCATGATATTCTATTTCATTTGTCCTTTCAGGGCTTTCCATTCCTGTTCAATCAAATCCGAGACAATATCAACATCCGGCAGTCGTGCAATCTCATCTTTAGTTTAACAAGATATAATGAAACACTTGCAGTTGCAGTAAGTATTTAACACTAAGATATTAACTGTTTGATTGGCATTCTAGGAGTTGGTGAGTTAATAAGAAAACATACAACTCTATGGATGAAAACTTTTGTTTTATTACATTAGCGAGTTTCGATGTTCAAGTAGATTCTTACTCCGCTCTCAAACTGGAATGAGAACGGTGTAAGAGTCTACATTGTAACTTTGCCAAAGAATATAAACCAGAAGTTGTCATCCATGAAGTTGTATGTTTACTTATTAACTAAGATGTTGATTATGTGTAAAGAATAATTCAATTTTATATCTGTATGTTACGTTCAATGTAAAAACGAGGTAAAGCTGTTTGTGGTCAGCATCATCGATTAGTGATTGAAAGGTCGGGAGGCCATGTTGTAAGTGTTTGGAAATGGGTGTGGGCAAATAACTCCAGAAAATGTGGATTGATGTGGACTAAATTCATTTTGTAGACATGTGATGTGCTTCCCAATGCAATAAATATTACTAATGTAATGGGGGTTTTTGCCGTTTTTCTGGAGTGTTACACATTGCAATGTCATGGTGCTCAATTACATTAAGTAATACGTTACCACTGTTATACCGAGGCTGTTGTCTCCCACAACTGCTGCTATAGCGAAATCTACCACAGAGATCTCAATTACCTCATGCAGCACGTGCGTAGCCACCTAGCTGCCATGTGACACCCTTCACTCTTGTCTCCTTCGTCTGCTTAGCAAGACGTGTTTTCTCCTGCTGAAGCGTTCCTTGAAGATTTGGTGATATTTATTATAGTTTATTCTCTAATAAACTGTGCTTTTATGGGGCGTTGCGGTAGCTACGCTTGGTTATAATTTTCCCGCCAAACGGAAAATTTTTCCCGCCCTTTTTTCTATATACTTGCGGGGTTCGCGTATGCACGTTGTGTTTTACGTTTCCCCTGTTCTTGTATGTTTTGGGGGTTAACATAACTTATTTCTTTAATAAAAGTTATATGTGTATGTTATATGTTCACATTGCTCGTTTATTTTCTTGTGAAAATGTTCGTTTGTGAATCATTGTGGTGCGTGCATTGTAACCATGTTTTGTTCTTTGTTTATAGCAAACAATCAATGTCTGACATGGATATGTCCCCAGTATCCACCCCCTCTACCCCTGCTCCTCGGAGTTATGGGGTGTGCAGAAAGTTTTTGTCGTCCCGGGATCCCCACGTTCGTTGCCCGCGGTGCAGGGTTCCTTGCGGGGACACCCGGTGCATCCTGTGCGAAGGTCTGGGGCCTGCGGATTTTGAGCGGTACCGGCTGTACGTACAGTCCGTCTCCACCCCTGTGGTGGCCGGTTCGTCCGGTCAGGGTCCCCGTGCGGGTACCACCTCCTCGGCTGCGGCGGATCCCCTTGCGGCCCTCGGGCTGTCTGGGGATTCCGTCGCCGCATTGTTGTCGAAACTTGTGGATTCCATGCTGGCGGCCTTATCGCAAGATAGGCCGCTGGCTGTTCCGTCCCCGGCCTCTTCGGTGGCCGCGGGGTCGGACGCGGGGTCCACCGGTAAAGCGGCGGATCTCTTGGCGGCCCGTGTGCTGTCCGGGGATTCCGTCGCTGCATTACTTGCATAACTTGTGGACTCCAAGCTGGCGGCCTTATCTCAGGATAGGCCGCTGGCTGTTCCGTCCCCGGCCACTTCGGTGGCCGCGGGGTCGGACGCGGGGTCCACCGGTACGGCGGCGGCTCCCGTGGTCACCGGTCCTTCCCCCGAACCGTTGCTCCCGCTATCGGTTTAGGACCGCGTGGCCATGGTTTATGACCTCTTTGAGGACATGCCCCGGCCGGTACCGCGGGGAATCCACGACTGTGGGTTCCTCCGAGGTATACGATGAGTCTTCCGACTCGGCTTTCCCCGCATCAACCTTGCTGCGCGGTTTCAAGCCTTCCTTGGAGAACGCCTTCGCGGCGGCCTCCGGTCGGGGTCTCCCGTTGCCTCCGACGTCGTGGAGAAAGGGTTTATTCCCGGTACATGACCTTGCCTTTCCCGAGGCTGGTCCTACCGCGGAGGCCCATGTTGAGCGGTTGGGTGTCCGTGCCCCACCGGCTGCTACGGTAACGCAAGCTACCTTGCACCAGCTGGACGCCCTCGCTCGGCACTCCATGTCTCACGGAGACACTTACTTGGCTGCAGCGGCCCGTCTGGTCGAAGGTTCTCCCACGGACCGTGACCAGCGCATTTACAACTGCCTGCTCAGTTTAAATGCTTCCCTGGAGTACGTTGCCGAGGACTCTCGGCACACACTTGCTCTTGTTGGGTCCCTGCATAGGCGCCTGGGTGCCGCTCCTAACCGGAGCGCGCCCCAGGCTGCTGCGGCCGGTAGGTCTAAGGGGTCGGGTTCTTCTTCCTCTGGGAAGTAGCCCCGCCCTGAGGGCTCCGGTATGGGCAATCAGCTGCCCTTTCGCGGGAAAACGGGGAACTGGGGGAAGCCCAAGTCGTCGACGGACGGCAAGGGCCCCTCCAGGTGACTCTCATTGGAGGGGTTCGTATGCCGACAGCGCCAACTTCGGTTGGCCCTTAGGCGAACCCGAGTCACTTGGCCCTGGACAGTTGCGCCTGCCGCAACCTGTCAGGGCCCCCTCTCCTTCCCCAGTGGGAGCCAGACTCCAGACTTACTGGGAGAATTGGGAACAAGTGTTCGACGACCCGTGGGTGGTCAACACGATTCGGTACGGCTATCGGCTTGATCTCAAAGCGAATCCGCCGCTCACCGTTGCCCCGTTGGCAGGTTTCGATTCGGAAACCGATCTTCCCATCCTCGCCGATGCCATCGGCAGGTTGGTGGAGAAGGGGCAGTACGGGAGTTAGCTCTACCAGAAATAACACCGGGGTTTTACTCCAGGATATTTCTCGTTCCCAAGTAGGACAGTGCCGAACTCAGAATGATTCACACGTCCGCTCCCTGGCTGTTCACCCGGTTAACCACCCCCATAGTGGGGTTCCTCCACAGGAGGGGTGTCCGGTACTTCGCGTACCTGGACGACTCGCTAGTAGCAAATCGAATGACGGACACCCTGTCACGCCATCTCGATTTCGCACGTCGGCTCTTGGAGCAATTTGGGTGGATTATCAATCTCCCCAAGAGCGAGTTAACCCCTTCTCAGAACTTGCTGTTCATCGGAGGTCGGTTCAACACGGTGTCCCATCTCCTCTTTGTCCCCCCAGACCGGTGGCACAAAATTCAGGCGATGATTGCTAAAGTCTTAGCGGTGTAACAGACTGTTCACTTTTGGGAACAGCTGTTAGGGCTACTTGTATCAGCCCAGGACTGCACCGCACGGGGTCGTCTCCAACTCCGCCCGCTGCAACGGTTTTTAATCCAGTTGCTAGCAACGGAGGTGAACAGTGCGACCGTCGCCCTCCCGGATCGGCTCCGACCGCATCTGGAGTGGTGGACGGTCCCTTACATTGTCTTATCAGGAGTCTCTATGCGGCCCTACCGGGCCACGTTGACCCTGTATACAGACGCCTCTCTAGTGGGCTGGGGCGCCCATCTAAAGGGGGAGGTGAGCTCGGGGCTGTGGTGCGTAGACGAACTAGGTCTTCACATCACTTGTCTCGAGTTCAAGGCAGTGATCAACGCAGTCAATCACTGGAAGCATCGTCTCGTCGACGCCCGGCTCATGCTGGCGACCGACAACACGACGGTAGTGTCCTATGTGAACAAACTGGGGGGAACCCACAGTCACTCGCTACTCGATCTCACGTTCGAGTTTTACGCTCTGGTGGACAGTGTCCCGTGCCAGTTACGCGCCCGTCACATCCCAGGTGTGCGGAACGTACTGGCCGATGCTCTATCGAGGCCTCAGGATCCGAGCCCCACAGAGTAGATGCTGAACCCAGTAGTGTTTCAGTGGCTGTGCGAACGTTTGGGTCGTCCGATGGTCGACCTGTTCGCAACGCGGTTCAACAATCAACTCCCGTTGTTTGTATCACCAATCCCGGACCCGAGGGCCATCGATCCCGATGCTCTCGCGTTAGACTGGACGGGCTTGGTCGCTTATGCTTACCCGCCGACAGCGTTGATACCACACATTCTAAGCCGGCTCCGAGGAGTTCGCTGTCGAATGTTACTGATCGCGCCCATGTGGCCGAACAGATCGTGGTACCCCGACTTGCTGACCCAGGTCACGCAGTCGCCACTTCCACTGCCTGTGAGACCGGATCTCTTGATCCACCCTCACACCCGTCAGCTTCATCCAAACGCAGGGCAGTTCAATCTGCACGCGTGGATGTTGTCACCGAGCGTCTGTGGAGTAAAGTTTTTTCTCGCCGGGCGTCTCGGGCATACGTTAGTATGCATCGTGATTCTACCCAGAAGGTGTATAATGCACGTTGGGTTATTTTCACGAAGTGGTGTTGTAAACATCACATTCATTCGCCAGATAAGGTATCTGTGCGGGATATTGCTCGTTTCATGTCTCACTTGCGAGAGACCCGGAAACTCTCCGGGGGTTCCATTGCCAACTATGTCTCGTCCGTTGCTACGGTACGGGACGTTGCTATGGGTACCAGTCTCTCCAATGAGCCGGTGTTACGGGGTATTATCAAGGGTTTCAATCAGCACGATCTTAAGAAGGGCCGCCTTCGGGCACCGGCCTGGGATCTTTCCCTAGTGTTGCAATCACTTACGGAAGCTCCGTATGAACCCTTGCATAGTGCTTCGTTCCGGCATGTGACTTGGAAAACAGCATTTCTCCTCTCCTTTGCCACGGCGGCACGTGTATCCGAAATTCATGCACTCGATGTCGCCAAGGTACGATTCGATAGGGGTGACGAAGGAGCGGTCCGCCTGGGCCTGCTCATGGGCTTCGTCGCCAAGAATCAGAGAGTCGGGCAAACGGAGAGAGAATTCACTGTAAGATCACTCAAAGAAATCTTACATCCTGCTGATACTGAGGACAGAGCGCTGTGTCCGGTTAGGGCCCTTAAGTATTATCTTAAGGCTTCGAATGAACGTAGACAAGGGCGTGACCGTCTGTTCATATCGTGTAACCCTAATCGCACGGTTGACATAACTCGCAACTCGATTGCGTTGTGGCTTCGTTCTGTCATCAATCTGGCGTACCGGTCTCGGGGGTTACCGGTAGCGGGGTCAAACCCGCACGAGATCAGGGCGCTAGCGGCAACATTTGCCCTACACTCGAATATCTCTGTTCGCAGAATATTACGAGGTTGTTACTGGCGTTCTGACTCGGTTTTTGCCAATCATTACCTCAAACAGGTCGCTGATGCCGTCGTGGAGAGTGTGCACCGTCTTGACCCGCGGATCGCGGCGCAAGCGGGCACCTAAGGGGTGTGCCCAGCGCAATTCCGAACTCCTCAGGCGTCTGACCTTGCACGGTGGTCAATCTGGGTCGACTCCATTGTTCCCACTGCCGTGGGTACAGGAGTTGGGGTCCCGCAAACCAGCGCACTCACACCACAGGTGAGGGCGGCTTTTTGTGTGCTTTGTCCTTATTTGTATTTTGACAATTATGTCTTTAATTGTCTGTCGTGTATCCCAACCTTGTGATGCATGCTTACAAATACTGGAATTAGGTCACGCGCCTAATGCATACTTTAAGTAGGCTTGCTCTGGGATATACGGTCTGAATGAAATTAATTTCCCTCTTTTCGACTGTTTAACCTGATCTAAGATTAAGCTCACGCGGATACAGTGTTCTCATCCGCTGCGGCGATGAAATACCTATCCAGTGGGGCCGTTTGGAGTCACCAATCGTTTTGGCAATGACGATTGAGCCTTACGGTATGCGCTTGACAGTGCTTTGGTATTCCTATAGGGTAACGCCTAGCTAGGTGCATGCGCATCGAGTGCTTCCGCCTTGGTGTTTACTTCCGCTGGTCGGAAGGAACGCTAGCAGTCAGGATTCGGGTTGTAGGTGCTCCCCACCGCCTACTGTGGTAGTCAGCCTCGGTATAACAGTGGTAACGTATTACTTAATGTAATTTGTAGAATTTTCCTATTCGGAATATTCTATAAGTAATACGTTACCACTGGGCTGCTGCCCGCCCGTCCGTCCCCCGAGCACTTGCTCTCGCAGGAGACAAGAGTGAAGGGTGTCACATGGCAGCTAGGTGGCTACGCACGTGCTGCATGAGGTAATTGAGATCTCTGTGGTAGATTTCGCTATAGCAGCAGTTGTGGGAGACAACAGCCTCGGTATAACAGTGGTAACGTATTACTTATAGAATATTCCGAATAGGAAAATTCTACAATTTCTGTAGAATGCAATAAATATTACTAATGTAAGGGGAGTTTTTGCCGTTTTTCTGGAGTGTTACACATTGCAATGTCATGTTGCTCATTTCTGTAGAATGCAATAAATATTACTAATGTAAGGGGAGTTTTTGACGTTTTTCTGGAGTGTTACACATTGCAATGTCATGGTGCTCATTTCTGTAGAATGTGTTACAGGTGATAAATATGGTGTTCGGGGCCATCAGGAAACTGAACCCAGAGGTAAGTCCGCAGTTGGCTATTCCATACCACTCCACAGAATGTAAGGAAACCTCATGAGGGATTAACTGTAGTAATAGGAAGAGTCAGTTGGTCCTGAACTTCTTGTGAGAGGTATATATGAGATGGCTAGATATATGAGGGATATGAAGTTGACAAGAAATGACTGAGATTGCTTCAAAGATAAACAGTGTTTGTGCCAGATGAAATCAATGGATTTATGGACTCCCTTGTGAGCTGTCTGGATACAGCACAGACGATTGATATTTTCGAAATATAAGGCTGTTGAACAGTGTTCAAAATCAAGCTTGAAGTTCAAAGGGCACTTGTCATGACTCTAATGTTGAAAATTATTAATAAATGGTCCCATGATTAAAAAACTGTACCAGCAACACTCACGGATCCCAGGATTCCCTTTGGTTTTAAACTCCTGTCAAACACAGGATTGTTTTCAAATCTTTGAGTGGTATTTACAGGTTATTGCAAACAGGTGCAACCAGTGTCATTGTATCTAACTGCTCTTAGCAAAAAAAATTCCTCGGGGAATTCAGGTGAAAAATAGGCCTACAGTACCCCATGCTTGTAACACCAGTGTAGTGAGAATCGGATGATTACAATGTGTGACCTTGCTGAATTTACTTCCTTGTACCACGGTGTCATGCATCATTGTTAACGCTATCAATCACCTGTGTGACTGGCCCAGATTTACAGTGCAGACCTGTTAAGATCTGGGTTAGAATAGGTCTTCAGCAACCCATGCTTGCTGTAAAAGGTGACTATGCTTATCTTTAGAGGCGACTAACAGGATCGAGTGTTCAGGGTCGTTGATGCATGTCATCGTATCCCAATTGCGTAGATTAATGCTTATGATGTCAATCACTGGATTGTCTGGTCCAGATTATTTACAAACAGCTGTCATATAGATGGAATATTGCGTTGATGGAGTGCGGCGTTAAACAAACAAAATTTGCAAAGTGACATTGAATAACTTTATGAAAAACTTGAACTAACAGTAAACTACGGTTACAACGAACTCAAAGAGACTACTACTTTTAGTTTGTTATAACCGTAGTTCGTTATAAGCATATACACAGCATAACTACAGCAAATAGTTGGGACAAAAAAAGTAAGTTTGTTTATCCGTCAGTTTGTTATGAGCGTGTTCGTTATAACCATAGTTTACTGTATAGTGTGAAAATTGCTGACTGTCAGAATAAAATCCTTTTAACAATACTAGATACTTAGTCTCACATAATGGAGGCTAAGTGTATTTCAAAATTTAGACATCTAACGTAAGTAAAGAAGACAAACCAAATGAAGAGGTGTTTATTTGTAAGAAAGTTTTCCACTACTCAGTACAGCTGTAGGATCACAGTACATGATGTTGTGTTGCAGCAATCCCAGCCGTTCTTCAAGCTGCTGTCCATGTTGGTGGAGTTTGTGGGCGGCCCGCCCGGGATGCCACAGTACACTCAGTATGTGCTGCAGAGGTTCTGGGAGGTGAGGACATATCACTGTATCGTGACAGAGCTCTGTAGGCTTTTTACTCGAATTGTGTGTTGATGGGACTCCAGGATTTGTTGCAATGATAAATATATGGTGGAATTGAATGATAATATATAAGATATTAAACCCAACAAACCAGTTTTCGCTGATGAATTGTTAAAGCCAGAAGTATTGCTTCAGATGTGTTAAGTACATCTTCCCGAGGCAAGGGAAGTTAACTGACTATAAGAATCCAGTTTCAACCCTTGCCGAACTTCCTTGCCTTTGGAAGATGTGTTAAATACTGTTGATCACCCTGTTGATGAGAGACTATTCTTTGGTCAGTTGGAAGTCGTAGTGGAAGAACTCACTTTAATGTCAGCTGCTCTGTTTGTAGGATGTATGTAGAGCATTCATGGGTAGGAGGGAAAGACCGTGACAGGCATCTTGGAATACCTGCTTTAATGTGTGATCATGTGATGTCCGGCTACGTCAGTAATGTACTCCTGACACTAATCAGAGGAACACGCCTCCTATTGTATCAGTAAACTTTAATGTACCTAGCAGATAATGATTAACATAGTCATGAGTCAGTGTCTCAGTCTCATACATGATCTAGACCTAGACTGGAAATGGCTACAGTGGAACTTAGTCTCTCTTTGGTAAACCTGATTTCCTAAGTAATCGCTACATCACCTGCTAAACCACGCTGACCATGTCTTCAGCTGACCAAGTGTTGTCCGCAACAATGCCTGGAGTGGATGACCGGTCAGGTGACTCGCAACAAGCTGGCCCAGGCCTGGACTCTCAACCAGATGGACAACTGGGTGGAGCCGTACCTCATTGCTCACAACAATGTGCGGGTCCGCAATGGTAAGTAGAGAACATGGGAAGCGGGCCAGTGTAACGGTCAGTGCAGGGAGCCGTGGTTAGAGTTACTCATTTGACCTGTGATAATCCTTATTCTGTCAGTATCATATCATCAGGGTTTCACCAAAAGTGGTCCACGTATACCGTATTTTCTTGAGTATAGTGCGCACTTTTTAAAAAAAAAACACAGCTGTGTAGAAGGGGGTGCGCATTATACACGAATTATGAGTTTGGATGTTTTTTTCCCCCATGGAAAGACATTACCGTGAGCACGAAACACCGGAAATACCAGGTCAACAAATCCATACTGAAGTACGCAAATTAATCATGTAATTACACTGTCTGGCTATAAAAAGTGTTCTTTGTATATCTGGACTTATATTTGTAACTTATTTCATTAATTTTATTCAAAATTCGAGATCGTGTGTGAAGCGATCGGAAGATCGCACAACTCACCGTTATTAACAGCAACCACAGTCAGAATACCGCTATTGACGCCTTGAAACGAACTTTAGTTGACAGAGAATGGATACATATATCATAAATGCCATACTTTGACTCGTTAAAAGTCATATTTGTTTTTGTTTGACGATTCTATGTCAACATGAAATTCTCGCGATCACGCCATCACGTGCGCGTGAGCCTTGACGGTGACTGGTCAGACTGGTTCCATGTAAAAAATAATACCCGGGAATAGCGATCAGCTGCTTCGCTTAGGGTTATTATTATTTTAAATATGTTTAGTAAAGGCTGCATCTAAATAAACAAGATATTGGAATATATTATTCCTGATCAAAAAAATAGTTTCAGATACAATTTTTGCCGATCCTTGCATTGAAAATCCTTGAAAGTTATATTATTGGGTGTGTCTTGACCGAATCACCGGTCAATTCCAAGAAAACGTGTGTACGGCTGATTGCTGTTTCCGGCTTAGTTTACGAGAAAATACACAAGGTAATCTTAATCCCTGGATATAAAACAATCAATGCCTAGCAGAACAATAAATACTATTTAAACGGTAAATCAACATGTCTGGTGATTTTTTTTTATCTCAAATTCACCCGTTCGTTTGCCGGACTTCGCTGAAGGGGTAGATTCTACGGTGTAATTTTTTTTCTGCGCTTGGTATTCGAATATTATTTTTCCAAAATACTGAACCCGCTAGAGGGGGGTGCGCATTATACATAGGTGCGCACTATACTCAAGAAAATACGGTACATGGAACCTACAGCCTTGGGCTTTTCATTTCAATAAACTGACGTGAGTTTTGACTGGTATGGTAGAATTAAATTGTCAAAGTTGTCTTGTTGATCGAGACCCTGTACTTGGTCTTTGTACTTGGACTTGTTGTACATGGTTGACACGTGCTGTACAATGTGCTGGTACTGACTGAGATCGTGTTCTGCCACAGCTGCTGCCTTCCTGCTGGTGTCCCTGGTGCCCAGCACCCACTTCCGTCAGTCTTTCCGCTCCGCCAGGAGCATGCTCAGTCCGCACAAAGAGTTTGCTGTGAGTATCATTTCCTGGCTACATTAGCCAGTCGTAGTTTCCAATAAACTGTTTGTAGCGAAACAGATGGAGAGTGTTTATCCTTAAATTTGTCCCTTTTTAGATAGCTGTCCTTAAATTTGTAGGGTTGGTCGGGTAGCCTAGTGGTTTAAGCGTTTGCTTGTCCCGCTGAAGACCTGGGTTTGATTCCTGACATGGGTACATTGTGTGAAACCCATTTCTGGTGTCCCCCGCCGTGATATTGCCGGAATGTTGCTTAAAGCGGCGTAAAACCATACTCACTCACTCACTTAAATTTGTAAATCGGGACATATAACTATTTATGTTGTAACAGCAAGTAATATTGTAACCTAAAGATTTTTTGTTTTGAATCTCCACTTTGCTATTTTCAGATGTCTACTGAGGCCCTCATGGTTTTGCATCAGGTGAGGAGATTTATGCGATAATTTGTGAGATAAACAGTTTAATTTCACTCCTTCCTGCAGGGATATTGCCATTAGCATATTGGATATTGTTGCAGGTTGCTTTGATGATAGTTGTTGACTGGTCTGTTTGTGTTCCAGGTGTATGAGCATCTACTGAGTCTCCTGTCTAGGGCAAGGTTGTATGTTGGTGAGTAGAACAGGGAATTAACATCACTTTAACAGAATAGTTACATCTATTCATACTTGAAAGATTACTGAATTTGAAAAATCCAGATTTGTGACAGAAATATTCTGAATGATTGCAATGCAAAAAACTAAATGGGTATTATTTCATGAGAAGTCTGATGTTTGTTTTTTCTTCAGATCCCCAAGTCCATGGCACAATGAAGCTGATGTGTTACTTTGCTGTCATGACATACTGTCTCGTATCCAAGCAAGAGAAACTCTTGGTGAGTGTATAGCAGTATTCCTGTTTACCGATAATTACCATTTTTTTGCCGGTATAATTAGGCTTGGACCGATAATTCATGTGACAGCCAGTCCCTGTGGACCAGCAAATAAAATACCTTATAAATCTTTGTTGTTGAACAAAACATCAACGATATTCATATAAGTATATTTTTTGGGGGAAAGTCAGATTATCTGTTACCATCAGGGCTTGCCCCTGTTTTAGTGCAAGGCAATAACATTCCGCTTTGCTTCAAGGTTAAATATCCATTTGTAGCGACTTTGTATTGAAATGTTTAAAAAAGAAGAGAAAGTTGTGACAGAAGTTTGTTTGAAAGACATGTAGATCTAATTGATTACTTCAGAGATGACGTCACTGCACTAGACATGATGTTGAAAAAATTAAAACCAGGAACTTTTCACATGTTTTTTTATTTTATTTTTTTATTTGTTGAGAGAAGGAACTTACAAAAATTTGGGGGGACTAGTAATTTTTAGAGTTGTTCAAAAGCCAGCGTGAACACTGGTATAGTTTTAACTCATGTATCATTATCATCAGTGTTTCCTTCAAGTGGGGGAGGAGATGGCTATTGTCAGCTTGTCATGAACAAGACCCAGGTTCCGTTCCCCATGTCTTCAAACTCTGTATCACTATGTATTTGGCCTGTGTTTTCAGAGCTCTTAAACTTGAAACATTATTATAAGTCATTGTAGATTTGTGCCTGTTGGGGTAGCCAAGCCAGAAATGGTCGCCAGTTCTGCATGCTTGTTGAAAAAAACTAAACTGAAGTTGATCATGCTGTCGACCACTGGTTACGACAAGCTGCTATGACAAAACTGGAATATTGCCGATGGTTGTGTGAAACAACTAACAAAATGCAGATTTGTCCGTTTGATGGTTATGTAAATCCCAAAAGTATTTGTATTTGGATTAGTGTCACATATTTTATTTTATTCATTTTTCAGAATGATTCCCAGTGTAGGTCTTTTCAACAAATGCGTGTTCAGTAGCTCATCATTGTGGTTTCAGTTTGGAGAATATTTCTTGGATCTATGGCAGTTGTTCCAGCCGAAGCTGTCCGAGCCCCAGATCTCAATGCATCACAACAAACAGGTACCACTGTTGATACATCTCATTATCTTGTGTGGATGTGTGTTGACTCTCATCCAAGGGCACTGGTTGTTTCGTGCAGTTATGATCTTCAGTTTACTCTACCCTTATGTCATTGTGTTAAGTTGACAAACATTCACTTTTGAAGCTAGTAGTTTCACTAACTGAAGAACCTGTGTTTGAAAAGGGTAGGTTTCCAGATGCCCTCCTTCTTGTGTTCTCAAGTGGTGTGGGGGAACGGGTGGCCCAGTCATCTAAGGCGCTGCGATTCGCTGTTGCGTCCCTTGGGCACGCCAGAAACCTATGATTGCGGGTTCGAATCCCGGTTCGCCCCGATTATGTTTCTAGGTTTGTCAGCACTATACCAGTGCTCGTGGGTTTCACCTAAGTGGTAAACATCTGAGACCTGCATCACTTCGGGCTTTCCTCCCACATTAAGCTGACACCCGTGATATAACTGGATTACTGTTAAAAGCGGCGTTAAAAACCCAACTCACTCACTCATTCACTCATTCACTCACTCACTCACAAGTGGTAGACTTGCCGCCTAGTTCTGTATAGAGAGACAGTGTAATTTAAGTGTCCATGTTGTTTCAGACGTTGCTGCTGTTCTGGCACCAAGTGTGCGTGGACTGCCCAGAGAATGTCAAGCAGATTGTCTCCAACCAACATGTCTGCAAGAACATTGCCTTCAGCTACATACTGTAAGTAGTCTGGCTGTGTGCTGTACAGCGTCTTTGTTAGTTACTCACTGGGCAGAATATGGTGCCCTGTACCCCAATGATTGAAACATGTCTGGTGGGCGGGTGTGCTGAGATTGGTCTCAGGATTGTATAATATTTTGCCACCCTCCATTTAATGTAAACAAATTCTCTTCTCTCCCCTCTCCCAACATTTATTCATTCCTCTTCTCCCCCCCCCCCCCCCCCCCCCTCTTATGAAAAACAAAGAGTAATTTTTTTTCATGGCCCCTCCCTTATAGTTGTGATACATTTTGGTGACGACACCAACACCACCAACACCACACCACCCACCCTTTTTTTGTCTGTGTCAGGGGATCTAGGCAAATGCTCTATCTAGTAGAGCCTAGAGGCGGCTTTCCCCAATGACTTTGCAAATCATATTGCTAAAATATTGTTCAAAGCGGTGTAAACTGACTCACTAGCTTGAAACTTGTGACTGGTAAGGGGGATCAAGTTTGAGGTGTGACCACATAGGAAGGCCAACTCTCATCCATATCTGGACTGATGGTAGCTTTATGGTCGGACATGCTCCTTATGCTGGATGCTACATACAACCTCCTCGTTCCTTCAGTTGTCAAGAATTTCCAGAAACACCAATTTTGTTGAGTTGGTTTCCATAGTAACTATTACATGCACTGGTTTGGTTTGTAGATATTCTTTCAAGTTATGTATTGTTGGTGCAACTGCTATATGGCAAAACATAAGGGAACTTCAACCTTGACCTTGCAGGGCTGATCATGATGACCAGGATGTTGTGATGTTCAACCGCGTGATGCTACCGGCGTACTACGGGCTGTTGCGGATGTGTTGTCAGCAGTCACGGCAGTTCACACGGCAGCTGGCGCAGCACCAGAACATAGCATGGGCCTTCAAGAACATCACGCTCTACCCTACACAGTACACCCTGGTTTGTAGTCAAACACAACAATGTCTTGGGTTTTTTTGTGCAAGGAAAGTGACTGTTATGAGCCTAAGGGAGGTAACTCTCATTTATCTTTAATTCTTACCCGGTGTGTGGTTTCCATTTTCTGTTTCATCCCCTAAATGTTATGCTGTAAATGATGAATGTATATGGTATACTATGAATATGTTGTTGGATTGAGGGCCTGCTAGATAAGAAAGGCGTATTTGTTGTGATAATGTTATTGATTTTCGAAGTGACCACAGTTGAAGAAGATCGAAGGTGCTGGTTAAATGGGGTTTAACGTTGTGTTCTAGATTACTGCACTTATATAGCAACGTGTTTGTGTGTATGCTTGTGCACTAGTCCATGCTACTCTGCAGTAAGGCTGGTTTCATGGTGCTAGTCGACTTAGATACCATGCCACAGTTTAACATGGCTATCCCACTCAGACACAGTATACTGACTCCGAGGTGACCGGTCCTTATTTATCCTTTTATCACCATAATGCTGAGCGCCAGGCAGGGTAGCAACAAGTACCATTTTTTAATCTCTTTTGGTGTGATGCGGCCAGACATCGAACCACCGACCTTCCACTCTCCAGATGGATGCTCTATCCATGAGACGGGGTGGTCGGGTAGCTTAGTGGTTAAAACGTACGCTTGTCATGCCAAAGACTCCGGTTCGATTCCAGACATGGGTGCAATGTGTGAAGCCTATTACTGGTGCCCCCTGCCATGACATTGCTGGAATAGTGCTAAAAGTGGCGTAAAACTATACCCACTCACTCATTATCCATTTGACCGTGGAGGAAGTCTCTCGAGAAGATAGGACTTGGTTATTTCTGAAGTTAATTATTTGAGTTGAAATCCATTCTTACTCACAATTAAATTGTCTATTAGAAGGAGGAGTTCAATGAATGTTGATGTCCGAGAATTCAGTGGTTGTTGTATGTGTTGTTGCAGGCTGTGGAGGAGCTGTTCAAGATGATGAAGCTGATGGTGATGAGGTACCCAGACAGCTCGGAGGATGAGCTGAAGGCCATCGCGTCATTCAAACGTGCAAACATACTCATGTACCTACAAGCATTAGATGCCAGATCCATGTGGCAGACTCTTATCAGGTAGGGCTTTCTACTTAAGTCATAATGATTGGAAAAAAATATAATTTGTTTCTCCAATCTACCCAACAAAAGTAATGCCTTGATCCCACTTATCACGCTCTTTTTATTTTGAACTTTTGCAGATTTTGGTAACTAGTGACAAGTAACTAGTAACTACCAACAAATTGTCTGACTCTTCAGTGTTTTTCATTAGTTGTAGGGTCAGTGGGGTAACCTTTGTCGTGACGAAGTCCTGGGTTCAATACCCGACATTGGTACAATGTGTGAAGCCTATTTCTTGTGTCCCCCTGTGATATTGCTGAAATATTGCTAAAAGCGGCCAAAAAACACACTCACTCACTCATTAATTGTATTATTGATCCCTATCATTGATCGATACCCAGTATATTAACTATCAGTATAGAATCAACTGTTAAAAAACTGAAATTGCCTGGTTCTCGTTAATTATGGATTTAGTTCATCTCCACAGGTTGTGTGTTGGAAGTAGTTGAAGACAGACTTATTGTAGCATTAAAAATCTTCATCAGAGAATGAACAGATATGTTGTGTTGTTGTGAAACAATTCTTGACAGGAAAATGTAGCATGTGAAACTTATTTGGTGTTAAGTCTATGTATAATAGTCTACCATTAAAGTTGGGACAATAATTGGGACGTAATTGGGGACTGAAGACTGAAGCTATGGAGTAGTTATTGACTGAGTGATGTGTCTTTCAGTGCATTCAAAATCCTGGTGGAGAGTCGTGAGGAGAGGATGCTTCTCATCTACCACCAGGGGCTGCAGATGATCACAGAGGTAAGGGGAGATAACTGGAGGGGAGCACCAGTAATGGCACACCAAGATTATTGTTTTAGTCTGTTTTCAGTCGTACAATTGGGTATCTCATACCTCTAGTCGCACGTTAAAAGGAAGCCAGAAGCTGGAATGTAAACAATAAACTTGTTTCCGTCCGGTTGCGCACGCACCTCCCGATGACATGCCACAAATCTCTCAGCGCGCCTCTGAGCTGGTCGCTCGAGAAGGACTTTCGTGATAGACTGCTAGTTTGTATTCTACTAGTAATTATCGTGTGTCTACAGTTGTTGTTCTAATACAGTAATAATACTATGTCTTACCTGTAGACTCCTGGAATGTAATCATTGGTAATCCATTGTTTGGGTTCAACACGTGTTTCACTTGATTATACACGTGGCAACATGTCGGGCATTTGTGCCTCGTGTTAAGGACAACTGTCTAAAGTAGATCCTCACAAGTATTGTCCTTCCTGCATAAATAAGGACGGGTTTTCAACGTGTTCGTGGAATAAACGTTGTTAAGAATGTGAGCATTTGTCTTCTATCAACTTTAACTTGTATCCTCGTGCATTTGCGAAGCGGGCTACTGACGAGCGCTACAGGCAGAGGAGGTCATCTGGTGGATCCTTGGACTCTGCATCCCCTACATCTGGCCCTGGGGGTGGCGCGTCGGCCACACCCAAGAAATCAGTTGAAAAAGACCCGCCTCAGTCAACTTATGTTTTTGACAAGACACGGGACCGTTCGCCTGCTGATGATACTACCCGCACGACTGATCTTCGTCAATCGGTTGATCGAGAGCGTCACTCAGCCACCCCCGTTACGACGGGACCGGGTGGTGACGAGGACCACGAGGGGACTACGGTCCCCAGTCGGTCCGTCTCTTGTCCTACCAACGACGATAGGAACGTCGTGCGGGTCGACAGTGAACACAGATCCCTCTCTAGAAGTCGTTCCCGTTCACGGGACGACAGGTCGAGGGCCTCGTCGAGTGACAGTAAACGACACGAGGACGTACGTCGCCTTCGAGGTCGTCGGGAGTTCGATTCTGACGATAACTACGATGGGGATCGTAGTACTTCTACAGTTAGAGATCGTAGCCCTCGTCCCCACGGGGACGTGCGACGCCTTCGAAGGGAGTTTTTGGGAGATCAGCGTCGTAGAGATAATGATCGATCGTGACCCTCGTCTCACTTTCATATCGACCCGGCTTTGATAGGCCAGATGACGGCGGCAGTACTCGCCTTGACGGCGTCGACCGAGAAGGGTTCGTCTACGTCGGAGGTCCATGGACCATCGTCCTGTACACCGGTTCCTTCATCTAAGCCTACACAATCGACGTCGACGATGGACTGTGACGACAGCGTCGTAGAGATAATGATCGATCGTGACCCTCGTCTCACTTTCATATCGACCCGGCTTTGATAGGCCAGATGACGGCGGCGGTACTCGCCTTGACGGCGTCGACCGAGAAGGGTTCGTCTACGTCGGAGGTCCATGGACCATCGTCCTGTACACCGGTTCCTTCATCTACGCCTACACAATCGATGTCGACGATGGATTGTGACGACAGCGTCGTAGAGATAATGACCGATCGACACCCTCGTCTCACTTTCATATCGCCCCAGCTTTGATAGCCCAGATCACGACGGCGGTACTCACCGCCAGGGCGTCGACCAAGAAGGATTCGACTACGTCAGAGGTCCATGGACCATCGACCAATACACCAGTACCTTCATCTACATCTACACAATCGACGTCGACGATGGATTGTGACGACAGCCTGGCTATGGCTTGGCTATCTCACTTTTCTGCCTGAGTTATCATGACGATGACAAACCGACGTGTGCTGGCTTAAAGGTTGGAGATACGCCGCAGTCTCTTCAGTCTCCCCTCCCAATGTCTTCAGAGCCATGGTTCACGATATGGACCAGAACTTGCCTCTGCTCTGCCGGGGCAGAGTTTCAGCAAACCACCTGTTCGATCGCGTTACCCGATCTATGGCATGCCGTTTTCGTCACCCATGAGTAGGGACTTGGATTGGGGGCTACTCTTCAAGAAACCAGCGCCCTCCAAGATTCTTGTAGTAGACAGGCATTGGGGATCCATGGACACTGCTGTTCGTCTCCAGCTACAACCGCTTGCTATGCTGTCGACAGCGAGCCGGCGGGGGAGGTAGTGAGGTCCCTTTTCCCCGCCGTCACCGTCGTCGGAGCCTACTACCTTTAGACGAGCTACCGGTAGGGGGAAGACTTCATCACACGGATCATGAAGACGGTCGTAGAATGGCTCCGTCGGCAGGCGATCAGGGTCGCCTTCTACCTAGACGAGCCGTCTCCTACGCGCGACAGGCTCACTAAAATACCGGAATTGGAGAAAATTCTACGTGCCTTCATGGTTGAAGATGAGTCACATTAATTCCGCCTGCCGGCCTGGGACCTCGATATCGTTCTGCGCTACCTGTCTAGTTAGACTTACGAGCCTCTCGATCAGGTCGCCTTCGACATTGCATCCGACTAGAAGTACTGCTCGTATTTTTTAGTTACCTTGTATACTGCGAGTTGCTCTGTAACTAAATTCTGCGCCGACCACTCTTCGATCGCAATTCATCTGACGTGTGCAGTTGTCATGTCGCATCGATAATTTGTTGTGTGTCGAAGAGCATTAACCATGCTATTTTTCGTTACCTTGGATACGACGAGTCGTTCTGAACCACTTTATATACCGTCCACACTTCGATCGCAATTCAACTGTCGTGTGCAGTTGTCCTGTCGCTTCGATAGTTACTTGTGGGTCGAAGAGCATTAAACATGCTGTTTTAGTTACCTTGTATACTGCGAGTTGCTCTGTAACTAAACTATACGTCGACCGCTTCGATCGCAGTTCAACTGACGCGTGCAGTTGTCCTGTCGCATCGATAATTAGTAGTGTGTCGAAGAGCATTAAACATGCTGTTTTAGTTACCTTGCCTACGACGAGTCGTTCTGTAACTACATTATAAGCCGACCACGTTTCGATCGCACCTCAACTGACGTGTGCAGTTGTCCTGTCGCATCGATACTTACTTGTGGGTCGAAGAGCATTAAACATGCAGTTTTAGTTACCTTGGATACGACGAGTCGTTCTGAAACTAAATTATATGCCGTCCACACTTCGATTGCAATTCAACTGTCGTGTGCAGTTGCCTTGTCGCATCGATACTTACTTGTGGGTCGAAGAGCATTAAAGATGCTGTTTAGTTACCTTGTATACTGCGAGTTGCTCTGTAACTAAACTATACGTCGACCACTTCGATCGCCGTTCAACTGACGCGTGCAGTTGTCCTGTCGCATCGATAATTAGTTGTGTGTCGATGAGAATTAACCATGCTGTGCCTTCGTAATAAACAATTTGTCTCGTCCGTGCATCTGGTCGAATGTTCTATTGTCACTACAGGGGTGAGGAACTTGGTACATTCGACGTGCAAGAGGTCACTTCCGGATTACTTTCCAGACCCTCCTTCCAGTGTTCCGTCGAATTCTACCCAATTGCACGACTGAAAACAGACTAAAACATGGGTTTTTCAGATTAAAAACGATGTTTTATTGGTCTGTTTTCAGTCGTACGTTCCCACCCAGCCATCCCCACTGGGAAGTAATCCAGTCCAGTCCTGCTTGATGGCTTATTCTTCGAGATTTGTGGCATGTCATCGGGAGGTGCGTGCGCAACCGGACGGAAACAAGTTTATTGTTTACATTCCAGCTTCTGGCTTCCTTTTAACGTGCGACTAGAGGTATGAGATACCCAATTGTACGACTGAAAACAGACCAATAAAACATCGTTTTTAATCTGAAAAACCCATATTTGTTGTTTTTTGTTGTTGTGATTTATGTTATATGTTGTTTTCCATATATTTAGTACTTACTGTACTAGTTGATCGTTACTTATGCAATCAATAACTGTTTTGAATGTTGAGATAGGAAAGAAACGTACTCTTGCAGTATGTGGTGATGGACTAGTTGTTTTAAAAATAGGTTCTGTTGTGTCTCTCGCATCACTTACATACGATCTGTGAAGATCCGGGTTAGAATAGGTCTTCAGCAACCCATGCTTGTTGTAAGAGGCGACTATGCTTGTTGTAAGAGGTTACAACAGGATTTGGTGGTCAGGCTCGCTGACTTGGTTGATGCATGTCATCGTATCCCATTTGCGTGGATCGATGCTCATGATGTCTATCACTGGATTGTCTGGTCCAGACTCAATTATTTACAGACCGCCGTCATATAGCTGGAATAATGCTGAGTGTGGCGTTAAACAACAAACTAATAAACAAAATCACTTACGTACACAAATATGACTCTTGCTCTGGGACTGCAGGGATAACAACAAAAAGCAATCATCAGCCATTAGAACTCACATTTCGGTCAGTTCTCTGTGTTTAAAAGTTTCTAGCCGTTGAAGTAAGTTTGTGTATTTCATAATTTATAGGCATTCTTCACACTCCACGCAATGTACCATGAGGCGACGGCATGTCATGTGACTGGTGATATCGTGGACCTCTTGACGATCCTGCTTCATGTGCTAGAGTGTGGCAAGGAATGCCATGAGAAGAAAGGTACCAACGTATACTGATTATCCTCTCGTCTCCGTACATGAGAGAGATTTATGTTTTGTGAATGAAACTTATTGAATGGAGTAGTGGATTAGTCTTGTCACACCCAACACCCAAATTCACTTTCCAACAGACCCTTGAAGATGAGGGTTAGAATAGGTCTTAGGCAACCCATGATTGCCATAAAAGGTGACTATGGTTGTTGTAAGAGACTACTAACAGGATTGGGTGGTCAGCGTCACTGACTTTGTTGATGCATGCCATTGTATCCCAGTTGATGGATCGATGCTCATGATGTCAATCACTGGATTGTCTTGTCAAGACTTGACTATTTACTGACCGCCGTCATATAGCTGCAATATTGCTGAGAGTAGCGTTAAACAACAAACAAAACTTCCCAACATGGGAAACAGAATGTAATGTGTGAGGCTAACCTCCGTCAGTATTGCTGCAATGCTGCTGAAAGAGATGTAAATGCACATTCACTCACTCTTTCACTCAGTTTCTTTTGAAAGTTACATCATTTATAGCCCACTGATACCAGCATATATTTTTTTCTTTCCTCGCAGGGAGCCAGTTGGCTGATGCAAAAGCATACTTGTTGAACTGGGAGGAGAGAAACGAACTGCCGAAGAAACTACTGACATTGCTCAATTCCTACACCCCACCGGAAGTCCGCTCTATTAGTATAGGTGAGTCTCACAATAGTGTATGTTTGCATGAAGTGCTCCCACTAGAGTTGTGGGCAGCCAGGTTTAGGCCGAGATAAGTTAACAATCTCTTGCTTAATGATCTACCACCAAACTTTGACATTTTAAACAGGAGAGCGAAGCAGATTGTCACGATGGCAGCTGAGTACCGTATATCGCTGTGTATAAGGCGAGTTTTTCGTACCTAAAATGAGGGGGTTAAGAAGGGGGGTCGTCTTATACACGGAGTCGAAGATCTCACATTTTTTCCCACTGGTGATGTCAACCGGCGTCCGATAGCCAGCCCAGCATTTGACAATAAAACTTTGCATTTCGTCCTAAATAACTGTTCCAATAACTATTTCCATACATAAACATGATTTGTATCTCTTTTCCTTGAATAAAGTTTAATAATTTCTGCAAATAAAGTTGAAATGACCCTCGCCTCGATGCAGATTGTCAAACCAGCTGACACGGTAAAACAATCAACATCCGTGAGTAGAGAGCCGGAAGTACTGGTAAGCATTTGCATATTGCACATGTGACCTAACATGTGATAACCGGTGAAGCTGAAATCAATTCCCGCTGTTTTTACAGTTGTATCAACAACTGTTGGAGACAGTGTGAATAAGTGATTGTGGAATAAACACGCTGAATGTGAAGCAAATATAAGCCTAGTTAACATAGTTAATTGGCGATTAATATTACTCACTGTTGTCTCTAATATGTTATTACTTCATAAATGCATTTTATTTTACGGGCACCAATTTGGTGTCGTACCGTGTAAACACAAAATGGCAACATGTGCTGGAGTTACACACGCGACCAATCATCGTAGAAAAAACAATGCAAGATAAACATATTTTTATTGCATATATAAGGTTTCTGTGCGCACTTGTGATGTGCTTCATTCCAGGTCGCCTTATACACGGAGTATAGGATTTTGGGTTGATTTTGAAGGCGTGTACAGGGGGGTCGTCTTATACGTGGGGTCGCCTTATACACAGCGATATACAGTACTACAAATTAAGCTTGCAATTGTACTCTTCCATACCAAAGTGGTCTTCATTACATGGCTGACATGGTGTTAATATGATGTACAATTGTACTTGCCCATATCCAGCTGGTTTGGTTGATGATCAAACCACCAGCCCTTTGTTTTGTTGCCCAAGGTCAGGTCATACCCCTGTGGGGACTTGAGAATGAGTCTGCAGTACCCCATCAGGGGTAGATTTAACGACAAATTTGTATATAGCCAGCAGGGCATGCTCCTTTACCTGGCCGTGAAGTTGCCAGAACCTGAGGTCACATAGCAACTGAGTTACCAGGGGAACTACGAAACTTTTAGTACCCCACACCTTTAAGATGGCTTTTCCTGCACCCTGAGATTAAATCTTGGCTTCCATTTGCCTCATTTTGTGGTGATTTATGAGCAAATAAAGATGTTGTTGTACAGAACATTACAGAATGGCCGTCGGTTGTGTCATTCTACAGAGATGATCGGGATATATATCTTTGAGTTACCCATTCACACGACCTCATTCCTTCTATATATTTTCTCATTACATGATTCACAAGCAGTGTCCAGTTGAAAATAAAAGTAAACATGCACAGAGAAGGGGTAAAATTCTGACTAGCCAGATACGACATCTACTTTTCATTTCAGCATGCCTTTTCGAATTTTATCAGGCCATTGGCCAACGGGTCAGCAGTTAAATCAACCCACGCCCATGCTTGTCAAGAGTGGTTACGATCTGGTTTAACAAAAGAGTGAATCAATTACCTTTATTTTTCAGATGTATTAAAACAGATGATATTAACATTCCAAGGCGAATGTATAGCCTGCATTGTGCCGATATTAGTCCAAGCTCACGGAGCCTTCCAGGACCAGAATATGCCAGGTAAATACTTCTGGGACAAAACAAGCATAGGAGTAGATTACTATTTCTACTCATCAAGAGATCAAATTCCCATTTGGATTCCAGGATAGAACCAGTCCCAAGTAACTTTGCTTATCGTAGGGGGGCCTAAAATGGATCGGAGTGTCTGACTCAGGTTGATGACATGGGGTATTGCTCATTATGTATCCCCTGGATTTTTAAAATACTGAAGAGATTTATTTTTTTCTTCACTGAACTGAAGGTACCTAGGGCAATGTACCAAAAGTGGGTTATAAGTAACCAAACTCCATTTCTTATCTGCGCCCGACCAGGGGGATACGTCGTCTCCTGATGACTCTTGTTTTCAGGCTGCCATGATATGGCTGGAATATTACAGTTTGTGTTTCTACTAAGAGGAGTGCATATTTTTTGGGATTTGTAATAAGCAATCTTCATATACCTAAAATAAACAAATGAATAAAAGCAGAGAGGGTTCATTCCTGTTTTTGTATTTGGGTGCAATATTTAACTGGAGGTAGCTTACATGTATCAATAGTATCTCTAATCGTGCTCATTGTCAATTAACTGCTGATTGATTATTGAGAGTTAGAAGAAATAACAAAACTGAAATCTATATTTTTGGATGACTTTTTATGGATTTGCAATTTTGATAAAGGTTTCTTCCTTAAAATGTGCTAAAATTATGCCCGTGCAGTTGTGTGTGACCTTGAGTGCGGATGTTACTGTACTCTGTGACATTCTTTCAGTGACAACTGGTCCCTACTTTCCGCGGAAAGGCCAGAAACCCATCGGGTCCAAATCAAACATCCGTCCACCTAGACCCCAGTTCCAAATGTTCCTTCATTCTAGTCAAGTTGAAGTCCCGAAGGTGAGTCTCGTGCTGTTGAGACTTAATCATGCTGTGTTGAAATAACCAGTATTTGTTAAACTTGTAAAGTAATATTCATGTACACTGTCACTGTTTCCATCCTGTCTGATGGTTTTGGTGAAATTGAAAACTTTGCAAAGTCAGTTGTCCCCTTTGTACCTAATTTCTTCCTGTGGGACTTCTGGGTTAGAGTAGGTCCCCAGCAATCTATGCTGGTCATAGACGTGCCAAGTGGTCAGGCTCTTCAAGTTTGTGTATCATTGTGTCCAAAAGGTGTGGATCATTGCTCACAATATTGATCACTGTATTGTCTAATCCAGACCCAATTATATACAGACAACAAACTGACCAATATATCTAAATCCTGATCTGTTACCTTTGAGTTAGAACCTGATTGCAATCATGCACTTGTTATTATCAACTAACTGAATAGTCATCGACAAGTGTCAGTTTATCTTCTGGATAGCGTCATGCCAAAACATGAGCTTTCCATTCTCTAGATGGGTACAATATTGGAAGGGTTGATGGGATAGCCTAGAAGTTATAGCGTTCACTTGTCACGTCGAAGTCCTGGGTTCAATTCCCCACATGGGTACGATGTGTGAAGCCCTTTTCTGGTGTCCCCCGCCATGATATTGCTGGAATATTGCTAAAAGTGACGTAAAGCCATACTCACTCACTCACTACAATATTTGAAGGCCATTCTTGGCATCTCTAGTCATGATAAACTGACTAGGTGATTTTGTAAAGATGGAATATGTCCATATTAATGGTGACTGAATTTTTATTTGTTGATGATTTAGTGAGATGCTGTTTCACACAGATTGGATTGTGCCTGAACTTCCTCCATTATGTTTCAGGGAGTAGATGAGGTGTACGACCAGGCATTAAATGATTTCATCATCCCATATCATCAGCTTGTTGACGTCATGTGCCGGGTCGCTGTCAACATGCAGAATCTTAGTGAATCTCTCATCAGTCTTAGTAAGTCGGTTTTTGTACAGATCCACGTCCCTGTGGGGACCTGGGGTAGAATGTGTCCCAACACACCCCTTACTTGTCGTAAGAGGTGACCGAATTGGGCTAACCGTAAAGATCCGGTTTGAAATGGATCTTTAGGAACCCATGCTTGTTGTAAGAAGGCGACTAATGGGATCAGGTGGTCAGGCTTGCTGACTTGGTTGATGCATGTCATCCTATCCCAATTGTGTAGGTTGATGCTGATGGTGTCAATCATTGGATTGTCTGGTCCAGACTTGTTAATATACCATGATATACAGGCACATGACTGGAATATTGCAGAGTGTTGTGTTAACAGATCCACAGTGACACACATGCCTTTATATTCTGTGTAATAGGGTATATGGTAGTAGTTGTTAACATCAAAATCCAACGGAATAGTAAATGAGGTCAGCCATTATCTAAAATAAAGTTTTTTGTATGTATTTGCAGGTACAACAGTCTCTCTTAGGCAAAAGTAAAAGTGAACATATTAATGTATTAGGAAATGAAATAGAATATTAATTATGTCACAAAGCATAACATTAGAAGCACAGCAATGCATTGCCTTGTATTGATTTGACATATTTCCTGTGTGTCTTTGTCTCAACACTGCTTGTTGTTTCAGGTGCAATGTTAGCCTTCGAGGCAGTTCCTCTCCATTCTCCGTACTTTGCCAAATTGTGGGTGGAAATATACCACTCAGAGGTAGGAGAAATATTCAGCCATTACCCTCCACTATTTTTACCTTACCATGCGGGCGGTCGGGTAGCCTAGTGGTTAAAGCGTTAGCTCGTCTCGCCTAAGACCCAGGTTCGATTCCCGACATGGGTACAATGTGTGAAGCCCATTTCCGGTGTCCCCCGCCGTGATATTGCTAAAAGCGGCGTAAAACCATACTCACTCACTCACTCTACCTTACCATGCAGTTGGGTCAGCATATACAGTATATACAATGTTTTGTTCAATTTCAAAAAGAAAGCCATCAAGAATGTAATGTTTGGCTGCCTGTGAGTAATGAATGACCTGCTGTGCACCTTGTGTGGTGGGGAAGCGTGGTGGTTGGAGCATGTGCTGGACACACTAATTCGGGGGGACACGGGTGGCCATGATTTGCTATGCAGAGTTTTGTCCCTTGGGCACGCCAGTAACCTATGATTGTGGGTTCGAATCCCGGTTCGCCCCGATTTTGTTTCTAGATTTGTCAGCACCATACCTGTGCTCTCGGGTTTCACCGAAGTGATAAACGTCTGAGACCTGCATCACTTAGGGCTTAGCTCCAACATTAAGTTGACACCCGTGATATAACTGGAATACTGTTAAAAACGGCGTCAAAACCAACTCACTCACTCACTCACTCACTCACAATGATTCATTTTCTCTCATTTATATACATGGAGCCTCTCACTCAGGATGCACCTTGTAGAGGTGATCGGTACCACAGTCTTATTAAAATCAGATCTTAGTTCTGGCTACTGCTAAACAAAGATCTGAGGACATCCCATTACTGGTTACATCAAAACGACCTTTCATTCACCCAATCAGAGCGTCGCTTACCAGATCAAGAAAGTGACAGTCTGAATGTGTTTTCATCCAACCTCGAAAAGGTTAATACAGGGTACTCTGAATGGAAGTTACAGGCTGTACGACAAATTCCGTCAAAATCATCGTCTAAGTTTCATTTTAGTGGGATAAACATTTGAGTGGAAGAGACTTTGCATAGCCTGTTGGAAGTACTGCCATACAATCTCGGCCATCTATTAGACATTCCAGAATGTTCTTTTGTTCAGTTTTCAAGTTTTAAATTGAGAACTTTGTTAAACAAATTTCAAAGTGTACTCTGGAATGGAAGTAGCCAGTTTGAAACTGTTTCTGATTGGCTAATGTCTTTGTTTTGTGAGTCATTTCATTGGTTGGTCAAAGTCTCGTGAAAGTTCATTCTGCCATGACCTGTAATGTGATGTCCTCAGATCTGTACACCTTGTGGAGGTAGTGGGGTGTCCATGTGGTTCAAGACTCACTCACTCTCCCTCTACACCTTGTGTCCCTGCAACAAGCTAATGATGCTCTCTTGGTTCTGTGTGACAGCAGGTTGATCGTAACTACATCAAGATCTTGTGCAACACCAGTTCTTTCATCGACTACGTGGATGCAGTGCTGCTGGACGAGCGTCTTTCCCTCAACAACCACATCATCTACCAGTTCTTCTGCAGCTTCTTCCCCAAGGTCCATCAGCAGGTGCTCAACGACCAGGGCCGCTCTCTGCTGGACAGCCTGGTCGCCTCCATCACGGCCGAGAAGGCAGCGCTGGAGAACATGAAGTCCGAGAAGGAACTCCTGACCATCTGTGAGAGAGTCAGTGGGGTGAGTTGCAGCTCTTTTGGAGACAAGTTTTTAACTGAGTGCCAAGCATGTTCGAGTCTACTAGCAAGAACTTGTTATTTGGCACCATGTTCAGTTGAACCCGTGAAGATTCCAGGGTAGAATAGGTCTTCAGCAACCCATGCTTGCTGTAAAAGGTGACTATGCTTGTCGTAAAAGGCGACTCACGGGATCGGGTGGTCAGGCTCGCTGACTTGGTTGATGCATGTCATCGATCCCAATTGCGTGGATCGATGCTCATGACATTAATCACTGGATTGTCTGGTCCAGACTCGATTATTTACAGACCGCCGTCATATAGCTGGAATATTGCTGAGTGCGGTGTTAAACAACAAACCAACCAACCAACCATGTTCAGTTGATGATGAAAGGCAACTATGCTTGTTTGTCGTAAGAGGTGACTAACGGGGCTTGCTGACCTGGTTGATACATGCCATTGTATCACTGGATTTTCTGGTCCAGACTCGATTATTTTTCATAACGCCAACATATAGCTGGAATATTGCTGAGTGCGACGTTAAACAAACAATCTTACCGCCATCAATGGATCAGTGTGCAGTCCCATTTTGATTCTCATCTCCCTGGGGAGTATACATCCCAAGCTGCCTGTGAGGTGGTAGAAGGTTAACAGTCACATTACCATCTCATCCTTAGTACGACTAGACAGAATGATTTCAGGCTTCAAACTAGTGGCTGAAGTCGCAGGCTGAACCAGGAATATTGGTCATGGGCATGGTCCTGTTGTCCAAAGTGGTCTTAGTGCTATGACAGTCATAACTCCCATACCTTTTCATACATCTTACTACAGTTGTTCTACTAAGATCACTTCATGGATTGGGGCTCCGGTTTGTAATCTGATTTCCAAAGCGAGGATGTTTTAATAAAACAAACCTATTTCAGGACCTACGCGCTATGCTGCTGATCTTCACGGTGCAGATGCCGAAGACGACAAGTCCCATCCTGCTGGAAAGCCTGCACTACATCCTACGAGTCTGCCGGGAACACCAGCAGCAGCGTGCCGAGATGGAGGCCACCGCCGCTGCAGAGGCCCGCCGGCAACAGGAGGCTCTGGAACAGGAGGCCGTGGAGAGCGATGCTGGTGATGAGGAGGAAGATGTCAAGCCTAATGAGGATGATGAAGACTCAGGTTAGTCATTGGTCAACACTTTGTATCTCACGTGTGGTGTTACGTGTGTGTGGTTGCTACGAATCAGTTGAAAGTGTGATTGCAGTATGTGAATACCACATGAACACTCAGGATAACGATTAGAGAAATTTATAGGTTATAAAATATAGGTTTGATCATGGTTGCTAGAAGTGCTGTAATAAACTATGAAGATAGCTCATCCTTTTGAGGGTTTGTACAGTATTGGCTGGTAAATATTGACTTGTACAGTATTGGCTACCCTTGAAGATCCAGGGTAGAATAGATCTTCAGCAACCCATGCTTTCCATATAAGCGCCTATGGTAGTCGTAAGAGGAGACTTATGGGATTAGTGGTCAGGCGCGCTGACTTGGTTGATGCATGTCATTGTATCCCAATTGCGTGGATTGATGCTCATGATGTCACTCGATTGTCTGGTCCTGACTCGATTATTTACAGACTGCTGTCATATAGCTTGAATATTGCGGAGTGCAGCGTTAATCAACAAAACAACCAATTGTACAGTATTGGCTGGTAAATATTGACATGTACAGTTTTAGTTAGTTAATAATTCTATTGCCACATGTTAACATCAGATCTGTCACGATAATATTTTCAGGTGAAACTCCATCCAAACGGAGGAGAGTGAGCAACGAGGGTGATGTGAATGTTGAAGAAAAGAAGAAGAACGAAGACACTGCTAATAAACCGGAAGAAAAAGACGCTGATAAAAGCGATTCTAAAGCAGACATATCTGATGCCAAAGACCAAACTAAAGAAGATACAGAAGACAAAGCTGAAACCACTGAAGCTGCATCTCCAAAGAAGACCCCACAAAAGAGTGAGCCTACTCCATCCACGAGCCACGACTCACCTCAATCTGGTCCCCATCCCGGCACCAGCACTGGCGGTGCCACCACATCCAGAACAACACCGGGGACAAGCTCAGGGGGCAACGTCACCTTACAGTCAGCCCGCCCCGGGGGATCAGCGGCATCTCAGTCTAGTCTCTCTGGGGCCACCTCGACCTCGGCCTCCCAACAAACAGGGTCACGGACTGGCGGAGCTACGTCCGCTACTCCGCGGGAGAAGCCCAACAGGGTGGATATGGTGGCCAAACATATCGAAACACTCTTGGCTCTTATTGATAAGAAATAAAGGATTATTAGGAAAGGTGTTAACCCCTATCAAATGACATGACAGACTGATTTGTACCGGTTGTTGAATATCGTCAAATGTCTTCAATACATTGTCGAAGTGGGGCAGAGAGATGCTTGTGGCTGAATCATGGGTAAAGTGAAGACTGATCATGAAAACACTTATGTAGGCTTGATTGTTCAAAGGTTATTCCATGAATGACCAATTCATGATGATTGTACCGCTTAATCCATTTAACTTAAGCAGTCGAATCAGGTACGACTTGTTCCAGTCTTGTGAAACTACCATCCTGGTCTTTTAGACAGCACACTGCAGCAATGTTCTGTTGAGACGTTGCATCTCGCTGAGTGAGAAAGGGAACAGTACATGTCAATTCAGATATTTGGGACACTGAGTTAACTGTTACAAGTCAAATGAGTTCATAGTAAAATCACCAACACAGATTCAGTTAAGAGTAAGCTATGTTATTATATCTACGGCTTTTGGGCTACAGGCAGTTTCAGCTGATAGGACTTACAATGCTGCAGATTGTACTGTAAGCTTCATGGCTGATTGACTTGATGGTGTGATTATCAGCCCATGGAATATTCAGTTAAACATTTCAGCTGATTTTAGAGTTAGTATGAAGATTCAGGTGAGGATTCAACTGAAATATGATTCAACTCATGAACGATTCCACTCATGAATAATGTGGTGATGATTCTACTAATGTAAGATTCAATGATGATTCTACTGATGTAAGATTCAGTGATGATTCAACTCATGTAAGATTCAGTGATTATTCTACTCACGTAAGATTCAGTAATTATTCTACTCATGTAAGATTAGTGATGATTCAACCCATGATTCAGAAATTTCAATGATGATTCTAATGATGCAAGATTCAGTTATGATTCTAATGATGTAAGATTTAGTGATGATTCTACTGATGTAAGATACAGTGATGATTCAACCCATGATTCAGTGATGATAATACCTAGTGAGGCTTGATAAGATTTACCTGAAAGTACGTAAAGCATCAATATTATTCTGACAGTTGTTTGCTGTTGAACTAGTAAACCACAAAAAATTTGTAGGGATGCATAGCAAACTTTCGTTATTAAGGTAAAATGTAATGAATTTTGCGACGGACTGTAACATAAGCTGATTCAGCTGCTATAGTTTGCTGCTGCTGCTGCTGCAAGATGTGATTTACAGGACAGTATCAGTGGTGTGATGAACACTCCATGTTGGCTGCACAAGGCAGCGAGACTGTGATCCGTGTGAGAGATGCAGGCTGAAGTCACTCTAGGGTGAATGAATCAAAAGAGAAAATGAGATTGTGTGCAACTGTCGAAGTTTGAATGGTGCTAGGAGAGCGATATATAAATGGTATGAAGGAGTTTCCCTTTTCGAGACAAAGTTGTACTAGCTTCGAGTAGTCTGAATGGAAGGAGGTTCAATGTACAGATTCTTATGACCTGTGAATGAAAAAAGCTCATTGTATAGTTTCTGTTGACAGTTTTAATTTATTTCATCTTTTCAACACAGCAAGCATTTGATGAATCTATTACCATTGCCAAGTTCAGTGTTAACTGTGCCTGATGTGATGCAGTGTTTGTAGCGTGTGTTGGGGAGACTGCTTTGTGATCACAACCATTTTGCTTGAATCAAGCAGCCCACAGTTGGAGGTTGTTGTCATGGTAGTGATACATCTCAGGGATGCTGTATTTGATGTACTACCCATAATGCCCTGGGACCACATGTAACAGGCATAAAGGTCTTGTAGTTCTACTTTCCGCTTACTTTCCTCAAAGACAAATGCTAGGTAGTGTGTATTTAACTGGAATTACCTGGACAAACAAAGATGAGAAAATGTAGGCCAGGGCATTCAGTATGTTTTAAATAAACATGACTTGATAAATGTTACTCAGTTCGCTCCTTGGTAATTAGTCACTTCATGACAGACGAGTATAAACACAATAGTGTCATGTTAACCCGATTGTGACTGGGCAACCTTGTACTCTAAGGAGCTGCAAAATTGCTGTGCAGAGTTGCATCCCTTAGCACTACCAGGATCTGCAGGTTGGCTTTCCTAGCACCATACCTTGCTCATGTGTTTCACCAAAGTGTTAACATTAACCTGCATCACTTTGGGCTTTACTCTCACATTAACCTGAAACATTCGTGATGTAACTGGAATACTGTTAAGCTGTGTTAAACCCAACTTGTGAACCTAATCAAGAAATGCAGGTCATTGTGACCTTCAGATTCAAACTAGTTTGCTCCTCCAGTTAATACCCATCAATTGATATGTCCAATGTCTTCTGAATTTGTTTCACTCCTCTTGTTTTGTATTCAGTACCAGCTTCATCTCCAGTGTGTTGAAACATTGAAACTTCCAAGTGTACTGTGTGAAATAGGATTAAGCTTAGGAAATATGAGAACAGAGTTTTGCAAACATATATACAGATGAAAATGTATATAATCTAGGGAAAAGGTTTTCTCTCATCTCATTACTTATCTGTTTTATCGTTGATGGCTATTTTCTAATACAATTGGCATTTTGTTAAATATTTACAGATCTAATCCATTTCAGGAGTATGCCAATTGCATTGACTCCAATATTTCACATCAAATGTTGAAGTCAGATTTGTTAGTTGTGAGAACATGGATGAGAAGATATGTCATGTGGGATAGGATCATTTAGCCACAACACAAACTGCCTTTCATCTTGTTTGTGATCCACTCTTTATCATGTATACAGAGACTAAACTTTGTGCACCACTACCAGACACTGATAATGCTGTTTGTGTTCTGGCTGATTTTTGTGATTCTGGCTGTCAGATTCATGATGTAAGGCTGCACAATGAATTGTTTTGCTGGGCCACACAGATAATTGGGGACATTTCATTACGTCCTCATAATTTATTTTCTTGATGTTATCAGTTCTAAAAACACAATTTGAGGGTGCCAAATTCCAATCAAACACTTCATGTTCAGAATGCAATGTGAAATATGAATACTCTGTTGTTGTTTGGATAAGAGGTCGTCTATGCAAGGATGAAAAAGATCCATCTTCCCAAGGCAAGGGCGTTAACTGACTATAAAAGTCCAGTTTCCACCCTTGCCGAAACTAGGCTGTAATTTCTTTGCTCGACCGTAGCGCTACAAGTGACTATTATGAGTTATGTTCCTTCTATTAACCTATTGATCACTTGCATTTGCTTCAAACAAAATGGCGGCGCCCAGTCAAGACGATCTGATCGATAGTCAAGACCTCTTTTGTAATTGAATGGGTCTTACCCCGCAAAGTGCATCAAATCACTTGAGCACCTTAGTTAAAAACATGAAAAGACAAAATATCTGTCAACTCCTAGTTAGTGGTACAAATGCTTTGCACGTTAAAATCCATGTTGTTGTTTAAGAACTGGATGTCTAGTTTGATTGGACTATGCATAGACTCTTTAGTCCAGCCAAAATGTAAACTCTGGAATTCCAGCCTAGTTCGGCAAGGGTTGAAACTGGACTTCTAAAGTCAGTTACCATCCTTGCCTCGGGGAGATGAACAAGATGATAAAAGGACTAACTTTGACTCTGAAGTTACATATTGTAACCTATGGGAAAGAAGCTAAACCTTTGACCAAGCTCATCACTCCTATCCAATACCTTTCTTTATGCAGAGAGGTATTGTAATGGGGGTAAAAGATCTGATTTTAATAACATTGAACCTTCAACATAGGGCACTGATACCAACCGACTACAACATATTACTAAATGACCACACATTTTCTGCATACTTCAACATATGATGTGATTTCCTTCTAGCATTTCAGGAGCTTATGTCGGTGTCTACTTGGTTTTATCTGTACTTGCCATCATGCCTCTAATGTGTACATTAAACTGCTATCCTGCCTTTGTGCTGTTTACCCAAGTGGAAATTTCAATCATAATATGCATATAAGACTCATCCCCACTGCCAGCTAATGTTTCTGTGTAAGTCTCATGACTCGAGAATTTCTTGAAAATGAATGTAGCTGTCGTGTTGACCCTTCTGATGTGCCAAGACTCTCAAGTGTATGATTGCAAGTCATTAGCCATAATACAGCCTGGAATCCAGTGGCGTGTATTCTGACTTCATCTGTATATAGTTGTCATGTTGCATTGTAATTTATGGGCAGACTGCTGAATGTGATGAGAGCGTGTGATGTTCGGTCAATGTGATACATGGATGTACGTTCTCAAAGCTTGCCATTGTCGCTGCAGTCTATATTTTGTATTGTACATCTGGAATATAATAAAACAAACGTATTCCAGTGTTACAGTGTCTTTGTCTTTGTCTTTTGTCTACACCAGTAGTGTTGAATGTGTGGACACAATACATGCCATGAGGTGCCACATTATGTCTATTTGAATCATTAAACTAACTCAGTTGTTGCATGCACAGGCATTTCTATGGTCAGACTGTCTATTTCTGTATTTCTATCAAACAAGGATGTATTTTTTTTTAAATTGCCCAGGGCTTCAGAGTGAGCATGGTTTTACGTCACTCTTAGCATTATTCCAGCAATATCACGACAGAGGGACACTAGAAATGGGCATCACACATTGTTCCCATGTCAGGAATCAAACCAGGGTCTTCGGCGTGATGAGTGAACGCCTAACCACGAGGCTACCCCACCGCTCCTGAGAATACACTATATTGCCAGCCAGATGTCAGCCTGTTACCCTTTTATTATCCCCCCGGCATATGATGCGGGGGGATATAGCGATCAGCCAGTCTGTCTGTCTGTCTGTCCATCCGTTCGTAATCCGGGGCAGAATTCCAAAACCATTCATGGTATTTGATCGAAACTTGGCAAAGCTATCAGTCACATACTGAAGTGGTACCTTTTGATATTTTGGGATTTTCTAAAAAAAATTTTTAAAAATTTTTATGGAATGAAGTTGGACATAAACTCAATTGGGGATTGGGTTCGTTTCCGAGGCAGAATTCGAAAAACCATTCAGTGTATTTGATCGAAACTTGGCAAATCTATCAGTCTCATACTGAAGTTGTGCCGTTTGCTATTTAGGAATTTTATACATTTTTATTTTTTACGTTTCCATGGCAACAAGTTGGACTTAGGTTCTATAGGATAGAGTTCGTTTACGGAGCATAACTCAAAACCTATTCAAAACTTTCTTACATAACTTTGCATGTCTATCAGACTTGCTGAACTGGTGCCTTTTGCTATTTAGGAATTTTATGAATTTTTATTTTTTACGTTCCCATGGCAACAAAATGGAATTAAGTTTTAATATAGGGTGGGTTCACTTATGGAGTAATACAAATAAACTGTTAAATATTTCCTTGCCAACATTGCATGTCTATATCTATACTGAACTGGTGCCATTTGATATTAAGGAAGTTCATAAGTTTTAGAAATGTTTATTTTAGTGAATGAGTAAGTATGGTTTTACGCCGCTTTTAGCAATAGTCCAGCAATATCACGGCGGGGGACACCAGAAATGGGCTTGACACATGTACCCATGTCGGGAATCGAACCCAGGTCTTGGGCGTGACGAGCGAACGCTTTAACCACTAGGCTACCCGACCAACCCTGTTTATTTTAGAATTTCCATTGCAGCTATTTTGAAATGGGCTAAAAGAAATGTTGGGTCACTTACCTGGTTTGGGACCATAACGTGTTAAAATGGGCGGGGGATATAGATGACTTCGTGACTGTACGCTTGTTTAGTCATTGTTTCTTGTAATTTGTCATTTGTTTGCATAAAAAAAAATACAGAATAGCACATTTACTTGTGGTTGCTTTACAGACAGCTGCCAGGGGGATATGTCATCTTTCTGATGACTCTTGTTCTAATATTCTTTTATCATTAATGACTAAGAATTGGTATTTACTTGTCTCAAACATCAACAAAAGATAAATGCGCCAGCATAACAACACTGGATCTTCATGGTACCAATTATCAACCAAATCAGCATCTCTTAGGCATGCCAGAATTTTTATCATGGTTTCAAATCTCAGATTAAGTCATTAACCCAGCTTAAATTTTTTTGTTTGTCAGCACCATCTCAATCAGTGTCTGAAATAACTGTCTGCCTGCTCACCTGCCTATGGCTGGAAACTTATCTGTTGGGCTACAGGAAATTTTCCTCTACCTGCCCGACTCATAGATTTTCTGGCAATTGTTTGCAATATTTCAACTGAATCATGATGTAATTTGTCTCTTATTTTAACAATTTTGTCTGAATGCGGGCAGGTAACTTAGAAGATGAGCAGGCAACACTTATGGGTCACCTGCCCGTCTGTCTTGTTGGGTGTTATAATTATTTCAAACACGGATCTCAATGCTATTTCAAACCTGTATCACTTTGGCTTTCCAACTACATTAAGCTGACACTCCAATATGTTCAAAGTGGCGTTAAGCCAAACTTACTCTGAAACAAAATGATAAACACATATGATGCTTATCTTTTATTCATGCACAAATGATCAGTTATTTTAAACTGAGTCTTACTGTTAAAATAAAGGATAGATAGATTCATCCTCAGTGGACACTTCCATCGCAACAAACTTAGCCAGTTACTTTAGGAAACTGCACAGAACTGAAAAAGGCCCGAACGGCACCTCCACAATACACACATGCATACAGCACTAAGTAACCAGCTATAGCAGCCTATCCTCTATGACAAACACATCTAGACCCATCTAATTCAACACAAGAGCATATGGCTGTCTTACTTGCTCGATATGTAGCCTTGCAGAATCAAAAGATTAGGTGAGTGAGTGAATCCAAATTTAACAATTAACATCACATCGGCTTATTTCAGCCAATTAGCATCAAGATGAGGACACTTCATTACCATATACTCTTCTTAAAATTCAAACTCGTGATAGATACTGGTAGACACAGAACTGTTGAAGCTGTTCCAACATGCTAGGGATGATCTCATTGTTTGACTGGTAATTTCTTTGGACAGTCTTATGCATGAAACTGTAACACGTCTGTTACAGGTTACAGCTACATGTTCATCCCTGCACAAACGACAAGGTGTGCTAAGGACCATATTTGGCCCACAGGATGTGTATAATTTCAGAATTGAGTAAAACTTTTACTTTAGATAATCTAATGTATCTAATATGTTCCTCTGAATGAGAACTTTTGTCTTTTGTTCATGTCAACGAGAATGTAATGGACATGACAACAATAAATGCATAGTAAAGATATAAAGTGTCCAAAAAGGCCTATTTTAGAGGTTTTCATGAAGTATTTTTTCTAATATTTGAATGTGGGCAAGTCACTGACCCAATCTGATTTTCATAGTAGATACATAAAACATGACAAAAACTTCATCTTGGGTCAGAGATTATTTCGTTTGAGTTTCTAAAAATCTTACTTATTATTCATTTGAGCCATACTTGTGTATTTGACCATGTCAATGGTCCAAAACTTGCAAGTGTAAGACAGGAAAATGGTATCAAATATTTGAACATATCTGATAATTTTCACACTAAAATTTCAAAGTTTTCCACTACCTTAAAATTTTGTATTTCCAGTGAGCCAAAAAGGGCCCTAATTTCCTCCTTTGAATCGTGGCACTCATTCATAATCACTGGTAACACAACACAGCATGAACATACAGTATGTCTGAACCAGGAAGAACATTGTGCGATCAACTGAACTGTTCATGGACCTGGGTATGATGTCACTGAATCAGCTGAGGATATCCTGATGGGAAGTCGCAGGGTTTTACACAATGCAGAAATGTGCACAAGTGGACAGAATGGATGCAGAAAAAAACAAGTATTGCATACTGAGGGATATGACAATCATAGGGCTACGATCACTTTGTGGATTGGGGCCCTGGACACTCATTTCCAAAAAAGACTCTTCAAATCAATTAGGCTAAAAAAAATAATAGTCGTGGTTCTCAGGCACCACCCGCATCATCATAAAGTTCGCAGCACATTCTGTTTTTATTTCTATATTGAATTTTTTATTAAAAAAATCATTAAATATTCCAAGTCCAACGATAGTCAAATACTGTATTCCAGTATTATACTCATCAAGGAATACATTTATGTAGGGAGGCCATTTCCCAGGTTGATTGTACACAACTATTTATTTAGTTACATATTAGTTTGAACAACAAAAAACAAATCACTTTTTTAAAGGTTTAGTGGGGGTTCCCTGGACAGCCAGTTTTGCAGTAAAACCCCGAATTCTTGTATGGATATCAGGATATATCTTGTACAGACTTCACATAAGCAGATGAGATGTTTCCAACTGAGGGTAATGTCCACCCTAAAACACTCATTTACAAGCAAAAAAACATTTCTTTTCTATTTCCAACAATGGTTTAAGAGGTTTTCTTGCCTACTCTCAACAAAAGGGTACCTAGAAATAGATAAAGTTCCAATTTGCATGATTTGTGAATGTGTTTTCTTACGCCCAACTAACATTTAGTTTCTGGACACATGGTTTTCTAACAACTGTTTGAAGAAATACTCCATACATATATAAAAACATTACACATCAGACTACTAACAATAAACAATTGACTTTCACTCACAAGCAGAAAATCTGACTGATGTACATTGTATATATACAAAATCAAGTCACTTAAATACAGACAATGCACATGGTAAGCATGTGGCTCTCTCTGAACACCCAACAGCTGTTCTGGATTTATATAAGGCTGAAAAATAAAAGAAATATGCTGATTCATCCACTCAGTAAATGCAGCTGTTCCCAAACACTTCTTGAGGTACATGGAAATCTTGTACAGAACATCCAACCGAAAAGCCTTCGTCCAAACATTTTAACCTCCCTTCTTCTGATTGTATCAATCCAAGCACTCCCTTCACGAGGTCCTGGCTGCTTGCAATATTGGCCTTGGCCCTTAGAGGGAATGTTGACAGCACACAATCACACTAACATGTGTGCAATAAATATCCCAGGTTTGAGAGCATTTCCTAGAAGTCCATTGTTAAAATAGTTTTCTATGTTCCCCTGCATCAAAATAAGTTAGCCGAGAATCCAAACACTTGATTCATGCGTTGCCAGTAATGGGTCTTCCAGCCCTGTAACGTATTGTCATACTCGGAGTCAGGAACCCCCTGCTGGGTTAACCTAAGTACAGTAGTAGAGTCCTGCTCCTCAAGTTCTATTGTCACGAAAGAGTAGTGCTCTGTGGGCCATGACTTTATCCTCCACTTTTGTACTATCTTCTTTTCGGGCACCTACAAGGAATAGAATTGTTTTCAGTGAGTGACTGAGAGAATGGTATTGTGCACAGCCAAGTTCCTTGTTAAGATGACACAGTAACCTGTCATCGGGGTACCCTATCTAAGTTTTGATTGGCTGTCGAATCCGATTTTCTATTTCTTGATTTACCCATTTTTAGGGGGAAATCTGGTAGGTAGTTTGGACAAAAAATTAAAACTCTAAACTTTGTTTTTCTTCTAAACGTTATTAACATGATAAAGACAAACTCACCCCAGTGTCTTTTGATATCAAATATATCAAATATATCAACACAAGTCTATGAAAGTTTAACATGGCTTGCTGAGGAGGTAAAAGCTTCTATTGTCTAATTTGTGAACAATAATGAGAGGAGTCTTGTGTGCGTGTGTACCTGCGTGCTTGTACTAGTCTGGACTAATGTTGATTTTATGATGCAAGCCCACTGAGATACCATGCCACAGTTTAATATTGATACACCACTCAGACACAGTAGACTGACTCCGAGCGGACCAGTCCTTGGTTTAGCCCCTTAATGCTGAGCGCCAGGCAGGGTAATAAGTACAATCTTTTAACATCTTTTGGTATGATGCGGCCAGGGATCGAGCCCACGACCTTCCGCTCTCCTGGCAGACACTCTACCACCAGACCACGGAGGACGTCGCTGTGGGGTAAGATATTGCCTGATCTCACCAAGTGACATGTCCTGTGGAAGCCAGTTTCGGATGATAAATTAACACATTTGATAGTTTTCAATCACTTACTAAATCCACAAATTCCCCTGTGACATGGCCGCCCATCATTGAGAAGCGTTCTCCTTTAGCAGGTTCTAATGTAGCAGGTCCACCAGTAAATGCTTCCACCATCTACAAATGAAGAAGAATACAGCATGCTTAAAACAAAGGCATAAATAATAGTTGGGAGTTGAGGTTGAGGTTTGTTTAACAGAGGAAAGTCCAGGCCAACTTGAACAGTATTTCAGTTATATCACGCCATGTCTTGGAAATTTCCCCACAGTGACAGCATGGTAGAGGTGGCTACCCCTTGTCAGTGTGGTAGAGGTACCTACCCCCTTGTCAGTTAAAGCATGGTAGAGGTGGCTACCCCTTGTCAGTGTGGTAGAGGTACCTACCCCCTTGTCAGTTAAAGCATGGTAGAGGTGGCTACCCCTTGTCAGTGTGGTAGAGGTACCTACCCCCTTGTCAGTGAGAGCGTGGTAGAGGTGGCTACCCCTTGTCAGTGTGGTAGAGGTACCTACCCCCTTGTCAGTGAGAGCACGGTAGAAGTACCTACCCCCTTGTCAGTAAAAGGATGGTAGAGGTGGCTACCCCTTGTCAGTGTGGTAGAGGTACCTACCCCCTTGTCAGTGAGAGCATGGTAGAGGTGGCTACCCCCTTGTCAGTGAAAGCATGGTAGAGGTGGCTACCCCTTGTCAGTGTGGTAGAGGTACCTACCCCCTTGTCAGTGTGGTATAGGTACCTACCCCCTTGTCAGTGAGAGCACGGTAGAAGTACCTACCCCCTTGTCAGTAAAAGGATGGTAGAGGTGGCTACCCCTTGTCAGTGTGGTAGAGGTACCTACCCCCTTGTCAGTGAGAGCATGGTAGAGGTGGCTACCCCTTGTCAGTGTGGTAGAGGTACCTACCCCCTTGTCAGTGAGAGCATGGTAGAGGTGGCTACCCCTTGTCAGTGAGAGCGTGGTAGAGGTGGCTACATCTTGTCAGTGTGGTAGAGGTACCTACCCCCTTGTCAGTTAAAGCATGGTAGAGGTACCTACCCCTTGTCAGTGTGGTAGAGGTACCTACCCCCTTGTCAGTGAAAGCATGGTAGAGGTGGCTACCCCTTGTCAGTGTGGTATAGGTACCTACCCCCTTGTCAGTGAAAGCATGGTAGAGGTGGCTAGCCCTTGTCAGTGTGGTATAGGTACCTACCCCCTTGTCAGTGAAAGCATGGTAGAGGTGGCTAGCCCTTGTCAGTGTGGTAGAGGTACCTACCCCCTTGTCAGTGAAAGCATGGTAGAGGTGGCTACCCCCTTGTCAGTGTGGTAGAGGTACCTACCCCCTTGTCAGTGAGAGCGTGGTAGAGGTGGCTACCCCCTTGTCAGTGTGGTAGAGGTACCTACCCCCTTGTCAGTGTGGTAGAGGTACCTACCCCCTTGTCAGTGAAAGCATGGTAGAGGTGGCTAGCCCTTGTCAGTGTGGTATAGGTACCTACCCCCTTGTCAGTGAAAGCATGGTAGAGGTACCTACCCCCTTGTCAGTGAAAGCATGGTAGAGGTGGCTACCCCCTTGTCAGTGAAAGCATGGTAGAGGTGGCTACCCCCTTGTCAGTGAAAGCATGGTAGAGGTGGCTACCCCCTTGTCAGTGAAAGCATGGTAGAGGTGGCTACCCCCTTGTCAGTGAAAGCATGGTAGAGGTGGCTACCCCCTTGTCAGTGTGGTAGAGGTACCTACCCCCTTGTCAGTGAAAGCATGGTAGAGGTGGCTACCCACTTGTCAGTGTGGTATAGGTACCTACCCCCTTGTCAGTGTGGTAGAGGTACCTACCCCCTTGTCAGTGTGGAGGGGTGGCTACCCCCTTGTCAGTGTGGTATAGGTACCTACCCCCTTGTCAGTGTGGAGGGGTGGCTACCCCCTTGTCAGTGTGGTATAGGTACCTACCCCCTTGTCAGTGAAAGCATGGTTGAGGTGGCTACCCACTTGTCAGTGTGGTAGAGGTACCTACCCCCTTGTCAGTGTGGTAGAGGTGGCTACCCCCTTGTCAGTGTGGTATAGGTACCTACCCCCTTGTCAGTGAAAGCATGGTAGAGGTATCTACCCCCTTGTCAGTGTGGTAGAGGTACCTACCCCCTTGTCAGTGTGGTAGAGGTACCTACCCCCTTGTCAGTGAAAGCATGGTAGAGGTGGCTACCCCCTTGTCAGTGTGGTAGAGGTACCTACCCCTTGTCAGTGTGGTAGAGGTACCTACCCCCTTGTCAGTGAAAGCATGGTAGAGGTGGCTACCCCCTTGTCAGTGTGGTAGAGGTACCTACCCCCTTGTCAGTGAAAGCATGGTAGAGGTGGCTACCCCTTGTCAGTGTGGTAGAGGTACCTACCCCCTTGTCAGTGAAAGCATGGTAGAGGTGGCTACCCCCTTGTCAGTGTGGTAGAAGTACCTACCCACTTGTCAGTGTGGTAGAGGTACCTACCCCCTTGTCAGTGTGGTAGAGGTGGCTACCCCCTTGTCAGTGTGGTAGAGGTACCTACCCCCTTGTCAGTGAAAGCATGGTAGAGGTGGCTACCCCCTTGTCAGTGTGGTAGAGGTACCTACCCCCTTGTCAGTGTGGTAGAGGTACCTACCCCCTTGTCAGTGAAAGCATGGTAGAGGTATCTACCCCCTTGTCAGTGTGGTATAGGTACCTACCCCCTTGTCAGTGAAAGCATGGTAGAGGTGGCTACCCCCTTGTCAGTGTGGTATAGGTACCTACCCCCTTGTCAGTGAAAGCATGGTTGAGGTGGCTACCCACTTGTCAGTGTGGTAGAGGTACCTACCCCCTTGTCAGTGTGGTAGAGGTGGCTACCCCCTTGTCAGTGTGGTATAGGTACCTACCCCCTTGTCAGTGAAAGCATGGTAGAGGTATCTACCCCCTTGTCAGTGTGGTAGAGGTACCTACCCCCTTGTCAGTGAAAGCATGGTAGAGGTGGCTACCCCCTTGTCAGTGTGGTAGAGGTACCTACCCCCTTGTCAGTGAAAGCATGGTAGAGGTGGCTACCCCTTGTCAGTGTGGTATAGGTACCTACCCCCTTGTCAGTGTGGTAGAGGTACCTACCCCCTTGTCAGTGAAAGCATGGTAGAGGTGGCTACCCCCTTGTCAGTGTGGTAGAGGTACCTACCCCCTTGTCAGTGAAAGCATGGTAGAGGTGGCTACCCCTTGTCAGTGTGGTATAGGTACCTACCCCCTTGTCAGTGTGGTAGAGGTGGCTACCCCCTTGTCAGTGAGAGCGTGGTAGAGGTACCTACCCCCTTGTCAGTGAGAGCGTGGTAGAGGTACCTACCCCCTTGTCAGTGAGAGCGCGGTAGAGGTCGGCAGCTCGACATTTAAACTCCTCCCTGGTCACCAGCTTCTTGGTGTGGATTCGCACACCTAGTCCATCCATCCGTTCGCTGCAGTCAGTCACCACTTTATTCATTTCCTCTTTTGCTTTGTTCTGGAATAAGAAGAATGTTACAGAAAAACGTGTGTTGAACATGCGCAGAGAAACATTTGTAAACAGTGGGTCTGCTAGGGATGATCAAATTTTGACAGATACTTTACCTGCAGGGCACATCCATTACATTACACCTGGCGGCCTGCATGATACTGTTACAAATGACAGTGCCACTCTCAGCCCAGGGACCCATTAAAAAAAGCGATCTTAGCACTGTAACAATCTTAAGTCTATGGTATATTATGGAAGATATGATGATTGCTTTGTGGAACAGGAACCAGGACTTCGCCTGCAGGTAACATCCACAGTATAACACCTGGCAGTCTGCTCGATACTGTTACAAATGACATGTTCAAGACTTATATAGCGACATGTGTGTATGTGTGTGTGCTCTGCTTGTACTAGTCCAGACTAATGCCATTTTTATACTGCTAGCCCACTGAGATACCATGCCGCAGTTGAACATGAATACCCCACTCAGACAAAGTACACCGGCTCCCATGCCGACCAGCCCTTGTTTTAGCCCCTTAAAGCCGAGCGCCATGCAGGGTAACAATATGTACCATCTCTTAATGTTTTTTGGGATGACGTGGCCGGGGATTGAACCCACGACCTTCCGCTCTCCAGGCCGATGCTCTATCTACCAGACCATGGAGGCATTCCTCCGATCAGTGACACCTCTCGTATATGCTATGAATAATAAAGCCTGGAGCAGATAAACAACAACAATAATCTCCCAGCACCCTGTTCCACAAAGAAATCCAATGCTATGACTATCCCAACTCCCATACAATCATTTCCAATGTTGTGTTTGATATTCTTGGTGACACTGGGTATGACAGCACCATGGTGCCACTATTGGCACCTTCAAACAAACCTGAACTTGTCAGAGAATGAATAACCATATTCAATTCAGCACAGGGATGTAGGACATTTGCAATAGGAACATGCCAGCCATGATCCTTATTTCTGGAAGTGATTTCATCAGGAACAAACACTACTCACCTCTTTGTTTACCACCTTTGGAGCTGGGGCTTTTGCACAATCTTTGGTTGGCAAGATAATGCCCTGTCCATATTCTAAAAAGAGAACAATGAAGGTAACAGTACTGACAGTAAGCAGAATAGGTGAGGTGAAATTGGGTTTACCGTCTCGTCCAAGATTATTGCACTTATATAGCGACGTGCATGCACATGTGTGTGTTTGTGTGGCTGCTTGTACTAGTCCGGACTGATGCCGATTTATAGTGCTAGCCCACTGAGATACCATGCCCCAGTTTAACATGAATACCTCACTCAGACACAGTATACTGACTCCGAGCCGACCAGTCCTTGTTTTAGCCCCTCAATGCCGAGCGCCAGACAGGGTAACAACAAGTACCATCTTTAAGCGTCTTTTGGTATGACGCGGCTGGGGATCGAACCCCGGACCTTCCGGTCTCTGGGCGGACACTCTACCACTAGACCACGGAGGCGGTCTAGTAAGCAGAATAGCAGATACAGGTGAGTTAAAGTGCAAATAAACCCATAACCATTGAGATAAGAAACAGAGCATAATCAAATTTAAAAATACAAAGAGATTTGTACATTAATTCTGAAGTACAATATCTCAATATTACCGTTAATACAAATTACTACTGGGACCAATGGATAATTAATCATTTTTTAGACAATAAACAGACACAAATAAACATAGTGTAGATTAAGCATCGCAGTTGTATCATATTGAAAGGACATATGCCTTAAAGGATTGTCATGTATCAAATTACCTTCTCGAAGTCTGTTTATATATTCTGCCATCTTTTCCTGAATAACCTTGGTGCCAACTATCCTCATGATCTCCTTCACTTCCGTGGCATCATCACTTGTGCTATCACACGACACATTCACCTGCCACACAAGGATAACAGATAATTAACATAGTTCAAAATCTGGCCACTGCACTATTACCACATTTACTGTATTAAGGGTTCAGATCTAATAAGCACAACCCCTTGCTAACTTTCTAAACCAATCTGTAAGTATCTGCCCTCATATAAAACCAAAAATGTACATATTTTCTTGTGTATATATAATATTACACATTTTATACAGACAACAGCAGTGTAGAAATGGTATCTAAATTCCTAGTAACTATTAGGCAAAAAAATAAATAATAGACTTGGTTGTCAGGCACTGCCCACATCATCATAAAGTTCATTGCACGTTTTGTTTCCATTTTCAATTTTTTTGTGCATTGTGTTTAAGTATTAGGATTTGTATATTTTTTTGGAAAATGGAAAATAAAAACAAAATGTTTGGCAGACTTTATGATGATGTGGCTGGTGCCTGAGAACTCAGACTATTATTCTTTTTAGCCTTATTCAAAACCTTTTGTTTTATCAACATTTGAATTATAGGGAATCAGAGTATTCCCCTTATATATATACTTATCCTGACACAACAGTATGCAATATTCCTTCCCTCGGGCGATGAGTGAGTGAGTATGGTTTTGCGTCACTTTTAGCAATATTCCAGCAATATCACAGTGGTGGAAACCAGATATGGGCTTCACACATTGTACCCGGGAATCAAACCCGGGTCGTAAGCGTGATGAGAGAACGCTTTAACCACTAGGCTACCTGACGGCCCCCGGCGGGCGATGAAGGAAAAGTGATGAGTAGTACAGGAGCATGCTGGGAGTGAGGTGATCGAAGGGTGTGTTCCGGTGATGATTGTTTTCACAATATTCTACACTGTTCTATGATCAAAGCAAGAAGGAGCATTGCATACTGTTGTGGAGGGATAAGTTAAAAAAATAAAATATTTACTACCATTCAATCTCAATCACAAATTTAACTTGTTTATGGTTATAATAAGTGCTGCTTTGTCACTTTGTCACCCTGGGCGCTTATTATGGTGAATATGGTAATAGAGACACTGGTGGGACATTTTCAGTTGAAAACAAATCATGTTGATGTCTCAATGTATGAGCTGCTATTTCTGACTGACATGATGTAGCACTAATCATGGAAAACACTTCGTGTGATACATGCACACATGAAAACATCTGTACTATTACTTATCATAAATTCTAGCTAACTGATTGGGCAGTCGTCTTGTAAAGCCCAGACAGGTACGGATATCATGACATGATAATACTTGATGTGACATCACTTGCTTGTCATGTCACAACTGATCCTGTTAGCTGTTACCCCCGGCTGTTATGAGTCAAATACAATACTAATGTAATAATAAACAAAGCACTTTGCAACATGACAGCTTACATCAATCTCGTGAGCTTCATTTTCCTCGCTCAAATTAGGTATGTCAAAGGTGCCTTTATAGCTCTTCTTGGAGTCTTTCAAACAACCTGAAAAAATAACCATATATAGACTCGTAAAACATTACCGGGGTATCGTCATCTCAGTGATGTATTGGTTCATAAGGCGACGAGTTCACATTCTCCCCCCCCCCATATACATGTATGTGTACAATAACTTCCTAGCGTATTCTTGCATGAGCAATATACCACAATGCACATCTGGTAGCAGGTGAAACATGTCAAAGTGTTGCAGATTTCAAAGTACTTGTGCATTATTCTCAATGTTAAAGGGGCACTGATCTAACGCAATTCCCCGGACTGGTTGTTGCCTTTGTTATTGTTTTTTCCCCCGTGAGTACCCGGATGATACGCAACGCAACTGAGCGTGACCAGAGACTGGGCTACCGTCTGCAAGGACAGCTAAATAAACTTGGAGGCTGGAGGCAATATTTGTTTTACGCATTTTTGCATAAACACTGATTGGTTAACTGTGATCTATACAGATTTCGACAAAGGGCGCATGTTAATTAATTTCTTCAGCCTAAACAAGCAGACAAAAAGAACAGCGGAGCTCATCGGATGTCGTCATTTGGAAATACCCCAGATGGTTATAGTTTTATGCTAAAAAAGGTATCCATGCAGTGAAAGCATTTTCGGATTTCGGCTTGCGTCGATAATACGATTACTACTCCCTTGTTGACATCCACGTTTTCTCGTATAACCCTTCACTTGTGTATTTGTCGTCATTCACTTGATGCTCAGTTAATGAATTTATTACAGGTACAATTAGTGGTTGCACCACTTAGATTACCTGACAAAGGTTCCCATTTGGCATTTATTGTGTCTGGGGTAATTATTCAATCTAAATCCAGGTTTGAAGTGAGGTGAAATGTGTGTTATGTAATATGCACGTGGCAGCCCAGCAAGAGATGAATGATCAGTTGATTTATTTTTTTGTAAATCAACGGACGTTCCTAGTCATCAAAGGATTAACAGAAATACGTTGATTGATTAATCACTGTTATCTTGCACAGTGGATATGTCAAGAGTGAGTGTTTACATGTCTAGGTTTACTAAAACAAAGGGAATACACTCATACCATGGCGTGAAGTGCCGATGTAAATATTATAATATCCCGAAACGACATATATCTTTTAAAATATTTGATTGTTACTGAGACACGTGACATCGAATAAGTTTCTTTGTACATCTGCAGACGAGTGAGATATTGTTCCTTTGTGTGGATATTCACGGATACATTCCCCGAACAAGGACGCTGCCTAAAATTTATACACATAAATTTGGTAGGTTGTATTTATGATATTTGCATTTTGTTTTCCTTCCTTTGAACCAATTCGTTCTTGTTTCTCTACGTCTTGGTTGGGAAATTCTTCAATGCGCGATAGTCGTTGTTTTCACAGGTCTTTTCCTTTGTAAGCGTGTATATATTACCGTCAATTTGTAAAATGTGATTCTCTCAGGCAATTTATAAAATGTGTAAATATTTCAGTCATTTTGACTAAAAAATCTGTCCAGATTGATTAAGACGATCAAAAAGGCCTTACAAACATCACAACAGATTATTATGTAGGATTAGAAGCCAAACAACATAGAAATGTACTTTTCTCAACGTAACATTTTCAGTCTCTTGGTGATGACATTAAACATCAAAATGTTTGGAATTCGTTATCATAATAATACAGATGGAAATGTTTTTCAGTCACTTTGTAAAATAACTGAATATTTAGACGTTTAATAAATTTGTTACACATTTGACAGTGAAAAAAAATACACACTTTAAAAAAAGCAATGCTCAGGTGAAATATGTACTTTGTGTTGCAAGTCAAAATAGTGTAAACGAAAATCGCAAAATTACCAAGCAAGTGACTTATCAAAACTTCGTCACCATTACCGATGCTACCCACAAAGATACCTACATTTCCTTATTATCTCGAAAACTGTATTTCATTTTGTTCATCAATGTGACCATACGCCCTTATTACTACCCATAAAAGCGACTAATGCGCTTACGAATGGCGCAGCAGAGGTCGCGAACTAGTCTAGATTTCTGCTATACATCCGGGTACTCACTGGGAAAAAACAATAACAAAGGCAACAACAAGTCCCGGGGAATTGCGTTAGATCAGTGCCCCTTTAAATGGTCCCCACAAAGGTATCTGATGTATTGGGGCTGCATAATTGAATTATTTATTCTTCTGTATAATTTAGAATTGAAAAAAGTATATAAAATATCTTTTTAAATCTCAGTTTTCAAGACTGTTATTTGACACACAATGTATGTTTTTTGTTCAAATAGTCCTATGAAGTTGCATGCCATATATGGATTGACCAATGAAAACTAACCTCAAACAGTCAGTAAAGGACTGTCAACAATGGTATGGTTGCTTAAGGCCTAGTTATGGTATATGACTTGTGTTGGTTGCAAAACTTTAACATGGCTATCAAACAGGGATTAAAGTTTATATAAAAATTTTTTTACCAAGTTTATGTACTTGCAGCTAGTTTTTGCAAGTAACTAAATATTAATGTATAGATTTTTTTTATGACTTTGTGATAATACAATATATACAAAAGAACATGGTTGTCTGCATGTATCTAATCCTAAACTTAGATTTCACTGTGAATTTGCTTGTGTGAGAGGATAAACATTTGATGATACCATCAAAGTGTTCAAAATTAAGAATGAAAGTCCTCATAAAAACCCTAATATCAAAAGCTTAAAGTTTAGGGCCCTGAGACTCAAACACTAAAGAAGCAAAGGTCCCAACATAATTTTTAACACTGCCATCAAATAAGAATACTTCAGTTTCATTTCCTGGTATCTCTACTGACCTGACCATTTCCCCTTCACTTCAAACTCATAGAAGAAGATGAGCTTGCCCTTCCTGTTGTTTGCTGTTGCCTCGCCTTCCACCTTGGTGAGTTCCTTCACTTCACAGCTCCCTGTAGATAAACACATACAGCAGTTCAAGTACAAACACAGACAAGGAAAGGGGTTTGCATTGTGATGCCTTGTTACAAGGTATGTATAACCTCAGTACACTTATAAAAGTAAAGATCTCCTATTAAGGATCCTACAGATATATGACACTACAATTCCGAACGTTTTTAATCATCATTTTAAATGCTTTTTATTTGGGTGATTAGCCTTAGTCTGTCAATTTTTTTTTGTCAGAACCTCTTTCCTTCTTTTTTAAAAGACAGCTTCGGAAGAGGTTGTGGAATTCAATATAACGCCATGTTATCACATATCATGAATACGTCAGACAGATTTGTGAACCTACATACCTTTTTTATTTTCAACTACAAGCCCAGTCAACAGCTCCTTAAGTTTATCAATCGACCAGCTTGTTGCATTCTTTTCAACCCTAACAAAAATAAAACACAGACAATTAAATTGGTTACAAAGACTGTTTTTGACGGCATGAATTGTTTGAGTGAAAAATAGAAAGATCTTGCGATTATCTTTGTTTCACTAATATGTTATAGCCTGTGGAAATACTTCTAGTCGTTATTCATAGCAATAAACGTGTGTCAAAGTAATTTAATTCACGATCTTTATACATGACATAGAGTAATTCCGCTAATCTCACCAATGCCAATTGTTGACATTCGTCGCATCGGGCCTTTCCTCAACGATCCACCGAGGGTCTCCTTCGCCCCATTTCGCCATTATGCGTTTGTGTTGTTGTTTGTTTACGGTTGAAGAACAGTTCCGAGGGTTCGATCAGCTCGTGATAAAAAGACCGACCGGTAAGCTTCACGCCGCAAACATGCGTTTCTCGAAACTACGCCGGATGTTGATAAATAACGCCACCTGTATGACAAGGGGAGGTAAATGTGATTGAACAGAAGTTTGATTGTACAGAACTAGATTTTATATGTCGGCTGAACGACTACAAACGACAGTCGAACAGAAAATAGCCCACACTTCAATGTATGTTGTGCATTTATACAGATAATACAATTTATGATCATGAAAAGCATATGGGATTTTTATAATTTCACAATGAGATTTTACTAGTGATTCGCCATGTCTGTACTCGCACGTTTCCTGAGCAAATCACTCTATTTTTAATACGATCGTTTTCGCAGTGTATACCTATTTTCTAGAAGCTTCAGCGGCTAATCATTTGAGGAGACATGTTTTATATACACTCACCTGTCACTTTATAAAGATCAACATAATACAGACGGGGCTTCTGGATTGTTCGAAAGTATGTCTATAGAATGTATAACCAGAAACCATAAGTAGATTTCTGGTATAACCTTGCTATAAGAGAGGCCGGGGACGTGTCTATCTCTGTAGCATAATCAGTTGCTTACTCACCACAAAATGAAAATCTGCGGTGGCCCATAAGGGACATGGAGTCCGTTTTTCAATATTTTGATATTCCACTTACTGTTATTGTAATCTTTTGCAAATTAACACGATTTGTCATACACATATGTGATAAATCATGTATAAAGAAGATATTGAATCGCTGAAATGTGAAGCCAGAGACCATATATCGGTATATGGTCTCTGGTGAAGCAAAAATGTCACTTTAGTTTTTGACATTTTCGCTTCACTTTTCAGCGATTCAATATAGCTACTTGAAAGTACATTTTCCATGTTTTCGGTTGTTGTGTTAATTTGCAAAAGGTTACGATAAAAGTAAGTGAAATATCAAAATATTTAAAAACAGACTCCATGTCCCTTATGGGCCACCGTAAAAATCAGATACACGCATATTCCACTTTTATTTCCTGTTCATATTTTATCATGTTAATGCAGTTGAAAGGGACAATCAAATGAAGGCATTACATCTCAAATCTTTTAACAAAACATTTCCTTGTTCATGTTTCTCGTCTTTTCCATGACATGTATCGGAAATTTAGTGCTACGTGGTACGTTATTTTAAAATAATGTGTTTATGATATTTCTATGAATATTGTTTTAAATTTCAGTTGTTCTGTTGTGCATTCGTATAAAAATGTACAGCGTATCACACGAAAAACAATGTTTGTCCATTGACTTTATCTAATGATTGCAGGCCCGTGAAGATCCGGAGTAGAATAGGTCCATGGCAACCCATGCTTGCCGTAAAAGTCGATTGTGCTTGTAAGAGGCGACTAACGGGATCAGGTGGTCAGATTCGCTGACTTGGTTGGTGCATGTCATCGATCACAATCGCATGGATCGATGCTCAGGTTGTCAATCACTGGATTGTCTGGTCCAGACTCGATTACTTACAGACCGCCGTCGTATAGCTGTAATATTGCTGAGTGCGACGTTAAAAAACAAACAAACAAACAAACAAACAAATCTAATGATTGCAAGATGTTTTCCACAGTCAACACGTTAAAGCAGGACAAATGAGCGGTGCTCATGGCTATCGCTCTAAATCTCGTCTAATGAAACAATTCATTAGCCGGATTAAATACTAGTATATTACCGGTAGTAAATAATAACAATCGATAACACTCCATTCATCGAACTTTTTGCCATTTACTGCACTGCCAGATATAGCTGCATCGCCCTCATTGACAATGGGGTGATTAGCAGCTGGTTACGTAATTACCAGGATTTACCTATAATTAGCATCGGTTGGTTCATTCCGTGCGCGAGATCAAACTTGACCCATCTCTTAATATAGCTATTAAACAATATAGCCACTCAGATGAATCAGTTGTAACCACGGAGACATGTTAAAAATGTATCGCCTCGTTATAACAAGTTGTGTTTCATTTACTGTTTGAATCAATGTTAGATTCTGTCTAGATTTCTTTGTTTGCCTGTTATTCACACTTTGAAGCTGTTGTTTTATAACGGCATGTATTTTGTTAAAACATACAACATTGAATGACTAATGCATGCTCTTTAATTGTGGATAGCCAAGTAGTTCAGGCATTTGCTCGTCACGCTGACGACCCGGGTTCGATTCCCGACATGGGTACAATATGGGAAGCCCGTTTCTGCTGTCCCCCGCTGTGATATTGCTAAAAGCGGCGTAAAACCATACTCACTCACTTTAGGTGTACAAGGTATAACAAAGGTACAATACAGTTTAGATTCACATACACGTTAACATGTATGAAATCTGATAAAGAAAAGTATTATATAAAACATATTTACTTGAAATAACTGAATTTATATCGTAGTGTTATTTTTATCACATTTCAAAACATAATTGTGATTTATTAAATAACATAACAGTCAGTTGGATTCATGGATTAATTAGGAATGTTTTAGACTTGTTACGTTAGTTGGCATGTTTAAAACTCTTGTAAAATAGTTTTCTGAATAATGTCACTTATCTTTATGTAAGCTGCTAGAATTATTAATAGATACTTTTTTTAACGTCGCGCTCAGCAATGTTCCAGCTATATAACGGCGGTCTGTAAAAAATCCAGACTGGACCAGACAATCCAGTGAATGCCATCATGAGCATCGATCTAAGCAATAAGGATACGATAATTTGCATCAACCCAGTCAGCGATCCTGACCACCCGATCCCGTTAGTCACCTCTTAGGACAAGCATCGTTTGCTGTAGACCAATTCTAGCCTGGATCTTCCCAAGATGCTTAATACACTCCCGATGTCACGATAATGTATTTTTGTGTATGCAAGGCAAAATTGAGTAGAAAGTTACTCCTTTGTAACAACATGACAGCCGCATCACGGAGACCCTCACACGTTGTATCCAAATGGAGAATCGATAGAGCAAAATCGGATCTACAGGAAGCGCCAGAGAGAGAGAGAGAGAGAGAGAGAGAGAGAGAGAGAGAGAGAGAGAGAGAGAGAGAGACCAGAAATGGGTTGTACACAATGTAACCATGTGGGGAATCCAACCCGGATCTTCAGCGTGACGAGCGAAGGCTTTAACCACTAGCCTGACCGCCCATCCATTTGGTTGCCTCTTGCGACCAGCATAGGTTGCTGGGGACCTATTCTAAACTGGAATGTAATTTCTTCTAAATGAAAGTATCGGAAAAGGAAACATAATTCTTCCTTGACTTGGGAAACCAAGTGCCTTATGGGGCACCCTTTGGTAAGTAGTGTAGTTGAAACATTGAAACGTCATGTTATGTCGTAGGAAGCAACCGTGGGTGGTCAGGGTCCATGATTGATTGCCTGTCATCGATCCGGCAGAGTGGGGCATTGCTCTCACCACCCACTGATTTGGCCGACCCAGACACCCAATTTTGTAGAGGGTGGTGTGTCTGGCATATTGCTAATTGCAGAGTTCAGGAGCATTCATCACGATTACCTCTTCTTCGAAACACTGTGCTGGAAGCATACTTCCTTTGGGATAAGAAATATAACAGAAACTTTGATATGTACAGTTTATTCTAGGGACAATACACAACCATACCAATTTCTCACCCTCGTCTCACCTTCAATCTTACATATAGATACATATCAGCATCATATGACAAATCATAATTCACCTAAATGATTCTAGAAAAGTAATGCAACATAATTACTTATCAAACAAATGAGAATTGCAAAAATTACAAAGTCAGGTTTAAATTAACAAGAAAGTTCAGCCTCTTTGCTCATGACTTCTTCTGCACTTCTTCGTTATAATCTATTTCACATTTGGAAAGGGATGATTTCAGTCGTTCTAAAACTGCAGACTTGTTCCTTACTTCAGGCAGGTCGTATAGAATCAACTTTCGGAGATTTCTGAAATCAAGGTAAACACTTATTGAGACTAGGCAATTAAAGGGGGATGGGTACTTCAAGATTAATTAGATGATTTGCAACTTAAATGTTGCATTAACTCAAACTCCCATTTTGGTAAATCTACACTAAACCCTGGATCCATTCCAGTGGTTCTCGTGATCACAAGTTACCCGCCCTTGATTTTCCTGGACATTTTTCCAACCAATCAAATGTCGACATAAGGTGAAGGGAAATGGTAAGGGAGGTTGGTTGGTTTGTTGTTTAACGCCACACTCAGCAATATTCCAGTTATGTGACGGGTAAGGGTGGAATTGGACATGAAGACATCCTTTCCATCAAAAAGATTTTTGAGGGCTTTCTTTTGCATGTCAGTAAATTTTTTAATGTTTCTCAAAATCTCGATCATAATTACCACGACTGGCCAACCCAACATTGAGGCTGGTTTGTAAATCGCATTCTGATTGGTATGTTAGACCTAGTTGTGTAGCCAATCAAATTGGCAAATGGAAATCAAGAGCGGGTAATTTGAGATTGCGTGAGCCACAGGGATGGGTCCAGGGGTTGGTGTAGGCTTACCACTATGTGAGACCTGGAGATAATAAGCAGGGTGGTTGTCAAGGCTTATGTTGATTCCCAACATGGGTACCATGTGTGATGCCAATTCCAGGTTTCCCCTGCGTGATATTGCTGGAATATTTTAGAGCAGCAAAAAACCTCACTCACTCATTTCATATTTTGTGTGTTTTGTTTGTTGTTTAATGCCGCACTCAGCAATATTCCAGATATATGTCGGCGTCTGTAAATAACCGAATCTGGATCAGATATTCCAGTGGTTGATATCATGAGCATTGATGCACTTCATACTGAGCACCCATTCAGGTAGAAAGAATGACACGACCTTCAGGACCAGGACTAAACTGATTTGCATTCATACAGATGTTACACTGCCCTTAAAAGTTCAAAAGCTACATACACAAGTTCAGACAAGGGAGATAATCCTCTGTCCGTGATGTCCCCACAAGAGCTGATCTGAAGATGTTGAAGAGTATCCTTCACAAGAGGGAGGTAATTCAGGGCATCATCATCAAGATAGCGACAGTCATGGAGGACAATTTTGTTCACATGTGTCAAACCACCTGTGGCAACAAATTCAGGATTGCTACAAAAAGCAGTATACATCAGATGTTGAATAAAGAATGAGTTTTCCGGTACATCATAAGTTCAGAGCTCAAACCCATTCTTACTTCGTTCTTAAAACTCATTACAATGGCTTCAAACATAAATCTTGCTAAACAAACTCAAAACATTTCTCTCTTATTCATATCCTCACTGATGACAAAGATAAAATCTGGCAGCCTGAGTTGAAATCAACCGTCTCGGACGGTCGGGCAGGCAGGTATTTCGAACACTGAGACTAGTTGGATACAAGCAATGGTGTCTACCCCTGTTAAGTCAACTCTAACGACCAGCAAAGGTTGCTGGGGACCAATTCTAACCCAGGATCCCCATGGGTTTGAAAATAAATGCCATATATACACTTTAAGGTAATTTCTGGCAACAACTTGTTACCTACTCAAGTGTGGGAATCCAAGGCTCATGACAGCAGATTTTGTACCATCAATCTCCTCGACCTTGTACTTGTCAAATCCACTGGCTGGGAGTGTGTTGTAGTCCTTCTCCCAGTGATTCAAACCCACCCACTTGACACGCCCACCACACCTTAACATCCACTCAGCACATGCTCGGTCAGGGCCTACTAGCTTCAGACGATCTTCATCAACCCTAAATTATTAAAAAAAAAATTATCATTTTTTAATACAGGATTTAAGCTTTTTTATTCTTTAAGTGTGATGTTGCGGAGCTTCTTTATTCTTTCAATGTTATGTGAACTGTCTCAATTAAAATACAACTTCAAAATTGCCACTTAAAGATACATTATCATTTCACCAATAGTGTATATGTGTGTACTTTCACAGCATGGAAGGACAACAGGAGAGACTATGAGTGAGAGGGTTTGCACTATATTACAGCAAAGCTTCAGGTCTTTTGCGTTTATTGACATACAGGTCAAAGCTGTGGTTACCAAAGGCATGAATATTTTACTTTCTCTGTTGTATCACTTCAACATGAGATAATGATCCTTGGTCTGTCTGTACAGATCTATGCATGTACAACTGCCGATATGCTTTTACTGTGTACATGTATGTGCGCATGCTAATCTGAACTATTGCCAATTTCATAGAGCTAGCCCACTGAGATATCATGCCACAATTTAATATGGATACCGCAAGTACCATCCTTTACAATTTATGGCATAATGGACTATCAATTGGTCAATCAAGTAGACCACAAAGTACTGTTTGAAGAACAGTTTGAGGGGTCTACAAAGTCTAGACCTGACTGGATATGTGCACCAGACTGTGAAGTAAAGACCCTATAAACTTGCATGTAGTTTACCTGTCTATGCATTAGTCTATGCAATCTGTAGTTAACAAAGGCATTACATGGCCTCTTACAAGAAAGATGCGTTATGTAGACCTCAGAATAACCATCAAACATTATCTTAGAACATCATAAATAGACATGTCAGCATAACTTAAAAGTGACGTGAGGTGAAATGGGGTCGTAAAGTTGTTCCAAGATTATTGCACTTACACAGCGACATATATGCACATGTGTGTGTGTATGTGTGTGTGTGTGTCTGCTTGTACTAGTTCGGACTAATGCCGATTTTATAGTGCTAGCCCAGTGAGATACTGTGCTGCAGTTTAACATAAATACCCAACTCAGACACAGAATACTGACTCTCAGCCAACCAGTCCTTGTTTCAGCACCTTAATCACGTGGGCCAGGCAGTGTAACAAGAAGTTCCATCTTTAAACGTCTTTTGAACGACCTTCTGTTCTCCTGGCTCCATAGACCAATGAGCTCATCTAACTATAACTATTTTCATGGGTGTTATATGAAAGAGCTTCCATACCAGAACTTATAACTATAATTACCTATTGAAAACAGAATTGAGCCATCCCCATAGACATCTTGATGGCACAGTAGTCCCTGAAGCACCAGCAAGCTTCACTGATAGGCTTCTACAGGATTCCTGTAAATACATAAGCTGTGGTTACCAAATCTCACCATTTTTTCCAGTCACATCAAGTTCTGATAAGTCATTACATTTTATGTCCTTTTTTACTGTAAAAAAAATCATCAATATAAAATGATACATATCTATATACATATTTAGGGGTGCTTCATATTGAAAAAGACATAAATTTTGATTGTTTTAACCATAATGTTGGATTCCTGTGGTTATATCTATAGCCCAGTTTATGGTACACAAAGACAAAATAAGCTGATACATTCAGTCATAACATACATATATCTTGTCATATGTAGTTTATTAACCTCTAATACGGTTTATGTTACATCGACTTAACATAAAAGTAAACAAATCTTCAACCATGTTAACTCGGGCAGCAAATGCAATCTAACAGATGAACCGATAACTTTCATATATTACATCCTGAACAGATTTTGAAAAAGTACGAAATCACTACATATAGTTCATCCTACAAACACAGGATTTTGTAAGTTTTACACAGACTATCTGATAACAATGAAGTATTACTGAATACATCGAGGACAATAAAGATTGCGGAATAATCGGTACTGCAAGAGATATTTTACAGACGCTTCTTTGTATTTTGAAATTGTTAGTTTTCGTTATTCATTACACTCAATTTATTAATTCGTCGTGATCTAAAACTTTAATTTTTGTGTAATACTTAAACGCAATATGGCGTTGTAATTAAACACTCAGACGTCTTAGATTCTGAAAAGGTAAATAGTTCGTAATATGCAGAAGACTGACGAAGTGACAAGCACCTTGACGATGTTATGTAACAGCGCCATCTGGGGATGAGTAGACACTTCTATCATGCATAAAAGACTATATAGTTTGATGTTATTTACATTGCAGTTAATTTGGTAAATGTATATTCTGGGTAATAATACATATATGAAGATCAGCGGCGTTTCAATATTATACATGATAACTATTACTTGAATTGTTTATGAATGTTAGCAGCGACTCAAAATGGCTGCTCTAATCCAGCATGTTCAGGTTTGCTTCTTTTAAAAGTGTTTTGGGCTGATACACGTTATCAACCTGATAGTGAGAAACTGCAAATATTGATCTGGCGTGATGTTTTCACTCAGATGGGTATTTGCATGCATTTTAGCATACCTGACATATTCATTCAAGTTATTTTATGAAGGTCATCTAGATTATCATAATCAGATAATGCAACTTTCAGAGAATAATGTTTGTTATAGTGCAACATGTTATATTCACTTCATACTAAAACACGTACTCAAACAATAAAATATACTATCCGACACACACACAATGTCTTCAAGGTGTTACATGCCTGTAAATTCCATTTTTTTCCCTTTCCTTTCAGAGAGCATTGCTAAGACAAAAGTGGCTCTCCACCTACAGCTGCAGAAATTATAGCAAAAAGTTTTATGACAAAAGGGAAGGAGTACCCAATGATTTCCTAGTGTGGCTCCAAAGGGATTATGACTGGAGTATCAATGGCATAAGGAAAATGTACAAGGCTGCAGAGTTTGAAATGCAGAAGCGCTCTCAAAAGTAAGAGCATTTAATCGTAAAGTAATAACTGATGGAATCAGAAAACCAGACCATCCTTAATTTAATTTCTATTCTAATTTCTATATGTATTGGTCATTAGCTGAGTTATTAAGTATGATAAATGTGTGGGTTTATTTCTATGACATTTCATAGTGAATGTAATCTTTAATTGACAGATACTTACCTGAACGGCATGAGATATTAGGACCTGATTTGGCCACGTCTCATTTCATTGTAAAGCGTGGTGGTGCTGTGAAGTTTGTGGACCGAGACACATGGTTCAGGATGGAGGAAGATGGGAAATACTACCTCCCTAACAGAAAGGTGGAGGGGATGAAGCTGGAAGCAGTGGATGCCTCCAATACAAGTCTTATGCACATAGGAATGGACAACTTTGGTAAGTAGAAAAGCAATCTCATTATATCTCATAAAGATCAGATCTTAGTTCGCGCAACCGCTAAACAAAGATCTGAGGACATTGAGATTGGAAGATGAGACCATGAAACATTTATGGATAACAACTTCTTTATTGTTTGTAATGATGTTTCATGGCCACTTCTTGCCCCTACATTTAGCATCTTCCACAGGCAAGGGAGTTAACCGACTGTAAAAGTCCAGTTTCCACCATTGCCGAACTATGCTGGAATTTCTGGGCTCAATCGTAGTGCCACCAGTTGCTATTATGAATTATATCCCTTCTATGCCCCTCCTATTGACCAGTCAGATTCCTCTCTCATATCACTTGCATTTACTTCATACAAATTGGCGGCGCCCAGTGAAGGTGATCTGATACATTTTGTAATAAAACGGGTCTTACCTCGCGCCAAATCATGTGAGCATCGGGGCGGTCGGGTAGCCTAGTGGTTAAAGGGTTTCGCTCATCACGCCGAAGACTCAGGTTCGATTCCTGACATGGGTACAATGTGTGGAGCCCATTTCTGGTGTCCCCCGCCGTGATATTGCTGGAATATTGCATAAAGCGGCGTAAAACCATCCTCACTCATTCATGTGAGCATCTTAATTAAAAACATGAAAAGATTGGGGAAATTTCTGATGACGCCCAGTTGACGGTACACATCAATTGCAAATCCTGCAGTCGACAGAATGCTGCACGTTGAAATCAATATTGTTTACAAACAAGATGTTGATTTTGTTATGCGATTTTGATTGGACTCTGCATAAACTCGTTAGTTCAGCCAAAATATAAGTCCATAATTGCAGACAAGTTCAGCAAGGGTGGAAACTGGACTTTTATCGTCAGTAAACTCCCTTGCCTCGGTAAGATGCTTCATTAGGTGAATACTGAGTAAGTGTGTTGAGTTATATATGCTGATGAATTTGTACAAGAATCACAATATGACGAGGAAGCCCAACATGATTAATGAGAGAGAAGCAATATAAGTACAGGAAAAAGTAGATCCAACAAAAAGGTGTTTCCTATTTGTTATTTCCAGCAATGAGCTGATGAAATTTTTATCATGGTCATAGTGTAGGAACTAATTTGTCCTAGACAAAATAAAAATAATATACTCAAGCTGATAGTTAAAAGAAAAAGGATTTAGAAAATGCAGGCTTAAATGTTATCAAGAACCAAGACCATAACATCATTTGGGAAACCATCAAAGTCCTGTCTACCACCAACACCTGGCAACAAAGAAAACTACAAGAAGCCATTGACATCAGAAAACACCAGCCAGCCATGAACTGTGACCAGGGAACCTATCCGCCTAGTGCTTGGGACTTATTGCTTTGATTATTATCTGTGCTTATCCAGCTGGCTTCCATTTGTCTATGCCATTTGAACCATTTCCATTACCGCTGTATATTCACAGTTAACTGAAGCACGTTAATACTTGGGTCCTGTACACTATATATTTTACTTATCCTGCATTACTCCTTAATGCATATTACTGCTTGTTCTTGACAGAAAAAAGAGCTGTGTGAAGATCTTTGCTTGAAGAAGTTGTTCCAACTAGTTGGGAGGCCAACCCTCCCACAGATCCCACGTGACCAAGGAAATTGACGTCATGGATCCTCACATTACTCATGTCACTTGCTGAGTGAAGACCTGTTTTTGATCTGTAGCATAAAACTTGTTCAAACCCTCACATGTTTTGCTTCTTGAGTTAATGTTCATTGAGCTTGTGTTGTGCATACGGTTTGTATCTTTGTACATTGTATGTTTTAAAATGTGCATAATGTTTTGACACCCGATGGAGTTTTCTTAAAAAAGAAAACAATGGTAAACCCAGGTGTGTTAGACGAGGCCGGGTCCAACCGTCCCACCACAGTACGAGTTTCAGACAACAAACTCGCCTACGTGGGAACTGAGATTTGTTGCTCTCTAAAGCAACTCCCTCTTATTGCGTCGTCCTCCAGAGCTCCAGGACCTGTCAGAGGATAATCTGCATCGGATAGACAACCTAACTACCGTCTTATCGTACCTCTAACAACAGGTTGAGCATATGTGCTCTCATATGCGAGCTGATCTGGTTGAACTTACAACCAAGGGGCACCTTTCCTATCTTGCTCTGTTGGATTGGGACCCAGAATTCAAGAGAGACCTACTTCGTCAACCCTGGTCCTCCTCTGACCTATTTAACAGACAGGTCTCCAAGACCCACTCCCGAGTTTCAGCCTTCGCCCAGGACAAGACTGCCCTCAAGGCCCTGGCTAGGGTATCACAGCCAGCCTCCTTTAAGTCGTCCCAGTCTGGCTCAACACTCTCCAGCCGTGGAGAGGCAGAGGCAAAGGCAAGTCCTCGGGCTCATTCCAGTCCCGACGCTTGCCACTCCAAAAGAGGAAGTGGGGACCACAAGGACTTTAAGTGAACCACCAGACATGCACGAATAGGACCTCCCACCCCCAGCTGTCCGAGTCATCAACTCGCAAGTAGGTGGGAGACTGGGTCGATTCTGGCAAAATTGGGAGATCCTAGGGGACCCCTATGTCACCAACATCATCAGGCAGGGGTACAAAATGACGCTTATAGACGATCCGCCTCTCATGTTGTCCCCCATAGCGGACATCTACCCCCTTACTCAACAGCAGCTACGTATTGGAGAAAACATGCTTACGAGGTTTTGGTAGACAGAGCATGCCCTGGGGAGAGGGAAAAACCAAGGGGGCGAAGCTCTGTCTACCAAAACCGAGGGAAATTGTTTTTCCATACTTATAAACCGAAAAAAGAAACTTAAAACAACATTTATCAACATTTTTATATTTCGAACATACTTTCCATGAACCTTAGGAAACACTCGTAAAATATCTGTTGCTGGCGTACAGATCTTGAAAAAGACATTCTAAAAACCAGTGAGGCTTATCAACACCTCTGTAGCCTCATGGTACACTCACTAGGCTACAGATATGAAGGTTGCGAGTTCGATCCTCGGGATATATTAAGAAAACATTTGTCATTTGATTTTACATTTCATTACATGTTACAATCTGAACGGAAGTTATATTAATAAAATACCCAGGACATTATATAAAATCCCTGGGATATTATAGCAAATATGACTTGAATATCCTATAAAATCCCAGGGACATTACAACGTCCATGTTTATGAGATTTAACCTGACTGGAAAGTAAAACCTCACAATAGGTTTTAATGCCTATAGAAAGAAGTGTCTTACTTAATAGCAATCCCAATGAATAGGTATATAATATGCCAGAACATCTCGATGCTGCCGGCCAAGGAAGCCATAGTTCATGCCCAAGCCATAACACCAGGCTTCTACTCACCCATCTTCCTTGACCCCAAGAAGGACTTGGACAGACACACTATGATACACGACCTCGTCGCTTTCACCAAATGCTACCTGGCGCATCCACCTTACTTCAAGATGACCATGCTCAGGCTGCTGCGATCCAGGATCCAGGCACAGGATGTACTCATTAGCCTGGATATCAAGGACGCCTACCTACATGTCCCTATACATCCCAACGACCGGGTCCATTACAAATGAGTGGTCCTCCCTTGTGGAATTTCTTCGGCCCCATGGCTATTCACACGGCTTACCAAGCCGAAAGCCTCGTACCTTCATCTCCGGGACATTCAGTTCGAGGCCTACATCGAAGATTGCCTCCTGAATCATTGTGACAGTTACTCTCCTTCACCGCAGGGCTCCTATACCAGTTGGGTTGGAAGATTAACCTCAGGAAGTCAGAGTTGACACCCTCATTCTGCCTTCAGTTTATCGGGGTCTCTTTCACACCTCGACCTCCTCTCTGTACCCAGGGACCAGTGGGAGCGCATACAATCACACCTGATTCCAGTCCTCCACCAGCCACGCACCCTGCGTCAATTGCAAGTCCTCCTAGGCCTCCTAACCTCAGCACAGGACTTGACGGACAGAGGAAGGCTTCAACTGTGCCCAGTTCAGATGTTCCTGGCTCCCTACATCAGGCGCCAGGGCTCCTTGGTGTCCATCGGTGGTGAACTGTGGAATCAAATGTCTTTGGCAGCGTCTGCTTGACAGGGCTAACGACCTCTTTATGAACAGCACCTATGGCACATGAACAATCTCGAACTGGCAGCGCTTATCTTGGCCATCGCTCATTGGAAGCAGGCCCTCAGACATGCCATCTCGACGGACAACATAACCGTCATCTGGTGTCTATGGAACCAAGGAACGATGACTCACTTACCCTAGCTCCTTCAACAGATATTCTGTTTCTTTCACCTGGTGGATCCAGTTCCAGGTCCAACACATTCCTGGCTGTCGCAACATCCTAGCGAATGTGCCATCTCGGCTAGACAAAGTCGCCCCCACAGAGTGGAAGCTCCACCCAGATGCCTTCGCCCTTTGTTTGTCGAGACCACGGTCTCCCAAAACACAACGACCTACATTGTGGCACTCAACTCCATCCTGACAGTTCCGGAAGAACGGTGCATGATGAAACTACAGGCTCTGCTCCGCTCATTCAGGTTGGAAGACCAGAAGGCGAAATTTTGTCCACCAGCTTGGGACCTGAACATCATTCTCACCTTGCTGATAGACGCGCCCTTCGAGCCACTCGACACAGTGTCGTTCTACCATCTGATATTCCTCCTGGCGCTCAGCAGCCCTTGTCAGTGAGCTACACGCCCTGGACATCATGTGCGTCCATCATGGAGGGGTGTTTCTGGCGATCAAATACAGTCTTCTCCAGTCACTACCTGCGAGATATTGCATTGGAGGACGCACAGTTTTGGTCCGTTAGTAGTGGCCCAACAGGTCACCACTACTAGACACCATTGACCTTGCCTCAAGCCCAGGGCAAGCCTCTCGACCTCCGCTGGCTTAAGTGCCCTGGAGTAGAAGGTTCCTGCCCCTTGCATACGGCTCGTTACGTCAGTCTACAACTTTAACTTAAGTAAGGTTATCGTCTATGGCTGTGTCGTTCCTTGACACACTGCAAACCTGACTCTTGGTTCCCAACCATGGATTGGTCATTTGATGCCGACCACACAGTCAAGGATTGGCTGAGGGAAACAGAGATCTGAGATGAAATTCGACATCTTAAGGTATGCCTTCCACCGATTCCGTAGGATAAAGATGCATTAAGGAGTAATGCATGATAAGTACAAAATCTAGTCAAATCCTAGATATTTTTTAATTTGTAAAATTATCCTGCAATACTGCGTTTAAAGAGATGCGCAGTCGCAGAGCTGACTCCCCATGATGCCTTCCGATGTTTTGGACTCCAAAGTAATGTGAGGATCCGTGACATCACTTCCCTTGGTCACGTCGGAGCTGTGTGAGAGGGTTGGCCTCTCAGCTAGTTGGAACAGCTTCTTCGAGCAAAGACCTTCACACAGCTCTTTTCCCTGTCAAGAACAAGCAGTAATATGCATAAGGAGTAATGCAGGATAAGCATACAAATATTAAAAATATCTAGGGTTTTACTGGTATTGTATATTCAGTTAACAGAAGTGAGTTAATGCTTAGGTCCTGTATGCTATTATTGTATATTCACAGGTAACAGAAGTGAGTTAATGCTTAGGTCCTGTATGCTATTATTGTATATTCACAGGTAACAGAAGAGAGTTAATGCTTAGGTCCTGTATGCTATTATTGTATATTCACAGGTAACAGAAGTGAGTTAATGCTTAGGTCCTGTATGCTATTATTGTATATTCACAGGTAACAGAAGTGAGTTTATGCTTAGGTCCTGTATGCTATTATTGTATATTCACAGGTAACAGAAGAGAGTTAATGCTTAGGTCCTGTATGCTATTATTGTATATTCACAGGTAACAGAAGTGAGTTAATGCTTAGGTCCTGTATGCTATTATTGTATATTCACAGGTAACAGAAGTGAGTTAATGCTTAGGTCCTGTATGCTATTATTGTATATTCACAGGTAACAGAAGTGAGTTAATGCTTAGGTCCTGTATGCTATTATTGTATATTCACAGGTAACAGAAGTGAGTTAATGCTTAGGTCCTGTATGCTATTATTGTATATTCACAGGTAACAGAAGAGAGTTAATGCTTAGGTCCTGTATGCTATTATTGTATATTCACAGGTAACAGAAGTGAGTTAATGCTTAGGTCCTGTATGCTATTTTTGTATATTCACAGGTAACAGAAGTGAGTTAATGCTTAGGTCCTGTATGCTATTATTGTATATTCACAGGTAACAGAAGTGAGTTAATGCTTAGGTCCTGTATGCTATTATTGTATATTCACAGGTAACAGAAGTGAGTTAATGCTTAGGTCCTGTATGCTATTATTGTATATTCACAGGTAACAGAAGTGAGTTAATGCTTAGGTCCTGTATGCTATTATTGTATATTCACAGGTAACAGAAGTGAGTTAATGCTTAGGTCCTGTATGCTATTATTGTATTTTCACAGTTAACCTGAGTGAGCTGAGATACCTGAGTTTTAGCAACTGTCCGCATGTAGATGACTGGTGCATGTCCCGACTCCACACATTTAAACACAGTCTTGAGTTCCTGGACATCAGTGGCTGTGATCAGATCACCGAGGATGGCCTGGCTTGTCTTCATCATTTAGAGTGAGTTGTGGCAAACTTGCCTTAAATCCATTCAGAAAAAGAACTGGCATGACTTTGTGTTGTTGCATTCGATTCTCCATTTTTCATACTATTTTCCATGTTTACATAATTAAATAATAAGTGTGTGTATGGTGTTATGCCACTTTTAGCAATATTTCTTTGGAGGGGGGAGGCCACCAGAAATGGGTTTCACCCATTGTAAACATTGGGGGAATCGAACACGGGTCTTTGGTGTGACAAGCAACACCACAGCCCTAAATAATCAGTTTGGTGTATCATGTGTATCATGGAATAATAGGGAATACCCCATTAAGTATAAGAAGTGGAGTACTACATGACAACTATGCCTTGTTTACAGAAAGTTGAAAGGTTTGAAGCTGAGCAATCTCCCGAATGTGAAGCACCTCCAGTTGATGGTTTTACTCCTGGAGGAATCTCTACCGGAGTGTATGGTGTTTGGTGTGGACTTTACAGCATCTGATGCTGACCATGGGGATGTTCAAGAGGGGCAAGATAGTGAACTAGACACACAATCCAGAGAAGCTATGAAGACAGAGTCTATAGGATCAACAAAGACTTGATAATTTCTCTCCCTATCAACTGAAGAATGTGTAATATATGGCTGTGAATTATGAATATTGAAATCAGTCCAGTGTCAGTTGGAACAACTTGGACACTAGCTGAAGACTGTCAGATTGAATGTCCAGTGTATGTTAAGCATGTACACTGCTCATACTTTCAGCATGGGACTGTTTTCTAATCTGTTTAAGTGTTCCATATCAGTATGTTCATGTGACCAACCAACCAATGAGTGAGTTGGGTTTAATGCTGCTTTTAACAGTATTCCAGTTACATCGCGGCATGTCAGCTTAATGTGGAAGGAAAGCCCAAAGTGATGCAGGTCTCGGGCGTTTGCCACTTCTGTGAAAACCACAAGCATGGGTATGGTGCTGACCAACCTAGAATTAATAGGGGTGAACCAGGATTTGAACCCACAATCATAGGATTCTGGCATGGCAAAGGGACGTAACTCTGCACGGTGAGTCGCAGCACCTTGGGCCACCCGTGCCCCACCAAAATGTCTGATATGAATATGGGACAATAAACCGTGTGAAGAAGCTTGTTTCTTGTGTAACAGGACAAGGTACATGACTTTGTGCACCTTTTCTTCATGTTTCCTCTCTTTGAGGGAACCGTCAATCAGCTTAATGAAAATTGCAAATACATCAAGATAGAAAAGTATGCAATCAACTTTTATTTCAACAAAGTCACTCAAATAACAACTTACTTCACAAATACTGAAGCATAATTGCCGTGATTCCCATGCACGCCTCAACCTCTAACAGATAACCTCCATCTCTACGTATCAGTATGCTTTTCCCATCTCAAATTATGACTCTCTCGTCTGACAATGGTATCAGTTATCTTGCTTTATTTTCTCATATCTAAAATATCACTGGATACAACTGAATTTATTAGAATTCACTAATTCTCCTTAATATTTACAGTTAAAAACTTCAGCAGAAAATGTATTTGAAATTCAGTTTTCAAACAAACTCCATTCCAATACACAACAAACATTCATACAACGACCTGCCACAACACTGTAGCATTAAAAGAAAATAACCATGTTACATTCATTTCTTAACAATTTACCATTGACACAGTTGTAACAAAAACAAAATATACAATTTGACGATGACTAAAGTCACTCATGATTGAAATGATTTGATAACTTCAATGAGGCTGGATTTCAAAAACGTGGGAAAAGGAAAGACCCTTAAGGATTTTACTTAACAGTACAAATGTTCGAAACTTGGGAAACCATTTATTGGTTCAGTTTTTCCAACTTCTTGTACATGTAGTTTGGAGACAACATTGGCACAATGTCCACTCGTAGTGAGAAGTACATTTCTTGATGCGATCATGTTGTAATATATCCATTCTGCACAACCAAACACCCTTATGTGACATTTACAGTATATATACTTTAGTCAGCCATTAGGTTGAAAATGGATCACAAACATAACCATGGATGTTTTATGAAAGTGAAATAGAAATTGTCTTAGATTTTAGTTCTAAGACAAAATGTTGTCACTTTGGCAAAACTATCCCATTGAAAACAATCATTATTACCTCAGCACTTCCATTTGGTTTGTTTCTAGTTTAACGCCGCACTCAGCAATAGGATGGTGGTCTGTAATGATCGGACCCGTGAAGATCTGGGGTAGATTAGGTCTTGCCTTAAACAGTGACTATGCTTGTCGTAAGAGGCGACAACAGGATCTTGGTCATATCCCAATTGCATGGATCGATGCTCATGATGTCATTCACTGGACTGTCCGGTCCAGACTTGATTATTTACAGACCGGCGTCATATGGCTGGAATATTGCTGAGTGCAGCGTTAAAACAACAAAACTCCAAACTGTAATAATCGAGTCAAGACCAGAAAATCCAGTGTTCGTTATCATGAGCATCGATCCACACAATTGGGATACGATCACATGCATCAACCATGTCAGCAAGCCTGACCACCCGATCCTGTTAGCCGCCTCTTACGACAAGCATGGTCACATATTAAAACAAGCATGGGTTGCTGAAGACCTATTCTAATCAGCACTTCCAATACAATCTGAGTTATATGCCTGAATAGTGCGACTGACATGAATCCGAATGCAACTCTCTGGCAATTTTATTACGGTGTTAGTCTCTTGTGCTTCCAGTCCCCATGACCAGTAGACATAAACCCACTAATGTATGAACATGTCTACTTATGAAAGAATTAAAAAATTAAAACAACCCAACCCACAATACTTGACAAAAAACCCAACTGTCAAAGATGTAATTCAATACAAGATAAAACATTCATTGTGTTCAGACCAAAAACCCATGCACAAAAAAATCACTTATAGTTCATTATGTTCAAAATCTCAACAGGGCAATGAAATATTCCTGATAAATAAATGTTCAAATTATTGACAAGAAATACAATTTCATGCAAAACAGAAAAAGTTCACAGAATCACTCATCTTTTCCGACTTGAAAGCGTATGTCAGCTTGTTGAGACGAAAGCCCAAAGTGACCCTGGTTGTAGTTTATGGATGGTGAAACAGATCGGGGAGATTCTGGGATTCGAACACATGTTCAGTATATCCAGGCACAGCCAAGGGGCTTAAATCCGCACAACATATTTCTGCTCTGAAGATCACTTGGCCACCCTTCCCATCCAGCTCCTCCCTTAACTGAACACCTCAAGTCAATATTTTCAATGTGTGAAGTGATTCTTTAAATGGCCGATTCATTTAGGTACATATTCCTGTACAGAAAGGACATAACAGTTTGTCAAATGCGTCTTAAAACATCATTTCACATCTACAGTACTGTGTATGATAATACAGGCAAAAGTTTCTGCTCACAAAAATATTTTGAAAACTTTGGTATTTTTGATTGAAATATATATTGTATATGGTATGTTGACTAAGTGAAGATACCCCAATACACCTGCAAAAATATACAGAAAGCTTGACAGTCTGACAATGAATTGGCAATCCGTCTGGTTGATCACCAAAGCACCGGTGCAGTCTTCCGTCCCTGGTTACACAGGCCGGAACTCCAGTTGTACTCAGCATCAAACACACATTCAGAACCACATGATCTCTGGAAAGTCGGGGGCACATGACGTGACATGTTGCATGACGTCTACGATGGGTAGTAGGAGCCGTATGATCCATATGCTCCGTAGTGAGAGTGGTAGGCGGGGTATGAACTCTGAAACAAGACATGGATATGCTACAACTATATGACAGATACTGTCTATCAAGGGCAACTACTAAAGGGGTTTCACTATTGCGACTGTATTGCACTCGTAGCCCACACTACTGCAATCATGTAATATAAATGAGTTGTGAGAGAATGTTGACTGATCAAACTCAGGCATAGTTTAAAGCAAGCTGCCAGCTGTCATGCTTGGCTAGCCCACAAGAGCAATTGAGTAAAAGTTTCACACCTCAATCAGCAATACTGCAGCAACATTATACGTGTTATCTTTATCTAGCATATATAATATATACTGGTATATATATATATATAATGACAGTTTGAAATGAACCATGAAAGTCAAGTGGTCCTTGTGATAGCCATAATGTTAAAACTTCAGTTGTAAGGGGTCCCTCGATTCAAATAATATGGGTGCTAACCTCAGACCCACTCTAATTTTGAATACTGATGATGTCCTAGATTTGTTCATGTAGCAAGGCTGAAACACTTGTATTGTTCAAGCTGTATGCACAACATGCAAAACGTACTGAATAGTTGGGCCAATGGTAGTTGTAGGTGTTGGTGTCTGCAGATGAATGATGACTTGAAGCATCTCCCGTTGCACTGCTGCCGTTTGTTTCAGACTTGTATTTATCATGTTTATGCTTCTTCTCCGGAGGTGCGTGATTATCATCTCTGAAACGACAATGTGAGTTATCTTTTTCATTGCATTGGTCAACAGTAAACAGGCTGCACAAACCAAGGTCATCCTGTCAAGAAGACACACACAGGCAAGTCACAGTGGGAAAGTCTTCTTCAGTGGTTTATTCAAGTATCATTCATACTTAGCAGCCATTACTGACCTTCAATTTTGTCAACTCTCACATTTTTTTTTTTCAGATGGGTTTTACCCCCCCCCCCCTACACAAAGGCTAGAAAGTAATAAAATAAATGCTTTTTAGTAAACACAATTTTCTGTTACCAAAGTTACAAAAATAAAACTGAGAGGACCTAAAGGATTATCACTGATACCAGTAATGAGGCTGACTCCCTCTATTATGGATCTTTTATTTTCAAGTAATTATTTGATGTTTTGTTTGATATTTCAAACCAATTCCCAACACTATTTATCGCCCTATTTCCAAAATAGTAACCCTGTTGTGGGCAGTTGAATAAGTAGCATCCAACAAACATGACTGATAGGTGTCCAGTAAAATGCTTGTGAATTGATCATTGTTTAAAGACAACTTAACAACTGTCCAGCGTATGTTCAGGATTGTTCACTCCATACATACATGGCATCCGGGTGCTTCTTCTTTCTATCACTGTTATGGTCTTTCACAAGCTTTTGATGTTCATCATATGCATCAGTTATTCTGAAGTAAAAAAACATACATGACAACTCCAACAGGATATATTCTGGATCACTGATCAACAATACTGTTTACTGGTATTCAAGACAGCTAGAATGTTGTCAGGGAAATATTACCATCAAGAAATTTTGGGTATGTTAAAGGTATCCTTCAAGTGAGGAATACTGTCTAATTTCTTTAGTCTGCATATGTTCTGTTAGGATAAGATGTATGGATGAACTTATTTATTACAATTAGGAGGAACTTTTCGATGGAGGTTCTAACATCGTTATTAAGCAAGTGAAATGATTGTCGCTCCTAATTGTAATAAAGAAGTTGTTCATCCATATATCTTACCCTTACTTAGAACGCCAACTTCTATATGCCTCTAAAATTTGCATATGTTTCCTTTAACCAAGTGACCCTCACTGTGGGACATATCAACCACATTCATCCATCTTGTCTGTGTTAATACTAGTCCTTATGATGATAACTATTGGGCAGTTTAGCAAGGACTATAGGACTAGTGCCAATTTCTAGCGCAGGTTAAAACATGTCTACCATCTGTCCTAGGTGAAGGTACAACATCTTACCGACAGACAGACTAGGCTGGGTAATATTGGCAACACGTTTAGATCAATATCAAGCTTGATATCATCTTGCAAGAGTGCCATCATGACTGGTCACAATATAAATGATCAGCATCATTCATGTTAGGAGATGTTATTCCAGACATCCTGATGGAGACAAAGTGAGGTGAAATGAGGTTTAATGTCATTGCACTTATATAGTGACGTGCATCCACATGTGTGTATGGCTGCTTGGTCTAGTACGGGTTAATGCCAATTTTATAGAGAGATACCATGTCGGAGGAGTTTAACATGAATACCCCACTCAAACACATTATACTGACTACGAGCAGGCCAGTCCTTGTTTTCGGCCCTTAATGCCAAGGGCTAGGCAGAGTAACAACAAGTACAATCTTTAAACGTCTTTTGGTATGACGCGGCCGGGGATCAAACCCGGGACCTTCCACTCTCCGGGTGGATGCTCTACCACTAGACCACAGAGGCGGTCGGTGATTAATAAGACCACCATGACTCACCTCTGAATACAGGTGCCAAAGTCTTCAAGGAACTCCATTCTCTTCTGTGAAACCTTCACCTTAAAATCTGCAGACAGGTCACTCTTGAGAGCGTTGCTAAACACATCCAAGACACGCTGCTCTTCAATGGGTTGTGTCTGATACTCAAGGTCAAGAAGCTGTAAGAACAACTTCTCATTCTTCTGGAAAACACAAGATGGAACTCCATGAGGGCAATGATAATCTTGGATTGGTACATTTCATTATAATATTAAACAAACTAATAATATTAAACAAAATGTGTTTAAAATATTTTGAGCATATGCTTTGTTTAAAGACGCACTCAGCAATATTCCAACTATATGATAACAGCCTGGATCAGACGTTTCCATGTTTCACGTTGTTTAACGCCGCACTCAGCAATATTCCAGCCAAATGATGGCAGTCTGTAAATAATCGAGTCTGGACCAAGCAATCAAGTGATTGACATCAGGAGCATTGATCCACGAAATTTGGATACGATGAAATGCATCAACAAAGTCAGCGAGTCTGACCATCTGATCCTGTTAGTCACTGTTTTATGCATGTCTGAAGCAGACAACCAAGAGATGATGCCATTGGAGGAGGTCATCTCTCAGTATAGGATGCTGGGGATCTATTCTAACCTGGCATCCCAAATGGGTTGTACATATGCAGGTATATGAATACATAAACTGACATGCAATGACGGGCCTTTAAGTGTTCAGTGTACACAATCTGATTACCAAATATTACTGTAGAATGTCACTGTATACCAATTGCATGGATTGATGCTCATGATGTTGATCACTGGATTGTCTGGTCCAGATTCAATTATTTACATCATCATATACCCCATAGCTGCAATATTGCTGAGTGCAGCGTTAAACAAAAAACAAGAAAGTTTAATGTGGGAGGAATACCAAAGCTATCTTAAGGATCGCGGTATGGGTGAATCTGGGATTCAAACCTGGGATAAGCAGATCCTGGAAGCTAAGGACCGTAACTCTGCATAGCAACTTGAGTCAAGTAAGGCCACAAAGCTATCAAGCACCCACTGACAAAGTGACTAACTCTTCTGAACTCTTAGATACAAAGGAAACATTTAAATACCTTATCTTTTTCCAAAGCTTCTGCCAAGACTTCTCTTGCTTTTTCTACATTACCCCTAATCTGGAAGACAAATACATTCACATAACATACATATCAATCAGAATATCTGGTAATAATAATCTTGAAATAATTTAAGATGTTTCACAATTATACTTGACCTGAAAATGAGATAGTTACACCTGGTTGCAAAAACAGAAAATATGAAGCTTTGTTTGTTGTTTAATGCCGCACTCAGCAATATTCCAGCTATATGACGCCAGTCTGTAAATAAGCGAGTCTGGACCAGACAATCCAGTGATTGATATCATGGGCATTGATCAACGCAACTGGGATACCATGACATGCATCAACCTAGTCAGAGAGCCTGACCACCTGATCCTTACAACAATCGAAGCTGCCTCTTACAACAACAGGGGTTGCTGAAAACCTATTCCAACCCGGATCTTCACGGGTGTGTTCTCAAGCAATATCCTTGACCATCCTTTCATTTGTAAATGGCAAGAATATGTAATTGACTTTTAAAGCATTTATTTTTTTATATACAAGCAGAAACATGATGCTTTCATGCAGGTGTTTTGCTGCATGTCTTGAAATGTCATGTCCATAATGTTCCTTTATTAAGCTCATGTCTCCAACTCCTCTTTCTTGTATATTCTTACCTTCCTGAGATAGCGTGCAAATTTGATTGAGTAGAAAGATCTGATAGCTGGTGTTGCTGCTTTAGTGATGTAGGATTGGTACAAGTTCTCCACATTTTCATGGTTGCCCTGGCGACGCTCCAGACTGATACGCCGCATAGACACCATTACAAGATTTGGCACATTTTTCTCAATGTTTGACAGGACATCACTTGCCTCTGGATAATTTCCTGGGGAAAAAAGTTCACAACTGTAATGGTTCATCATTAACTTTATATAATAAATATGTTTTATGAATCATTCATTTAATACTTGTACATGTACCATGGGAAGTCCCTGTAGTGAGTGAGTCAAGGAACAACTGTTTTCCCTCGCTATGTATCATGATACACATCAGATACCATGATACACATCACATAACATGATACACATAACAAGAAGAGGTGAAAGAACAACTATTTTCCCTTTACTTTCATTTCTACCTAAACATCTTTGAGTCCAACAGAAATAAACATAAAAAATCCCCATACAAATCAATCTGAAGAATGAAAGTAGGCCACAGTCTCAGATAATGAGTCCACCATTCGTAAAATAAACTGCAATTTGAAAAAAAGTTTCAATCTAAAGTGGATGAGAAAACATGTATATTCATGAGAAGTAATTACAGCCAGAACGTTACAACACAAACATCTGTGGGTGGCAACACAATGTTGATACAGACCCCCAGCATCCACTCACACAGGCCCCTAGTGATCACACACACAACAACACAATCAGCTGTAGGCAGACATTGCCCTTAAACAAAGCCTACCTAAGTGGAAAAAGACAAAACGTGTTCATAAACAATTCAAGCATGAAACTACACCTGAGCTCATCACACAATGTTAAATTGCACTTTATTGTTAAATCCTCAAAACAAAGAGGGTTGTGATAGGTAATGACAATTAAAACAAATCCCTTACTAAAACAACCCCACTGGAGCAAAGGATGTGTTGACTGTTGTACAAACAAGGCCTCTACTAATAGACTAGGAGGAGGTTCATAGATTATATAAATTACAAGCAGGTCTTCCTCAGTCACACATTTGAAGATAGCCACACTGATACATCCTCATAAAGCAGAATGGGCAGCCGTGTATCTCGACTTCAAAAGCCTGCACAGGGAGGACAGACGTGTCCTCAAGACCTGATAAACAAGCATGACATGGCCATAGAACGAGCACACTCCATAGGTTAGTTCACATTCCAATTAATTCTGTTAATACTTTCTGTAACAAGAACTTCATCTCCCAACTTGCCCTACATACTTCTTACGGAGAAATTCCTGTCGAAGATATGATATTCAGTGCTTGACATTGGTAAAAAACTCCAGTGTAAATATTATATTTATTCACAGACTTCACATAGATGTGTACAATTCCATGGATAAATTCCCTCCCTTGCCTGTCGACACTGGCATCATAAGATTGGTAACATTGAAATATTCTTTCACCTCTTGCAGATAAGTACATCACAGAGCTATCAAGGAAGCTGACCTCCCAAGTCCCCAGTGGCCACATCCGGCATGGCATGCTGTTGCTACAGAGGAAGTGTATCGCGGAGGGTGTGCGTGAGATGTACATGAGATACGCCTTCGACAAGTACCTACAAGTCAGGAGATGCTACAGGAGTGCCGGCCACCCCATCCAGGAGCTGACAGCAGAGGAGTACCTCGCAGACATCAAGCAGGGCAGAGCCATATCCATCGGCATGTCCAGAGAACATAATGTGTTTCAGCGGCACGGATAGTTTAAGGAACAATACTGGATGGTACTTGATGACAGGCATGGCTTCACAGTGAAGGCCATAAAGAAACTTGATCACCGAGTTTCTGTCCTCATACTCACTGGCATCCTTGTGAAACTTCAAATAGTTCCAAGCAACTTGCTGCTGACTCAGTCTACTTGTACAGATACAAATTGTCCATTGAAATGGTTCAGCAATTCAGGGGTGCCTGTTTGCAATATTTTCATCACAAGGCTTAGTGCTCTAGTCACTTAGTGCTGGGTCATTTTTGTTATACAGAATTATACATATTTGTTACAATTTGTGAAATAAAAAAATTATTAAAATGAATTAATGTTTATTGTCAATAAATATCTTCTGCCTTGTTGCTGTTTATAGACACAGATAGCATCTGTACAAGGGCATACAGGGTTAGAACTAAACTCAAAACTTTCTAGCCCGGGTAAAGATGAAATGTTCCTAATGTTAAAACAACGCGGAAATGGGGAAATTTGTGCCACAGGTGATAGTACTATCCCCAGGCTGGCAGTCTAGTGTTACGTTGTAACCCTGGCAGACTTTGATGGCAATAGGTAACATGTGAGCAATTCTCCTCCTCTTGCTAATAAGTCAGCTGAACACCAACTCACCAACTATCAAATTAATTACCCATACATTACACAGGGAAAACATCTATAAAAATTATATGTCTGTTTTAATACTTCATCCCATTATATGAAAATATTTGGATTTTCCAAATAAGATTATAAATAAGGTGTCAATAAGTTGACTGTAGTATGAAATGCAAGAACAATGCTCTTTGTTCCCAATTCCTGACTGGCTTCCAATTCTTGGCTTGGAAACTATCCATTGTCCTGCTAATGACAAGCTCACTGTGTGATAGACAATAGTAGGTGATGCAGTAGGGAGACCAAGACCAGGCCTTTCACAAAACTAGCATGGAAAACTGAATGTCTTGATTGCCTTATTGTCAGTGTAACCATAGTCAGCTCTTTGTTGTTACACTAAGCCCAATCACTATTACACTAATGCCAATCACTATTACACTAAGCCCAATCACTATTACACTAAGCCCTATCACCACACCTTCAGTGTTCTTAATTGGCTTCTCACCTGGCTTCCTCATTATATTGTTATCTCTGTACATTAATTAACTGTACCTTGTTTAAACATCATTTTGTCTATATGCTTACTCAGTATTTACCTGATGAAGGGCACGAAGCAGCTCTTAATCACTACAAAGACCATGTTTGTTGTCCATAAAAGGAGTGTCATGTAGGCATGCCCTCAGATTGCCAAGTTACCTTGTCTCTCCTCAAACGCTGCCCAAGATAGGTGAATGTACGGCTTCTTCAGCAAGTGGATTGTACAGGCTCGCTGGTACACGCTCCTCACGCCGTCTACATTGTGCTGTTCTAGGTATTTGGCGTACTGCAAATATACCAAATACCTAGGTTATGTGTATACTTAGATGACATCTTTTTATTTTACTTCAGTTTTGACAAGGTTCTTTTCACCCAGTGTGAATGTAGATCTAATTCACACCCATTCAATTTTTTGGTTTTTCGTGGTTTGGAAAACATGGCAATTTACATAGACAGGGACATTTTACTCACTTTCATCCAGAAGTCTTCATAAAGTGCACATGCGATCATACATCTCTCAAACAGCACAACCACTCGTTCATGGGATCCATTTTCTATCTCATAGTCCAAGTATTCTCGCCAGTTTTTCAGCTGAGCTCTTTCAAGAGGTTTCACATGGAAATATGGGCGACGAATCTGAAACACAGGGCGGTTCCATTGGCTTGAGAAATAGCAAACTGACATGATTCAATGTATGAGTGGTTATCTTTCTCAACACAGGACAGACATTTAACTATTTTGCACAGAAATCCTCCTAATTCAGGATGCAGTTGAATATATCGAATTAACTCTTTTTGCAAATATCATTTCAGTCAAATTTCAGTCACATGTTTTGAAATCATTTGTATAGATCATAGTCAGAAGTTTCACTTTACATATTGATACTCATTTTTTTAGATAACAAAATGAACCTACAGTTTTCTTAACACGAAAACTTACAGCCTCCTCATAAGTCCATCTTTTGCTGACTTCATCCTCATTCAGTCTGTGGACTGTCTCTTGGTTTTCCAAGATCCGCTCCCGCAACCTCTTGGCTTCATCTTCATCAGCCTGTGAGTACAGGTATCAGTTGGTCAAACACAACAAGTTGGTACAGGACAGTACAGGTATCAGTTGGTCAAACACGACAAGTTGGTACAGGACAGTACAGGTATCAGTTGGTCAAACACAACAAGTTAGTACAGGACAGTACAGGTATCAGTTGGTCAAACACGACAAGTTGGTATAGGACAGTACAGGTATCAGTTGGTCAAACATGACAAGTTGGTACAGGACAGTACAGGTATCAGTTGGTCAAACACAACAAGTTGGTACAGGACAGTACAGGTATCATTTGGTCAAACACAACAAGTTTGTACAGTACAGGACAGTACAGGTATCAGTTGGTCAAACACAACAAGTTGGTACAGGACAGTACAGGTATCAGTTGGTCAAACACAACATGTTGGTACAGGACAGTACAGGTATCAGTTGGTCAAACACAACAAGTTGGTACAGGACAGTACAGGTATCAGTTGGTCAAACACAACAAGTTGGTACAGGACAGTACAGGTATCAGTTGGTCAAACACAACAAGTTGGTACAGGACAGTACAGGTATCAGTTGGTCAAACATAACAAGTTGGTACAGGCCAGTACAGGTATCAGTTGGTCAAACACAACAAGTTGGTACAGGACAGTACAGGTATCAGTCGGTCAAACATAACAAGTTGGTACAGGACAGTACAGGTATCAGTTGGTCAAACACAACAAGTTGGTACAGGACAGTACAGGTATCAGTTGGTCAAACATAACAAGTTGGTACAGGACAGTACAGGTATCAGTTGGTCAAACACAACAAGTTGGTACAGGACAGTACAGGTATCAGTTGGTCAAACACAACAAGTTGGTACAAGACAGTACAGGTATCAGTTGGACAAACACAACAAGTTGGTACAGGACAGTACAGGTATCAGTTGGTCAAACACAACAAGTTGGTACAGGACAGTACAGGTATCAGTTGGTCAAACACAACAAGTTGGTACAGGACAGTAAAGGTATCAGTTGGTCAAACACAACAAGCTGGTACAGGACAGTACAGGTATCAGTTGGTCAAACACAACAAGCTGGTACAGGACAGTACAGGTATCAGTTGGTCAAACACAACAAGTTGGTACAGGACAGTACAGGTATCAGTTGGTCAAACACAACAAGTTGGTACAGGCCAGTACAGGTATCAGTTGGTCAAACACAACAAGTTGGTACAGACAGTACAGGTATCAGTTGGTCAAACACGACAAGTTGGTACAGGACAGTACAGGTATCAGTTGGTCAAACACGACAAGTTGGTACAGGACAGTACAGGTATCAGTTGGTCAAACATAACAAGTTGGTACAGGACAGTACAGGTATCAGTTGGTCAAACATAACAAGTTGGTACAGGACAGTACAGGTATCAGTTTGTCAAACACAACAAGTTGGTACAGGACAGTACAGGTATCAGTTGGTCAAACACAACAAGTTGGTACAGGACAGTACAGGTATCAGTTGGTCAAACACAACAAGTTGGTACAGGACAGTACAGGTATCAGTTGGTCAAACACAACAAGTTGGTACAGGACAGTACAGGTATCAGTTGGTCAAACACAACAAGTTGGTACAGGACAGTACAGGTATCAGTTGGTCAAACACAACAAGTTGGTACAGGACAGTACAGGTATCAGTTGGTCAAACACAACAAGTTGGTACAGGACAGTACAGGTATCAGTTGGTCAAACATAACAAGTTGGTACAGGACAGTACAGGTATCAGTTGGTCAAACATAACAAGTTGGTACAGGCCAGTACAGGTATCAGTTGGTCAAACATAACAAGTTGGTACAGGACAGTACAGGTATCAGTTGGTCAAACATAACAAGTTGGTACAGGACAGTACAGGTATCAGTTGGTCAAACATAACAAGTTGGTACAGGACAGTACAGGTATCAGTTGGTCAAACATAACAAGTTGGTACAGGCCAGTACAGGTATCAGTTGGTCAAACACGACAAGTTGGTACAGGACAGTACAGGTATCAGTTGGTCAAACATGACAAGTTGGTACAGGACAGTACAGGTATCAGTTGGTCAAACATGACAAGTTTGTACAGGCCAGTACAGGTATCAGTTGGTCAAACATGACAAGTTGGTACAGGCCAGTACAGGTATCAGTTGGTCAAACATAACAAGTTGGTACAGGACAGTACAGGTATCAGTTGGTCAAACATAACAAGTTGGTACAGGACAGTACAGGTATCAGTTGGTCAAACATAACAAGTTGGTACAGGACAGTACAGACAGCAAAAATCTTACTGTAAGCCTTTTTTCAAAACACTGATCAATAGAGCTATACTACTGGTATCATGATACACCACATCAAATAGTAAGAAATGATGAAATCACTGAAATACAGGTCTAATACCTCTTTCTTCGTACATTTATTTAATGTTATCTGAAAAAATTTAACAAAGATACCCACAAGAACAAACCATTTTTAAATGAAGGGATGGTTATTAAATTTAACAGTCGGCACGTCCTCAGGTACCACGTCCTTGTGCTCTGCCATGCTTACAGTTGGTGCTATGGTATAATACTACTTCTGCCATTATGGGATGTAACTCTATTAGTTCCTGTTCTATTTATAGCGTATCGTGATCTCACAAACTGAAAGTATTGTGTGTATCTTAGTATCGATGATACCGTAGGTATCGGTGTATCGGTACAGCCCTACTGGTCAATGTTACAATTCAGACAATGTTTACACACTTGTTGGTGAGTTGGTCAAAATCTACAGATTGGATGTACATCAACTGTTACACCATTTCTTTTTGAACACATTACCATGGTCAGAACCAACTCTTTTTTCAAACCTCTAACAAATCTGACTGAGATATGAGTGGACATGCTGAAGTTAATAAAATACTGAAAACCCTTATTAAGCATACGTCTGAATATTTCCATCTTAATACTGGATACCTGTAGATACAACACCAGCAGAATCTTTTTTTCAAAATGATGTATAAATTATCAAAGACAACCCAAAATATGATTCTATCAGATGAATGATATCAAAGCCTTAATAACAATAAGAATTAGGAACCAGTTACAATGAACTCACCATCCCCCCAACAGCTTCTACCCCAGGTGGTGCCTCCACCCCAGGGGGAGCATCCTCCCCAGGTGGGGCCTCAGAGCCTGCCTCCTCGTCTTCGACCTTAACAACGCTGGCCTTAACCACCTCTTGCCGCAGCTTCAAGAACTCATCCAGACTCAGTATATCCTTCGGGTGGTTCTCCATTATGTGCTTCTTGAAACTGAAACAGTTCCAGATAGGTGAGTGGGTGAGAGATGTGAGTGAGTGAGTGAGTGAGTGAGTGAGTGAGTGAGGATGAGGATGAGGATGAGTATGAGTATGAGTATGAGTATGAGTATGAGTGAAGATGAGGATGAGTGAGGATGAGTGAGAGAGGGTGAGTGAGTGAGTGAGCGAGCGAGTCCACCACAAACGGGCTTCACACATTGTTGAAGGCTGACCCTTAGAGTGGCCTCCCTTTGTGGCCCCAGCCTTAGATCATTCCTGTCAGAGTGACCAATATCAAAAACAAAATTTGACTGCTTGGCTTTAGCTTTATTTCACAAACACGGCATGATGATTTAAGCACTAGGCTGCCCCACCGCCCCTATTAACCAAAAAAGCAACAAATTACCTCAAACACATCAAAATGTACCCACTGTTATCTAAGGGTTTTTCACAAATATATTGAGTTCTGTTTCATGAATTGCTTCCTTAATTCAGAACAGATTCCAATCTTTAACCACTGGCATGTTCATTTTGTTTGTTTAGCGCAACATGCCCGCCATGTCTGGACCAGACAGTCCAGTGATTGATATCATGAGCATTGATCTACATAATTGGGATATGATGACTTTCATCAACCAAGTCAGCAACAGACATATTTACTTCAAATCGCATGGAAACCTTTTGACAATAAATATTTAAGAGCAGGTTCAAAAGGAAAGCTAGCTGTCAACACGTGTTCATAGTGATTATTTTTAGTAGTGAACTTGAAATGCATATTACATATTTTGTGAGATTTAACTTACAAAAATGGGGGTTATTTAACAAGTAGTAATAAATTTATTGTAGCAAGTGCATCATCTTCTATCGATACAAAATAAAACGTACCATGTGTCATATCATCATATGAAAAGACATGATGCACAGGTGCACCGGTACACCAGTGTATCGTTTCACCCCTGCCATATAAGAGTTACCTGCTAGTTATTTGGTGATTGGCAGAGTTACGGTTAGCACATTCCAGTTATATCATTGGGTGTCAAGTTACTGTCAACTTAAAGATGGCCTGCCTATAATCATGATAATTGAATCTAGACTGGACAACCAGGACTGATCCACACAAAGGGGATAATGACACTCATTAAGCAAAATTACACCTTCTAGCCATCTGATCCAAACTTTTGTAAGCTTTTACTGACAATTTCCCATTGTTTTTCCAAACTCCTAGACTTACTTGTCATAGTGATGGCTGTACAGCTGTGTGGGAATTGATAACAATCGCTTGTACAACTGTGTCACCAGCTTCTTGTTGAGTCGCATGTTTTCCCACGATATATAGGAGTCCCATAGTTTGTCGGAGCGGAAGTCTGTGCCAGCTGCCGTGATTGACCTCTCATACAGTCTAGACAATTCAAACATCACCCATTAAACAAAGACAGAGTTGATACTTATGACAAACAAGCTGGCCAGTGAATTGTGCACTAATATTCACATTAGATATTGAATACCTCCATATCAAGGTCAAGCCTAGGTTTGTTTGTTTGTTAAACGCCACACTCAGCAATATTCCAGCTATATGTCGGCGATCTGTAAATAATCAAATCTGGACAATCCAGTGATTGACATCATGAGCACCGCTCCACGCAATTGGGATACAATGACATGCATCAACTCAGTCAGGGAGTCTGACCACCCAATCCCGTTAGTCACCTTTTACAAACCAAGAATCATAAACAGGGTGAATTGAAGATTTTAATCTATGATTATAGGATTCCAGGAAAACTAAAAGATGCACTCCTGCATGGTGAATTTTGGTGCCTTATAAGGACTGGACCTCACATCCCCCCTTCTTCCCTTAAAAAAAGATGCTTAAAAATGTGTAAAATCAATTCAGATTAAGAACTCACTTTGCAAACTTTAGTTATAACAAACTTCATGTTGTATCCAGGCAAGTTTGTTCGTTTTTTAACACCGCACTCAGCAATATCCCAGCTATATGACGACGGTCTAAATAATCGTATCAGGACCAGACAATCCAGTGACTGTCATCATGAGCATCGATCCACTCAATTGGGATACGATGACATGCATCAACCCAGTCAGCGAGCCTGACAACCCGGTCCCATTTGTTAAGCATAGTCGCCTGTTACAGCAAGCATGGGTTGCTGAAGACCTTTTCTACCCCAGATCTTCACAGGCAAGGTTGACAGTGACAACACAAAGAAACCTACTTCCGTATCTTCTCCTCCCCATCTTCATGAGACCCAAACTCAGTGATGTAGAAGTTGAGGTAATGCAGCCACAGCTCAACGCTTAACGGGATCGCCTTAACTCCACGCTCAAACACCTGATAAAACAAGAAACACATATTTAACGCAATCAACACAGCACTTATACCTTTACCCTGGGTACGAGGTTACAAGGGAAATCCACAAAACCACGGAACCCGAGCGAATCCGATTCACGATGAATTACAACTGATTTCATTACCGTGACTATTTCCCAGTGCACGCCTGTGTTGAAGGCTGGCCCTCAGAGTGGTCTCCCTTTGTGGCCCCGGCCTTAGATCATTCATGTCAGAGTGACAAATTTCAAAAGCGAAATTTGACTGCTAAGTTTTAGCTTAATTTCACAAACCCGGTGTTTGTACGTGGGAAGCACTCCATGCATTGGGTGCAATTTTCTGCAAAGAAAAACATGGCATAAAAAAAACATGAACAAATCTCGTACCCTACAATCTAAATTGTTGTTGAAAATTCTTTTCCTTTTCACTTATTTTCTGTTAAGTCTCTGGAGGACAAAAAAAAAAGTTGAGCAATTTATCTGCTTGCGAAGGGTGCCTATATTTACAGAAGCTATTGTGAAAAAATAAAAGCCAGTGTCTGACGAATACCAGAACACAACTAGGTTTTTCTAAGGTATTGGTATGAGATGAAAGCTAAATTTCATCGCAACAAAGTTTTCCAAAATGCTTGTTTTAACTTTCAAAGAAATGTGATAATTTGTGGTGTTCAAAATATAATAGTCAGGAAGTTATATTTAAGAACTTCTATTCTAGATGTGCATAGTTTTCAACTGAGATATATGCGGTACATCTTTCACAAAATAAGCAATAGCTTTGCAACTTTCGAGGTTTTAAAGTATTCCCTTTCAACTATTGCTATTTAGATTCCTTGCATCTTCCCGAGGCAAGTGAGTTAACTGACTATAAAGTCCAGTTTCCACCCTTGCCGAACTAGGCTGGTATTATGGAGTTACATTTTGGCTGGACTAACGAGTCTATGCATAGTCCAATCACAATCGCACAAGGAAATTGAAATCCGGTCCGTAAACTTTCATGCAGATTTCCGATCGATTGCAGGATTTGCAAAGTATGTGCACCGCCAACTCGAAATCAACAGATATTTTCCAAAACTTTTCATGTTTTTAATCAAGGTGCTCACATGATTTGATGCACTTGGCGATGTAAGACCCGTTTTGTCACAATATAGATCTTGATTATCGATCAGATCGTCTTGACCGGGTGCCACCATTTTGTTTGAAGCAAATGCAAGTGATACGAGAGGTGGAATCCATAGGAGAGGCAAAGAAGGGACATAACTCGTAATAGCCACTGGTGGCGCTATGATCGAGCCCAGGGATTCAGCCAAGTTCAGCAAGGGTAGAAACTGGACTTTTAAACTCATTTAACTCTCTTGCCTCTGGAAGATGGATTCCTTGGTGTTACAAGCTTGTTTAAAGCTAAGATGGGTTTGAGAAAGATTCATTTCTGGAATTACGAGCACTTAAGGGAGCTTAGGTTCTTTTCATGGACACTTTCCTCGAGCAGTGAACAGGATCCTATGAAGCAAAAACCTACGGTTGGTAGAAAGAGAACTGTAAAACAAATAGATAAACTGCATGTTTGTAACCATGCATGTATCAGTCAATAGATTGCACAAAATGTTTTGTCACTGTAAATACCGTGTACAAAATTTGTCATTCTCCCTAAAACATGTAAGCAAAATGTAGCTATGGAAGCAGGATAAGGACCTATCAGGATGCACCCAGTGTTAAATAAAAAGGTGAAAGAGTGTCTGAAATAACAATGGAAAGATAAATTGTTCAAAAAACCCACTGTTGGTCAGAGTGATGTGAAAATCTAGAACTTGATGGTCAAACATAAAAAACCCAATTCAGATTCTGTCACAGAGATTTGAATGCAACAGCACTAAAATAAAGCAAAGCAGTCATCTAAAAATAATTATCCTTTGGTCTCTCCTATGTAACAAACCACCTACCATGATCTCTTTGATTAGGATAATGAAACAACTACCTCTCCCAAAGGTAATATCCTATAAATTTTCCACCTACATATGAAACTGTTAAGGAGTGCTTGAGAAGACTTTGTGTGATAAACACTGAAGAGCGACTTTGCAGTCTTCTCATGCTGAAATCAACAGAACCAAAGTTAAAATTAAACTTGCACAATTTGACAAACATATATTGAAGTCAAGTCTTGGGGATTCTCCATATCTGCCATTTCGAGACGTCTTAAAATTCAATGGTAAAAGTACATACCGCCAAAGCTCGGTCAACGTCAGTAAATTTCTTCTCCATATCGCTGTATTTCTTCCAGTAACCATAGCAATAAGGATAGTGACTGAAGAATGCATCATAAGCCTCCTCTGCAGCTTGTAAGTTGTTCTGAGGAAAAGAAATAAACATGGCTCACAACATCTTCAAGTTACATGTATTGAGAAGCATGGATACATCTTGTCCAATATTCACAACTTCAAGTGACAACTGACAAATGCTAAAAGACTTTAAATATCAGGATTTATCTAGCTTTAATTAGGACCAATATTTAGTCATTATATTAACAGTGTGTGACAATTAAGTTCAAGTCATTATAGATCCATGTGCTTGAACCTAAACATGTCAAACCCATACACTACAGTTAATATACAGCAACAATGAAAAAACCCTGATCTTTCAATCTTAATAAACATCTGACCAATAGCCAGTTGTCAGGTACATCTCAATTTGTTATGACCAACTGAAATTATTGAAAAGACTAATCATCAGTCTGTTATTAATGTCACACACTGCTACGGACAGATACTTAAATACCCACTTCTTGGCTGTCCAGGAGTCTAAAACAGGCACCAAGTCAACATTTCTGGATACATACCTGCACATTTTTGGGTGCCACACCCTCAACTGCATTAAAGCTGGATTTCTTGAAAAAAGATATTGATTTTAAATTTATTTTAATCACTATATAATTGGAACAATAACATCGACAGTATATGCTTATGGCGATTCATATCAAGCTGACTGAATATTATCATGTATGTAATATCATGCCTTACCTCTTGCTCAACAAACTGCAGCAGGTATGTCCAACCAGTAAAGTCATTGGGATTCTCCTTCACTGCCTTCCAATACTTGTCCAGCTCAGACTCTTTCTCCGTTTTCTCTGCCTTCTCTACTACGTCAGTTTTAGCCTCTGTCACCATTGCTGTTTCTGAAACACCAACTGATCTTTGAGTTGTTCAGCATCAACATGTTTACTAACAGGCGTGTGTGCTGCAATTTGATTGGTTGAAAAACACTAAATGGGATTGGATCCCGGAAATCAGATTTTTCACCATTGTTCACTCCATATGAATACTTTAGCAATCTCATTATATCTGATCTTAGTACTCGCTACCGCTAAACAAAGACCTGAGGACATCCCATTATGCGTCATCCGACCAATCAGAGTGTCGCTTACCAGATTGGGGAAAGTGACAGTCGGAATGTGTTTTATAATAATGCAACCTACAAAAAACTAAACATGGGATATTCCAAATGATAGTTGGGGTATTTATGACTGAATCTGTCATCAAAATCATCGTCTATCGCTTGCTTCAATCGGATATTTGAACGGAAGAGACTTTGTATTGTCTGTTGGATGTACTGCCATACAGTTTAGGCCATCTATTAGCCATTCCAGAGGGTTCTTTTGTCCAGTTTTCAAATTTTAATCAACCATTTGTCAAAATATGTTTCGAAGCGTAGTCACCAGTTTGAAACTAGTGCTGTTAAGCTCAAGAAAGCTGCCTTCTGATTGGCTAATGTCAACTTCTTGTCAGTCATTCCATTGGTCGGTCAAAGTTTGCAAAATGTTTGTCTGGAATGACCCTGTAATGGGATGTCCTCAGATCTTTGTTTAGCGGTAGCGAGAACTATGATCTGATTTTAATGCAATTAATACTTTTCCTGATATTAAAGTATATTTTTTTATTTATTTGTTAAACTTTCTTTACATCAAGTAAATATTGGCCGCATCTGGCTAAAACTGTCAAAAAGTTTCTACTCAAAAACACCCACAAATCTGAAAGCATGTGTTTACCTCCTATTATGCTAGACAAGTACTTAGTGTACCTGTTAATTGTTTTGTAAAATAAGTATTGGAATCACATGTATCTTATACATACCATCCTCAAACATTTGCAAGGTTTACAATAACATCAAATAGGTTTTCAAAACAAACATCCATCAGTAACAGTAAACCAGTATAAACACTGTAGTGTCAGATATGTATCAAATAGTAAATACTATGGGTTTGACACGATTCGTATCAGAATTCATATCCAACCACAACCCTGAATCACTTGTTTTTCAATTTCAGAGATCAAATATTGGAAACTGAAGCAGAAACATGTAGGCTAGAGGGTACTGTTTATGTTATGCTATTTATAGCCAACCCGGAAATACTATCCTCGTGTTATGAGTTTTTGAGCCCTAAGAAGCATTTTTCATTATGTGTCTAATAACAATCCCTTTACACTAAAATTAAGTCTTACCTTTGAGAACATGTATTTCTCTTAACACTTTGAGGGTCAAATGACCATGTCTTGTTAATTTTATAGCAATAATGCCTTGCCAAACGAGAAGAGTCGATCTGGCGCCATCTTGTTACCGTCACATAATTTCGAGCCCCTTCATTATAGTCAAGTTAAAAATAGATGTACAGTCCGAGACATGAAATTACAGACAGGATGTTTACAAAAATCAGCTGATACATAATCGGTCCATACGATTGTTCTGATGCAAAATTATCATCAGATCAAGTCTGATTAAAATGGGCATTAGTGAAAAAGTAAGTTTTCAGATGTGTTTTCATAAAACTTATGGAATATCTTTATGTTGTATATATATGAATGAATTATGTAGCTTATTTCACAACTTAACTTCAGCAGCAAACGGTGAACACTTTCATGCTTACAGTGGGTTTTGAAGCATCTACCTTGATTTATGTCATTAAGTGAGTGGTCACATATATTGTTAGGGGCACGAAATCGTGTGACGGGATACAGAATCTGTTGTTATTCACGTTTTTTACACCAATATAACTTAATCGAATGTACTGTCTATATTACGATACAGGGGTTGTAAATTGATACATGTACTTTATCGCCGAGCCTCGTATTGCGATACAATACTTTATTGCTGTGTCTTACACCACTATAACAAACATGTCTGGTGAATATATTTTTTATTAGGAATGCATCATCATTAAATTTGTAACATTATTGTATCCATGGTTGTCTCATATATTTCACTGAACCATTCAAAGGTAGAAATTGCAATACGAATGGAAAAAAACACCTTGCACATAAAATGCTGCAATCTGGTAATATCGCACATATAGGCCTATTGCACTTCGACATAGCAGTTTCACGTTAATACATGTGCCATGTGAGAAAATCTGTAAATCTACTCTAAACCTTTCATTTCCAACTCTGCACTGCCTTGTGCATTGATTGTCATGACCATTAATTGTATTGTATGAGTAAAATTAAAATGTAAACACTAGTTCTGGCTAGTTTTCTTTTCCAACTTTTTTCCACGTATGTGGTCGACAAAATCTGGAAATATGTATCTCTGATAAAAATTTAGATCATTATCCACATGCATTAAATTAGCATAGGTCTCAATGCCTTAAATCAACATAGGATTACCTTGATTATCATCAGCCTGTTTCTTGAGTTCCTCACTCGGTGGAGCTGGCTCCATTTCTGGTTTACCCATATCTTCCGACATTTTGAACTAAACCTAAACTCCTACCATTGCGCTTAACATTTAGAGCATTGGGTATTGATTCCTTGTGACACTGTGTGGAGTTTATTGATATTCTTGCAGACGGCTGTTATGTCCCTTCAATTGTTAGGACGTATTGAGAATATACCAGCTAAGTCTTCGGGTTATTTTTTACACATCCGAGCAAAACTCATGGTCACGAGACTTCCGATCGAGTTCACTCCCCTTTGACAGTGTTTATATCGTCTCCAGAAATGGGACTTGGAAATATTTTCGTGTTGTCTCAAGTGACAGCGTTTCTCTTGTCCTTTATTTTCTCTTTCTTCATATTTGTCCCCGTTTGGTCAAATGTGAACGAATTCAGTGGCAACTGTTTACTCTATAGTTCAGGTTTATGGATTCCACAGTCGAGCATTTCTCAAGTGAAACTAAACATTGTGTGGGGCCCAAATAGTGCATGCAATTTTACTATTTTTGTTGGAGTTGCTGTGTTGGTCCTGTCAATATTCTACATGGTCTGGCAGTCACGGTACTTGTGTAGAGGGATTGACAGGTAAAATATTGAGCTAACAATTCCTGAAATATTAGAAACATTATCTTCTATGGTACTAGGCCTAATCTGTTCTGCAGACGGTAAATCAAAGGAAGGGTCTGTCATAATCCCAAGCCTACTACAACAACAGAACAATACTGCGGTTCTACTGAAAATTCATAGATGAATCAGATTTGTGTGCCAATTTATTTAATACTAGATCTATTTGTTGTGTAACTAAATGAAGGGATTTGTAAAGGTAGACACTCATTTCTACTATCAGATAGCCTACATATGGATTGTTCACCGGAAATATTTTTCATTCATTGCCATATCTTCTCTCCTGAAAGTGCAAATTTCATAAGGCTCCTTTTATCTGATCTTATCCTAAACTTGTGGTCTGAAAATCCTTTTTTGTATGTTTTCCAGTTCCTGGCTAGATGCATTTGTTACCTGTGCTGTGACACTTGTGATGACAGTGGTGCTGTTTGCAACAGCTCTCACAGCAAGTGTGGGCTTCAGGGAGTGGTGCTCGCTCATCACCAATCCAGTATCTCAGATAGAGCAGTAAGTCACTCACATTAGCCAGAAAAGGTGTGCTGACAAAGCCATTAAATCATATCAAAATTAGAGACTGTGGATATTTTGGGGCAGAAAAGGTACTAGGACCCAAGTACCAACGCTACAACTTTCCCAGAAGATGATAAACCCCAGACTATAAATTTGCTATCATCTGTGCCACATGCCTCACAAAGAATAACAATTTCTATGTTGCCATGGTTAAGACAAATCATATTATATCAGGAAGATGCGGGTGATGGCAAATTTCAGCTGCTGTTGCTCTCCCTGTTCACATCTTACAATGGTGGGATGTTTTGAAACATCTCTCAGTGATTTTGTGATGGAAAAGCATGTGGAGGGGGTACTGTAAGAGGGACATGGGTAATTAACATCTGAAGGTAGTGCTATGACATTTCCGAGTGGAGTGCAACTGGCATTTTATGTGTAAAAAATCACATGTACCAGTTGTCCCTGGAACTGATGCCTTCTCAACTCAACTTACAGTTACCCTTGTATGATCACTGAGTACTATAAATGACTGCAATGATTCTAGAAATCATGTTTGGTTTTGAAACATGCCCATGCCTAAAAAATGCCCAATAAAAAAAAATTCATGTACTATTTATGTAAAGTATATATGAATGATGAAACTACCCTATAGAGATCTGATTTAGAATTGGTCTTCAGCAACCCATGCATGCGATTATGCTTGTCATAAGAGGCGACTAACAGAATCGTGTGGTCAGGCTCGCTGACTTGGTTGATGCATGTCATCGTATCCCAATTGCGTGGAAAATGCTCATGATATCAATCCCTAGATTGTAGGTCCAGACTCAATTATTTACAGACTACTGTCATATAGCTGGAATAATACTGAGTGCTACGTTAAACAACAAGCAAATATCCCACTAAGACGTGATAATAAGGGTAGGCCCTTTATGACCTTATGACAATAGACAGGGCTACACGACATGGGGTGGCTCTAACTTTATTGGACCGCCTCCGTGGTCCAGTGGTAGAGCGTCTGCCCAGAGAGCGGAAGGTCCGGAGTTCGATCCCCGACCGCATCATACCAAAAGACGTTAAAAGATGGTACTTGTTGTTACCCTGTCTGGCGCTTGGCATTAAGGGGCTAAAACCTGACTGGTTGGCTCGGAGTCAGTATACTGTGTCTGAGTGGGGTATTCATGTTAAACTGCGGCATGGTATCTCAGTGAGCTGGCACTATAAATCGGCATCAGTCCGGTCTAGTACAAGCAGCCACACACACACGTGCATGCACATCGCTAAATAAGTGCAATAATCTTGGTAGCGACGTTAAACCCCATTTCACCTCACATCTAACTTCATTGTAAAGTAGAACAGCAAATAGCAAGATGGAATGCCCAAGGTGTCAAGGAGTGACTGTAAAATGATAATGACGTAACTGGTAACAATACATGACTATGTGAACACAAACATTTTCCAGCTATGTTTAGACAGAGATCCACACATTGCAGATCTTAGATGAAAATAAGCATTGACTGGAGTTTTCTTCAACTTTCAGATGATTTGTTTGTTTGTTGTTTAGCGCTGCACTCAGCAATATTCAAGCTATATGATGGCGGTCTGTAACTAATCAAGTCTGGACCAGTCAATCCAGTGATTGACATCATGAGCATCGATCCACACAATTGGTATACGATGACATGTATCAACCAAGTCAGTGAGCCTCACCACCCGATCCCATTGGTCACCTCTTACAACAAGCATGTCACTTTTTACGGCAAGCATGGGTTGCTGAAGACCTATTCTACCCCGGATCTTCATGAGTGACTTTCATATGAACTCTGTACTGTGTTGATTTTGACATGACAGGGCTTTTTTGTTGTTTGGCCATGTGTCTGTGATATTTTTTATGCTGATTTCTGGAGGTAGGCCTCAATTACTTACTCGCATTTGTGACATAGCTGGAATATTGCTGACTGTGACCATATACTCACTTAATCTTCACACTTAATGTAATTCAGTATTGTGTGTGCGTCCTTCAGATGTGAAAATGGACAGTATGATGGCAGGATTGTGTTCACCTCGGGGCTACAGATCAATACAAACAACTACTACACAGAGATGGAAATGTCGCAGGTAAGAAATGGGGACTGATAAGGGATGGCAAAAAACTTCGAAGAAGTCGCATTTGGCTAAAAGAAATAATAGTCTTGGTTCTCAGGCACTGCCCGCACCACCATAAAGTCCACCGCATGTTTCGTCCATTTTGAAATTAAAAAAAAAATTCTAATCCATAAAAACAATGCAATCCATTATAGCACACAGTTACTTCCCTTTACGTATGCACTGCTTTACTGTGCATCTCGTGCTATGGTCATGGCGCCAATAGGAGTTTGTATGAGAATCAATTATTGTATTTTGTTAAGCCTTATATTTATGTGTTTACTCATAAAATCAACTCATTCTACCGCTATTGATGTGAAGACTGTTATGTGTTATGTTCAATGATTTGTCTGAATGCATTCAGGACCTAAAGTCAGTAGGATATGGTTTTGGTGTTCATAATAGGAGTGAGTGAGTGAGTGAGTGAGTGAGGGGGTTGCACACTACTCAAATTGTGTGCCACAAGAAGGACACGAGTCAGGTCTGAAAAAAAGATTGTGTACCACTCCTCTTGATCACCCTTGTAGAATACTGATTCAATTTTTAAAATGGTTGCCGTGGCAGTCAATTTGAAAACATAGTCCCCATTACACCATACTGGGAACCACCACACTCCAATCCACCCCTCAGTTTTGAGGGTTGGCCCTCCTCACTGAACTCATTATGCTCATAGGTTCTTTCCCTTTAAAATGACGTTTGTTGCTCTGAGAGGGCAAGTACGTAAAGGCAACATGGCAACTTTCCAGTTTTTATTTCTTTAGGGCCTACTTAATCACAAATGCTGGACCAAAATTAAATTTGAAAAACAAATATAGCGTGAAAAAGATAGGCAAAATTGTCCCCATAAACAAAAAATTCAGCCACTGAGGGGATTCCTCTTCCTGGGGTAAAAATGGGTTTCCGGTGATTGACACTGCGCAATTTCAACTATCATGACGATTGGGCCGATGCACAGTCTGTCTGCTTCTGCCTTAGATTTTTTAATACATTCAACTTTTTTCTGTGTGCTCATCCATTTGATTACCGTGTCCAAAACTTTTTTGTCATATTTTTTACTTTACTTGCCCTTAAATGATATACATATCATGATATATTTTCCTTACCTTTTACCCCAAAAATATGAGTTAATATGTTATACTGTACCTATACAGTCTGTATTTTTGTGTTCTAGTTCGGTCTGTGGGCAACGTGGATCTGTTGGTTAGTTCTGTCATTTCTGTCAGTCATTAAGCTGTACCGCTTTCACAGACAGGAAGCGTTCCTCACAAGCATGAACCGAGAACGTGAACGTCTGCTCCAGCGTGTTGGACACCCAGCAACAGAGCCAATGTGATTTGGATGACACATTCAGGTGGTAGCTGTCTTCATCTGTCATGGTGCTATGTACACTGGGCATGGAACTCTCCATTAAGGAGGAGGATTTCTGTGCCCAATAACTTGCTGACAAAATTTGGATGTCTATATGAAGGAACAAAATTGTGTATTTTCTCAGCACATGAGTTCACACCACTTTGCAGGGGTAGACATTTCCAACTAGCTTCCAACTAGCCAATGCTCATTTTGGACTCCCGATTTCTGTAAAATGACTAGATTCTTTCAGAAAACCACTAGTACATAGATTTTCACCATAGAATCAGGCGAACTGACTAGTGGCCATGTCTATCCCTACTTTGCTGTACACCAAAATCAAACATGACAATATCCAGATTTATGAATGCTATGACATTTTGCGGTGTTACTTGTTTTACCTGTATGTTTCTTACCTGTGTTAGAGATGTTACCATGTTTCAATGCGAGGCATTTGGTGTACACTGTGGTGTATAGTGCTGTTCAATAGAAGGAAAAACAGGAAGGAGACTTTGAACGTTCACAAAGTACCCAGACAGGAATATGATGCTCACAATATATCGATATATATCTCTGAAGCAAGGGACCATATGAATTAATACCTTCCGGTATTATTTCTCAAAAATACCCTGACAATAAATGTTTCTTCTTTGTTGTATTACTGTGGAACCAGCTGGACAGAAGCTCAGAGAGCTTGCTCATGTGTTCAGTTCCAGGTTTGCCTGGTCCTGACTGGATTATTTCAGACAGCTGTTATATAGTTGGAATACTGCTGACTTGGGCATTAACTGACATTGTAAGGCTTAAGAAAGATAAAAGAATTGGTTCTCAGGCAATGACTGTTGAAAATATAGGGCAGGCGGGTGGGTGGTGTTTTGTTTATTTTTGGCTTTTTCAAACTAGTATGTAACCAAATAGTTGTGTACCATCAACCTGGGAAAGAGCCTCCCTACATGAACAAGAATACAAACTCCTATTGCCGCCATGACCATAACACGAGATGCACAGTAAAGCAGTGCACATGTAAAGGGAAGTAACCGCGTTGTTTTGAAGTATTAGGATTTATATGTTTTTTAAAAAATGGAAATAAAAACAAAACGTTCCGCAGACTTTATGACGATGCAGGTTTGAGAACCATGACTATTATTTTGTTTAGCCTAAAATAAATGGAAACATTTGCAGCAATCTGATTAGTTTAAAAATACATTGTTAATAGAGATTAGACATGGGTATTTTTGTGGACTTTTAATTGGGTATGAATGATACCACATTCATTATTTATCAGTATGATCAGTGATTTTATACTTGTTAGAACAACTTTAATTTTGTTGTGTAATACGTACACACATTTCTTTTATTCAGAGTCCAGATATACATGATATGATCATATGTTAGCATTGAAATTAGACCATTAACTGTGGGCCAATCATATTAATATGGACATGATCCTTTATTTCCCCACACATTACAACTATTGTCTGTTGATGGAGGACATGATCTTGACACAGTACAGTTCCAAGACAAACATTTAGTCCCAGAAATAAAGTTACCTCATTTAAAAATCTATATGCCGTCATTCAGGTGATGTTTCTGACAGATCACGATCTGAAAAATATTATCATGAAAGTGTATCCCGTGGATAAGCCGACCCCTTTCTACAGAATCTTTTTTCTGGTCCTCAAATTTCGTCTTATTCGCGGTCATATACGGTACACAAAATAAAAAGTAAAATTCAAATGGAGCCCAGAACAATACTTAATTTCACCTGAGGCAATCTAGACTTGAGTTGGACTCCTTTTTTTATATATTCTCTAGGGTCTGGGGGACAGACTATGCAGTTCCATGAAGTGGCTTGTGAATAATTGCTTCCCTGTATTTCACTGTAGTACATTGTTTTAATCATTTCTCAATTCATGCAATATTTTGTTTCTTAAGAGGTGATATGTTGATATTTGTAGACTATGAATACTGCATGAGTTATGAAATGTTACTTATATGGAGATGGCATATTTATAATATAGGAAGAATGAAATATGTTTATTGTGACCCCTAAATGTTGCGGAGTACTCATTCTATACATGTTCAAATCATATCAGGAATGGGTTTTTTTCTGAGACAAACTTAGTATTTTGCTTCAGGTCAAATCTTCTACAGTGAGCCGAAGACGACATGTAAATATTGAGATAAAGTAACTAAATTGATGTAGGCTTATTGACAGTATCACTGAAGGGGCAATGTCTGTCAGCACTCAGCACCATACCCAAGCTTAGGGGTTCCACCACAGTGGTAAATGTCTATGTGACCTACACCACCTTCGGCTATCTTCCCGCATCAAGCTGACACTTTGATATAATTATGTGACCAACCATGAAATAAGGGACCTTATTGGTGAAAAAATCACATTTTGACTTTTCATCATATTTTTAAAACTACAGCATCTTTGGAACACAAAAATACAAAAAACAAGTTTCAATTCATATTTATTACAGAGATACATGACATCACACATATCGATTTTCACTGAAGTAAGTTGACGTCAAATGACTTTGATACAATTGTATCCTAGCACCCTTAAGGTCCCTTTTCTCCTGGTGGGTCACATATCTGAACTATAGTGTCACTGAACAACCCTCACTGACCTACTGAGCAATGAAAGTGTTCCACTTAACTAAACTTTGCAGGTCTCCGATATTGACTCCTTGCCCAACTGCACCATTAGATCTGCATTTGCTTCAAGCTGCATGTGTTCACCCATCATTCCAGGAGTCATCGCAGTAGATGGCTTCTTGCCTGTTGCATGATGTATGGTCTTCCATAATAGGAAAATATTTATGTCTCAAATTATGTTGTCAGTTTTCATGTCAAACTGAAAAGTATATGAACAAATAAAGTGTATCTATGTACTTCATTGATGTTAGAAAATTGATTTCTAGGTGAAATAAGATGGCATCAGATGTGATGCCACATTCTGCAGAGTTAGAAAATAGTTTTTATTAGCACAAGTCCACTCATCTACCTTATGGTAAAAGTGTAGTGAGAAGTGTCTCAAGGCTTTCATGGAGACTAACAGAGCATCTGCCTGGAGAGCGAAAGGTTGGTGGTCCGATCCCCTAGCCCAATCATACAAAAAGACTTGCTTGCTGTTTCCCTGCCTGGTACGTGGCATTAAGGGGATAATGCTGGCCAGCTCCAAGGTAGTATAATGTTGGAGTGCACAAGGGTATACATATAGAATACTAAACGAGCTCCTGTGTAATACCAATTTTATGAAACGAGTGAATAGTTCTGGTATCTGACGAGCGAAAGCGAGTCAGATACCACAACTATTCACGGGTTTCATAAAATTGGTTTTACACGAGAGCGAGTTAAGTATTTTATTTATTACTTGTAATTTATAATGTTTTTAGAATTATACTGTTGAGTGTAAATAGGCTGACACCTACACGATCCAAGGCATAATCCAATTGAGTTTAACAGAATAATACTTCAAACACGTCAAAAGTTGAAACGTATGAATTTAATATCATACAATGGTCCACCTTTAGAATTCAGGCGTTCGTCCTACAAAATTATCGTAGTGCTAAGGCTATCACAACTCACATAATTTAACTTAGACTAACGACTGTCGTTGCGCTAGAGTACGATCGCCTTGTGGAACGGGGCCTTGCACCTCAAAGTTTACAATCACGTCACAATACCCGATGACGTAATTTGTTGAATTTTGTTGCAAGATCCATCGGCGAAACAATGCCATGTGACGTCAGCCTAGCAACAAGGTTGCTGGGGTCATCGAGTGTGCACAAGCTCCTCCCAGTGATCTATCATCTCCACACACGTCGTTGAATACGCCAAGGGATGTTGAGAGCTTTCAATATTTGTTCGTGAAGCGTGTTCCGAGAGTACATAAGCACACGTTTTGGTATTACACAATGTGTAATAAAGCTGTATGTTTATTAAACAGGTGATCTCTTCACGGGCAAGTAATAAAAGTGAAATTTCTTTAACGTGATGTTAAACCCCATTTCACCTCACCTCATTTTGAACACTGAATCAAGCTATCGTCTCTGCTTTATGGGATATTTAGATGCAGACACAGCGTTAGAAACTAACAGTTTTCGTCCACTAGTCCTTATAATGATAACATATAGCAAAACCCTTAAGAATGGCAATTTTCTACTAGTCCTTATGATACCTTTACCATTGGACAGTTTGGCAAGGACTACAGGACTAGTGCCAATTTCTAACCCTGAGACAGTGTCTTCATTTGGGCAAGATTTCTTTAAAAATGTTTAGCTTTTTACTAAGAATTTTGTGACGTCTGATTAGCATTTGGAACTTGATCAAGGACAAGTACTTAGGATAAAAAAATATTCTATTACAATTGAGGTGGCGTTTTGTTGTAGATTCTATAACCTATTTCAGTCAAGAGATGTACAGCAAGGTGAAGTATATTGTCCTCTACCCTTGTTTGAAATATACCCCATACGCAATCACATCAAACATTCCTGATTTTTTAAAAACATGTTTGAATAAAATCTAATAATTAATAGGTATATTTATTGGGACCTAATAGTATAATAGTGTGCATTGTACCAAAAAAGAGGAATTGTACTCCCTACACATACAACCATCCAGTTCTTGGTTAAGATTGGATATCTATGTCTGCCTGACCCCTTTCGGTTCGCGTTGTCCTAAAAAAACTATGCCTTCACACAAAAACAAACACAAATCTTAGTGAATAAGTATTTTAATAACTAGTGTCTTTGACTAGTTTAATACCAAAAAACAAATGTGACCATTCTCGGTACAAATATTTCATTGTATGTACAGTGAAGGTAAAATATACATAAAATTAACAATCTAAATACAGCGTAAAGTGTATTTAGGAAGACCATTACCTTCCCCCAAATTTTGATTTTGTAAGGCTGATAAATTAGTGTAGAAGTAAAAATGGGCTGAGTAAAACCATGTGTATAACCAGTGAAAACAACCATCAGAATAGGAAAATAGTGCTATATGTAAAATTACAGTGCCATCACTTGACAACATTTGGGGAACACTAAGTTTAAACTCACAACCATAGCATGATCTTACTCTCTGTAAAAGAGGTCTCACTTCTTGTCTATCTTCACAAAAGAGATATGTAATAGAAACAGTTTCATTATCAGAAATGTAGAGAAATATGGTGCAGAAAGCGAACTGACAACACCTTAATACTGATAAAAGTAATCAGGCCCAGACAGCAGCCATACAATGGAAACCACATGCAGTTTCAGACACTATAGTGGTGGTATAAGAGCAATGGTGGTAGAGGTGTGGGCGATGGTGGTGTTGGTGGAGTGGATGCTGATGTGAGCGATGGTGTTGGTGGAATGGATGTCGGTGTGGGCAGTGGTGGTGTTGGCGGTGGTGTGGGCGATGGTGGAGTGGGTGTTGGTGTTGTTGGTGGAGTGGATGTTGGTGTGGGCGTTGGTGGAATGGATGTCGGTGTGGGCGGTGGTGTGTTGGTGTGGGCGTTGGTGGAGTGGATGTTGGTGTGGACAATGGAGGTGTTGGTGTGGGCAATGGAGGTGTTGGTGTAGTGAGTGTAAGGCATGGTATTGTTTTCCTAACCTTAAAATCCAACAATGTCATATTTTCTCATTTATCATGTTCTATATATGCTTCAAATGAGCAAACAAACTTTTGTTGGTTAAATTCGATGACAAAACAAATCCTCATCAGTGACGACAGCAGGTGAAGAGTATAGGCACAACAGGAATAAAGTCCTGTAATTGTACAATTCATCTTGATGAGATTTTCACAACACTGGATGTCAATTCATACAGCTGGTTCGATGAAAGTAACAACACCTCCTATCTCCGAAAAATAATAGGAGGATATGTTATCACAGGAAGATTCAATATAGTCTTACATAGCAAACTACACCTACAAAGAGCACACTGTTAAATACAGCACAAACTCCAACATATCTACATACATGGTTATAGAAGAAACAACACTGAACATGCCCTATTGTGAAGATGGTGAAAAAAACAACCCACGATAATATAGAGGTAAATAAGCTACATACAATACTTTATACACTAAATGTTAAATGCAAAGCAAAATGATACACGGCTCTGCATTTTCAGATCAGCAACACGTGTAGATCAGTCATTATTCCACATGTACATTTAGTCTCATTGAATACACAGCTGTATAACAGCAAATGATACATTAGACCAGTTACTCCCTCACCAAGTTCAAGATTTCCATTTTATTTTTCAGTGTCAGTGAGTGTGTGAGTGAGTGAGTATGGTTTTACGCCGCTTTTAGCAATATTCCAGCAATATCACGGCGGGGGACACCAGAAATGGGCTTCACACATTGTACCCATGTCGGGAATCGAACCCGGGTCTTCGGCGTGACGAGCTAACGCTTTAACCACTAGGCTACCCGACCGCCCCTTCAGTGTCAGTAAAATGTTTGAGACAGAATTCTTGGTCAGGATATTTTCAAACAAATGATGTGCCGGAGTACTGTTCGAACAGCTACAAATAATGTATATTTTCATGCCATAATTAAGTTATTTCTTCCATCTCAGAACATTTTTGCCTGCCCAGGCTCTTCCTTTATATAGATAAGGGTTTTACAGACATCTGTCTGCTGAAATATACCCCTTTCAACCAAACAAAAAAGCTTTGGAAAATTATGAAACAATAAACATAATTATCATGACTGAAACTGAAATTGCACACATTTATCAAACAATAAATAGAACAGCTAATAACAGTAAAATTACACTTTGGCAGTGGAAACATTGACAAACATTTATTCATGTAGATATAAAAAGTGACAAATGAACTCATAAATTCTTATGAACAGATTGAATTTAATGGACACTCATAGAAAATATACTACTAATATAAATCAAGTAATGTCAAGATGAAAGTAATATGATACTTTGAAAGTTAGGTTTCTCGTTAATTACCTACTGCATTTAGTTTACCATACAACACATTAATCAACAGGCACCTTACCAAAGTGGCTGGTGTAACAGAATCCAAGTGGGGATGATAACATGCATAGTACAATCAAATGATTATTCACCATAAGAGACCTTCAACATGTTCATATTCATCTGTTACAAACCTTGTCTAAATACTGAGGAAGCTGATTAAAGAAATCCCACTTAATCTCTATATTGAAATTAATCATACCATGGATGGCTGTTTGAATTTCATGCAATGAAAATCAACAAAGCCATGTCAGTAAAGTACCCCATTGATGAAGAGATAGAGGTTTGGATTTCAACATCTTTCATTCCTTCACTCCGATGTCTTAGTACTGTTTCATTGACTACATCTTCTAAATGGCACTAAAAGACAAAGTACCTGCTTGTTCTGTAAATTGATCTGCATCACCACAGGAAATGTATATGTAGTGACTGGTGAAAAACTTAATATACTTTTCAGCTTCAGTGAACACTTGACAAGACTCCTTATTACATGTATATACTATATCACAGTGATAATGGTTCAAACAGGCTGTGAGATATATTTTCCCCGGTAGGTATATGGCATTCTAGTCATGCATGTGCCCAGCAGACTAGTGTAGCACTAAGCAGTTCTTGATTACTTATGGAATGGAAGTATCACTTCCCTAATTTTCTATCGATGTCCAGATCCATCAAGGAAATTCTGCCTCCATTCCTGGTGATAATGCATTTGTCTTGGGGCAGGGGGTGGGGGTTGTTCCATAGGGATGGGTGTAGAAGGGGGAGGAGTGTGTGGGGAGCTCTGGGCTTGCAGGTGACTTCCAGGTATAGGTGGGGGGTGGCGGTAGCTCTGAGGGGGATGGGATGAATAAGAGGTGCTGTGATGTCCCAGACTGGAACTAGGGCCATTGTTTGACATGGTGTTGGAATACATGTGTGATGAGTGACCAGGATGCCCATGGGAACTTGATGAAGGTAGATGGTTCATCGGTGGAGGTCCAGAGGAAGATATAGAATGTTGGCCCATAGAAGACGTTGAGGGGTGGTGACTCATCGATGGATGCTGCCCCATGGAGGAGCTAGACAGATGGTGTCCCATTGATGATGTTGAAGAATGGTGGCCCATAGACGAGGTCGAGGGGTGATAGCTCATGGACGTTGTGGGGTGGTAACTTGATGTTGGGTGATGGTTCATCATGGAGTTCGATGTGTGGTGGTTCATTGTAGAACTAGGATGGCTATTCATTGTGGAATTTGACGGATGGCTGTTCAAGCTGGAGCTAGTGGGGTGGGTGGTAAGTCCTGAATTAGCAGAATGATGTGTAAGTGACGAAGGAGGATTATAGCCAGGGGGAGGGGGAGGAGACTGGAATCCTAGAGACTGGGGACCAGAACTGATCCCTGGAGCAGGTGGGGGTGGGGAGAAAGAGTCAGGGGGTGGAGGTGGAGGATAACCCTGCCGAGATGGGGCGGAGGATCCTGGATAACCAGTCCGAAGGTTATTCCTTTCCGGCGCCACATCACCAAGTTTCCTCCATACAACCTGGAAATAAGAAATCATACAAGCATAACTCATCTGATACAAAACAGTCTTTCTTCGTTGACATTGCAATCTCCGAGGTATTTGTAATTACACCATTTGGTCCAGAAGACCAAAGCAAGCATAAATTGCAGAATTCACAATGGACACAAGGAAAGCCTTTCTGCCACAATGTTTAATTAATGATTTCTTTCAGCTGTGCAAAAAGTACTAAGAAAAATCTATACAGCTTGCATTGACAATTCCTTACATTACACATCTCCCTGACAATGGCCTTCTCCTTGTCGTCCAAGTTCTCATCTCCAACGTCTCGTTCAGCTCTTTCCAGTTGCTCATGCACTTGCAGAACCTGTTTGTAAAAACATCAGCTTTTAACAATGATCAACAGTTCATTCAGCTGAAATAAAGATGAAGGGAGATAATCATGTGAGCACTCGCTTTATCTATGGGATTCAGTGAGGGGAAGGAAGTGATTGTGTTGTGAAGACAGCAGGGAGACAGAAGGAAAAACTAAGTTCACAAAATTCCTAACTAAATGACAAATAAATCACAAATAGCTTTGTCATTGGGTCTGAAATAACTGAAGGAAAATAAGTCCAAACACGTCACTCTTTACTAAAGAAAATTATTTATATTTATGCAAACTTCACTAACCACATGATAGTGTTGGTTTTGTTTATTTCTAATGCTGTAAACAGCGGATCCTCATTAAAGTCTCTCCATAAGATAACAAACCAGTGTAAATTTTAAAAGGGGCTGCCATTGTCATAATTTCCTTCTTTTTCATTCTCCTACTATTAAACATGTTCATGTTGAAGTGACTGCAGATTAAACATAGAACACATGGTGATCATGCAAACCTTCATAGCATGCACAACTGCCTCTGGTTTACTGGCCCCTGCTGATGGTGTTGTGAGGGAGGGGGCAGCACCTGACACATGCCCCATGGGCCCAGACCGACGCAGAACACCTCCAGATGATGGCTGGGAAAACAAGGGGGGAGGCACATGCTATCATCCACTCGTATCTAAGGCAACATGCAGAGAGGCAACTAGACTAGATTTGTTGACAAAAAACACTAACAGTCAGATACAATGCAACAGACAAGAGAATGAAAGATGATGTCATTAGTAATGAAATGAAAAATGATGAAAACAACTTCCTTGGCTGAACTTACTTTTGACGAGATTACAAGGCTCCATTGATCACTTATTTTCAATCATATCATATAATTCATATTCCCAAGTATTGTCAAGGTTAATGTGAGTCATTTGGGTTTGATGCCATTTTTAGCAAAACTCCAGCAATATCACAATAGGGGGACACCAGAAATGGGCTTCACACATTGTACCCAAACGGGGAATTGGATCTGGGCCTTTGGCATGACGAGCGAAAGCTTTTACCGTTATTCTCACACTTCTGTGACATCATTCTATTGTTTAATTGCTCCATTATTTTCAGGAATGGACAGTTGTTTGTCAATTATACATCATCTTGAACCAATATTTCAATTAATTTACGCTTGGATTAGACGAAACTTTTTTCTTGAATGATTTCAAGTTTTGTCGGAAAATGTGTCACCATTGGGGTTGGAACCTGCATTGTTTGATTTGAGGAACCCTAAAAAAATATGTACATAATGTTGTGCTACAGCAAGGTACCTATAACAATGTTTATATTTAAAACAAATAGGTAAGCCTTTGACGAGAAAAAATATATTCAGGAAAACATATATCCTTGTTCAGGGATCTACATTTGCTAGATTCCTGTTAGAATGTATTTACAACGTGCAAGTGATTGATACAATTCCACTATAGGACCATACAAAATTATGAAGAGACGTCTACCATGCATTGTAAATATCAGCTTGTGCATATGCAATAGTGGCAGAAAACATATTCCTTGTGCATCACGCAAGTGCAACTCATACAGCATAAATACAGTCTACAAATATTTCAGGTTTTTTTTCAATAATTTTGGTCAAGAGAATGTTATGTCAAAGTGTAAAAGTAGGGATGTGTTTAAAGTGGGGGAATATCCTTGTAACTCTCCATTCCTTAAAAATAATGTGTCTCGGCTCATAATTTTTAGTTACGAGGACATTTCCCTCTATATAACCGCTGGGCTTATGTCACAGCCTCCAAGGTTAAAACTATTTGAGTACAAATATGAACGATAAAGATGTAAATAAGCTAACAATTATCATGTTCACAGGTAAAATTGTGTTTCACATCAGTATTGAAGGGTAAAAATCAGTGGCAGCCTTTTTAGAAATAGTAATCAAGTTAAAATCTGTGATCAAGCATATATGACATCATTATATTTAGTAGCACTGCTGAGATCATGGAAGCTTCAAGGGTCTTGTGTTTTTGTATGATAAACCATGTGGAGAATGTAAATGTTTTATGATATACTTCTGGCTGTCAACATGCCATAATAAATACACATAAGCAAAATAAGCAACTTCATGTGAGCTTATTTACCATATTTAATAAACACCGCAAAGATAAACAGATGATTCATCTTACACTGACAGTACACTACTATTTTAATATTGGAATTTGAGATCAGATCTGTTTTGATGACATCCCAGCATGGTCAAGCAAGGGAAATAAGACCATGAAGACAGTGTAATTTTTTTTAACACACTGTATTTACAATCATGCACTGAACAACAATAGGATGACATTAATCAGTGTTCAAAATTAGCGTCTGCCTATCGGCCCGTAGCAAGTAGATCTTGTTTCTGGCCCATAGTTTTAAGGTTATGTTGGCCTTCCGTAAAATTATGTGTCTATCGTGCCTTTGTATTTGTCACAATAAGCTGCAGTTTTTTTTATGAGGGCCTGAAGGGTTTAGTCAGGGCCTGCAGCTTCTAAAGTCTGTGGGTCCTGATGGCAGCCTCTCACTTACTTCTTATTTCAAACACTGACATTAACGGATCCTTAAGAATTATGAAAGCAGGACAACATCAATAAATCATGGCAAACCATACTTGTAACGCATCCAGCCTGTTGCTCAACTGGCCACTTGTACTTTGTCGGTAGCCATCTGTGCCACTACGGTCTCTCTGCAATAAAATTGTCTCTATGTTGTAACAGATACTTACAATTTGAAAATTCAATTTAATAATATCACTATCTCAGTCTGTGACTTTAGCCACTAGTCTGAAGTCTGAGTAACATTCAGTTTGGTCAACAAGTGTCATGCTAAAACATATTAGATGATGTGAATATTCTGGCACAAACCAGTCCAATAAAGTGATTACCATTTTCACATGTCAATGCTGGAGAATGTATGTCTGTAGTAAATATTATCATGGTAATGCACACAAAACCTGACAATTTTCATATTTTTCATAACTACTTTTATCTTACTATCAACAGTTTAGGTTTTTGTGTTTACGTAGCGTATTAGCTGATTCGTGTTTCAAACAAATTAACTTGGATACCTACCTGTTGCCCTGTCTGTTTCTTTTCATCTTCCAAATGTCGAACTTTGTTCTCCAGCTGTTTGATGTAGTTCATTGTTTGTTCAGGAACTGTAAGATGGAACAGTAGTTTTATGATCATACCATTCATCAGAGTGAGTAAGCATGGTAAGTTGATACTGTTTGGGGCAGCATTTTACTCAAATCACTGCATGTCACTTTAGTGTGAGGTGAGGTGAAATGGGGTTTAACGTCGTGTCATAGATTATTGCACTTATATAGCGACTTGCATGCACATGTGTGTGTTTGTGTGGCTGCTTGTACTAGTCCGGAATGATGCCGATTTATAGTGCTAGCTCACTGAGATACCATGCCGCAGTTTAACATGAATATGGCACTCAGACACAGTATACTGACTCCGAGCCGACCAGTCCTTGTTTCAGTCCCTTAATACTGAGCGCCAGACAGGGTAACAACAAGTATCATCTTTTAAGTCTTTTGGTCTTCTGCTCTCCGGGCGGACGCTCTACCACTTTAGTAGTGTGAGGAAAGCTGAAGGTTTTCTTGTCAAACACAAGCATAGGTTTCTAGGGACCAATTCTAGGTTACCGGTAACCTATCACAGAATCCCCACAGGGAAAAAGCTGAAGTGACTACTCATTGGTGAAAACCAAGGAGCACAGGTTTGGTGCAGATTGACCTGGGATCATAGTGAGTGAGTTTGATTTAACACCGCTTTTACTCCAGTTATATCACTGTGTGTCAGCTTAATTTGGGAGGAAAGCCTGAAGTGATGCAGGTCTCTGACGTTTACCACTTTGGTGAAACTGACAAACAATGGTATGGTGCTGACAAACCTAAAAACATAATCTAACCAATATCATGTTTCTTGCATGCCCAAGGGACGCAACTCTGCACAGTGAATTGTGAACAGTGCATCAGATTTGGTTTGTTTGTTGTTTTACGTCGCAATCTGCAATATTCCAGCTATATGGCGGCGGTCTGTAAATAATCGAGTCCAGACCAGACAATCCAGTGATTGATATCATGAGCATCAATCCACGCAATTGGGATCGATGATTGCTTCAACCAAGTCACCGAGCCTGACCACCCGATCCTGTTAGTCGCCTCTTACGACAAGCATGGGTTGCTGAAGACCTATTCTACCCCGGATCTTCATGGGTCTCAGTGCAATGCATCAGATGACTTGGCCACCCATGAATCAAAAGGGATCATAGTCAAGTGAATATAAGATTCAAACACTTGGAAGTTGAACAATGGATAAACATATTTTAAGTTCACGTATTTAAGTTTTTCCTCTTTACTAGACATTTTTTTTTGGTGCAATACAAACAAAGCCAAAACATTACTGGTACTAGTGGTAGTAATAATTACAAAAATCTTAACTGGGATGTCTAGTACTTAAAATTTGCCATACGTCTTGGGTTGAATATTGCCTTATTAAATACCTAGATATGTTAATTTCACCACTGGACAAATTGCTTTGGGAAGGGCCTATTTTTCTCCCTTGCAATACACAAACAATAATTCATTGAGATATTCACCAATTACTTAACAAACTTTTCTAAATTGCAATTTGTCCTATTGACTGACCCTTCTTTTCAAAATCATGTCTTTTAGAAACACAATAAAGATTATTTGATCCTGTCCCATATCAAGGTAAAAGGATAAAACATATTACTGTTTGATGTCCTGTTTGAATGTCCACCCACAGACTGACTCGTGATCATTGGTTGATGAAGCAAGTGAGAGGCAGGCCCCTCTTCATGTGCAGTTGTAGTACCATTACTGCTTCCATCTCCTTCATCTCTGGCTCCTGTGAACTGTACCCTCTCTTGATCCAGGTAGAGGCATAATTCTTTCAATTCAGTGTTGTCCTTGATCAACTCTTCTTGCTTCTGTTCGAGTTCACGCAATTTTTCCTGGTAAGCAGCCACTTCACTTCTCATTACACTCGCTGTATACCTACCAAATCTTTGCCATTCACGGGCAAGTTTTCGCCCCTTTTGTCTATCATCATCTAAGAAACAGCATAAATCTCTCAATTCCTGATTATCATCTTGTAATTTTTGATTAATATCTTTTAAACTCCGTATTTCCATGAGGTGGATCTGGATCCTTCTGTTAGCGTCCTTTGTAAGGCCAGTTAATTCGGTCAACAGGTATTTGTAGTCACATTCCACCCGTCTCAAGATCCTTATTAGGTCCTCTGCCCCTTTACGTCGCAGTTCCTCGTCTGACAGTTTGGTGAGCGCCGTCACTGAAGGACTGGGGTTGAATGTCTTGTAGGGAAGTGCACGAGTCGAACTCGTTCCAGTTGACTGGCTCGACATGCTAGTGGGTGTGGATGGCGCACTCGGCCGATGCGTTTCCCAGTCCATGTTGTGGGATCAGGCTGAAACGGACAATTATTAAAAACGATTACTCAACCGGCTACCTAACATATAGCATATTTTTGTAAATGACACAAGTCCAAGTTGATCATAAAATACAGTGATCAAGTTCAACATGTCAGCGATGTGGATAATTTGCGGTTTGGCAACTAAGGGATGCCCCGTCACATCACCGTTATTATTGCATACAAATGTATAAACTGCAAAAATGAACTGACAATCCATGTAAATAACTAATAACTTACTTGTTTTATCGAAATCGAAAGCCAAACAATGATAAACAATGTGTATCAGTCCATTTTGTGAGGGAAATCCATGCACCTAATCCGTCAATAAATCGTAAACATGGCCGACTTTCCCGTCTTAGGTAAATTCCCGCTAGGTGGCGTGGAGGAATGTGATAAAAAGTTTTTATAGCCTGTTTCAATATTATTATCCTTGGGATCCCCATTGCGTGCATGGAATGCAGAATATGCAGGGAAATGTCACCGTGCGCCTAAGTATATTAAACAAACAGATTATTTCCACGTTCATTAGAAATGTAGAACACAGTAAAGTGTGAAAGTATTGAATTTATGATTACATGGAATTAGATTATATAGGGTGATATATCTTTAGGATATAAATATTATGTTTGCGGGTGCTACTGACTATTCGACACTCGCACGTGCGACTATTTCCGTCAAGCCTGGAAAAGGCCAAACATGTCAAATATTTATTTGGAATTGAATTAGATTACATTTAAAACATTTAATACACTGGTTATGATGGCGCCCTCTGTTAGCAGATTGACTATTCTATGCCCAGAAATTTCATATGAAATGACGTCAAACTGGAATATTGCGTCACATTTGAATGCGATGACGTCATGATACAATGGACGATGTAACATGGCCTCAATATCTGATCTAGGAGAATATGCAAAAAAAGGACACAACTAGATTGAGGTTGTTCTTAAATCTTGGTCAAACGTACAAATTAATTAATGTGTTATCTCTTTCGCCAATCCGAATAACATGTTTTTCAAATTTTGGATTGGTGAAAAAAAAATACCAATCAAGAAAAAATATTCATACAAAGTAAAAAGTCCGAATGTGTTCCGGAATCCAATCCCATGTAACTTCGCTTTTCAACCAATCAAATTGCAGCACACACGTAGTCTTAGTGCAAGTACTGCACTTACATAACAACGTACATGAACGTGTGTGCGTCTGCTTGTACTAGTCCGAACTTTTGCCGGTTTTATAGTGCCAGCTCATTGAGATACCGTGCCGCTGGCATGGATACCCCAACCAGACACTGTATACGGATATCCGAGCTGACCAGTCCTTGTTTTATCCTATTAATGCCGAGTGCCAGGCAGGGTAATAAAAAGTATCATTTGGTTTGACGCGGCCAGGGGATGGAACCACCGACCTGCCGCTCTCAGGGCAGATGCTCTACCCACTAGACCAGTGGGCGTTTACTTATATATGTGTTTAGCTAGACTTACATTGAGTCCCCGAAATAAAATTTTCTTGTTAAAAAAATAATATAAATTTTATCTCCTAAATGTAAAATAATATCCAAATAGAGCCCAGGACAATCCTTAATATAGACATGCCAAATTATTCTAGACTTAAGTTGGACCCCTTTTTTTAATTATTCTTTATGGTCTGGGAGACAGGCTAATGTTTAAATTAGGAACTAGTCTAACTAATTTACCTAGACTAATACGTAGTCTATGAAAACATTTCTTTACAATAATTGTATTTTTTGCAAAGGAACCTTTCCCCTGCTGCTGTGTTCATATGTGGAATCAAATTAATTTACCTAGACTGATACGTAGTCTATGAAAACATTTCTTTACAGTGATTGTATTTTTTTGCAAAGGAACCATTCCCCTGCTGCTGTTTTCATATGTGGAATCAATTTAATTTACCTATACTGATACGTAGTCTATGAAAACATTCAACTGCTTTGGGGACCTTTCTAACCCCGAATCAACACGGAGAAATTGCCATGTAAGTTTTAATATGTGTCAGTTAAAGGCTCACTGCAAACATTACTTCACCAAATACCGCCTATACACCAATCCAATCCCTAAATAGAAACGCTAGATGCGGAATGTTTGAACTCCGAGCCTTACATTCCGAGCCTGTACAAAACTCTTACACAGGTGCCCCAATTCTATATATAGGCCACTGTGCACGTGCTGGTATGTATGTATATATGTTTGATATAAGTTTATTTGGTAATTGTATCTATTGAAACTTAAACAAGCTCTATATTTGTAACGACAATGAGTTAAACTATCAAAAGAGTTTTGTTTTGCGAAGAATTTTGATACAGAGTATAAGAAGCCGGAATGTGGGCGATGCATACTCAGGTTAGGGGAGCGCCATTAAAATCTCAACAAGAACTCTCGTACTGGACACACCTGCTGATGACATAGCATACAATTAGCGTGTGCACCAAACACGCACAGGTGCTTGAGCATTAAGACAAACAGGAACAATTTAGTGTTCGACACATCCTAGTTTTTAGTCAACATTTTGTCATGTTGAAATGAGTTGATGTGTCATTGGTGTTGCATAAATAAACGTAAAGACACGTTTCTATATTTCAGTATTGAAACAAGCTTTGATGCTAGAAGTGACTGTCAGGTTGATCAGGGTGTATTTTATTGTATTCATAGTCCGTCCTGAATAGGTGTGAAATCCTGATATTAGATCTTCGATTAAACTAGACTAACATCTAGTCTCTGAAATGAACATATCGTACAGAACAAAAACAGTTGTTCAATTATCTTAATAAAAAATATAATAAAAAGGAGCCCAGAGAATTTCTTCATTTTCAAATACTGATACTGCAGTAACCTAGACTTGCCAAACATTATAGCTTGCATGGGCTGGTTTTTTTTATATAGTTGTATCAGGGTCTGTAAGACAGACTAAGATTAGACGGAAGATAAGGTTTTTAAGGTTCACTACTTGTAACTGTTTACAAGTGGGCGGTGATATATGCTGGACAGAAGGGAGCTTCTGTGGGAACGGATGGAGGGATAGGTTCCAAGAGCGGTAGAGCGCGGAGAAGTATCCAGTTTACGAGCAGATATAGCACACTTACACTGACGGATCAAATTTATAACTGAATGTAAGGGACCGGTCAAGTATTACAGGGGGCGGGTGGATGGGGGTGGTGTGAGAGGTTTTTGATGCGCTAATTTACTGAAAATAAAGACCCTCACCTAATGCTTGTCATTTTATTTGATGACCCTCTCCATGTCCTTGTAAAAAGAAATCAAGACCCCCCCCCCCCCCTGAAAAGACAAAATGCAAAAGCACCTGATATTTTATAATGAAATGTCATTTTTACATGACACTCCCAAAAATATGTGTAGTATATTTTTATGACCCTCCCGTAGAGACTGTCATGTTTTTGCTGCTCCTCCTCAAATTCCCTTTGACCCACCTCACCCTATAAAATATGACCGGTCCCTTAATTATTAATTAACATTATATAGAATAAACAATTTTCAAAACATATCACAGGTTATTGGTAAATTGTTATTACTCTAAGTACTGTAGCCACGCTTGTTTTGGTTGGTACATATGACATTAATGTACAGTCATAGTTATATTCTTAAGTGTTTCCTAGAGTGATAGTTGTGGCCTCTACTAATGGCAGTTTTTGTATCTTTGAGGTTTTCAACGCGAAAACATGCTATGGTTACTGTGTTTTGTTAAAACAAAGGGTAACAGCAAATACCACCTTTTAATGTCTCTTGGTATGACGCGGCCGGGGGATCGAACCACCGACCTTCCGCTCTCCCGGCAGACGCTCTATCCACAATATATATAACTCGATAGGCGGTGTTTTCAAAACAAGATGAACTTCTTTAAAATCACTACTTTCCTACTTCTAGGTAGGGATCAGTTTCATGGTATGGTTTCACTATACTAGACCCGTGAAGATCCGGTGTAGAATAGGTCTTCTAAATGTTCGGGTAAGTGGTTGTTTGGTGAGACTAATGTAAGGGAGATAACTCCTATATTACTATGATCAAGCACACATATTGGCGGCCACGGAAGCGAGGCAGCTGTGAATGATGCACCGTTTTACCATTTAATCCCAATTTTGTGATAGTTGTTATAATTCAATAATTCATTTTTGATGTCATAATATTGATTTTTAGATATCAATGAATACATTTCGATTACAAGATAGCATTGCGCGAATCATTGATATCGCTAAATCGAATTTGTGATATAAATATGCCTCAGATTTTTGATATCACAAGTTCGATTTTATATGATAAATACATTTTAAATATCACAAAATAGCTTTTAAAATGACATAAATTCATTGTGGACATTGTGTTACACATTCATGTCGACAGCCACAGCTGTTGTTAGGTTTGTCTTTGGATTAGTTCTAATTTAATTATTGACCTGATTGAAAACCTTTGATGTACATCGTTGAATTTCATTAATTGGTGGCTTGTTATTATCAACCGGAATTGAAAGTGGCTTTGCCCCACAATAGGGGTTGCAGTAGTGTAAGTTAATGTCCCCCACAGAGCGTATCGTAAGTCCATGTCTTATATATATATATATATATATATATATATATATATATATATATATATATATATATATATATATATTGCTAAATTGTTAACTATCGCCAGCGACTGAAGGAATGATGCAAAGCCTGCAGGGGTACCGTTCAGGTAGCAGAGATACCGTATGCCCCCATGGCCCAAGTATGGTAGTCTAATTTGGTTGCTGGCGACCTGTCGCCAGTTTTTATTATGTATTTTTATGTTTAGTGACCCTTTTTATGGTTACATACTTATTTTACTGTCCTTTGTTGGCAGGTTTGCTTAAAGTCCAAATAAATCTATTATCAATGTCACACTTTTAATTGTCACGATATGATTGAATTACTGCGGATGTGATTTTGAATTTTAACTCACTCACTCACTCACTTTGGATGATCGCAACACCTGTGTTCAAAAACCTATGGGGTAAGAAATGAAATTGCCACCACATGACCCGACCATACTTGAAATGTTGGAAATTTGTGCAGATTTTTTGTGTTAATTTTCAAAGATTAGATATCTCGCTAACTTAAGGTATTTTGTATTGAAAATCAAACATATGATTAAATCAACTGAGAAGTATAGTTTCTTTTGCTACTCAATATATATATATCTTCTCTTGTAAACTGAACATGTTGACGGGTTTAATAGTGGCTACATCACTCGAGGGACATATCATATTGTCGGGCAATTCAAGATAATCATTAACACATGACTAAGGTCGTATAATTTGACATGAAAAGCCAAATGTTTCTATTTATGTATTTTTACTTACTTATCTTTCATGTCCTAGTGTGAAAATCGTTATTATGTCAGTTTGCCAGATTGAAAGTAGTTCCGGCATGGAGAGTTATTACACTGGAGTGGTGAAATATCGATTCTTAAATTTTCGATTATGGCGCAGGTGTACTATTTTATCAATTAAAAGTACACGAAAATCACTTTTGGATCTGTCATGCTAATCTGACATATACTTAGATATTCATTTGTACATGGACCTGTAGACTGCATCACATTGTCTTTTAAGAAGATTTTTTTCTACCTGTTACAACTTCAGCTGACGTCTACACCCTAACGTACCATGACATGTGTAAACTTGTGTTATATTACCCGTCGACACACGTGTCATAGTCCCAAAATACATCATATTTTCTTCTATTTTTTGTAAATAATTTTGACTTTATAAAATAAGACTAAACATCATATTTTGGGTATGTTACTTAATAATTTGTGTACTACAATTAACTATCAGTCGGTTTTTGAATACACCGGCCTTCATTCACAAGGTTGGGTTGATAAGCACTATGTATTAAGCGTTAAGACTACATTGTGTAGTCGAAAGGCATTATGTATTAAGCGTTAAGCCTACATGCATGTTCCGTCCAAAGTTATTATCAGTCGGTGTTGATATACGCCTGCCTTCATTCCCAAGATTTAGTCTATAAGCGTTATGAGCTAATTGTTAAGACTACATGTGTGTAGTCGAACGGCATTATGTATTAAGCGTTAAGACTACATGCATGTTCTGTCCAAAGTTATTATCAGTCGTTGTTGATATACGCCTGCCTTCATTCCCAAGATTTAGTCTATAAGCGTTAGGAGCTAATCGTTAAGACTGCATGTCCAGCGTGAGAAGTAAACATTATTCTATGATAACGCGCTCTCCAAGAAAACTTATGTAATTTTAGTCATTTCTGCATACTCATGTCCTTCAAAACTGAGAGGTAATCTCTGAAATTCAGATAGTCAGCATGTTAGATTAGCAACATTGTGTAGATATTGTTTAAGTAAGTGATAATTGAAAATGCGACCGTATCATGACCTAAGAGCATCAGTGGTATAAATAACGGCCTTTATTCCGGGTACCTCACTGTTGAGACACACGGAATAAAGACTGGCCACTAATAGATGCTTCTCTTGGTTGTTTTAAGGTAAGATATGTTCACTTCATGTATATTGTATGTTCTTAAACTATATTCCTATTTTTCCTGTTTTCTATTGCATTCTACATTCTCAGTTGGTTTGAATATAATCAACATTTTAAATTAGGCAATAATGACTAAGGTAACCAGTAAAGTTAGTATTATAGTAAGGTTAGATCATGTAGCACGAAAAACAATCTAACAATATAGTGTATATTAAAATAGTATAAAATATAATATGATAACGTTTTTAGACATTGGTTCAGCAAATTTATATTCCGCCGGGCTCGTGGAAGCAAAGTAATTACTGTGCATCTGTTGTCAGTTGTATATTTTATTGAATGTTTGCAATTGAAGTGTGCATGTATGTAAATGAATGCATCTTTAAATGATTACTGTGTGTGTTCCATTCAAATGATTCAAACTACCCTTGATGTAATTAATGTTAAAACAATGTACTTATTGAGCTAGGCAACTATACTGTACACGCAAAACCCGTGAGCGCACATAACACTTGTTGTTTAATTCAGCTGCTCATGTATTGCTATATCTTCAGTATTATTAAGCTCTATTTATTTCTACGTTGTACACATTCAATGACATGCCTTCGGGCATATAACTTTTTGTTATTAACGGTAGTTTAGATATAAAACATGTGGCCATATTATTTAATTAGCAGATTGAAATCTTATTAATATTTGTATATTCTATTATTCGGTTTAAGTTGTATTCTGTAAGGTTGTATTGAAGTAAAGTTCATCTTTACGTTGCACATAAACATTAAAAGATCATGTAAGGTTATTTTAGTAATGGGTGAGATATTTGTTAATAATTCTATATTCTTATTATTCGGTTTAAGTTGTATTCTGTAAGGTTAGGTCATCTTTACGTTTCGCATAAACATTAACAGATCATGTAAGATTATTTTAGTAATGGGTGAGATATTTATTAATATTTCTATATTCTTATTATTCGGTTTAAGTTGTATTCTGTAAGGTTAGGTCATCTTTACGTTTCGCATAAACATTAACAGATCATGTAAGATTATTTTAGTAATGGGTGAGATATTTATTAATATTTGAATATTCTTATTAATTGGTTTAAGTTGTATTCTGTAAGGTTGTATTGAAGTAAAGCTCATCTTTACGTTTCGAATAAACATTAAAAGATCATGTAAGATTATTTTAGTTATTGTTTACACATGTAGTATGTGTCTTACCAAAGAGTTATCATGTTTATCTAAAATACATTGTGCTTAATTGCGCTATATCACGTGTATTATATTTTCAACCAAATGTAAAGTGTCTTCGTTTCATTGTTAAATGCATTTGTTTACTGTATGATATATTGTAAGACTTTAACTGTAACTGTTAATTCATAATTTTCGGAATACTTCAATTGTCTTAGGTTGTACTTTGTTTATGCTTTATTGTGATATGTAAATGACTGTTGAGACACACGGAATAAAGACTGGCCACTAATAGATGCTTCTCTTGGTTGTTTTAAGGTGTGCGGTCCCTTGCTAATTCCCCGACAGCTAATTCTAGGAATTATAATTAGCCTTGACCAAACATTAACCTTTAAAGGTTATTATAGGTCTAAAGGTTTATTATAAATGGTGGAGGAAATCCTAGATGACCGGCGCAACACCCAATAACTACAGACAGAAGCTGAGGGGCCAAGAGCCAAGGTCATTGTTGACCAGCCTGCTCAGTCCTGTTCCGGTCCTTCAGTCACCATCTTCACCCATCCTTGTGTCTCCAGCTGTCATCACCACAACAGCAGCAAATTCAACAACGCCTGCATCAACGTTGACAGCAACTTCAACAATAACTTCATCATTGACCTCAAATATGTCAAGCATGCCACATGTAAAGCTTGTGGAGTACTCTGGAACTACAAATGGAAAGAATTGGTGGCAAGATTTTTTAAACTTTTCAAACTTTTACTCCTTTAATGATGATCGGAAATGCAAACTAATACCATTTTATCTTGAAGGAGCAGCTAAATTATGGTATCGGGAGCTCTCTGAGGGAGATCGGAATAACCTTGCCCGAATAAAGGCGTCATTTGACCAACGCTTCTCTTCTCCAGCTGCATTCGACGTCAGTGTTTTGCAGATGACACAAACGAGTGACGAGACTGTCAACGGATATGTCACAAGAGTCCAGGCTGCTACAACACATCTAAATCTCCCTGCGTCTGTTGTCGTGGCAATAACAGTAAATGGTCTTCGTTCGGCAATACGACAGATTGTTTATAATAAGGAACCGACCACCTTACAGGAAGTAAGGCATCAGGCAGAGTTGGCAGAAAAGTCCTTGACGGCCAATTCAGCTGATGTCAATATGGCTGCAAAGGTGGACCAGCTCACCAACTTGGTTGCCACCTTGATCACCAAGACAACGCCCCCTACCGTGCAGGCTGCTGCTATCCCATCATCCAGTGGACAGCAAGACCATCACAACAGACCTCCGATGCAGAGATATAGACCGCATAGACAACAGCAACAACAGTTGCCACCTCCAGACCAGCCACCACCACCGATGCCAGCACATCCAATGAACATGTCCACACAGCTGCCACGCCCTCCATTCCATCGTCAACAGTACCCACACCCTCAACAGCAGTATCCACGACGACCACGACTACCAGTGCCACCTCACCTCCAACAAAAGTGTCATGGCTGTGGTATGTATTGCTCGAATCGTTATGCATGCCCACACTACAACACAGTTTGTACTTATTGCAATAAGATAGGACACCATTTTAGCGTCTGCCTCAGTGCTTACTATTCACAGAACAAAGCACCTATGCAATAGGGACTCGCGCCTGATTCTCAGATTTCTGAGGTCAGGCATGAGAACCCTGTGGTCTCACTTGTGGCTCCTTTGGTCAAGAACACTGTTCTGATAAAGGTGAAGCAAGCAAAAACACCAGCTCTTGTTGACACAGGTGCATCCATCAGCTGTGTCAGCATGCGCTTCTTACACAAGGCAGGATACACTAAGGAACAGTTATCTAAATCCCATCTTAGTCAAATAACAGGTGTAGGAGGTGAAATTCATTCAGTATTAGGCTCTCTTTCACTTGATATTAATGTTGGCAATGTTCTCCTGTCCCAAACCTTTCATGTTCTTTCCTCTCTCCATCACTCTCTCATCCTAGGCATGGACTTTTTAGAAGATAACAAAGCTACTGTCTGTCTGTCTTCTAAATGTCTTTACATTCATGAAGGTCTAATCACTGTTGCTTTGGTTGAATCTAATGCAGGTTATGCTAGGTGTAAACATCAAGTTGCTATTCCCGCCAAACACCAGGTAGATGTTCCTGTTCTTATCTCTAGGAATAGACGAGGTGCTATCCTTCTGCTTGAGCCTGTACCCGAACTTTCCAAAACAAAACTTCAAGGTGCTAGATGTCTTGTAAGGAATTCTAAAAAGGCTGTGTACATGAGACTTTTAAATCCAACAGATAAAGATGTCCACTTAAACACTAAAAGAGTACTTGCAACCACTTCAGAAATTGACATTTCCTCCATATCCGTTCTCTCAGACATTCCCGACACTGACCCTAGGCTCTCTACCTCCAACTTGTCAAAAGAGTTTAATGCATACTCAGGTCATTCATTCAACTCACCCTCAGCTCACTTATTCACTCAAAACTCAGGTTGTACATTCAACATGTCAAAACAGGTCAATGCATACTCTGGTCATTCATCCAACCAACACTCAGGTCTTTCACCAAACCAATACTCAGGTTATTCGTCCAACACACCCTCATGTCATTCATTCAACCCACACTTAGGTCACTCATTTAATCAAAGTTGTTCATCCATCATGTCACATCAGGTCAGTGCAACTTCATCTGATCACCCTAAAGGCATCTCATCACTATCACATACTTCAAAGTTAGGTCACTCTCTTTCTCAACCCCACACTCAGGTTACTCACACCAACTTAGGATCATCTCATGCCTCTGTTCACCCATCACAAAACCAGAAGCCCCCATGCTCATCTGATATATCTTTTGATTTAAGTGAGTCTGATCTTTCCTCTGAACAAAAGCAAACTCTCTTATCCTTTTTAAATTCTCAAAGATCTGCCTTTGCCGAAAACTGGTCGGAACTAGGTACAACCCACTTGCATCAACACAAAATAGAAACAGGTGATGCTAGACCAGTAAGACTTCCCTTCTATCGCCAAAGTGCTGAAATCAGAAAAGAATGTTCAAAACAAATAGAGGAAATGTTAGAAGCAAACATTATCTCCCCTAGTTCTTCTGAATGGCATTCCCCGGTGGTTATGGTAAAGAAAAGGGACAACACCTATCGCTTTGCGGTCGACTACAGACGTTTGAATGCTGTTACAAAACCCATTTTCTTCCCTCTCATTCGTTTTGAAGATGTCATAGATACAGTTGGCGAAAGTCAGGCCAAATTCTTTAGTGTTCTGGATTGTGCTAGTGGGTTTTGGCAGATTCCCCTTCATTCGGACACTAAACACAAATCAGCGTTCATAACTCCTGATGGTGTATTTGAGTGGAATCGCCTCCCTTTTGGCCTGAAAAATGCTCCCATGGCATTCCAAAGCACAATATCTGAAGCCTTAAAAGAAATGAATTGGAAATACATTTTGATTTATGTGGATGATGTGATAGTATTTTCTAAAACTTTCTCTGAACATTTGACCCATTTGAAATGTGTATTCCAAAAGATCAGACAAGCAGGACTTACTCTTAAAGCTAGTAAATGCAAGTTTGCTGCCAAAGAAGTTCAGTATTTAGGTCACATTTTTGACAAAGATGGAATCAAAGTAGATCAATCCAAAATTGAAGCAGTCAATAAAATTCCCCAACCAAAGAATGTACATGCTGTTAGACACTTTTTAGGCTTAGCCAGTTACTACAGAAAATTTGTCCCAAACTTTTCAGGAATTGCCTCACCACTGTATGATCTTCTCAAAAAAGACACCCCCTTCATTTGGTCTGACAGAGCTGAACAGGCATTCACAACACTTAAGCAAAAGCTAACATCATCTCCAGTTCTTGCTTATCCTGATTCCTCTCGTCCATTCATTCTCACCACTGATGCATCAAATACTTCCATAGGGTACATCTTAGGTCAAAAGGACTCTGAGGGACGTGAACATGTAATATGCTATGGAGGTAGATCTTTACATCAGGCGGAAAGAAAATGGGGTGTCACACACTTAGAATGCCTGGCAGTTGTAGAAGGAATTAGACACTTTAGAGTATATTTGGCATCAAAGAAATTTCAGGTGTACACAGATCACAAAGCCTTGACCTGGCTCCATAAGTTCAAAGAAGACGCAGGACGTCTAGGTAGATGGTCGCTTTTGCTTCAAGGCTATGATTTTGAAGTTATACACCGCCCAGGAAAATCAAATGCAAATGCTGATGCTATATCTCGTACTCAGTATCCTGAACCCAAAACGCTTCCGGTTACTGATGACATACCATCCCCTCCCCTGCCCTCTCATGTTCACACAAATGTTACAGCTATCACATGCACTCCTTCCTTGATCTCCAAACTACAAACATGCCAGTCTACCCAATCACAAACATCCAAACTTCCTACTGATGTTCACAAAAATAGGCTTTCTCCCTCTCCTGACGCATCGAACTCCATCACAAACACCCCAGCCCACTCTCCATCCTTGGTGCCGATTGTTGACGATTCTGTCTCCCTAGCTGTTGATTTTGTGTATGTGAATGAACCACAAACTACCAGTCCATCAGTCTCTGCAGTATCCTCTACGTTCGATTTTGAGCAACTAGATGTCAAACAATACAATTCCCCAGATCTACAGCCTATTATTGATTTCCTTAAAAAAGGTGAAATCCCAGAATCTTACAGTGAATCTCAGGTCAAAGGTCTTAGAGGTCGTGCCCAGGAATATGATGTCTGTGATGGAATCCTTTATCATTTTCATCAATCAAAGTTTAGAGGATCCAAAAACAATCGCCCCTCAGTTATTACTCAGCTTGTTGTGCCTCTTCCTCTCCGCAAAGATCTTCTTTATGCCTATCATGACTCAAAAGTAGGTGGTTGTCATCTTGGTAGGGACTCAACAAGACAAACCCTCTTAGCCAAATATTACTGGCCGGGCATGTATCAGGATATAGAGGACTACATAAAATCTTGTGATATTTGTCAGCGATCTAAGCGTCAGATCAATGCCAAGCCAGCTCCAATGGTCCCAATGCCAATTGCAGACACCTTTTCCCGCCTTCACATTGACATCTTAGGTCCCCTCCCAGAAACCAAGGCAGGCTACAAATATGTTCTATTGATTGTTGATTCTTTCACACGTTGGACAGAAGGTTTCCCTATGCGTACCCAGGAAGCCAGTGAGGTTGCTACCATCCTTTTCAATGAAGTGATTACTCGGTTTGGTGCGCCTCGCACTCTTCTCTCTGACAGAGGTAGGCAGTTCACATCAAAGCTTGTTAATGCACTCTGTGAGCTTCTTGATATCAAGCATCACTATACATCAAGTTACCACCCTCAGACTAATGGCATGTGCGAGAGAAGGAACAGCACTATTGAGCAAGCACTCAGGGCATATGTTGAACGTGATCAATCAAATTGGGCAGATCTCATCCCCTGTATCATGATGTCAATGCGTTCAACTCCATGTCATTCCACTGGCTATACACCTCACTTTCTCATGTTTGGTAGGGAAATGCATCTTCCAATAGATATAAGCCTACTTCCAAAGCCCACTGTAGGGAAAACTGCGGAGAAACACCTTAACACAGTCTTAGAAAATCTCAAAGTTGCCAAATCCATAGCCAAAGACAACATGCAGATTAGTCAGAAAATCAATAAAGAACGTACAGATTTGAAAGCTAAGGTTCCATCCTTCTCAGTTGGTGACAAGGTCCTCTTAACTGACCCGACAGTCCCAAAAGGTCTCTCGTCCAAATTGTCAAGCAAATGGGCAGGTCCCTTCACAATCATTGCTTTAGGTCCAAATCACACATTCAAACTTCAACATTCACACTCGGCCAAAGTCCACAAATCCCTTGTTCATGCTAACAGGTTGAAAACATACACCGAGAGAACTGAAAATCCAACCAATGCACAAGATCCTGATGAAGTGCAAGTGACTAGATGTCCATCCCCAGCTCCTCAACCAACACACAACCCTGAAGATGTCACGCTCCCAGTACCCCCACAATCAAACATCCCTGATTCTGACACCCCAAATTCTTTACCCACTCCCTCTACATCTCAGGCACCTGACGTTGACATTCAGCAAAGTCAAACATTTCCTGTTGATAGCATCCTTCGCTGCAAAATGATGAGAGGTAGGAAACAGTATCAGGTCAAATGGACGGGATATTCCAAAACCACCTGGGAACCTGCATCTAATCTCAGTCCTCATCTTCTCAAACACTTCCATAAACACAAGACACATTCTGGACGTGCACGCAAACACAAACCTAGGTTTTTCAAGTAGTTCAGGACCTATCTTATCTCCTCAGTCTCTTAAAGATATTTCATTTGGTTCCTTGGATAATGTTGACCAACCCCTCTACAGTAACATAGTTTCTGTATATTATAAGTGCTAGGATTTGCATATGTTACTGCAGGACATTTTGCATCTCTAGGTCATCATATCTTATTGGTTTCCATTGTTTTCGTTTCTCTAAGGGTCTGCATGGAGTCTGATGTTACTTTGGCTACTGACTGTTTTCGCTCACCCTATCACGTGTTCGAGTCCAATCCAACGTCTTAATTATGGAGTCATCTACCAGCCAACCTCCAAAGTTCACTTTGCGACAGAGTTTTGGGTCCACACCTATGAGGTCAAGCTCCCAACAGTTCCAAGTATTCCAACAATGGGCGGCTGTCACCAAGGCAACAGCATTTGTCCACTCCTCAATCAATTTCAAATGCATTTGAATGTTGTCAAAACGAAGTGTGTTACTCAACTTAATGCAACACGTCAACAAATCATGAAGCTCATTCCTGAGTCCAATCGTCCTTCCTCTTCTCGCTCCAAACGAGCAATTTTAAGCTTTGTTGGTTCATTGTCTAAGACATTATTTGGAACAGCAACTACAAATGATGTGAACATACTTGCTCAACACATAAATGCCCTCACAAAACATGACATTAGTCTCACAAACACCCTCAAACAACACTCTGCCCATATGTCATCTTTCATGAAAGTTGTAGATAGTCGCTTCAAAAATGCTGTAAAAGGTGTTAAGGCAAACCATGATGCCATTCAGTATACTGCCCTTGCTTTAGAGAAAAATGTTCAGTCTATTCAGTCATCTCTTGTCACATTGACATCTCTTTTAATTGACCAGATTCAACAGGCGTATGTTGTAGAACATCAACTTGAAGAACTTAAGTTAGGTATTCACGATTTAGCTAAAAATAAATTGTCACCACTTCTAATCCCTCCAGAGATCTTACAACAGACTGTACATCACATTTCAAATCTTCTCTCTCAAAAGTATCCCAGCTTCAACATTCTGCAAACAACTCCCAACTATTATTATGCCAATGCTAAATTTATCTTTACCCGTGCAAAATCCCATGTATATATATCAGTAAAATTCCCATTGTCCTCCATGACCCAGCCATATCAACTATACAAAGTGATATCCCTGCCCTTACCCATCAATGACACTTCCTCTCATACCACACAACTTTTAGATATTCCGGATGTTATTGCAATCTCACAAGACCATCAACACTATGCTGAACTTTCAAGTTCTACTATAGGCTCTTGCTCTGGTGATAACTTATTACTTCAGTGTCCCTTTCGCATTGCTGTCCATTCTACAACCATGCCTTCATGTGCTCTTGCCTTGTTCCAAAACATCAAACCTTCTGTAAAGGCTCTCTGTGATTTTCGTTATATTACCAGACCCCAGCCTCCCCAGATATTAATGATAGATGGCTCTCATGTTCTCGTCTACAGGATTCCCTTTCTAAAGCTCGCTTGTAAAGGTGGGCACCGTATAGTTACTGGTTGTTCCTTTTGTGTCATAGAAATTCCTTGTTACTGCTCGTTATCAACTGAAGCATTCTTCTACCCAGCTGCCTTTTCATCTTGTAATAATTCTTCAGGGGACATGTCTAAACTTTTTCCGGTCAATCTAGCCTTACTTCAACATTTCTTTGATTCCTCTGCTCTCTCAACAATCACTGGAGATACAACATTTCAGAAAGCTCTAAATTTTTCTATTCCAAACTTTAACATATATTCACATGAGATGTCTGATGTTTTGGCAAACGACAATAAAGCCCATCTTAGTCTCAAACGTGTTGCAGAGAGAGCCAAGAAAGATGAAACTATTTTTCAAACAATAGCAGAACCTCTCCTTGATGGAACAATTTCTGTTGAATCATCATGGCTGGATACAAATTTTCTTATTGCCATTACTGCCAGTACTATCTCTGGTATAACATTTGTTTTGGCGCTCTGGATGTTCTTCAAAATTCGTACCCTTTCTGCGGCACTTATGTTGGTCACACGTGCTGTCCCAGTTAAAGCCGTGTTACCTCCAGATCTCAGTTATATTGCTGCAACTACTCCTAGTCCAAGTTTATCGAGCTTTGTGCTAAGGGATCTGGCGGACTATCATGTGTCTATCCTTTTAGGGTTTCTCACTGTAGCTGTTGCTTCTGTATTGCTCCTACTGTATCGCCGACGCTCTACTTCTCAGAACGGTCTCTTGTTAGAACTCACTACAGGTCCTGATTGTGTTACTGTCCAAGTTATGTCTCTGACTCTTTGCCCTTCTTATTGGAACATTCAGCCACCTTACACTATTGACAACCTTCGAATCTCTGGTTATTTCTTCCCCACTCTCTCCGTCAATTGGCCAGGTTTCACTGTTACGAACAAGCTGACTACAACTTCCATTGTTATACCTAATAACATTAGAATTTCCTTTCTAAATGCCCGTAAACTCCATAAGATTTTAACACAACCTTTTAGTGCATACATTCTTCAAGTCCACAACAGTTTTTATCAAGTCATTGATCAACCAAACATGTTGCAGTTAATTTAGTGTGTGGGCATTGCATTTGAGCAATACATTATATTGTACATCATGTTACCATTTATGAATTTGATGTTTGAGCTGTTTGTTTTTGCATTCATTTCTTTGTCTTATTACTTATGTTTTGTATAATTGTATAATGTTCTCAAATTAAAAGCTTTTGAGGACAAAAGCTCCACGACGCCCAGGGGTATGTCATAGTCCCAAAATACATCATATTTTCTTCTATTTTTTGTAAATAATTTTGACTTTATAAAATAAGACTAAACATCATATTTTGGGTATGTTACTTAATAATTTGTGTACTACAATTAACTATCAGTCGGTTTTTGAATACACCGGCCTTCATTCACAAGGTTGGGTTGATAAGCACTATGTATTAAGCGTTAAGACTACATTGTGTAGTCGAAAGGCATTATGTATTAAGCGTTAAGCCTACATGCATGTTCCGTCCAAAGTTATTATCAGTCGGTGTTGATATACGCCTGCCTTCATTCCCAAGATTTAGTCTATAAGCGTTATGAGCTAATTGTTAAGACTACATGTGTGTAGTCGAACGGCATTATGTATTAAGCGTTAAGACTACATGCATGTTCTGTCCAAAGTTATTATCAGTCGTTGTTGATATACGCCTGCCTTCATTCCCAAGATTTAGTCTATAAGCGTTAGGAGCTAATCGTTAAGACTGCATGTCCA